>NC_090311.1:12419166-13105000 GCF_039906515.1 Pseudorca crassidens | reverse complement strand
TTCCTCCAGTGACCCCCAAAGCAATCAAAGACACTGAGTAATTTGATCCCTGAGAATCAGTTTTAAAAAATTAAATAAAATACAGCTTCATTTAGAGAAGAAAAATAAAATAATTCCCTCCAAAGGAGTAATCATTAAATCATTCCCACGGGTATGAGCAAGGGAGGAAGTGGTAACTCATGGATACAATCCACTGCATTTGTAGAGAAACCTGTGGGATTCACTAGCCAGCTTCAGATGCAGACTTCATTAGCGGCCACGGGCTGAAAATGTGTCACCTGTGGTTGCTGTTGTGACAAAGACTGAGCTGGAATGCGCACAAGGAACGGGGACCTAAATGGAATTAAGTTGTCCTGACTCATCTCATCCCATCCCTGGTCTGATCAGAACTGCGGGTGGAGGCAGGGCACCGACCACTAGTGATGGTCCTTTCCGTGTAATCCACCAGCCACGTCCACCAGTCTACTGGGGCTTCCTGATACAATGCTGATCATTTGGGGGTGTGTCTTAGATCTAGTACAAATCTGCAGCTGCCTGATGAGAACCCACCCTGGAGAGTCACCCAAGCAGCCCAATTCAAGCCGATTTGAATATCGGTCAAAGGGATGATCCTTGGGAATCTTTCTTCTCTCATCCAGTGACTCCAAAGACCAGGAAAATGTGAGCATCATTGCTCAAGAGCCAGAGGAGGTAGGAAGCAAAGGTCTATGTAACCTTGGGAACTTATTCTTCCAACATGCCGAGTGTTAGCATAACAATAATACTCACAGAGCCAGTGTTGATTGTGTACTTTCCATATGCCAGGCAGCATTCTAAGTCCTTCCATGTATAGTAACTCATTTCCTCCTCACAACATCCTTTTGAGGTAGGCACCGGTACCATCCCCAGTTTACAGATGAGAAAGCTGAGGCACGCATGAAGTGACTTGTCCTAAACTACACAGGGAGTAAGCAGGAGAGTCAGGATTAAACTCAGGCCATCTGTCTTCAGCGCCCATGTGCTTAGTTGCTGCACTGAACTAGGGTTTTCAGTCGCTTTAGACAACATCTCCTTCCAAATGTCTGTGCTATAGCTTCCCCGGGAGAACCACGCTTTCAGAAATGCTTGAGTTGGAGTTTCTCCCTTCCTCTGGTAACGAAGCGCCAAGTATGCAGCAGGGGCGCACGCCGATCGCCCAGAAACCACATGGCCTATCATATGTCCTTCCTCATAATTTATTTTTATGAGAGTAGTAAGTGGTATCAGCATTTTATAAGCATGTATTTATATTTGTTAATTTAATTTATGCAAATGCCTCATTTACGTAAATCATACACAGATCCACCATCAGGATATCTTTAGGGAAATTATATGATGAAGATATTTAGGGATCTAACATATACAATCAGAGAATGCAAATTATTTTTACTGCATGTTCTTTACGCCATTAAGTTCATAAAATGTCAACAGTCTGGTTTTACTAAAGCTCACTTTGCAGTGTTTTGGTTGCTTTGGTCTTTCTTTCCTTCTTGCCTCATTTCATCGCTTCTGGGATGACCAGCTCAGGCCAGGGTGCTGCTGGGAGAGAGGGAATCTCAGCTGAAGCTACACTGGAGAAGCCCCGCTTTTTCGTTCTCTTCTGAGGGATGAGGTTACAGTGTGTAAACACAGTGCTGTATTTCGTAGCTATCCCAGGGCTTTGGGCTTGATCCCTTCTTGATAGTGGTGTCCTCATTACCCATTCATGGCGCTGCCAGGCAGCTATCGTGAATAATAAGCTTCCCCCTAAATCTGGACCATCGGTTCTGAGTTTCTGGCATGTTGCTTCAATGAGTGGGGTGGGGGGTAAGATTTTTATCTCACTTCAGGGAGGAAACCCTGTATGTGACTTTATATCTGGTTCTGGGACTGGAGAAATGCCTTTAATACTGTGAGCCTTAAGAATCAAAGACGGCAAAAGGTTGTAGGGATTGATGTTTGCGCCCATACCCATAAGGCAAGAAAATGGGAGTTAGAGCAGACCTGACGTGATCTTCTGGTCATGAGGACCCAGAACATTCAGCCGTGCAGCCTACAAGAGCCAACGCTGCTTTTTACAATGAAAGCTGAGACTGTCATCTTTGTAGTAAAGTAAAAACATTATCGTCACCAGCTGTCTTCCCCACCCCCTGTGCTGCTTACAAGAACAATTGGCCACCACTAAATACATA
The DNA here is from genome assembly GCF_039906515.1 of Pseudorca crassidens. NCBI lineage: Eukaryota > Metazoa > Chordata > Mammalia > Artiodactyla > Delphinidae > Pseudorca > Pseudorca crassidens. The sequence continues at coordinate 13,102,811 of NC_090311.1, read as the reverse complement.
CATAAATCCTTGTTTCTACTTGACCTGGATTGTCCGTGTGAGAAGCAGTGAAACGCCACCTATGGAGCACGTGTCTTTCCGGCCTTCCCTTTGCAGCTCATAATTGGAAACTCTGCTGGTTTTCAGTCCATGACATCTTCAGGCGTCTGACACGTCTCTATGGGTCATCCACGTGCCCTGGTTTATATGTCAATTTCAGGGGCCCTGGAAGATAACTCTGCCCTCAGGACCCAGAAAACTCCAATTTTTTGTACACCTCATGGCCTGTATTTTCAGCCAGTCCATCCCTTACACAGCATCCAAATTTGGAGAAAATCTATCCAACAGTTTAGTGTAAATTGGATTATAGACAGAAACAATTTGAATATAGATTGTATCTCTATTAAAGTAAGCATTTAATAGACTTAAAGAAAAGTCACTTCACCATCATTTGGGCTATTCACAAAGCAATTTCCGACCCACCCTGAGCTCCTGCTGTGGGGCGGAGGGGGGCAGCTCAGGGCACAGTTACTGGTTCTCCACAGAAAGCAACACAGTATTCATACTTTTCTAAATGGAAAGAGCATCTACTTTTAGCTCAGACACTAAGAGAAATGCAGAATGGTCCTGCTTATCACCATGGTCGCCCAGCACACGGGGACAGGGGACCCTGGGCCAGGCCATTGGATCAGAGCTGCAGCAAGGGACAGCTGCTCCGCCTAGGAGCCAGAGGCAGGCAGGCAGCCGCCATGTGCAGCACCTAAATGGGGATGACTGGAGCCTTCCCATCACACTGCCATGGTCCAGGGGTGGTATCCAGAATGATGATTGAGCGTCTGAGAAACTGAAGGTACAGAACTTGGTCTCTGTCTGAATCAGATGAAAAAATTTGCCTTGAACCTCAACTGTTTCTTACATTTGTGCTTTTGTTTCTGTCATGCCTGCTACCTGGAATACCTGTCTTTCCTCTTCACCTGGTCAATTTCCTCTTATCATTAACGTGTGCCACCCGCATCTCACTCCCTCCTTTCCTTCCTTCTCTGGGCTGCTCATAAGAGTGACCAGACCTCTCAGCACACTCTACCCACCACACTCTTATAATTCCCCATCCGGTGTTGGGCACTTAGAAGATATTTAACAAACACATGGAATAAATGGATGAACATTTCTGTGTTTGTCTCCCCTGACCCCCACGGGGCTGTGGTTTCCTCAACGGCACAGACAGTCTTAGCCAACTCTGTGTCCCCAGAGCCCTGCATGTGTTTTGGGCAGAAAATATGTCTCTGAATAACTGAATGAGTTCTCTTAAGACAGTAGTGAGGGTCCTCAGAAAATGTTCATCCACAGTATATTTGGGCTAAAAGGTTTGATTTTAAGGGACTGAAGTGAGAAACATAGCAATTTTTCCTGAGAAAATTGGGACACCGGGAGCTAAGCGATGTTTACACCAGAACTTTAGCAAAAGAGTACATTAAAACAAGGCGTGCCTTGGGAGGGAAGGCAACTTTGCCAGGACCTGTCCCACACTTCAGTGATGACTGTTTGCTATAAATAACACAAGCATCATTTATCTTTAGCTTTTTATAATCTCCTTTGGGCTCTGCCTTTCAACAAAGGTCAAGAAATAAGGAAATAAATGATATTCTGGAAGCCAACTCTCTGTCCTGGAATCTCTCTTGAGAGCTTAGGTGGTGAACAGCATCTTACCTTCCTCCAGCCTCTGGCACCTAACCTCTCACTGATTGTTTTGTGGTTCCTTACAAATCAGTGAATCTCGTGAACCAGGTCTAGGCCCAGTTATTATACAGAAAAGTGATTAAATGTGACCAGAACATTTTAATTCAAGGAGACCTATTCTCTAACTCAAAACACAACAAAACAAAAACAGAATGGTTCACAGTTTCCATACTTGCTCTGCATGGTAGATTCATTTCTGAGGGAGGAGCCGGCATTGCCTTGTTGCTGCAACAAGCCTCCAACGAGCTGCTCGCAGTTGATGGGCAGCTGTCTTACTCCTTTCCTTTCCCTGTTCACTTTTTTCTTTTTTTTTTTAATGCAGAGAGCTTGCATCTTGCTTCTGCTAACCTTTTGACTTGAGGCTAAAGAGATAATTGGAATTTTTAAATATATGACCAATATGAAGTAATAAGAAAAGTCAGTTTTGACATTAGTCAATGTCTGGGTTTTGTCTGAGTTGTAAAACACCAGGTAAGCGGGTTTTAGAATGCCTGTGCAGCTCACCCAGGGCAGCATTAATCTGGGGGGAGGGAGATGCAAAGTCTAGTCCAAGCACAGGTTTACTCTTGAATCAGTCCCCTCTGCAAAGTGTCCCCCTCTCTTGGACTTGACTAAAACTTCTGAACTGGGTACTGGCATCTAGGTAGGAGCTGTTTAGAAGGAAGGAAGGAAAGGAGGAAGGAAGGAAGGAAAGGAGGAAGGGAGGGAGGGAGGGAGGGAGGGAGGAAGGAAGGAAAGAAGAAGGGAGGGAGGGAGAAAGAATTCTATTTTCTTTACTTTTAGACCTTTTTTGCAGAGGTGGTGATATTAAAATATTTAACAACAGAATGGCAAGGCACCAGCCAAGCAGAAGGGCTGCAGTATTGTGGCAGGTCTCAGTGGCTCTGCTGAGCCAGGTGTTAACCCTTCTGTGGCTAGGTGGTTGTTAAATATTTTAAAGATTATGTTTGACTAAAGTTATATTAACCCCAGATGGAAAAGGGGAGCCAGTAAGCTCCCCAGGAAGAGGGTTCAAGTGGTTTCTGCTGAAATTATAATCACCGTAATCCCCAGAAGCTTTCTCCTCCACAGAGATCACAACAGGGATGGGTCATTTTGCTGATCTGATAAAAGGATTCTTGGTGCAGAGGGCTGGAGTCCCTGAATGCCCCCTCGTTTGACATCAGTGTTTTACTGCATTGATGTGGCCAGGTTCCCACCTCTGTGTTCATGGAGCTGTGTGTTGATCTGTTCAAACATTCACTGAGTACCTGCTGTGTGCAAAGCACTTTGGAGGGAAAACCGGCCTTAAAAGCTTCCCACTTTTTACAGGTGTCACCAACAGTTGTCCACAGATTTTTTCTTTGTTTGTTTGAACTGCACAGTGTTTAAAAAATAATTGAACAAATATTTTAAAATCACGAGATTTTATTTTAAATTCCAGATTTCTAATCTTTTGGGGGAGAAACCCCTAAATCTCAGAAGCTCTGATGACACTGAGCCCACATGTCCCCCTGGAATTTCGGATTCTCCCACAATCCACTGGGGCAGCCCCTGCCCCATCTATTGATAGTTGTGGATTGAGTCACCACTGCCCGAACCCCTCCCAGCTGTCACACAGCCAAGCTCCCTCAATTACGTCATAGAAGCTGTAGGGCAGTGGTGGGGAGGGAAGGCTCTGTGGTGGACAGCTGACCCTTCTCACTGTGTTCCCTTGGGCAAGTTACTGAATCTCTCTCTGCCTCAGTATCTTTACTTGAAAAATGGGGATAATATAGTTCTGACTGTCTAAGTTTGTTGTAAAAATTAAAAAGAGGTCATAAGAATATAGTGCTTACAGCAGTTCCTGGCACATAGTAAGTGCTCAATAAACATGCCTGCCCCTAAGAATACAGAAGATGAGGACGATGTGGATGCTGTCCTCAACCAGCCATAACATGTAAAATGAGCATTTAGAAAACACCTTTGATGGCTTTGATGGAGACTGGTCCCTACAATTCCCTGCTGAACACCCTTTCCCACTATATTTCGTGGGCACCAAATACAAACATCATTTGTGTACAGCTGGCGCTCAGAAGGGCAGAAGCAGAACAGGCAGAAGCAGATTGATTCTCTTCTCCTGATGGGACTGCAGACAGGTCTCTGAGAGGCCATGTTCCACCCACCACAAGAAGAGAACCTAGAGGTCACTGTAACTAGCCCACTCCCCCAGAGCCAGATGCCTTCAGCAAAAAAAAAAAAAAAAATCTCCAGAAAAAAAAGCCCTGAATGAACAGTGTTGCACATCAACTAATCTGTGATTCATACATATTCAGAAGGAAAGTGAGTGAAAAACCAGCATTTCAGACAGCTTTACATTTTCAAATTAAGTTAATAAAATAAGATTTCCAATGTAATGACAAATTAATTCTTCTTTTCATAAGTTTATTAAAATAAGCATCTCCTATCTGCTAACTAGCGCTGACATATGCTTACATAGATACATCCCACCCAGTAACCTAATCTCCCAGCAATCTTGAAGCAATTAACTCCTTCTAATCTTGAGCTAACAAAGCCCACCGTGCCAAAGGCCCCTGAGAGCGCCCCTCCAAAGGCCTGCTTGGCAGCCTCCCTCTAGCTCTGCTCAGAACATCCAAGCAGGGAGCACTGAAGTGGTCCAGCCCAGTGATTCCTCTGAAACAACCAGATGAGTCATCACAGATCATAAGATCTTCATTAACTCCTTATTTCTCTGCTAATTAACACAAAAAGAATGAGTTGAACGCCTGACAGTCAATGACTGACCCACTGCTTGGTGGTTAATGGGATGCAAATGACGTCTAATGAGGGTCTCTCCTCGCAGTGTGGGCAGCTGGCCTACTATTTTTGTTGTGGATTTTCAAGTGTGGGAGCTCCATGAAAAGAGTTTACCTAATAATTTAAACTGCAGCTGAGTTTGTAATATAAAGTCCATGCATTCATGTAAGTCCTACACATGGCAGATTTAACAGTTAACTACAAGGTTTAACTGAAAATACCATAATTTAGGAGGAAAAAAAATACAGCTCCACGCCCTTCCAAATGAAGCACAATATTTGTTGATTATGTTAAGTTCTGTGATGCATTTTGGATTTTTTTTTTTTTTTTTTTTTTTTTTTTGCGGTACGCGGGCCTCTCACTGTTGTGGCCTCTCCCATTGTGGAGCACAGGCTCCAGACGCGCAGGCTCCGCGGCATGTGGGATCTTCCCGGACCGGGGCACGAACCTGTGTCCCCTGCATCAGCAGGCAGACTCTCAACCACTGCGCCACCAGGGAAGCCCTGGATTTTGTTTTAATATGACAGTGGTAAGCATATTATCAAAACATTGCTTTTTTGTTCATCCTGAGCATAGCCTTTGCAATCTATTAGAATTTTAAAATGCTGGCTACGGAAACCAAAGTTTCATCCTCAAAGATTTGTCTCAGAATACAAGTAGAAAAAGCAGCCAAAATCTGATTTGTGTGTTGTCAATAAAATGTGGATTCAATAAGGAGATTTGAGCAATGAGGTCAACAACGTAGACAAAAGAAGGAATTTTGCTATCTATCATATCATCTATTAATGATAATTAAGTGACACACTTATAAACAAGAGTGTAAATGTTTAAAAAGTTTTAATGAAGATGCATTTTTCTTTATTCTACCCACTACCACCCCGTTAACCTGGATGGGGAAGACCCTCTGCAGTTAAAACTCTTGAGTTCTCTTCTCAACCCACATCGTTCAGAACCTTCTTTTTTTTTTACTAATGAATTGAATTGGCAGCTCACTCATTGAAGAGACGTAGCATTGCCATGATCAATCTACACTAAAGTCTTTTTTAAGAACAAAGAGCATAGAATTGTTATTGTGAAATTCAAAAGAATTATCACTCTATAAAATAAATTATCTGAGTTTGGACAACATCCAGACCCATCCCACTTGTACCTGTTTATTTTTTCAACAACTAGAACCTATTGGTGCATATGAGTAGTCGAATTTATGCATTCTTTGAACTTTCAAGTTTAATGACAAACAGTTCCTTGCTTTCTAGTGTGGGAGAACCAGTGGAAAAGAGGAAATCATGGTAGTCAAAATTATTAGTTGTTGCTTGACATTTTTAAGGAGTTCTGGAAAGGTGATTTCTCCAAAATTGCAAACTTTTAACTCCTTTTAAATTTCAGGATCAGTTAGTGATACCCTTTCTTCTTCTTTGTTATGGCATTTCTCTTGAGCCCAGTCTTGAAAGGCGTGAAGATATTTATCCTTCTTTCCATTCTTTACACAGGCCTCAGGCCTTTGGAGTAGCTGTTCCTTCCTCCTGGAATCCTTCTCCTGGCTCTGCTTTTCAGGTAGACTCATCACAAGTTGGATGGTCACCTGAAGCAGCCCCCAATCACTTCCACCCTGTCAGCCATCGTTAGCGCATTACCTGTCTTCTTCTGTTTTCTGGTTGCTCTTCATCGTCTGGCATCCCCACTGGTCTGTAAGCTCCCGGAGAGCAGGGACCTTGCCTGTTGCTGCATCCCCAGATGAAGTAGTGCTTGGTATGTAGTAGGGACTCAGTACCTGTCTACAGAATGACAGGGCATTAGATGCTCCCTCCAGAATGCAGGGATGTTCATACCTCTGTGACCTCGATCCTCTGTTTTCTCTGCCAGATTGCCCTCTATCCTCTCCTCCTTCCTGGGGAAGCCCTGCTCATGCTTCAAAGACTCTGTTTAAGGTGTTCTCTTCTTCACAGCTTTTCCCAGGCCCCCAAAGGAGAATTCAGATCCCCATCTTCACTGGGTTTAAATGTTAGTGCACTGACTCCTGATGGGTTACATGTCTCTCTGTTTCCTAGGCTGCCCTCTGAGCTCACAGAGGCTGGAAGTCTTATCTCATTCTACTTTGAACCTCTCACACCAAGCACAGTGCCAGGAACTTGAAGGTCCTCAAAAAGAAACGCATTGAACAATGAAGCTATCCTTCTATTTCAAGAAGGCCTGGAAACACTAGTGTAAGTAACCATAACAGAGACGCAGCTACTCAGAGATGGTGGTGTACTTTATCTCTAACCCCCATAAGCCTCTCCCAGACACCCCCATTTTACAGATAAGGAAACTGAGGCTCCAATAGATTAAGGAACAAGCCCACATGCTCAGGAGCTGTGGTGGGATTAGAACCCATTTGGAAATGAGGACAAACCCCAGGCTCCTTTTGCCAAACTTAAGTATATTTTATTGAATGTTAACACTAACTCACCATTTTGTTGGCTTCTTCTGACAGGTTCCCTATGGGTATTGATTTCTGTATTGATCTTATGTTGGTCGTGCAGCCGAGCAGAGAGCATGTTTTACTGCTAGGAGTAGGCAGAGTTAGTGGGATTGAGTCACTGGTATGCCTGTTATTTTAACTATTATTTCCACAAAGTTTTATGCATCCCAACTCCTTAAAATTGGGCAAGTGGGACAGAAAAAATAAGAGAGGAAGAAAGAGAAAAAAATTGAAAGAGAAAAGAAAAGTAGCTAGTGGTAGAGTGTTAGTAATTTTACAACTTTGTATGAGATCATTGGAGGCCATTGAAACTCTATCAAATTCTATGGCTTTGGGGAAGCCTGCCTCAGTGACCCCATCTACAATAAGGCTTTCCTAGCACCTGCTCTAAACAGCTCAGTGGAAATCAGGAAGTGGGGAAAAAATGACATTTTAAGTAGAAGTTGCTTTAAAAAAGAACATTTTTAATAAATATGGGGGTCCATGGTACCATTATCATTACTTGGCTTGACCTTCCAAAGCTTTCAACCAGTCTTTGACACTGTTTTTAACCAATTAAGCTGCAGAATTCCCTTTGCAGAATCCGTTCCCACCCCACATGTCTCTGGCAGTCAGACATCCTGGGGAAGGCAGCTTGGAGTCCCGAGAAGAAAGGCCACCTCTGGTGACAGTCTGAGTTTGGCTAGTAAGCCAGTATGAAGCATGGAGGCCTGTGTGATTAGTAAAAGTCGTGGAAAGCTTTGAGCTCTTCTCAGACGACATTTATAAAAGTAGCAGACTTCAGGGGTTCAGGGAAATGCATTTCAGAGTCGGGTACCCTAGTTGGACCAGTTTTAATGATCAGAGAGTCCCAGTGTGCCTACAGAGCCTTGGGTTAGTCATTGTGTCTCTTATTTGCAAACTGGCTAAAGGTATGAACATGGCATCCAGGAGCATGTTGTTCTAGAAGAGATATTCATGGATCCCCCCACCATTTGCTCTTGGCTACCACCATTCATGTGCTGCCATCCCAGGACTTTTGAGCACAAGTGATTTGGAATCCTCTGGGCACCCACTCTGTTTCCTTCTGCCCTTTATGTGCACAAGATCTGAGAGTGGACAAAACGCAGTCAATTTAGTTGCCAGTGGCCTCTCATTAGTTCCCCATCTAAGAAAACCCGTAGCTATAGATGAATAACCAAACAATACACACCAAATATGAGAATGTGAATTATATGAAATTGAAGCACACTGTGCTCGGGGAAGAAAGAAACTAAATATGTGAGAAGGACTAATCCCAAACAACTAAAAATTCTGACAGTTGTTTTTTCAAGCACGGGCTGCTGAGGGAGCTATGAAAATGGCAGAGACTCAATATAAATCTTTTCCCCCTTTTATTTAAGTGAAAACATCCTTGTATATTATGTATACTTAGAATGTCACCAATTTGGGAGGCAATCTTTTAGGTTAAGTATGTTCCCACATTAAACTATAATTATCCTCCCTTCTCTTCTTCTATCCCCCTGACACTCAACATGCTGGATTTTTGCTTCATGTTTTATTTATGGGACAGAATTAAAATGCAGATTCACAAAAACTTAAAAACTCATAATTATTCATAAAGGGCTTTAAGGTTATTTAGTACATTTTTATGAAACTCTGGGTTTGTGGGAACGCGTACTTGAAAGTTGTGGAAGTCGATTAAGGTTGAGTTCTACTATGAAGTAAATCCCAAAATGATCAAAATCTTTGAGTAAAAGTATTTGTCAGTATTCATAATCTATATTTAAGTGAAGTAATGGGCATAAGTATCCTTGAAAATATATTCAAGACCGGCCTGGCAAGAGAAAAGACTTGCATATTCAATGCAAACAATCAATGTAGGACGAAAGGTCTAGTTAGAAATCTTTGATCACTAAGCAAATGTAGCAAAATACAGAGATTTTTCTTGTTTTTGGCTATCTCTATGATATTACGTGCATTTACAAAAATGCTCAAGTCTAGGAAAAATTAACACCAATTGGAATTGGATGTGTTCTATTTCTTCTGAATAAGCAGAAAGAGTAAAACGGTCACTACTGATGGAGGTGACGGCTACAGTTTTATAGAAGTGACTAAAGAGAAAAGGGCATCTGTGAATAGCTGTGAGGACAGAGTCTCTACCCTTCCCTACCCGATGATGACTTGGTCTCTTCAGTCAGCTCCAGATTAAGAACATTTTGATGGGGAGTGTGGTCCAAAACCGTTGATCGAGGGACATGTGTGTTTTGGGGACTGTTCCTACTGGAAACATCTGAAAATGTAAGATAATCAAATGCAGGGAGTGAGAAGCCCATGGGTTCTTGGGAAATTCTTCTTTACAATAGAGTGGGGCAGGGAGATGGAATAGAAAGAGCATGGACTTTGACCTTTGGTACCTGGACCTAGAATTGAATCTCTGTTCTGACACTCACCAGCTGGATGACCTTGGGCAAGTCAGTTAATCATTCTGAGTGTTGGTTGACTCATCTGTTAAAAAGAGAGAGAGAGGGGGAAAGAGAGAGATAACATCTACCTTCAAACAGCTGTGAGATAAAACGAGATAATAGACATAAAATATCTCATACAGCACCTGGCACATAGTAGGCATTGAAGAGATGTCAGCTCTTTTTATTATGTCACGTAACTTTGCTCTAGGCTTTCTATTAATATTTTAACCTTAAGTGCACATACGTGCTCATACACAAAGATGAAGATGTACAAAATCACCATGATCTTTGCATTAAATGCAGCGATGGCTGAATGGAATAGGTGCTAATCTATTTTTATCACCTTGTGTACATTACATTATTTTTAATAATATTCTATTTACCAAAGGCTTACAAAACATAAATGTATATGAAAACAGAGCTATCTTCACAATTAGAATCATTCTGCCTGAGAGAAAAAAGAGAAAGAGTAATCCTCTTTTAGCAGCTTTACCATGGCTTCTGAGCAAAGTATTTCTCACATGCTCCCTCATGTTTATCTTCAGAGATAATATAATTGCATACTTGATGTACTCGAGGCTTTATCTTCAGGAACACATACTTCTTGGCGAGGGTCAGGGGCCGGGGGGGCAAAGGATGAACTTGGAGAATATTCCCAGTTCTGTTGGGGTGGGCATCTCTCTTCCTAATGATATACAGCTGCAGAAGCCAACTTTTCAAATGACTCAGTAAAAATACTGATAAACATTTAAGCCTCTTAAATACAGACATAACCTGCCGGCATGACAGTTTGAGCAATGAGCTCCATTGATTTCATGAGAGTGAACTATCTGAATAAGCGCTCAGGATCTCACTTGTTCATTGAGCAAGCAGAAATGTCAGCTATCTGGCTTTTACCTGATCTCCCCTCCTTCCTTTTCCTAATTGGAAATGGCATCTAATGAGGAAGTTTGACTAATTCTGAAGATAATGCTATTGGGTTGGCCAAAATGTTTGGGTTTTCCCATAAGACATTATGGAAAAATCCAAATGAACTTTCTGGCCAGCCCAATATATATGTGCTATATTATTACTTCATGGAGAGGAAACCATGTGGATTTTTTTATGGCTATATATGATTAACCTGTGCAGTGCTGATGTAAAAAATACTTACATATGTACGTGCCTGTGTGTATAATATATATATTCCCATCCACCCCCAGCCAATTGAAAGCTTACTCTCATGATAGACTGAAGCCCTGCTCTAGTAGGAAGTTCTATCGACCTGTGAGAAGGCTAGTCTCATCATAGTTTTGAGGAATTTACCCCTTAAGCTGTGGGGAAATGACAAATCAACAAATGAAATCAATATCAGCTTGAGTCACAGCACCAGACACTTAGCATGAGTTTAGACCCCATAGTCAAAGAAAAAATGTCCCTTTGTCTTTTCACTATGATCTCACTGTAGGACATTGCTGATGAAACCCCTTGATCATCCCCCTTCCGTGATTCCTGTCTGTGAGACTCATAACTCTTCTCCTGGCTTTGTTGCTGCTACTTCTTGGTTTTCTCACTGGCTTCTCTTTTCCTTCAACTCCCAAAGGCTCCCCTTTCCAACATGGTGGTATTGGTGGCATTAACAGGTTTCCAGGTCTCCTCGATTTAAAACCAGAGTATCATCTCTGAGAGACTCTGTCTGGTATCCCAGACAGCTCCCTGGACAACTCTCTCCCGCCTTCAATCCTTCCCTCAGCTCCTTCCTACCGCCTGACACAGACTCTCATGAAGTCCTGCCAAGACCCTCTGGGTGGGTTCTTTGATTCCAGCTGCTGCCACAGCTGCTTCTAGAGCCCCTAATCCCATCCACCAGCTCCATCAGACTCCTCTTCTCTCCTTCTCCACAGGGACCTGCACAGCTTAAGACACCAGAGCTCAAGTGTCTGCTTGGTTTGCAAGCTGCCTTTACAACATCCAGCCAGCTGGAATCCAACACAATGGCTCATCTTTGTCACGTGTTGCAAATTGCAGGCACTACATCTTTTTAAATTTTCTGTAAAACGCAGCATGATGCTGGGTAAAGGGAGGTTTAGACATGAAATGTCCATCTGAAGATCACAGAAAATATTTTTGCAAAGTAATTTTTAATTTCACAACTCGTACCTGAGTCCACTTCCCTTGAGAAAAATGGAAGCGTGAAAAGACCTAAACCCTCTTTGAGCATCATTCCTAACCCAGGTCCCCACCCCCAAGATGGCCACTTTTATATTTGTGTTTGTGTGGGTAGGGGTGGGGGGCACTCTGTTTCTTTCAGGGCCTTCCTCTATATATTTGCATATGCGTATATCACGCAGGTTTTTGGTGCAGCTGTTTGAAGGGAAATGTCTCCTCTTTCTTCTAAAGTTAAACACTATTGAAGTGATGGATTTCACAGCTTGAGCAACTTCCTGCCTGAAATTTACCAAACTCTGTTGCTCACGTGTCTTTGTCCCTGTGACCTTCCCTCCAGATTTGCTCTTAACACAGCACACATCTTGATGCAAAGCTTCATAATCTTCAGAACATTTTAGCAATAGGTAGAACATTATAGAAAGTGACAAGGGGGCTTTTGTTGTTGTTTGCGTGTTTGGAGGAGCTCTTTTTCCCCTTCAAACACCATCACTGTAAGAGCTTTAAAGCTCCAAAGATGCCCCTGGAAAGGCTGGATTGACTGCAGCCTTGCTCCCTATACCCTCACCCCCCCACTCCCCAACATGTTGTAAGAAGTGACTGGATCCACTTGTGTTTGAGAGAAATTGCTTGTGCCCTGATGAAGTGCTCAATAATTCCGTGGTTGGAAGCAGAACTCTGGATCCCAGAATCGGCCGGCTCGTATGCACTCCCCTCTCTAACCAACAGCAGGGTCTTGGAATTTAATATGCTTTCAAGTGAGTTTTAGTATGTGTGACATTTTTGAACCAAAAGCTAAGTTCAGAGGAATGACAGTTTGGTGAGACAGTTCTCAAGATGTGCTGTTGTATCTTAATGAGATCCCGATCTCAGAGGTGATGCAGTAGCTGCCTCCAGTTTAAGGATGCAAATCCCTCGATTCCCTTTGGAAGCATGGTGGTTGATGAATTTAGCTAAAGGGAGAGGCCCCCCTGTCCAGACTCAGAGTTTCCCCCATCCCATTGGTTAAACTGAGCTATGTTAATAAAAATTACCCAGTACTTTTCCTATCAAAAGTGGTCAAGTTACTTCGAGGGCCCCAGAGCGTTAACTACCCCAAGGGAAGGAGGGACAGTGATAATATCATTCCCCTGAAAGTGTTGGGTTTCTGTTTGTTTTCAACACAGGCAGCTGGTAAGTAAATTTATCCTCAAAAGGAGTGACCCTTTCAATGGTTCTCGTTTACCTGAAAAAAAGTAACTCTTTTACACTCACTTAGCCTTAGTTCCCTGTTCCTGGTCCCGACTGATATACCTGGGAAATGGTTTTCACCTGCATTGTCAAGTCTAATTCATTGGTGGGGGGCTGCCCGGATTGAGAGGGGATCTGGGGCCATAGCTGGGCTCTGTGGAAATGTGTGACCTGGTTGATTAGTGGTGTCTGGGGCCATGATTAGTGACGCCTGCTAAGGAAAGGGCCTGGAAGGACTGGCTCCTTTATATTAGCTGTTGCTGGTCGTTACCATGGGTTACATTTAGCCCATGAACTTAGGCACCCTCGAGCCCTTCTTTTTGGACAACAGATGACAGTGATCCTGGCATTTCTGAGTTTCTCTAGAAGAGACATCTTAAAAAGCCAGAGATCCAGGGATTTCTAAGCACCGCAGTGATCATTAGAGAAACGATAGAGCTAAGGCAGAAAGAAGGTGTGTTCAGGGGACCTGGGAATGAGGTTCTGGCCTGTTTTTTAGAAAATGCTGGAGCCTTCACATTCTGTGCTCCAGATCTCAGCTTTTCTTAGGAAAACTTCTTGAAATTCCCTGTGTACACTAAGCGTTAGTGCAAATATTATTCCAAAGGTTGGTCACTTACACTCTGTGCTAGAAATGATGATTCTGAGACCCATGAGGGACCCTCTGAATCAGATGTTCTGGGGCAGGGCCTGGAAATCTACATTTCCCCATGACCCCACCCCCACCCCACCCCTCTGCCCAGGCAGGACCAAATACATAATTTGTGTGGCCCAGTACAAAATGAAAATTTGGAGTCCCTGTTAAAAAATTATTAAGAATTTCATAACAGTAACAGCAAAGCATTAAACCAGGCAGGGGGTCCTTCTAAGAGGAAGCCAGTCCTGCCCCAGAGTTATTCTGATGTGTACCAGTGTTAGAATCCTGAACTAATGCCTCACCCAGAAAGACAGAGGTGAGATTGTTCAGTTCATCCATCCATCCCAAGTGGCGCCTGGAGGCAGAGACAGGCAAGGGCCAAGCAAATTCCCAACTCCCCTCTAATAGAGCGCTGGAAGCCTAGAATTCCCGAGCCCTACTCGGCACCCTGCAAGAGCTCCACCAACAGCAACATTTAAACAGTTTCTAAAATCTCACTTCCCTGCTAAATATTCCCAAGTTGATGACGTAGAAAACTCACAGCTGTTTTCATGGGATCCTCCCTGCCTCTTGACTCACTCATTGAGTTATCTAACTAAATACCAAACCAAATAAAGCCTGCAATTCAGTAGACCACCAGAGAATTATTAGAAATCCATTTGTACACCAATTCCCAAGGCTCATTTGTTGAACTATCCGGTACAACTGCCACCACAGAAACCATCCACCACCGATACTGCGTTTGATGCTCCACAAAAAGGTTTGGAATTCAAGGCTCGACTTCTGTGAACCGACCCCTGTGATAAAGATATTGGTTATTAAGTTGGTGTCTTCCTTTACAGAAGCAGCAGATGTAGACTCCTAAGACACACAAGTGTTTTTCTTATTATCTTGCTTTTAATACTCCTATTGCTTTTGTACTCTTCTCTTTTCTTTTTTTTTTTTTTTAAGCACGAAGCTTAGATTTGACCATTACCCTGCTCATATTCTTCCTAGTGCCTACAGAAGAAAATGTTTTCCTCAGTCTGGCTTTTCAGACTCCTGTAGCTTGTATCTTATGGAGGGAGATAGACAATAAACACCTAAACTGCAAAATAATTGCAAATTGTGATTAGAGCTGTTTTCAAAAACCCAGCGTGCAATGAGAATAATGAGAAGAGGCAAGCAGTGGCTCTAGTGCTGTAACCAGAGGTGTCCTCTTAGAGGAAGCCCATAGTCCATATTTTTTGGTTTGTAAGTGACAAATACTGAACTCAAACCAGTTAAAGCAAAGAAAGAAAAAAGGAGGAGGGAAGGAAGGAAGGAAGGAAGAAAGGAAGGAAGGAAGGAAGGAAGGAAGGAAGATAAGAAAGAAAGAAGACCCAGTGCACATGAGGCCTTAATCCATGTCACTGGTAGGGACCTGGCTTCTCTGTTCCCTTCTGTTTCTCGCCTCTCCCTTCCTCTCTGTATCCCTCTCTGAGATAGTATATTCCTGTGCTGTCAAAGATAGACATTGGAGGTCCAAGCTTAAGTCCTGCCAACATAACAGACCCAGTGGATGGAGAGTACCTCTATCTCATTGGTTCCAGAAAGACTTCAGAGGCTGATCCTCATTGGCCAGTCATAAGTCACATGCCAATTCTTGAACCAATCAGTGTGGCCAGCGCAAGGTTAAATGCCTTGGAACTTCCTGGAAAGGGTTGGTCCTTTTCCACTAAAACCTCACTGACTAAATGTGGGACAGGCTGATTTCTCCAAAGGAAAATTTGAATTTTACTACGAAAAGAAGTGGAGAGAAATGCCCAGGAGGCATACACAACAGAAGTCCACCAAAGAAGATGACAGTCTGAAATGTGATGAGAGGAATCTAGCCATGTGAAGAACGAAATGGGAAGGAATATTCCAGACAGAAGGAGTGGTAGGAAAAATTGACACTTAAAAGAAACTAATAAAAGGTCATTGCGTCTGAAGGGTAGTGAGCCAGAGCACCAGTGACTTGAGATGAGTTTGGAGAGGTCAGCGGGGATTAGATCATTAGAATATTTGAGGCCAAGGGCACAGAACCCATTATGACTCTTCCTTTTCATAATATATGACAGATTTCTTTGGAGACCTTTTAGAAAAATCTCTTACTTCGATTTACTAAATTTGTGAGGTTTTAGCTACTCTGTTCCAAAAGGGACAGACTACCTTAAAAGTGGCAAAACATCACGTCATCACATTTGATTTGGAGATGTTTGATGCTGGTTAATCAACTATTTAAGAAGCTTTTGATTTTAAGATGTAAAGAATCCATCAGGCTGTTACTGTTTAGACCAATTTAGACCTCCAATCTTTTAAGTTTGCAGAAAAATTCTAAATGTGTTACATGCTGCTAAGACTTTTCAGATTCAACCAGAACAGGGGCATTTTATTTCCTGAGGATGTGGAAGTTTGCCTGTATTAGCTGTATTTAGAAAATTATTCAAAAACTTTCTAAGTCAGATTGAGCCAATCTGGATTTTGAACATTTGCTATGATTTTAGCGTTTCATCTGTTTATTTCTTAATATCTAGCCAGATTAGACTAAAGTCTTTTCATCTCGGATGGCATGGCTATGCATTAAAATGAATGGAAGGAAACTGACTTGACAATGTGTGTGTGTGTGTGTGTGTGTGTCACCAATCAGATCACACTTTTCTTATTAATAGCAAAATGCTTATGTTGAAAACAATGAAGAAAACAAGAAAGAACAAAGTTGACAGCTGTGACTGACATCTGGTTTCTTTGGGAGCTGGCCGTCATGACTTAGAACTTTGCACAAATATGCCAAGCATGAGAGGACTGAGCTAGCAGACCCTAAATGTTGGCATTGCTTCATTCATATATTATTATTTTTGCCCCACCGTGTTCCCACTGCAGGGCTTTTGTCAGTTTCCCTTGAAAGAAGGCAGAAGCTCCACAATGATTTATTACGAGTTTTTTCTTCACTAGAGATTTATTTGGTTTTGTTGTTGTTATACTTAACATAACAGATGTTCCAGCGTTTTTTCACATAATACCACTTGGAGTCTCATGTTATCCTTAAAACCCTACAAAATTTTAGGCGGTCCCTCTGAAATAATTTCCTCCTCCTTTGGAATTTTATCTTCAAGGAGGCCTTTTTCTCACTATTTGTAATGGTATATTAAAACAAAAGCTATGTAGAAACGGAACTGTTTACTCTTATGTTTTATATCTTTGGAATTAATTGCTGTTCAAAGATAATTACCCCAAAGCTGGAGTCAGAGAGTCTACACATCTACTGAAAGGGAATAAAAACATTCCTTTTGATTTGTCCACTTCTGCCCCCAATTTATAAGCAGGACTCCATAGTGATAGTAGATTCACTTAGGAATATTCTAGAGGCCAGTTGCAGGCCAGGTTTTAGTAGAATGTGTTAGAGCCACAGTGAAACGCCTGAAGCACACCCTCTATGCTCTTCTGGGAAAGTGAAATTCAGAAGCTCTTGTTTAAGGGTCCTTTAATTATTAGACTTAGGAGACTCGGGCCTGGCTGGATCCCCAGGTTGCCATCATCTCCAAGACTAAGGTTTATCCAGAGTCAGCATAGTGGTTGACCATCAGGCCCTACATCCCCCAAAGCAGACTAGACAGTTATTGACAGGCTGCCGCCATCTTCCTGAGGGCTAATGGTACATTTTCCTGACTCTTTGCCCTCCTGGGCAAGGTGACGGCCCCTTGTTGTGTTTGCTGTCCTGTCACCAAAGAGAACAGTACAATGTAAAGTATCCTCTAATGTGCTAAAAAGCCTCTAAGAAGGATGGTTAAACAAACAAAGCATTAAGTTGCCTTTCAAGCCAACTTGGCTCTCTCTCCTAATTGTGTGGAGAGCTGATTGACAAAATTGATGATCCTTAAGGATCAATTTCCTCCTCATCAGGTCATTACTCAGCACAGAATGTCCAAGGGCCACAGGTTAAATTCCAAACTCATTGTTCAGCTAGTCAATGAACTGGCCTTAGCCTATCTCGGATTGATTCCCACCTCTGCCCACTGGAAGGTCCCCCAGCCACGCTTTTCTATTCATGATTACACCCCAGTGAGCCCAGGACATTCTTTTTCTGCCACCTTCATCTTTGGCCCATACTTGACGTTCTATTGACCTTTGGTGTTTATTCCTAACATGCTTTTTATAACGTCTCTATGTCAGGTAAGGTTCTTTTGATTGCAAGTGACAGAAACTGCAAACCAAACTGACTTAGGAGAAAAAGAAAAGAAAAGAAGAAAAGAATTTGTTGATTCTTGTAATTGAAAGAGTCCAGGGGGATTGTTAATTTCAGGCAAATCTTGATCCAGGGTTCAAATGCTGTGCCTGAGATCCAGTTTTTCTCTTTCCTTTGCTCAGTTCAACATCTTTGGTGCTGATTTCTTTCCGTGGTCCCGCTTGGATGTAAGGTCACTGCCAGTGGTTCCCAGGGCTCCTATGCAGTAGGAGATAGGACGATCTGGGTACCTCACTCCCACTCAACATCTCCTTGACCATGGACAGGACAACGTGCGCTCATCAGCTTGATCTAAGCCACGTGTTCCAGTCCTGAGCAGGGGTTGGAGTCTAATGTACCAGAAGCATGTGGACTGAAGGGGAAGGGAGGAGCGACTTCACCAAAACAGAGAGAACGGATGCTGTTGGCAGAGAGGCAAATGTGTCCCAGTCATAAGCTAACTCGAGGACAGAAACCTCAGCTTCCACTTCTGTGTTTTCCCCAGGCTTGAGCACCGTACCCTACATGTAGTAGGTGCTTCATGAGGGACATCGATTGATAACTACCTATGTAAACTTTTGGACTAATAGCACCAAAACCAGAAATAATAAACATTTTTAAAAGTTTAAAAGCTAATCAGAACTTTGCCTTGACGCCTCTTGTCTTTCGGCTGGCAAACGCCATCCATTTCACAGTGATGGTGACTGTAGACACGAGCTCTGTTTAGTTGCCCCATGTTTTGACAGGTGCCTGAAGCTGCCAAAGCAGATGGCCTGGCGAGATGCTGGCGGTTCCCCAGATGAAGTTCCCTTTTACTACATGAAGTCTTCCATGTCCTTGAGAAGGAACTGTCTTTGGCTTCGCATTGACTTGACTGTCGGCGATGCTGGCTTATTCGTCACCTCTGATCCTGGTAGAAGGATGCGTTTCTCTTCCTGTAACGAAAGTCAGTAGGGGGAGAAAAGTACAATGACTGGGGTTCTAGACGATAGAGCAATACTATTTATTTACTTATTTAACAAAACGTGTCTGAACTGGTGGCTGCAAGCAACCCTTGATGTCCCTTGGCTTGTAGACACTTCATTCCAATCTTTGCCTCTGTCTTCAGTGGCCTTCCCTTCTGAGTCTTTGTGTCTCTGATCTGTCATTGGATTTAGGGTCCACCCAAATCCAGGGTTATCTCATCCTGAGATCCTTCACTTAATTACATCTGCAAAGACCCTATCTCCAAATAAGCTCACATTCACAGGGGCCTGGGATTAGGACTAAGATATATCTTTTGGGGGGAGAGGTCACTATTCAACCCACTCTAGGGAACCCTGCTGAATCTCACTACCTGCCCTCCTAAGGTTGAGCCCTTGCCCAGTGCCTCTCCACCAGTTTTTTTTTTTTTTTTTTTTTTTTTTTTTTGCGGCACGCGGGCCTCTCACTGTTGTGGCCTCTCCCGTTGCGGAGCACAGGCTCCGGACGCGCAGGCTCAGCGGCCATGGCTCACGGGCCCAGCCGCTCCGCGGCATGTGGGATCTTCCCGGACCGGGGCACAAACCCGTGTCCCTTGCATTGGCAGGCGGACTCTCAACCGCTGCGCCACCAGGGAAGCCCTCTCCACCCGTTTTGACATTGTGCCTTTCCTGGCTTCCGTCTCAACTTCACACACCCCAGCCACCCTGGCTCTGGGTCCTGACGCCCTGATCTAGCCAGTTCAGACAGAAGGAAGGGAACCCGATAACCCATGGCCAGTAGTCACTGATTGAATGTCTCTTAAAACTTTTCGAAATAATAGAGTGAAATAAAACTTCCATTGGCAGATACCACCTTGAGACCTTAACAAACTTTAAATGTCTGTGGCTTCAAAGGAGAAAAATAACTCAAGATGCTTTAGCAGGGGATGACTAGTCTCTGGTGGATGATTTGACGTTGTGCTACATTTATAAATTAAAAGAGGGCAGACAAAATCTAGAGAATTATGCACAGTTGAGAAGTAGGAAGAAGGCTGTGATGAAATTTCTCAGGCTAAGACTCAACATTGAACTGTCGGATAAATTAAGCACCCACATCAGCTGTGGACCTCTCACCTAATTTAGAAAAGTGATATTCACAAACATTGTCAATATTTCTGAGTTTACAATCACACCTTTGACTGTTGACTTAAAGCATCTAGTTTGGTTCAGGCTACTGGTGATGTTTACACTTCGGAATCTATTATGCATAGAAAAATTAGGGATTATCTTTGACCTGGGTACCACATATTCTTATGCAAAACCAAGTAGGGTTATTTATTCATTTAATCAATTCCATATGTTTGCTATCATCATCACCATGTAGAGCAGATCTGATTTCTGCTGAGGTCAAACCAACATCATCCTGTGCACAGGGATGGTAGGTCTGATTGCGAACACAGGTAGCCTGGTTGGCATTCAGACAGCGTTAAGCCTTCCTGACTCCTGCCACACAGCGGTCTCGTTTTTTCCGAGAGGTCACGTGGCATTCAAAGGCAGAATCAAGAGAAGATTTTTCTTCTTTGTGAAAGTACAATTTAGGGCCTAATACGTGGGAAAGATTTGACTTGGCATTTGCTTTTTAGTTCAGCCTGGGGTATGTAGAAGGACAGACTATAGACATCGATGAAGAAAGGCCAGTGAGTATTGCAACAGGTGAAACTGCGACCCAGAGAGATTACATTTAACTTTACAAAATCACACCAGCCTCACTGCTGACTGTGTTCCAGGCACTGACCTCGGCCCTAGTGCTGCAAAGATGAATTTTTACCTATTTATCCCTAAGGGAGTTCTCAGACACACACACACACACACACAGAAAGGATGTATAAGGGCTAAGGGGATTTGTATGAAGAACCATTGATTCTATGTGGTTGAGCCTGGAATGGGATTGACGAGGGGAATAAAACAAGAAAAAGTTCAGATAAGTGTTCTATCTTCATGTGATAGGTTTAATAAGTTGATTATTTGGGCAAGGTCAGCAGAAACAGTCCATGCAGAGGGGACCACATGAGCAAGGCAGAAAGGTGTGCAAGTACGTGGTGTTCGGGCATTACTGAGGTTTTCATGTGTGCGGGGTGCATGGGGCAAAGAACTGGGGGTGAGGGACCAGGGCTGTGCTTTGATAAGAAACCCAAGAGGGGAAGTAAGATGGGCTGTGAAGGACCCTTTACAAAAACCTATGGATTTAGGGCTCTTCCCTGCAGTTGATGGAGAATCAGGAAAGACTTCAGAACAACAATGGAATAGTGCTTAAGAAGATGACTCAGGAGAGGGGAGCATGGTGGAGTAGGGAGAGGCTGGGGCAGGTGGGCCCATTTGGAGGCTGTTCCGATCATCCAGGCATTGGGAAGTAGGGAGGGAGAGACTGGGGCAGAGGTGGAGACGTGATAAGTTTGAACCTGGGGCGAGATGAGGCTCGTCTGCCTGAGGGGGATCCGGAGTCCATGACCAGAGAACAGAGGCGCAGAGCTCTGGAACTCAGCGGGCACGGGCTCCACCAGATCCATCCGTGTCTCCTTGACCTTCATTCAACCCACTCAGCAAACATTTGTCCAGCATCCAGTATGTGCCAGGCATTCTGCTAGGCACCGGGGATTCCAAGATGAAGAATGAATGAATTCCCATGAAACTTAATGGAAATCCAGAAAAAGTAAAGGGGAAAAATGGTCTCTCTCTCTCTCTAATGGTTAAAAAAGAACAAAATAAATTGAGATACCATTTTCTAAATATTAATGTAGCTTTTAATAATTTTCCAAAGGACAAAACTTTCCGCTGACCGGGCGGAGCCTGACCTGTGTGCTTCTGTGAGGCGCTGCATCAGGCACCCAGGTAGCCTCTACTCAACAGCGGCCATGTTCCTCCCTGCCTGCCAGTTTGGGTACATTCTTGCTGGCTTTGGGAAATTCTCAGCACATGGGACCTGCTTTCCCCAGCAGATGCCAGACACTTCAGCCCTACCTCACCCGCTCTCCACCGCAGATGGTCAAGCCTGGTCCTGAGCACCTGAGCAGGTGGGCCTATACGTCCATGTGGCTGGTGAGAGGGTGGCAGCAGTGCCAGGCCAATACTGGAGCAAAGCAGGCACTAGAGGGGCCGCAGCAGGGTACAGCGGAGGTGATTCCCCTTTGGGCCGGTTCCTGGTGGCTGAGAAGCTGCGTGTTCAGTGGGGTTTAGGCAGCTCCATTTCATGAGGCCAAACAAGACAAGTGTCCTGTGTTTGGGGAATGCCTCAGGAAATTATGGTCCATCCACATAATGGGGGTCTCATGCAGGATTGAATCTTGAAAGCTGTGTTGCAGTGTGGAAGAGGTGTGTCAGTGGTAGGTCTAGTGTGTCAAATATATTGGAACAATCAGCATACCACCCTGTAACATGCAAAATGTACATCTATGAAAGGTTTTTTTTCCCAAATCAAGGAATTAGCTCTCTTGAGATAGTAGAGCTGTCCTTTTCATTTAAAAACACACTTAAAGACGCCCTCCCTTGGCCGTCCCCCCTGCGTTGGCAGTCAGCTGCTGGCTGCGCTCGCCCCCATTCCCAGGCCAACATCTCAGCCCAGCCACCACCACCTTCTGCCCTGGAACTTTCAGGACCCATCTCCCTGGGCCTTTTTCACCTGTTTACTCATTTGCCACTTGAGCCCAGGCTCCCAGGTTTCCCTTTAACCCCTAGGACCTCATCCTGGGGGTCCAGGGCAGGTACTGTCCAGCCTCAGGAGCCCTCTGCATCCTCCAAGTCTCCCTTAACACCCTCCATTTCCTTGCCCCAAGGACCCCCTTCTCCCGTAGTCTCTCAAATAGAGGCTCCTTCCTCTTCCACGACCTTTAGACCAGTGGGCCCCAAACAGGTATGTTGGTAGATTAGGCGGCGAGGATGGGGTACATTCTCTTCTGATGGCTTCTATTTTCTCAGCAGGTGAAAGTAAAGGGGGGATGTGTTGGAGGTTTGAGGGGAGGAGAAGTAAGGGGAGGTGTGGATCTTCTCCCCAAATAAACACTTGTTCTGACACATATTCACACTGATGTGCGCGCACACACACACACACACACACACACACACACACGCACACACACGCACACAGAGTTTTGCTCAATTTCAGGAAATCTTCAGAAACCCTGACATTCAAGGGTGTTTGAGAGCTAAGACTAGGGATTCCTGTCCTAGAGGAAAAAAAGACCAGCCAAACAGAGTTCAAACAACAAAAGTCAGAGCAAAAAGAAGCTTAAAAACAAGCATGAACTGGTGATGCAGGTATGGTACTGTGCAACTCAAACCAGTAATAAATGAATGTGTTTAACACCTTAATGAAACGTAAAGCTCCTGATTGGGTTAAAAAAAATCCAACTCTCTTCTTTTATGACACATATACCATCATTTCTTCTCCCTGCCCTCCTACAATTTGATTAAATATAAGAATAGAAACAAAATGTAGCAAGTAGCAAGTAAATATAAAATAAAACAAAGCAAGGATAGACATTTTAGCCTCAAAGTCCAATGCAAACCAAAAAAATTCAATGAGTCAGAGAGGTCATTCTATGTTGACCAAAGTCACAATCTTTAATGTTCTTCTGAATTCTATATTTTTCCTCCCAATAAGCTTCCTGTACTAGAGAGACAAGAAAAATAATTTTTAAAGCCTTCATATTTTGCAAAATATCTATCTTCAAGATTTTTTAAAATCCACAATGCATGATAAAGATATATCAGTTTGTGTATATTTAAATGTTAAAAATTAAAATTAGAGAACACAACTTATTAAAAATACAATAAGAAATTGATAGACTGATTTTTGAACTGGGTATTTTTTTTAACATCCCATTCTTGGTCCTTGTCTGATTAAGTTCATTAAAAATCAATAAATAGAGTATTAGAATAATAAACTAAAGTTGAATCAACAGCTATAAATCTTGCACCTTAAACACAGAATTCAGCATAATAAAATTTGAGTTAAAATGCATGCTTTTTATGCATAGAAAAAGTGTTGGAAAATACACAGCAAAATGTTAATATTTATCATTTTGAGCAATGTGATTACTGGAGAAGCATTTTCCTTTTATTATTTTCTGTATTTGTAAAGTCTTTTTACAACGTTTAGGTCACTTTTACAATCAAATAAAAACTAAATTTAAAAACAAAACAGTTACAGAGGACATCCTTTAATATCTCTCTTCTCAAGAGCCGTCAGTGTAAACATTTTTTCTTTCAGCACCAGGAATCATGTGAAAGTTGTATGAAAATTTTTGCCAAAACACCTGCACTGGAGGGCTTAAGATGTTTTCCAGTTTATTTTTCCTCTTTGTGGCGTGTCCACTTGTACTTAGAAAATTCTTCATTTTCGTCTGATGCAGAAATTATTAAAAGATGCCAATTTCATGGGACTGCTCTCTCTTTCTAGATCCTGGGCAGAGTTTTTCAAAACTGTACATAGCCAACCAAAAGAGGAATGCTGTTTTTTAATCATCAGGCAGTTTGCAGGTGGATGCTGGGTTCCAGGTCTAGGGAAAATTCTTGTGGGTGAAAGAGTTCTGCAGGATATCGTATGGCATAACCAATAGTTACAGTGTAAGAAAATTCCAGAGACAGAGGAAAGGGTAAGTAGGGGAGAGCACTGAGAATTCTCCTCCTTATACCTGGTTCCTTTGTGGCCAGTCTTTATCAGAAGAAAAGAACAGGTGCAGAGGGAGTGTCCCCTCAGAATATGCTGGTTTTATTCCACATATTTTCAACCAGCACCACTGAAAGGAACTGGCTTCAGGGTGAATTCAAAAGCAGAGAGAAAGTAACGTGACAAAATATTTCTCAAAAGATTTAAGAACAAAAATCCTCACTTCCCACTCTTCCCAAGCAGGAACCATAAATTACAGGTGGACATTCAGAAAGTAGTAACTTCTAAATTCAACTGAATTTTTACCAAGTTGGCCACAAAAAGTTAGGAATATTAGCTACTTAGCTACAACTGATTTCAGTCAAAAGGTACAAAGAAAAGTTACTTATTTCTTCACAATAAAGAGTTTTAGTGCCTCTGTCACTTTGCAATTTCAAAGGCAACTCTATATTCAGGTATACCCTGGAGGGGTGGAGAATTTGATGAATGAAACTATCATGTATAATTTATTTGGTAACAATGGTAATAGATGGATTGGAGGTGGAGTGTATATCTCAATCAACCCTTTCAATATTCATGAAACATTTGTTTCAGCATCATCATGAAACCTAAATTGAGAAGGAAATTACCTAAGAAAGTCATCTGGCTGACTCACAGCACTGAATTAGGTCAATAGTTAATTCAGTGGCTCCCAACCTTCTCAAACACAAGGACATTTCTTTTAACTTCAGAAACCTTGTTCAATTGAATATTAGTTGTAATTTTAATGCAAGTTCTTTGAAAACAAATACTTCAAGGGTAAAAGCTACTATGAATTCAAGAATAATTTGAAATTCAGTAAAACACTTCTATAGCTATTCTAAATAGAACTACATTTGTCCAATATATAGTAATTTGGGGGTCTTTAGACAGTGCTTTTAGCCAATATGGAATCATAGACCCCTGGAAGTATTGCTGTGGCCCTCCAGAAGTCTGTGGCCTCAGGGAAACTCTGGGCTAAATCCTTGTGGTAGTTACTAGTGCTGCTTCTCCCAAATATCTAATTCTCTTCCTCCTAGGTACAGGGTAGAATTGCACTTCCCTCACCTTTAGAGCCTCATGACTTGCCTTGGCCAGTCAAATGTGAGTGGAAGTGACATGTGTAATTTCCTGGCAGAAGCCTTTAAGAGCCAGCATGTGGTTTGCCACTCCCCTTTTCAACTGACACTGACTGGCAAAGCCCCAGATGGTTGAGGTTCCATCAACCAGTCTCTGACTGAGAATGACATACAGGAAAGCCCCCAACCATGCTGGTCATACTAAGAGAACTACGGAACATTAGCTAGAAATAAACCTGTGTTTTTTTAAAGTCACTGAGATGTTAGAGCTGTTTGTTACTGCAGCAAAACCTGGCTGATCCTGACTTGCCCTGTTTAGGATGAAGAGTTACTTGTTCTTTATGGGCAAATCGTCTAATCCAGGGTGCCAATTACTTATTCCAAAGTAGTATGTATTACCCAGTTAATCTAAGATCTTCTTTGTAATCTTCTACAAGATCATAGAAGAGTCCCAAATGTACTTCTGTTTACTGAACTGCCATCTCCTATGGTTCAGGAATTTTTTTCTCTTTAGAAATCATCTATCTTAGCCAGAAAGGTTTTTGGCTAAGTAAATTTTTCTAGAGGACAGAATGTGGAGAAAAAATGATTAACAACAAAAATAAAACATGCTGGGCTGAATATGGAGGCCAAAGGGAGGATGAGAATGCCTCAGCTACTCAAATGGAACTCAGGAGAGTAGCTTGATCTGGAATCAAGACTTCACGAAGAAGGGTCTGGCAACACCACTCCTTCAAGTTCATTCAGCAGTCCCCAGACCTCCCATCAGAATTTCTCTGGGCTGCTTCCTTTCACATATCACTCCAGATCTGTCCTGGCAGGCCTGGCATTCTCTCCCCATTCACTTAGTTATTGCATTAGCTTAGCTTTTTTTTCCCCTTGGCTGCACCCAGAGGGATCTTAGTTCACATGCAGGATCTTAGTTCCCGCACCAGGGATCGAACCTGTGCCCCCTGCTGTGGAAGCAAAGAGCCTTAACCACTGGACAACCAGGGATGCCTCTGCATTAGCATTTCTGAAGTCCACTTTGACTTAAGACACTTTACCTTCAGAGAGTAGACTTTAATACTATCTGCAATCAATGGAGGAGGAGCGTATTTCTTCTCACGGAGAAGCCCAGCGGCTGTCAACCCAGCACAGCACGTTAGAATCTCCTGGGCAACTTTGAAAAGCACTGATGGGACTTCCCTGGTGGTGCAGTGGTTAAGAATCTGCCTGCCACAGAAACAGCAATATAGATCAATGGAACAGGATAGAAAGCTCAGAGGTAAACCCACGCACCTGTGGTCAACTAATCTATGATAAAGGAGGCAAGGATATACAATGGAGAAAAGACAGCCTCTTCGATATGCGTTGCTAGGAAAACTGGACAGCTACATGTAAAAGAATGAAATTAGAACACTCCCTAATACCATACAAAAAACAAACTCAAAATGGATTAAAGACCTAAATGTAAAGCCAGACACTATAAAACTCTTACAGGAAAATATAGGCAGAACACTCTATGACATAAATCACAGCAAGATCCTTTTTGACCCACCTCCTAGAGAAATGGAAATAAAAACAAAAATAAACAAATGGGACCTAATGAAACTTCAAAGCTTTTACACAGCAAGGGAAACCATAAACAAGACAAAAAGACAACCCTCAGAATGAGAGAAAATATTTGCAAACAAAGCAACTGACAAAGGATTAATCTCCAAAATATACAAGCAGCTCATGCAGCTCAATATCAAAAAAACAAACAACCCAATCCAAAAATGGGCAGAAGACCTAAATAGACATTTCTCCAAAGAGGATATACAGATTGCCAACAAACACATGAAAGGATGCTCAACATCACTAATCATTAGAGAAATACAAATCAAAACTACAGTGAGGTATCACCTCACACCGGTCAGAATGGCCATCATCAAAATATCCACAAACAATAAATGCTGGAGAGGGTGTGGAGAAAAGGGAACCCTCTTGCATTGTTGGTGGGAATGTAAATTGATACAGCCACTATGGAGAACAGTATGGAGGTTCCTTAAAAAACTAAAAATAGAACTACCATATGACCCAGCAATCCCACTACTGGGCATATACCTTGAGAAAACCATAATTCAAAAAGAGTCATGTACCACAATGTTCATTGCAGCTCTATTTACAATAGCCAGGACATGGAAGCAATCTAAGTGTCCATCGACAGATGAATGGATAAAGAAGATGTGGTACATATATACAGTGGAATATTACTCACCATAAAAAGAAACGGAATTGAGTTATTTGTAGTGAGGTGGATGGACCTAGAGTCTGTCATACAGAGTGAAGTCAAAAAGAGAAAAACAAATACTGTATGCTAACACATATATATATGGAATCTAAAAAGAAAAAAAGCTTCTGATGAACCTAGGGGCAGGACAGGAATAAAGATGCAGACGTAGAGAATGGACTTGCGGACATGGGGAGGGGGAAGGGTAAGCTGGGACGAAGTGAGAGAGTGGCGTTGACATACATACACTACCAAATGTAAAACAGATAGCTAGTGGGAAGCAGCCACATAGCACAGGGAGATCAGCTCAGTGCTTTGTGACCACCTAGAGGGGTGGGATAGGGAGGTTGGGAGGGAGATGCAAGAGGGAGGGGATATGGGAATATATGTATACATATAGCTAATTCACAACTAACACAACAAGGTAAAGCAATTATACTCCAATAAAGATGTTAAAAAAAAAAAAAGAATCTGCCTGCCAAGGCAGGGGATATGGGTTCTATCCCTGGTACAGGAAGATCCCACATGCCACAGAGTGACTAAGCCCGTGCGCCACAACTACTGACCCTGCGCTCTAGAGCTCGCAAACCACAACTACTGAGCCCGAGTGTCCCAACTACTGAAGCCCGTGAACCTAGAGCCCGTGCTCCGCAACAAGAGAAGCCACTGCAATGAGAAGCTGGCACACCACAAAGAAGAGTAATCCCCACTCGCCGCAACTAGAGAAAGCCCATGTGCAGCAACAAAGACCGAACGCAGCCATAAATAAATAAATTTATTTTAAAAAGAAAAGGAAAAATACTGATGCCCAGATAGGACCTGAAATCAATTAGACCAGACTCTCCGGAGATGAGAGTCTCTAAAAAAAAATTAGTGAAAATACCTTTTTGTTTTATTATCTGTAGTCTTAGAAAATAACTAATTCTGTTCCTATAAATGTTTTATATTTATAAGTAAAGTTGAAGAAAGAATTATGCCCCAGCTTTCTCTGTAACAGCTAATCCCAAATTCATGACCAAATTCCCAGACAAAACCTCTCACCTTTATATTATTTGGTCCTTTGTGTAGGTATCTATCGCTATGTAAAAAATTGCTACAACAATTGTGACTTAAAACAACATGCATTTATTATTTCACGGTTTCTATGGCTCAGCCATCTGGGTCCTGTGCTCAGGATCTCAAAATAATGTGATCAAAATGTTGGCTAAGTTGTTTTCCTTTGTGGGCCTCAGAGACTTCCTCGAAGCTCATGAGTTGTTGGCAGAATCAGGTTCCATGCTACTGTTAAGACTGATGTCCTCATTTCTTGCTAGCTTTCAGCGTCTAGAAACCACTGCAGTGTCTTGCCATATGGCCCCCTCACAGGACTGCCTACAGTATGGCAGCCGACCTCTTCATGGCCAGGAGGAGAATGTCTTCTAAGCCTTTCACCTGATTAAGTCAGGCCCACACAGGACAATCTTGCTTCTCATTAAGTTAAAATCAGCCATTTTGGAACTTTCATTACATCTGGTAATTCCCTTCACCTTTGCCATATTCTATGGACTAGAAGCAAATTACAGGTCCAACCAAACTCAGTGGGGAAGGATTTTAGAGGGTCTGGCTCACCAGGGGTCATTTTAGCCACATCATTTTTTAAAACCATTATAATTTTTGCATAGTTTCTTAATATTATGATGGCTCAAACTAGACAGTATCATCATCATCAACATCATCATCACTATCATCATCCTCATCCTCATCCAAATCATTCTCTGAACAATGGAGAAAGTACTGTAAAGATAGATGAGCCCCTCTTTCCCTGCCCCTGGTCTAGTTCCTAGCCCATTGTAGTGGGTTTATGGTCAACAGCTGTACATTTCTGGCTCATTTTCAGCCTGTTCCCAATTATGACCACCACCTCCCCCCAGTCTTCTGAAAATTTATATTTAAGATCCATGCACAAGAATCAAAATTGTTTCCTCCAACTAAGAAGAACTTGCTCGCCTGATGATACCCTAACAGATGACCACATCCAATCGATGTTAGAAATCAGTCTAAGTTAAATAACATAGATCCTAAAATGATATTATCTCCTAAAATAACAAAAAGCTGATGGTGACTACTAGGCAAAGAAGATATTAGTAATTTGATGTGGGAAGGCCCTGGATAAAGATTAGGAAAGATCTCAATGGACAGATTTTAGACACTAAGTAGTAAGAAGGATATTCTTCCTGGTTTCTTTTCAGCCCAAATTTCTGTTTTCCCACAAAATACAAAACAAAGGGGGGAAATATGAGATACTGATTATTTCATACTTTAGTAGCAATCATGAAATAGATTGCAACCTCTTCTCTGTCCAGTAAATGAGCAGGCAGAGTGAAAACAAAAACAGAGCAGTGTGGTAGAGATATTAGATAGAATGCTAAAAAAATTAACACCCAGGGGAATTCTTTTTATAAGTTTCTACTTTTCTGAGATTCAACATTGATATGTTTTTCTCATTTAGGTTCACTAAGTTATGTTTATTATTAATTCAAATTCACAATATTGAAGAGGAGATATTTCCCATATGGTTGACATGTTGCTCTGGAGGTTCATAAATTTGGAGGAGTTTTGATTAACACTGACAGAAAATCCTTTGAAAACATATGGCTGTATATACATCATGTCATTTCTAATAAGATGACACATCCTTCTTCACTCTTCCCTAATAAGATGAGTTCAGTTGTATTTAAGAAACATGATAATACTTTGTTTACTTTTCTTTATGGGGAGAAAAACTGAGTAAAAATAAACTATTTTGTTGTTGCAGCAGACACTGAAAGCATAGCAGATAGTTTGTGGGAATTAAAACAAAAAGAGTGCTATCTCTAAATACTTTTTATAGATGCAATTAATATGTTGTAAACTTGGAGTGATTTTTGACACTCCCCTGCCAGTTTCCTTCTTGGTGACTCTGGTCGTGCATTCCACCTAGTTGACTGGGGATTCATCTCCTTCTCACCAGGTTTTAGAACTGCTCTCTGCCGTCCTCGCTGATCACAGCTTTCATACCATTTTGGCTCCAAAAACATTCTCATCCTTGGTAGCTTACATTTTCAGATGAACAATTATCTTTGTTTCTTGAATTGATTTGTTTCCACTTCTTCTGAAACCCATTGCAACGAATTCATTTTTGAGAGTTCGGACATTAGCTGTTGGAAGTATATTTTAAAATACAACAAATATGGAAAGCAAATTGGCAACTTGTATCAAGAATCTTAAAAAAAAAGTCTAAGCTGTTTGACCAAGTAATTCCCCTTTTGGAAACCCACCATAAGGAAGTAATTTAATATGTGAAGAAAAATTTATTATCAAGGATGTTTATAATAGTATTATTTATTATAATAAAAAATTCAAGAAAAACTTACATGGCCAAAAAGTGGAAGATGGTTCAATAAATATGGATGATCCACTACAAATCATTTACAGGCTGCAGGATAATAGTAGAAAATTAAAACTAACTCACTAAAGCATATGCAACCCAGTACCTAGTGAAATGTACACAATTAGTTTTTATAAAAGGATAAAAATTCAGCAGCAGCAATTAAACAAGAAAAAAGTTCATGTCATAAACTACTAAAGTGGTGGCTAAAGAAGGAAATAAATGATTTTGCTGTGCCAGTACTGACAACACCCCCACACAGTTCTGAAGAAAGAAAGCTAGTTAGTGAAATGCTGAGATGTCTCATTAATACCTTTCAATTTGGAGAGAAGACTGAGGAAGTGAGTAGGTGACCTGGAGAAGACCTTAGGAAAACTCATTTCTTATTGCATCCCCTACATATCACATGGATGTCAGCAGAGGCAGGACAGGGTGCCAAGGCCTACCATTTCTACAGTGTCAATTTGGGAAACAAGCTAGTGTATAAGATCCTTAGCAGGACCTCGGAAGAAAGAGCAGAGCTAAGTTCCCTCTAATGAGCTTCCTGCATCTCCTTGTTCCACTCTATTCTGTTAAGGTGAGGAAAAAAAAGAAACAGATAAGAATATCCTCAAACTCAGAGAACACAGAGAGGTCCCAGAAAAGCTAGGAACATTATGAAGGAGAAATTACCACACCATACTGTGGCATAAAGAAGGTCTGGGCAACCATGCAAATGTCCTTTAGGAAGGAGAGGGTATAAATTTTCTGCTATAAGATGAATAAAGTCTGAGGATCTAATGTAAAACATGGTGACTATAGTTGATAACACTATATTACATGATTGAAATGTACTAAGAGAGTAGAAATTAAATGTTATCACCAAAAAAGGGATAAGTATGTGAAGTGATGGATGTATTAATTTGCTCAATGGTGGGAATACTTTTACACTGAAAGAGAAAGAAAGAAAGAAAGAAAGAAAGAAAGAAAGAAAGAAAGAAAGAAAGAAAGAAAGAAAGAAAGAAAGAAAGAAAGAAAGAAAGAAAGAAAGAAAGAAAGAAAGAAAGAAAGAAAGGAAGGAAGGAGGGAGGGAGGGAGGGAGGGAGGGAGGGAGGAAGGAAAGAAGAAAGAAAGAAAGAAAGAAAGAAAAAAGAGAGAGAGAGAAAGAAAGAAAGAAAGAAAGAAAGAAAGAAGGAAGGAAGAAAGAAAGAGGGAGGGAGAGAGAGAGAGAGAGGGAGGGAGAGAGAGAGGGAAGAAGGAAAGAAGGAAGGAAGGAAGGTAGGAAGAAAGGGAGGGAGGGAGGAAGGGGAGAAAAAGAGAGAGAGGGAATGAAACAACAAAACATAGATGAGAAATCCAGTCTGGATGAAAACAGTTTAAAAAACAGAAGAAATCATTCCAAGAGATTGTTTCATGCTATAGAAAAACTTACAAAGTCAATAAAACAAAACAGCAAAATGAGAATAATAAAATAACAGAGTGAGAAGAAAAAGATTGGTGTGATAATTAAAACATTGAGAACTAAAACAATAACATTACCATAAATTAAAATTAGCAAGGAAAAGAATAGATGTAAATAAAAATTAAATTGCTGGAATGGAGAAACTCTTGAGATCACCATAGTGAACACAGAAGTAAAAGTGGAGAGTAAAGCAATTTAAAAGAAGATGGAAGATGAGGATAATCCAACATAAGGATAATTGGTTTCCCTGAAGTGATACTCCAGAAGAACAGGAAAAGTTCTTTTGAGATATAATAGTGAAACCCAAAAATTTTTGAAAGGAAGAACCAGATCTACACACTATGTTTCAGAAGAAAATTGACAGAGGAGTCCATGTGGAGATGTGTCTTGGTTCAAATAGTAAACTCAAGAGGAAAGATTTTTTTAAATATATTTTTTATTGAGGTATAGTTGACTTGCAAGATTATATTAGTTTCAGGTGTACAACATGGTGATTTGATATTTTTATAAATCACAAAATGATCATCATGATAAGTCTAGTTACCATCTGTCACCATACACAGTTATTATAATATTATAGATTATATTCCCTAAGGAATAAAGAATTCTTCAGGCTATAAGGGAGTAAACACAAGCCACCAGCAAAGGGAAATTATGAGGTTGGTCTTGGACATGCTATAGATTTTCAATGTCAGAAGGTGATGGGGAATTTTTACAAGATTCTAAGGAAAACAAAATGATTTTCTAAGACATGAAGCCAAGACAATTTATTGTTTAAATATAAAGGTCACAGGCAGATATTCTCAAACGTGAAAAAATATGGTGAAATATAGCATCCATAACCCATTTTTAAAACAATTTCTAACAGAGGGAATCAGCCAACCAAGAGATGAATCAAATACAGAATTTAAGCATAGAAAAGTTGTGGTTTAAAAGGCTGGTGACAAAACATGAATCCAACTAAATATAGTCTAAGATCTAAAGTGAGAATTTAATTGCAGAACAGAATGTATACATTATTAATCTGGAAAAAGTCTGCAAAGCTATATAACCAATGAAATTGGGGGGTAGGTTTTGGGGAGAGAGATGGTAAGAAATATAAAAGAAATAATTTTATTTTTTTAACAGATGAATAAAATGTGTAATTAAAAACTTAATGACTCCAACTTCTTAATTTTTTTCATAATATTTATTTTAAAATTTAGAGTAGGGGCTTCCCTGGTGGCACAGTGGTTAAGAATCCACCTGTCAATGCAGGAGACACAGGTTCAAGCCCTGGTCCAGGAAGATCTCACATGCCGCAGAGCAACAAGCCTGTGCGCCACAACCACTGAGCCCACGTGCCACAACTACTGAAGCCCGCATGCCTAGAGCCCATGCTCTGCAACAAGAGAAGCCACGGCAATGAGAAGCCCGTGCACCGCTACGAAGAGTAGCCCCCGCTCACTGCAACTAGAGAAAAGCCCGTGCACAGCAATGAAGACCCAATGCAGCCAAAAAAAATTTAGAGTGATCATTTAGGAGACAAATCTTTATGGTAGAGAAACATTAATCTGTGGTTTAAGATTTCTTTATGTTTATTCAGTTTCTTTTATTCTGTTAAAAATAAATAACACTTATCTATAGTGTGCTAAATCCAGCATGGTACCCTGCATTGGATTGTGAATGTAAAAAAGGACAGTAGTGGAAAACCTGGTAAAATCCAAATAAAATTTGAAGTTTAGATAATAGTAATGTACTGATGTCTATTTCTTAGATGTGACAAACTTACCATGGTAATATAAAATGTTAATAGTAGGAGAGTTTGGGTGAGGGTGTGCTACCTTTGCAACTTTTCAGTAAATTTAAAATAAATTTTGGGCTTCCCTGGTGGTGCAGTGGTTGAGAGTCCGCCTGCTGATGCAGGGGACGCGGGTTCGTGCCCTGGTCCGGGAAGATCCCACATGCCGCGGAGCGGCTAGGCCCGTGAGCCATGGCCGCTGAGCCTGCGCATCCGGAGCCTGTGCTCCGCAACGGGAGAGGCCACAACAGTGAGAGGCCCGTGTACCGCAAAAAAAATAAATAAAAATAAAATAAAATAATTGCAATATAAAATGTTTCTTTAAAAATATTATGCATCATATCCGTATACCCTTTTATCTACATCTTTATGAAAAATGAAGTCTAGGATAAGGTTTATAAAAATTCGACACTGGCTATTTCTAGGTCGGTGGCTTCACGGTGATTTCTTGCTTTTGTTTTGTATACTTTTTGTATTGTTTGAAATTAACACAGATGAATATCATTTTTATTACAAATGCTATTAATATTCCAAAGTTTTTAAAAGAAACAAACAAAATAGTATTATAGATGAATATTAACATAGGGAATGTTTATGATAAAATATGTCATGAAAAATGCAGAAGACAAAACATAAATATAATAGTAATAATTTTATTTCAAAAAATATATTTATGAAAAAAATGACCAGAAAGAACTACATTAAATTATTGCTACTGATTGCTTTGGGATTAGTAAATTTTAATTTTTTCTTTATACATTTTCAACTTTTACAGTGGTTTAAACAATGAGTACACATTCATAATAACTGAAAAATAAACGTTACAGTTTTACTGTTGTCCAATGAAGTTGGAACTGGCAGCTGGCAAGTCAACTGGAAAAGTTAATTAAAGCAGTGAATCATAAAATGTGATACATACATACCTTAAAGATTTAATTTTAACCTAAAACATATGGGTGCTCATTCAGTTGCCACTCTTTTGAAGTCATGCCAAGGCCCTTTCTTTGTGTTGGGGTCTGCTGATCAGAGTTCCAAGCCGTCTTTCTTTCAAAACCACCCATAATGCATCACCCAGAAGTTCCAGTTTTGGTTTCCTTAAGGCAGAATGAGACCTTTAAGACACTCACAAAGCAATTGTTCTACATTTTTGCTCTTCCCCCAGTCTTTTCTGTGTGTTTTACATACGCCTTATTTGATAGCAATTTATTATAGCAACTTGTCATCATCAAATCTTTCATCACTTTACACAATAGTTGTGTAAATAACAAGCATATAATATTTGCATATTACAGTTGCCAGCACAACTAGCATAAATAGGTTTGGGAACACACATGGCTGACTTTTGGTCATCACAACCGGTGGGCAGTATGGGGGCTTAATAGAGAGTAGTCTAAGCTGTAAGACCTCAATGTGCAGCGGGCATTTTTGGGGAGGTTTTACCGAGGAAAGCAGGACCCACACCTTGTCTGACAAATAGATGAAGTTGAGGAAGGTTATGAGAGTTCCTATAGATAAACATAAAAATGGCAGACTCTAATACAAGTCTTGCTACCTTAAGTGTAGCAGGAAGAGGCTAGCATCAGATTTCTTCTTGATCTGCTATTCTCTCCACTTCTTACACTGGATAGCTAGGATACCCTCTTACGGTCCCTTCAACATAAGGTACTGAGGAAGGACAAATAGGTCATTTGGGCCTTTTCTAGTTGGCCCACTCTGTAAGCTGGTAATGGTATTCCATGGTACAGATGAGGAAACTGAGGCACTTAAAAGTGCCCAAGACTATGGTTACTCATTGACAGCTCCAGGATTCACACCTAGATCTGTGTTCTGACTCAAAGGTACTGCTGTTAACACTCTACCACGGTGACCTTCTTCAATGGTACAGACAGTCCCCGACTTAACAATAGTTCAACACGATTTTTTGACTTTATCATGGTGCTAAAGCTATACACAGTCAGTAGGAACCATACTTCAAATGTTGAATTTTTTCTAGTGATGTGCGGAGTGATACTCTGTTGTGTTGCTGGGCAGCAGCAGCGAGCCACAGCTCCCAGTCAGCTGGGCCATCACGAGGGTAAACAACTGACACACTTATTACCATTCTGTAACCGTACAACCATTTCTGCTTTTCCCTTTCAGTATAGTGTTCCATAAATTACATGAAATGTTCAATACTTTATTAGAAAATACGTTCGATGATTTTGCCCAACTGTAGGCTAATGTAAATGTTGTGAGCACATTTAAGGTAGGCTGGGCTAACGTGTGATGTTTGGTAGGTTAGGTGTATCAGATGCACTTTCGACTTACAATATTTTCAAGTTAAGATGGGTTTATCGGGAAGTAACCCCATTGTAAGTCGAGGAAGATCTATATAGGGTTAATGATTAAATAAAGACATGAAATCACACAAAGAAAGACATTTTAAAATTGTCACTTACATTGTCAGTGTAGAATTATAGCAGCTGATAACATCTTAATTTTCTGAGTCTTAAAATCATCAGTGATATAGAAATAACATGAGTGCTATGCCATATACCTCTGTCCTATATATTTAGAATAATTCATCTCCATCTTTCTATTTGGGGTCCATCCTACAGGAATCCTATTCTCTTTAGGGCCGTCCATATCCCAGATATCCTTAATTTCACAAGCACTGTCTGGAGCTCCAACTTACATTCTCAGCCTGAAGATGTGCATGGAGTACTGATCCCTTCATTAAGCACTGCATCCACTATCCACGGTTTTCCTGGATTGGCAGGGCTGATCTTTTCTGCATCACAAGTTACATCTCTTTACCCTCTTACCAGCTTATGTCAATTTTCACAGATTTCTTTCTCAGTATCATTTCTCCATATTATTCCTCCTTTTTACAGCTAAGCTGCTCCAAGAAGTGACCGAAATTTGATCTCCATTCCCGTGCTTTGTCTCTGTCATTTCCAGCATTTAAGATCACCAATGGCCACCATTTTTCCAAATCCAACACTTTTCTGTTCTCATATTTCTTGACCTCTCAGGAGCAGGCAGTCGACATGTTTGTCCACTCCTTCCTTCTTCAAAGACTTTCTTCTCCAGAACTCCAAGACATCATATTTTCCAGGCTCTCCTCCCACCTCACTAAACTCCTTTGTCTCCTTTCCTGGGCTCTCTTCTGTTCAACCTCTAGATGTTGGAGGACTGCAAGGTTCTTTTCTACATCCTAAATTGATCTCATCTAGCCACTGGCTTCAAATACTGTCTCTATACTGATTACTCCTACATTGATTTTTTCTGCCCCTTCCTTTCCACTGAGCTCTAGATGGATACGTCCATCATCCTAATGGGTATCTCCACTCGAGTGTATAACAGCCATCTCAGATGGAACATATACCAAATGAACTCTTGATTACTCCCAGTTAGAATCTGCTCACTATCCCACATCTTGCCCAGTGGGTAAGTGACTTCAAAATTCACCAGTTGGTCGCGTTAAAAATTTAGATGACATCCTTGATTTCTCTCTTTTCCTCACCCCCAGTCACATTAGTTCATCAGCAAAGTCTATCAGCTCCACCTCTATAATGTCAAACGAATTCCTGCCTCTCCCCATAGCCAGAGCTATCTCCTTGTTCAGGTCAGTATCATTCTCTCCTGGCCTGGTGTGGTGCAAAACCTAAAGGTAAGACCCTATATTATGAACCGCCTTGACATATGGTGAAACCAGAGAGCCTCAGATGGCATAACCACAGGTTTTCCCTCCCAGCTCTGCTCCTGCAGATAAATTCTACCCAGACAACTCTCCTTATCCAGGGGACAAAGTTCCTGCTTTTCCCCAGGTAGCGGGTTTCAGTCCCCTGCCAATCCTCAGAATTATTCAAACAAGCCAGTTACATCCTCCTGCAGAAACCCAGGATCACCTCACCCTCTTAGTACTACAGGGCCTGCCTTCCACAGCCCCTGGCTGTTTACTCTGCTCCCCAGTACAAGTCCTGTGTGGCCTGCATGATGTCCTCCTCTCCCAGGCTGTAAGTATATGTAACTAATAAACTTCCATCTCATGTGTCCAGTGTCATGTGTTGGACTATCCTTATAGTCTAGGATGGGAATTTCTTCCTCACCACTGGTGTAGGAAAAAAGGCAATTAAAACACTCAGCTGTCACTGACATCTCATTTCAGATGGTTTCTTCTCGGAGGGGTCTCTCTTGACCACCCTCATTCCCAGCATTCTCTCTCATTTTCTACATGGCACTGGTCACTGTGTGAATTATTTATTTACTTAGCACATGTTTCATCTCTGACACATTCCACTAGACTGTGAGCTCCACTTCCAACATCAGAAATCTATCAATCAGATCCACTTTAAGTGTAACTGTGGGAAGAGACTTCTGCCACCAATCTAGCCTTCATCTGAGCCCAAGCCATCACCACCTCTCACCTGGATTATTGCACTCACATCCTCGTCACTCTCCCCGCTTCCACTCTTGCCCCGTTCCCCTCATAGTATCCAGAGGGACCCTTTAAAGATGTGAGTTAGCTCATGTCACTCCTCTGCTCTACAGCTCTGCCCCACTGCCTCTGGGCTCCCACCTCACTCAGAGTCAGTACCTGAGTCCTTATCATCACATACAAGTTCTGCTCAGTTCAGCCCTGGTGCCCACTTTTCCCTTCTCTCCTAATATCTCCCCTTCATCACTGTGCTCCCAGCACCACGGTCTGTTTGGTATTTAGAGTTTTGTACTTCGCTCGTCTGGTTCCCCCACCTAGAAAGCCCTTCCCCCAGATACTTATATATGGCTCCCCACTTCTGCTCAAATGTTACCACATCAGAGAAGCCTATGGTTCCTACACTCTTCACTCTCCATCCTGTTACCCTACTTTAACCTTCTTACTTTTATCACTCATATTTTTGCTGATTTGTTTATACTTTGTCTACTCTGCTAGACTGCAGGGAGGAATAGAGGCTCTCTTTGACTCAATACTGTGTCCCCAGAGTCTAGGACTTCAATTAGGGGCTTAAAATATATTTGTTTAATTAATAAGTTTGTGTCTTGCTTACCATTGTAGCCCTAGAGCCTTAAACAACATGTGGCACACAGTAATCATAATAACACTAAAATAATTTTTAAATAATAAGGAGAGCTAACACTTATCTAGCATTGGCTATGTGACAGACACTGTTCTCAGCTCTCAATAGATGCTATTATTTAGTCCTCACAACTATAGGGCAGGTACTACTATTATCCCTGTTCACGGATTAGGAAAATTAAGCTTAGAGAGTAGAAGTAAGTTGCTCCAAGTTACATATACAGTAAGTAGAGTAGTCAGGATGCAAAACTAGGTGGTATAATTTCAGAGCATGTGATATTAACCACTTAAATAAATAAATGACTTATAAAACGGTCATCAGTAACCTCTCCTTGTGACATCATCCTCAGGCCAATCAGTGAATGAGGATAAGATACTTGTAGACTGCTCTATTTACTAGCAGACAGCAGTGGATAACAGTAGGAGAAAGCATTAACCAATATTATATTCTATTAAAGTACTACCTAAGACATCAATAAATATTATACTAGGACTTGGGAAATTTTTTAAAATAAAGATTATATATTTTAATTGCTTTCTTAACTCTCAGAAGGGTTAAAAGCCACTGATTTTCAAAAAGGAAACTTCTATATCCTAATTTATGCATATCTATCAACTGTCAGTAAGAATGTAAAAGGTCACCTCAGCCTGCACCAAAAGGTGTTTCATAAGTTAAATGGTGATAAAGAATTAGATCAGCCCCAAAGCCAACCTAGAATGGAAATGAATATGCACTTTCAGCAAGCCATTCCTCACAGGATATAAATTATAACCACTTCAAGGTATAGTAGGTGTTCACTCAAGTTTCTCTCTGGGTTTTCATAGCCCTTAGACCATTACGTTTGAAGTAAAAGTTAATAAAAGTCCAGAAACAAATTTGAAAAGGTATTGGTACCAAGAGATTAATTCAAGGGGTTTTTAAAGAAAGTACCCTCCACCTTGAATAGCTTTGCAATGAAAGAGGAGCGTCATTCCACATATGGTCTCAGGAATGCCCTAATGCAGAGTCAGTCACAGCACTTGTGGCCTTTACCACCTTCTCCCACAGGAGAGAAAGAAACCCTGCGCTCTGTTATCGGCTCTCGGCAGCAGGTAAAATCAGCTTAAGAGTCCCTTATGCCACCAAAAAGCCTCTGTGACCTGCAGTCCATCTGAAAAATCTATCTTTCAAACACAATCAGGCCCACAAAGGTAAGAGTCAGGAAGCAATGCTTTTGACCTTAAAGACCTGAAGGATATATCAGTGGGTTATGTCCACAGAGACCTAATACAGCGAGGGGTTAAGACAATTGCCAAGATCACCCCAGCCAAAAGCAACCCTCCTCTTTGAATTCTGACCAACAACACTCTTCCCCCCAAAAA
The DNA here is from genome assembly GCF_039906515.1 of Pseudorca crassidens. Classification (NCBI taxonomy): domain Eukaryota; kingdom Metazoa; phylum Chordata; class Mammalia; order Artiodactyla; family Delphinidae; genus Pseudorca; species Pseudorca crassidens. The sequence goes on along the minus strand of NC_090311.1, from coordinate 13,062,170 downwards.
CAAAACCCAAAACTTATGAAGAAAAAAAATACTGACCAGCACGATTGACGTGATGTATATTGGTTGACTTCAGTAGAAACTCTAGGGGAAAACAGCCTCAGGGATTCCTGGGCCAGGGACCTAAAGATTACTAGAATGGCAGTGCTGAGTATTTAGGATGAAGCCCAGTGGAGTGGCTGAGGCCTCACAGGGACGGTCACCGCCTGTAAGGTTGACATTAAAATTGGACCAGTCTGGAAGAGTCACATTATAGCTTGGAGCCAAGCAGGTAACCCCAATAACAAATGAATCTTCTATGAGAGGCAAAACCCAGCAATTTTCACTTCATTCTTTTCCGATATATAACAAATATTCCAGCCTGATGTGACATTTAAACCTCACGATACAATATTATGGAAACATGTTTGAAGCATAGCAAGGAATTTTCGAAGGGGCTGCTGGGACGTTGACTTCGGAGTTTTCGAGTCAAGTTGGTTTACAGTTAGCTCATTACAGAAAGAAACCCCAATCGCTATTCCTTGAGCCCAAAACTTGGCTCTGCTCAAGTTTGAGGGAATTCATTGGCGCTCTCAAGGTGCACAGTGGGCAATCAGTAAAGTTCTATGGAATTTTGCCCACATTTAAGATAGAGTAAAACAAACCCAGAACTTAGTTTGGGGGGGTGACTCTAAATTTAAAATCTGGGTGACATTCTGAAATTATCACAGACGAGCTCAGAATTTAGATTCTACTCTAATGAGCTCTGTGAATGCCAGTGAGAGGGGGCCTAGCTCACCTGTCCTTTCCACTGATCCCCAGATCTCCAGTTCCCACCAGGTCTCAATGTGACGGGAGCCTCGCACTGCCACGTGGACCCTAAGATGAGAGCCACCACCGAGGAAAGCCCAGCTGAGCGGACGTTTATGCTGCACCATGCCGCATCTCCTTGGCCCACCTGTTTCTAGTGCAGCTGTAGTGGACCCTCATACCCTGTTGCAGGGTCCCATGTCAGGTGTGCCCTAGAAGGCCACCCAGGCACAAGAAGGCACAATCCAGAAGTAAGGGGGGGTCCTAATGCCCCTGGGAGCAACCCTCAACCAGTGGGAGACAGGGATCTGTGGATGTGTCCTAGCCGCCCCTGTCCTCCACTGTGGAAAATTCTGTAGAAATTCTGAATTCTATATGGTTCTTCAGAGGTACCCCAGCAGGACTGAGGCCTGGTTGCCCCCAGCAGGACATAGTCAGCTCTTTACTGCAGTACCTGCGGGCTCTCCTCCTTTCTCCGTCTCTTTCCCTCTTCCTCACTTCCACTTCTGGGGTCCCCTTCCAGATAAATCAGTTGAACCTCGGTCCTTGTCTCAGACTCGCCTTTCAAGGGAACCCAAATAGGATGTCAGCCAAAAGAGATGAAGCAGGAAAACACACCTACACACACACACATGCGCGCACACACACACACACGCATGCATACACACACAATCCCCTGCACCCAGCAGTACTTATCCCTCAACATTTCTGTCCTTTGAGCCAATAAATCCCCTTCTCTTTTTCTGTGTCACACAAGGCAGTTGGCATTAGGTTCTTCATCACTTGAAACTACCCAAGTCCTGAATAGGACAAGCGCTTGGACTTCGAAAACAGACGATTACACTTTCCTACTAGCTCTTCATCGGCAACATCTTTGTGTGTCTACCACTTAGTGCGATGCCTGGCGCCCAGTAAGGCTCAGAGATCATGCATTAGATTAATGAATCTCTCGTATATGTTTTTACTTCCATTGTTAAGAAGAGGTAAAGAGAGAGCTTGGCATTTTTATGTGTCGTATAGTGAGAGATCACGTTTAGTTGGCACACACTGGTATGGCCATGCTGTAAACAGCCACCCCCCCTCGCCGAGTCCCCAAATAGCCCCCAGCACCTCCAGTCACCCTAGCACCCCCAGAAATCCCTGGACCTCCCCATGATCCAGCAAGCGAAATGTTAACATCTGGCACAGCGTCTGCTCTGATTGGTCAGTTCCGGCCTTGCCGATTGTATAATATTTGGAATATTACCCTTGCGTAAGGCCTGATTTTTTCACTCCCTGTGCTCTTTTAAAATTAATCCTCATAAAGCTTGAAAGTAATGCAGCACAAACTCCTTAACACAAAAGAAATGATTTTCCTCCAGACCTACCATACTGCTAAAAATACAGAGGAAACAGCTTTCTTGATAGTCTCCACATGAATATTAATACTAGTACAATATGCCTGCAGATGTAGTCGTTGGCTTTTCATCTGGCCACATGATTCACTGAGAAATCAAGTGTTCTGCAAAACTTCCTTCCTTCCTTAATACAGCTCCTCCCGTGAGCGGCAATGGTGATTCTGTCGGATTTTCTTTGCCCCACAGCTGGTGCCGCTCAAGGGATTTTTTTGGCACAAGAGGAAGTCCCATCTGTGTCCCAAGTCCAAAGTGATCAAGAAGTTTTAGAGTTCGTTTTCTTCATGCCTTTTCCTTCCTTCACCTTCTTGAATTTTCAGAGGTGAGGTAGTTCTTCAACTCTAGAAGCCAAGTCTAATTATGGCCTCTTTGGAGGCAACACAGTATATTTTCTCTGTATGGTAGAAAGAAATGTCTCCGATGGGTTCAAAGTCGAGTGATCATACTAATTGGACCCCGGGTGGGATGCTACAGTAGGTGAGCCCAGGGATGGAAGGGAGCATGTGGAGGACCCTTCCAAGCGTGCCGCTAGGAAGCCTCCAGAAAATCTGGAGGAAGACCAAAAGACCACTCTTGAATCTACCCTTCCATGGACAAGATACGGGAAAACGCAGAACAGGAATGGCTGTTTTAGACATTTCAGCTAAGGACAGAGCTGGGTCCAACCGTCAAGTGCAGATGAAGCTATTGAGAAAAAATTCTGCAAGAGATTTTGCAGAACGTAGGGAAATGGGAGAGTAAGAAAACAGGAAGTCAGGGGCTTCCCTGGTGGCACAGTGGTTGAGAGTCTGCCTGCTGATGCAGGGGACACGGGTTCATGCCCCGGTCCGGGAAGATCCCACGTGCCGTGGAGCGGCTGGGCCCATGAGCCATGGCCGCTGAGCCTGCACGTCCGGAGCCTGTGCTCCACAATGGGAGAAGCCACAGCAGTGAGAGGCCCGCGTACTGCAAAAAAAAAAAAAAAAAAAAAAGTCAGGGTGGTGTTGAAATGGATCTCAATTTCAGATGAGATTACCCACCACACACTCACCGGCTCTGTTTCTTCTCTATCTACCAAAGGATATTCCTCTTTGAAAGAGTCTTTTCTTCCTAGGACCCTCTATGTGTTTCCTGGGGCTGCTGTAACAAACAACCATAAACTTGGTGGTTTAAAAGAGCAGAAATTTATTCTTTCCTGGTTCTGGAGGCCAGAAGTCCAAAATTGGTATCAATGGGCCAAAATCGAGATGTCAGTAAGGTTACATTGCTACCCACCTGGGTCCTTGGACTGTTTCATCAATAGAAATTGATGAGAGGTCAGATGAGAAATTCTGGCAAGCCTTTACTGGGGCTCTCGCTGCAGCACAAGGGAGAGAGAACAAGTGACAGGTGCCCTTGCCAGCTCCTGGGGGGCGGGGTTGGTGAGCTGGTCCCTTAAGTGGGGCGAGGGTAGGCACCGATCAGTGAGTCGGCCCAGAGGGGCAGCTTAGGTGCTGTGCCCACCGCTTGGTGGCGCTGTGCGCAGGGATCATGCACGGCACCCTGCTTTTGCTCCCGATACCTCAGAAGTGGCAGCTGGTTTGGGGCCTTTTTGTAATTTTTGTAGCCCAGCTGCACATGTGTGCAGTTATTTTTAGCCCCTTTATAGTGTTTTTTGTATTTTGTTGCTGTAGATGTTTGCCCAGGTGCAAGCTCTGCAGAAAAAGGTCCCAGGTCCCAGGTCCCAGCCTGTCTCAACACTCCCTTCAGAAGCTCAGGGAAAGAAAGAGTCCAGCCTTTGCCTCGTCCAGCTCCTGGCTGCCAGCACTCCTTTGCTTGTGACCACATCCCTCCAAGCTCTGCCTCTAAGGTCACATTGCCTTTTCCTCTTCTGTCTGAAGTCTCCCTCTGCCTCCCTTATAAGGATACTTGGAGTTGCATTTAGGTCTCACTCAGATAATCCAGGATATTATCCTCATTTCAAGAGCCTTAATTTAATCACACCTGCAATGTTTTGGCCCTATGAGGTAACAGTCACAGAGTCCAGGGATTAAGACATGGACAATTTTGGGAGGGTTCAGCCGATCACAGACTGGATGGTAGAAAGCCTGTGTTCCCCACCTGTGACTTCAGCCCTAACCATTCTAGTCCGTGCCAGTGGCATTTGACTGCAAGCACGAAGACTTTGCCCCTTGGGTGTTTTCTCCGGGCCAGAGGACCGGGAGGTTAATGTATCAGAGAGTAGCCTTCAGGCAAATCCAGATGCGGAGTTAGAGGATAAATACCAGACTTCCTCTCTCCTCGGGTGGGGCAACTCAGAGATAGTCTACACTGTCTGTCACTGTTGCGGGTGAGATGGAGAGCTAGCTGCCCCGGGGCAGCCTGCTTATTGGTCGTGCACTTTCACTAGCTTCTTCTCTCCCTGTGCCACTTCCCTTCCCCTGGCCATGCTTCCTAGGATGGCCTCTCTCACAAACTCCGTGCACTCACATCCTTGTCTCAGGATCTGCTTCTGGAGGGAACCACCCTAAGATAGATCTCCCGTCCTTACCTTGTGATTCAAGACCATTTCCAGGCACCTGGGCTGTGCGCTCACGAAAGGCAAGACTTCGACTTCAACAACCTTTCCCTTCTCTTGCCCAGGCCTGCTGAAACGAATGGCAGAACGAATAAAAACCATCTTCACAAGTCCCAAGTCTGAGAACCGTGGGGGCCAGGGCTTGGGAGTCATGTGACTGGGCCCCTGCGAGGCAGACCAACCTAGAGCTAGGTGAGAATCAAACTCTTTTCTAGTAATATCCTAAAAGGGGAATTGTCATATTAAGAATTCAGGGCGTTCTCCCCGGTTCCTTTCACGCTGGAGGATTTCACTGTTCCCTCTGAATGTAGACCATGGTAGTGTTAATCTCATATAAATAGAAAACAGCCCCCAAATGTATAATAATTGCGTACACCACTCCTTTTGTCAACTTTTTGATTTAGTGCCGCTGCTGCAGAGCCGGGTTTTATTGTATTATGATACGACAGTAATCTTTCCGAGGCTTCCACTTTATTTTGTTACATTTATCTAGCGCGCCAGATTCACACTCCCACAGTAACCATATGGGGAAAAGCCACAAAAGCTGTTAAGTACATTTAATTACTGTTTTGATGAGCTCATATTTTAATTATGTTTATTGATTCTGTGTATATTGAAATAGTTTGAGCATTTCCAGAAGAAAAACACGGAATCAATACGCGGCAATTACTGAACATTTCATGATTGTGTGTGTAATTAAAACTTTCATAAACTACTTCTGAAGACCATTTCCCCTCTAATCCTATAGTGGTGATTAACTAGGTTTCTGACTGTGTTTAGGTAAGCTTTGGTTTTTCTTCTATGTAGAAGGAAAATAGGGTTCAGTGAGAAATATGTTTACAGTCAAATATTTCTGACTTAAAACGTCTCCCTTCCAAAACAGCAGAACGCACATATTGTACCTTCCACGATTTGCTAAAACACCGCTAACAATGATAAAACACAAATTTAAACTTCCTAACAATTCAATGTTGCCAGCTCAAAGATTACTCCGACTGTCAGCCATACATATGCTGTTGCTAAGTGACAGATTAAAACAAAGAAAAAACCCCGCAATCCTTCCATGCCTGCCTCTATCCTTTCCTCATGCTCGTAGACATTTTTACAGATCTTAAGAAATTTGTACTTGAAAAAATAAAACTGCACAAACCCCACATTTTCTTCAGAGAATGAAATTAGTGTCATTTTCATTTTATACATTTTACTACTCTCAGTCTGTCCGTGAGAAAATGATGCAAAATAGGGAGTTGTCTCTTTAAAAGGTGATGACAGATTGTCTATCCAGGAACTAATATTTCTAGCTCAGTTTCTAATTCACCTGGGCCCAAAGCACCGTGCCTCCAGCCACCTGCATCAGCGTCGCCTGGAGCCTCTGGAATGTCACAGATTCCTTGGCCTCACTGAAGGCTACTGAATCAGTCTCTAAAGTAAGCCTCAGGGATCTGAATTTTAAATACCCTTTCCAGCTAAGGTTTATGAGTCTTTGACCAAAGAGGCTTCTACTGACCTTAACTTTCTCATTCTAAAGAGGACCCTTAACAATGTCCTCCAAAAACAGTCCTGGTATTGAGCTGCCTGATGACAGGTCATTCACTAAGACAGCGGAGTAGGGCAACTTCCTCCCCCAAAGGGGCTCAGCCTGCCTTGGCCCCTTCTCTCCCAGCGCGGGGCTGCCTGCCAGCAAACGCATAGAACATCTGTCCCCTAGGAACTCACCTCAGAAACGAATTGTCTAGGATCCAACCTTACCAAAAGCCTGAGTGAGGTAAGTCTATTTCTTTCCTGGGCTGCCGTAAAAAATTCCATTATTCTCGCACAAGTCTGGAGGCTAGAACTCTGAAATCAGGGTGTCAGCAGCGCGGGTTCCTTCTGGAGGTGCTGAGGGAGAGTCTGTTCCATGCAGCCCTCCTAGTTACTGGGGGCTGTTGGCCGTCATTGGCTTGTAAGATGCCTTACTCTCATCTCTACTTCCAGCATCACGTGGTGTTCTCCTTGTGTGTCTCTGCGTCCAAACTGACCTCTTCTTATAAGGACACCAGCCATTGGTAGGGCCCACCCTACTCCTGACCGTATCCTCATGTGATTACATCTGCAAAGACCCTGTTTCCAAATAACATCACATTCACAAGTACCAAGGTCAGGATAGGAACATATGTTTTGGAGGGCTACTATTCACCCCACAACAATGAGTGATGCGTACCAAGGGTTGTTTGAAGACTGTGCCTTCTGTTCAATCTTCTCGAGTCTCCCTTGTACCCCATTTTGTCTTTAGATCCAGCCAGCCCAACAAAAAGCCGCATGCCCAGATCCTATTGCTTTGGGGCCATGCAGAAAGGCTTTCCTGAAATGTATTTTGGTCAGCTCCTACTGGCCCTTGCTGAGGGTGCTGGAGTAGACGAGTGCTACTCCTAGTGTGGCTTGTAGATGGAGCCAGTCCCCGTACTGCAGGGTCACTGGTGCCCAGAGATGGGGTTGGGGTCTGGTCTCTCCTGCAGCTGGTCGAGAAATACTGTCTGCATTACTCTGGTTCCCAACGATGCTCCTTGGAAGAATTTTCTTTTACTGTTTAGTTCTAATTAAGTCCTTCCCAGTTGAGGAACTGGGATGTTTATTCCTCTTCAACAGCTGACCACGTGTCCCTTTTCTATGTGACTTTAGGAATCGTAATTAGAGTAATAAGGCAAGCCAGGCAGGGAATTAAATGAACAGCCTGAGCCTGTGGCAACAGGGTTGAGGGGTAAGAAGGGTGGCGGGTGGAGACTGTATCGAACTAAAAAGCACATCATTCACCTCCAGACAGTCATAGTCTAAATTTTCTAAATATTCATGATGGAAATTTTCAAACATAGACAAAAACAGAGAGGTATAAAAAACCCTCATATACCCATCATTCAGATTCAAAAATTATCAACATTTTGCTAATCTTGTTTACCTACCCCATTTAGGTTTTTTTGTGTGTGTTTTTGTGTTTGTTTTTGTTTGCGGTACACGGGCCTCTCACTGTTGTGGCCTCTCCCGTTGTGGAGCACAGGCTCCGGACACGCAGGCTCAGTGGCCATGGCTCATGGGCCCAGCCGGTCCGCGGCATGTGGGATCTTCCCGGACCGGGGCACGAACCCGTGTCCCCTGCATCGGCAGGCGGACTCTCAACCACTGCGCCACCAGGGAAGCCCCCATTTAGTTTTTTATTTTTGCTTGTGTATTTTAAAGTAAATCTCAGATATCTTGTGGTTTTACTGTTATGTATACCATTATCATACCTAACCAAAAGAACAATAATTCCTTAATATCCTCGGGTACTTAATGCATATTCAAAATTTCCAAATCCAAAACCAAAGCTGGTTTTACAGTTGGACTACACAAAGTCCACACATTGCATTTGGTAGTTCCAGCTCTTAAATCCCTTTTGTTCTGTGTTAGTGTCTCCTCCGACTGATGTGTGAAACAGGCTAAAATGTAACTTCAGTTGGGTTTGTCTCAGGGGCTGCCGTTTTGCAATCTCCAACGCAGTCTCTTTGGGGCCAGATACTCACCTTCCATTTTTCTCCTGGGTTTGACTTCCTGTTTTAAGTTCTACTTTCCCTGGTTCAGATTTTTAAATCTGACTCTTAGGTTACCAGTTCATGATACGTGTTTTTGCCATAAGCCCTCAAATCCTTGACAGGATGATTTGGGATATAAAGAAGTTGAATTACATTCATAAATAAGATAAACTCAACATTTTCTTTCTAAGTGTGTTTGAGATAACAAAGTTCCCAGTAAGTTGAATCTCACTGTTTAAAATTTAGAGATAGTAAGCAGATTCTGGAATTTGGCACCTGCCCAAGAATTCAGCAGTGTGTCTGATATAAAATTCTACTGAAAGCAACAGAGTTAGGATAAAGAGCTAAGATCTCACTGGCTTTTTCATGGCATTTTTTGAAGATCTTCATATAGTACTAGACAGAAAAAAGAAAAGAATGAAATCAAAACAAAACAAAAGCAAAGTAAGACTTGTCAGCAAAACATCTGTGGTATTTCTTATTTTGAGAACTGGGAAACTTCCAGGCCTACTTCGAATACCTTTGCTAAAAGGTTTCCTTATAAAAGGATTTATCACCTTCTCTCTCTCAGGATTCATACGTAACATGTACGTGTAGGGCAACGGCTTGTGATTCACTCATAAGGGAAGAGCAATTAACACGTGCATTATTTTGACAGCATGTGCTCATTGGGCTCCTGCTGTGTGTTCAGCGTTATCCTGGTTTTGGGGGCTTTGAAAAAGTATGAGGCAGTTTCTGAAATGCTTTCTCCAAGGATGCTACACTTTTCCCTTTCTGAATGGAGGACCAACCACTGTGATATAAACAAAAAGAGCTCTGGATCCAAACAGTCCCGAGTTTGAATCTCCATCATTTACGGGCTGTGTGACTTTAGGTAATTCATTTCGATTCTCTAAGCCTCAGTTTACCTATCTATAGAAAGAGGATAAAAATGATACCCACTCTCAGAGTTGATAAGATAGGACGTTTGTGATGTGTGGCCACCTGTGGCCCTCAACTCGGTAGCCAATTTGATACTTCTGGACTAATTCGATCAACCTCACCCTCTCACCAATCTGGGTGAAAATTCAGGAGCATAGCTTGAAAAAGAATGAGGGGGGGTCCCAGCCCTAAGGAGTCCAAGCAGATGACCAAGTCAGGGACTCTGGGAGCAAAATGGAAGCTGAGGCAGTGGACAGGGTCCAGGGTCAGAACCAGGACGAGATGCACGATAAGCGCCCCAGCCCCGGGTGCTGGCCTCCACTTTCCTGGCCTCCTGGCTCTTCCCCTCCTCCAATCCCAGATGGGGCCATCGGAGACTAACCAGAGCTGCCTCACCCAGCAAACGATGCTCACTCAGGACTGAGGCTGTTGACAGCCACTGACTTTGCCACTTGACTCCAGCTCTTTAAAAGTCCGACTTCATAAGAGAGTGTTGTGATCCCGGTGGCATCTGGGAGGTGCGGCTGCCTGTGTGTAACCAGGCCCAGACCAGCTCAGTGTGCGTGGCAGCGATTCTGGTCCAAATGTTTTGAAAGTTTGCCCAATGCCATCAGTCTAAAGAGTAAAAGGCAACAACACTGAGAGGCTTGAGGGTCCAGATAGAGGGAGGCGATGACAGGGAGCTCAACCAAGAAATTGAATACGGGCTGAGTAACTGTTCTGCGCTCAGAGACTCGACATTTCCCCCCTCCCCCCACATACACCTTAAGTTCCTGCAGATCACTGTGTATCCTGACACAGCAAGTGCAGTATAGACAACTAACCATACTGGGCAGCTCTCCTTCTGTGACCTGGCTCTGAGAATCCTCTTTCTGGTAATGGCTAACACACTTATGTTCAGACACATAGAGCCTCCTTCAGAAATGACGAAAGCCATGAGAAACAGAATTCAGGGCAGCGCTGGCCCATGACTCTGGGCGGACGAGGGTGCCTGAATTTGGACCTGTAACAGAATTAATATTTGAGACAGAAGAGAACCAGGGACCTCTGTATGGCTCAGCCATCCTACTCCCTTTCTGAAGTCATTTTTCATCCCACAGGTGGTCCAACTGATGCCAAATTTGGTCAAAGAGCTGGCCCAATTTCTCCCCAATACACAAACGGCCAACATCCTTCGTATAACTGTGTTCCGCTCAACAGGGTTCAAGGACCATGTTCCTCTCATTACCAAGTGTTTTTCTATAATAAACACAGCAGCAGTCATTTACTGAGCATATAATATATGTCAAGCCCAGTACTAAGGGCCTTATATCGTTGCATTTAAGTTTAATGACAGGATTATATTAATTATATTAATTATACTATATTATATCCAAGCAAAAATTGTTATTATTAACGTATTACAGATGAGAAAGCCAAGTTTATGGAGGCTAAGTAAAGGGCACACAGATAGGAAGAGGAGGAGTTTGGATTTCGAAGGACACTGTCAGTTTCCTTGAAGCCCAAGCACATTCATTCTCTTGCTACCCACGTGACGCTTGGCTTCACCACCTTGGAATTTCCCAAAGTGGGCATGTGTACGTCCACTAATATGACATACTAGGAAGGCCACAGCTTCACTAGGCCATGGAAGAACTCGGTCCCCAGTTAAGTTCCACAAGTTAGTTGTGTTCTCAGAATAAGACCCCTCGTGTTTACCTGCCTGGCCTCCTGGTCCAGCACCTTGCCACTCCTGCTATTCGACATTGTCACTGCTGACTGGGTGTCACCTGCCTATGCCAACGACTGCCCCTAACACCGGCATGATGGCCCTGGGGAGAGTGCCCTGCCCTCCCCTCTCCCTTCTACCCCAAGTATGAACCAGGCTGTATTAATTTCTGAGGGCTGCTGGGTAGCTCAGGCAACAGAAATTTATTTTTTTACAATCCCAGAGCTTAGAAGTCTGAGATCAAGGTATCGCGGGGTTGTTTTCTCCTGAGGCCTCTCTCCTTGGCTTGCGGATGTCTTGTTTTCTTGTGTCTTCACTCCGTATCACCTTCCACGGTCTTCCTCTGTGCATGTCTGTCTCCCAATCTCCTCTTCTTATAAGGACACCAGTCATAGTGGATTAGGGTTCACCCTAATGACCTCATTTTAACTTACCTCTTTAAAAACGCTATTTTCAAATAAGGTCATATTCTGAGATGCTGGTGGGGGGGGCAGTGGTTAAGACCTCATTGTAACAATTTTGGCTGAATTTTGCAATTCGGCCCCTAACACAGGCCCTCCCTTTAATTTCTGCAATAGAACTGCTACTGTTTCACAACTTTTAATATGACTTCACTGATAGTTTGAAGAAAACGATAACGAGCACAGCTATAACCACTCCTGCACAGGGGCGTCCTCAAATCTCACAAGCCTATACCAAATCCCCTGGCTACTTGAAGGACACTAGCTTGCTTAACTCCTGCCCTGTTACTTGGCAACAGCTTCTCTCTTAAGCCATTGAGATGGAAATCACATCTACATCTTCATCCAGACCCAACCAGGACAGCCCAGAGGGAGAAAGATGTTTCCCCATCTCTTTGGTCTGAGACCACTTCTCCCGCCCTCCCTTCCTCTCCCAGGAGCAGCCTCTTTCAGGGTGACTGAGAGTGTGAATATTCATTACCTGATGGAAAAAACACACACTTCTTTTCTTGCTGCTCCAAGTTGGACAGTTTTATCAGAACATAATGTCCATGGTCAGTACATTTCCCAGTCTAGACTACTGACTCTTAAAAACACAGTGTGTTGGACACTATGGCAGAGGCTGCTGGCTGTTCCCCAAAGATTTCTCTTTCTCCTTCCTTAGTGCAGAGACATGTACCATTTCCCTTCCACCTAGGTAGGACAACAGGGCTGATCGTCACCTGTGGAATGTGAGTGGAAGTAACAAATCCCTTTGGGGCCACAGTGGTTAAGGAGTAGGCGTGTCTTCTCCATCATTTTTCCCCCATTGACTGGCCATATGCGAGGTACTCCAGGGCCCTAGAAAAGGGCAGAGTCACAAGATGGAAGGAGTCTGGTTCCCTGAATCATCATGTAGAATGTCAACTGCCAAACTGGCAGCTGGTAAATTGCATGATTGCTGTATAAGTAAGAAATTGACCTATGTTGACTTAGGCTACTGGAATTCAGGGTTGTGTTAGCTAGCAGATATTCTTTACTTTAATGGACATAACTACCCAGAGGACAACCCAGATGGAACTTCATCAGGTCGGGTTCAGTTTCTTTTCTTGATCCTCCTGTCATCATGATGACCAGCCCACATACCCTCCATGTAGTCTTGCATAACGGCAGCCATGATAGCCTGTGAGCTTGCCCAGGATACACGTGTGTCTCCAAGAACAAGCAGTAAGTTAAAGGTATAGCCATTCTGTGAAAAGAAACATGTCTCAGAGAGATTTTAATATATCAGTTGTAGTCAACATTTAATGTCTACCTCCAAGGAAAATTAACCTGCTTATAGATTTAAATAACTACTCTGTTTTACTCTCATTTTTGCCCATCAATCCTTCAAAAATCTTGCTGGACTGAATGTTTGTGTCCTCCTTCCAAATTCCTATACTGAAGTCCTAACTCCCAATGTGATGGTATTTGGAGACGGGTCTTTGGGAGGTAACTAGGTTTAGGTGAGGTCATGAGGGTGGGGCCCCATGATGAAATTTGTGTCCTTATGAGAAGAAGAAGAGGTCAGAACTCTCTCTCTCTCCACCATGTGAAGACACAGGAAAAGGTGGCCACCTGCAAGCCAGGAAGGGGGCTCTCAACAGGAACTGAATCAGCTGGCACCTTGAACGTGGATGTCCCAGCCTCCAGTCTGATTATGAGAAATAAATGTCTGTTATGACTATAAGAAATAACTCTCTGTTGTTTAAGTCATCCAGTCTATGGTATTTTGTTATAGCGAACTGAGCTAAGACAAATCATCTGATTCATTCTGTTCTTGGTGATGTTCTCATCATGGCAGGCTTCTCTCTTCACCAGCTCTGTGAGTGTATCAGTTTTCTATGGCTTCTGTAAGCAATTAGCACAGACATGGTGGCTTAAACAACAAAAATCTATTTTCTTACAGTTCTGGTGGTCAGAGTCTTACAAGAATCTCATTGGGATAAAAGGTGTTGGCAGGCCTCTGTTCCTCCTGGAGGCTCTGGGGAGAATCTGCTTCCTTGCCTTTTCCACTTTCTGGAGGCCTCCTGCATTCCTTGGCTTGCATCTTCCTCCTCCATATTCAAAGCCAGCAATGTTGGGCCAAGTCTTTCTCAAACTGCCTCTCTAGTTCTCTGGAGCATGGAAGATTCTCTTCTTTAAGGTTAATGAGAAAACTATCAAGACAATTAAAAACAAATATTTGGGGGAAAAAAAGGACTCACAGGGTTAGATTAGGCCCAACTGGATAATCCAAAATTATCTCCTCATCTCAAGGTCCTTGACTTCAATTCTATCTGCAAAGTCCCTTTTGCCATGTGATGTATCATACTCAGGGGTTTTGACGATGAGGATGGGAACTCTTTTGGGGTGTAGCTGTCATTTTGCCCATCATGGGAGGTTCTACACGCTCGCACACCTTCCTAAATCAGTTTGTAAAACATAACGAAACAAAGCAGAAAACTCCTGCATCTGTTTTTCCTGCATCTGTACTTCTTCCCTTGAGTCAGTATTTGTGCCTCAATATCTCACAGAACCTCTAGTCTCATTTCCTTGTTTGTGGCAAATGGAGACAGAATCCATGTGTATCTAATACTCCAGCTGTTCCCCTGTGTAGGTGCAGAAAGAATTGGGCTGGGGCTTCAGGAAGCATGGCCTGATGAACAGAAAGGAGACCCCAGAAGTGAGCTTTGGGTTGGTAAGGATTGATCATTGCGTCTCCTCGTTTGTAAGACAGGGAGGAGAAAGGGTTCATTCAACGCTTCCAAGGCCTCCTTCACTTTTCCCTTTTTCCAGAGTCTGTGGCTGTGTGTTTCTGCTCTGTTCTCTCCTACCCCTCCTTCAAGTTGCCTGCTGCTATGGAAACGCGCCCTCAGGGTCCTGCCTCTATCATTCTATTCTCATCTCTCATTTTTCAATTCTTAAACTCACCTCCTGCCATCTATTTCAATATTGTCCTCTGGATTCATTCCTTGCATTTTTGTTCTCAGAATCACCCCTAGGATTCACTCATTTCAGGTGCCTCATTTGAGACATGATCCCCCTATAATTGTAACGTGGCTGGGCTTGCGCTTTCTGTATGATTAATCAAGTTATGACCTCGGCAACACAGGCCTGTTTCAAACTTTTATAAGATGCCTGGGAGTTCCAATGCTATTTAAGGGAAGATGTAAGTAGGAATTGTTCATTTAAAAGTCCTCCCAGGTGTTGAAAAGCAATCACCTGGTAACACCAAGGTACAGTAGTAATATTTTTTCCAGAAAGACCCTATTTCTACTTGCAGATTTACAGATTTCATACTTTGCAAGGCTGGATGGAAGTCTTCCTAGGCTCCTCAATCAACACTTATCTTTCAAACAGCCTTCTGGACCTGGGTCAGGGGAAAATTAATTTCATAATAGAACCACAGCTTTCTTCTTAGGAATTTGAGATGTTTGTTCATTGCCAAGAGCACAGGGCTATAAAAGATAGTCCCTCGTGTAACAGATATTACTTCATAAATGTGAGATCAGGGTAATCCTTTAGAATTTGGGGAGACTTTTCCAAAGTGGTGGAGCTAAAGGCCACAGGGGTATCTGTGTCTTTGGGTGGTTGCCACAGGCAGTGTCATAGCTCTTTGACTGAGAGCCAATCATGTGCTCAAGCTGGTCAAAGTCTTGAGCATCTGGCCGAGAAGTCCTGTGGCCTTTTCCCCTGAAACGTCCCCATGTCTTCACCTCTACCATCCCACCTGATCTCCTTGACTTGCGGCTTCAATTGCTCCGGCAAATTAAATCAACATACCACCTGCTACCAGAGTGATCTCCTCCAAACACTCATGCAATAAAATTGGTTTAAAGTCTGTCGTTTGCCCATATCCTGGAGACAATATCAAAACTCCTGAACACGGCCCCTCACTCCTACCCATCTTGTCTCCCCTGCTCGCAACACCCATCTTAAGCCCCAGCTATAACTCTAGGCTTAAGCAGTAAGAGAAACTTACCTGAGATACTCTTCCCTCTTTTCTACCTTCCATACTCTGGTTGTCCTTCAAGACTAAGTTCAGTTTTTTCCTCCCCAACGTGTTGATTGTTGGAGGATCAAGGAAGATGTAGAAGGTTGCACATCAATGCTTGCTTTAACATCCCAGGAGCAGGATGGGCAGGAGGCTGGGAAAAGAGAGAGAAGTAAACCAAAAAAAGGGTTACTGTTTATATATTTTTTAAAATATAATATATATTTCCGGGCATGTTTCTCTTCAATAAGAGATGAGTGGAAGTATGGCCACCAAAATAGGAATATCTCAGGGTGGCGGGAGTGCAGGCGATTTTCGCTGTCCACCCCCTCTTTTTCTGAACTGTTCCCCTTGATTTCAATGAGTGGGCATTGGTGGTGCTGAGTCACAATGTTGACCAAAGCACAGAGGCATTTCCTCTGTGTTCTAGATGCTTTACATCTAGTATCGCATTGGAGCCTCACAACTGATACAGGATGACATCAGTACTACCGTTGCCCTCAGTTTGCAATGAGGTGCAGAGGCCCAGAAGAGATCATCAACTTGCCTGAGTCATGTGGCTCGTATGGGGCAACACCAGTCTTAAACCAGGTTTAACCATGAGGCAAAACTGCTTTGCTAATTTAAAAAAGACATTAATGCCATCTTCACGCTGGGAAAGTGAAGGTCCTCCTTTCTGGGTGTTCTTTTCATGATCTGCCCTGCAATCCACCTGCCAGACACCTCTGTGTTGCCAGAGGGCATCTTCATCGCACCTTCGTCCTCCCATCCCGGTCTTGGGCACAGAACCGGCTCCTAGGGAAAGTTTACTTGAGGAAGATTGCTAACCCTTACTCTCTCTTTCCAACAAAATGATGAAGCCAGAGAAAGAGTTTGAAACACAGTATCTCTTGGTTTATAAATGCTCGTGTGGATATAGAGAAAAAAAAAACCACCCTGATCTCTGATATGTACCTTATTTAAGTTATTACTGGGTTTTAAATTGCATGTGAAGACTGAATTTAAAGACTAGAAAAAGCTATTAAGCCTTTAATATAGAGTGGAAGTTGTTGTTTTTAAAAATGCACCTCCTGTGTAATATATACCCTAAATTAGACCTGCCAGAGAAATGGACTATTTTACAGTTATCATTCATGCAGACTTCAAGGGAAAGCTGACTGACTGAAGTTCCTGCTTGCTCAAGGGTCATATTTCACACTGCAAAGTTTTAAACATGCTTTTGCAAGTCATAATTAATGTTAAAACGAGCCTTAAATTATCACAATTTTTATGGTGGTGAATTAGGGAAACCCATGAGTAGCTTCACCACAAACATTAGGTAGAACCATATTTTGTATTAGTCACTGAATAATGTGCCCATTAGAAAGCTGCTTGGGATAAACTGCACTTTATTTGCACCCTCATCATTTCATGGGCTGCAGCAGACTGCAAGAGTCAGGTCAACTTGCAGGTCGAGCTGCTTGGGAAGTTCTTTTAACACCGTGCTGGGACCTTTAACGATGGGTGTTTTTAAAGGGCTAGTGTGATTAGGTGATGTTCTCTCAAGATAATCTCCTTTTTTAATTAATTCAAAGTTAACTGATAAGGGACCATAACTGTATCTCAAAATCCCTTCAATTTTGTGTGTGTGTTATTCATTTTTATTAATTTAATTTAATTTATTTTATACAGCATGTTCTTATTAGATATCTATTTTATACATATTACTGTATATATGTCAGTCCCAATCTCCCAAATCATCCCACCACCCCACCACCCACCGCTTTCCCGCCTTGGTGTCCATACATTTGTGCTCTACATCTGTGTGTCTATTTCTGCCTTGCAAACTGGTTCATCTGTACCATTTTTCTAGATTCCACATATATGCGTTAATATACAACATTTGTTTTTCTCTTTCTGACTTACTTCACTCTGTATGACAGTCTCCAAGTCCATCCACATCTCTACAAATGACCCAGTTTCATTCCTTTTTATGGCTAATATTCCATTGTATATATGTACCACATCTTTATCCACTCATCTGTCGATGGGCATTTAGGTTGCTTCCATGACCTACCAGGCTATTGCAAATAGTGCTGCAATGAACATTGGGGTGCATGTGTCTTTTTGAATTATGTTTTTCTCTGGGTATATGCCCAGTAGTGGGATTGCTGGGTCATATGGTAGTTCTGTTTTTAGTTTTTTAAGGCACCTCCATACTGTTCTCCATAGTAGCTGTATCAATTTACACTCCCACCAACAGTGCAAGAAGGTTCCCTTTTCTCCACACCCTCTCCAGCATTTGTTGTTTGTAGATTTTCTGATGATGATCATTCTAACTGGTGTGAGGTGATACCTCACTGTAGTTTTAATTTGCATTTCTCTAATTATTAGTGATGTTGAGAAGCTTTTCATATGCCTCTTGGTCATCTGTATGTCTTCTTTGGAGAAATGTCTATTTAGGTCTTCTGCCCACTTTTTGATTGGGTATTTTGTTTTTATAATATTGAGCTGCATGATCTATTTATATATTTTGGAGATTAATTTTTTGTCCATTGATTCGTTTGCAAATATTTTCTGACATTCTGAGGGTTGTCTTTTCGTCTTGTTTATAATTTCCTTTGCCATGCAAAATCTTTTAAGTTTCATTAGGTCCCACTTGTTTATTTTTGTTTTTATTTCCATTACTCTTGGAGGTGGCTCAAAAAAGATCTTGCTGTGATTTATGTCAAAGAGTGTTCTTCCTATGTTTTCCTCTAAGTGTTTTATAGTGCCCAGTCTTACATTTAGGTCTTTAATCCATTTTGAGTTTATTTTTGTGTATGGTGTTAGGGAGTGTTCTAATTTCATTCTTTTACATGTAGCTGTCCAGTTTTCCGAGCACCACTTATTGAAGAGACTGTCTTTTCTCCATTGTACATCCTTGCCTCCTTTATCATAGATTAGTTGACCACAGGTGCGTGGGTTTATCTCTGGGCTTTCTATCCTGTTCCATTTATCTATATTTCTGTTTTGGTGCCAGTACCATGTTGTCTGGATTACTGTAGCTTTGTAGTATAGTGTGAAGTCAGGGAGTCTGATTCCTCCAGCTCCTTTTTTTCCCTCAAGATTGTTTTGGCTATTCGGGGTCTTTTGTGTCTCCATACAAATTTTAAGACTTTTTGTTCTAGTTCTGTGAAAAATGTCATTGGTAATTTGATAGGGATTGCATTGAATCTGTAGATTGCTTTGGGTAGTATAGTCATTTTCATAATATTGATTCTTCCAATCCAAGAACATGGTATATCTCTCCATCTGTTTGTGTCATCTTTGATTTCTTTCTTAATTTCTCTTTCTGATCTTTCATTGTTAGTGTATAGGAATGCAAGAGATTTTCTGTGCATTAATTTTTTATCCTGCAACTTTACCAGATTCATTGATTAGCTCTAGTAGTTTTCTGGTGGCGTCTTTAGGATTCTCTATGCATAGTATCATGTCATCTGCAAACAGTGAGAGTATTACTTCTTCTTTTCCAGTTTGTATTCTTTTATTTCTTTTTCTTCTCTGATTGCTGTGGCTAGGACCTCCAAAACTATGTTGAATAATAGTGGCAAGAGTGGACATCCTTGTCTTGTTCCTGATTTTAGAGGAAATGCTTTCAGTTTTTCACCATTGAGAATGATATTTGCTGTGGGTTTGTCATATATGGCCTTTATTATGTTGAGGTAGGTTCCCTCTATATATATAATTTTGACAAAATTCAGCACCCGTTTATGATAAAAACTCTCCAGAAAGTGGGTGTTGAATTTTGTCAAAAGCTTTTTCTGCCTCTATTGAGATGATCATGGGGGGGGGGGTTCTTCAATTTGTTAATATGGTGTATCACACTGATTGATTTGCATATATTGAAGAATCCTTGTATCCCTGGGATAAATCCCACTTGATCATGGTGTATGATCCTTTTAATGTGTTGTTGGATTCTGTTTGCTAGTGTTTTGTTGAGGATTTTTGCACTTATATTCATGAGTGATATTGGTCTGTAATTTTCTTTTTTTGTAGTATCTTTGTCTGGTTTTCGTATTAGGGTGATGGTGACCTCGTAGAATGAGTTTGGTAGTGTTCTTTCCTCTGCAATTTTTTGGAAGCATTTAAGAAGGATGGGCGTTAGCTTTTCTTGAATGTTTGATAGAATTCACCTGTGAAGCCTTCTGGTCCTGGACTTCTGTTTGTTGGAAGATTTTTAATCACAGTTTCAATTTCATTATTTTTGATTGGTCTGTTCATATTTTCTATTTCCTCCTGGTTCAGTCTTGGCAGGTTATACCTTTCTAAGAATTTGTCCATTTCTTCCAGGTTGTCCATTTTATTGGCATAGAGCTGCTTGTAGTAGTCTCTTATGATGCTTTGTATTTTTGCAGTGTCTGTGGTAACTTCTCCATTTTCATTTCTAATTTTATTGATTTGAGTCCTCTCCCTCTTTTACTTGATGAGTCTGGCTAAAGGTTTATCAATTTTCTTTATCTTCTCAGAGAACCAGCTTTTAGTTTTATTGATCTTTGCTATTGTTTTCTTTGTTTCTATTTCATTTATTTCTTTACGATTTCTTTCCTTCTACTAACTTTGGGTTTTGTTTGTTCTTTCTCTAGTTCCTTTAGTTGTGAGGTTAGATTGTTTATTTGAGATTTTTCTTGTTTCTTGAGGTAGGAGTGTATTGCTATAAACTTCCCTTTTAGAACTGTTTTTGCTGCATCTCATAGATTTTGGATTGTCGTGTTTTCATTGTCATTTGTCTCTAGGTACTTTTTGATTTCCTCTTTGATTTCTTCAGTGATCTCTTGGTTATTTAGTAATGTATTGTTTAGCCTCCATGTGTTTGTGCTTCTTATGCTTTTTTCCCTGTAATTTATTTGTAATTTCATAGCGTTTTGGTCAGAAAGATGCCTGATATGATTTCAATTTTTTAATTTACCGAGGCTTGATCTGTGACCCAAAATGTGATCGATTCTGGAGAATGTTCTGTGTGCATTTGAGAAGAAAGTGTAATCTGCTGGTTTTGGATGGAATGTCCTATGAATATCAATTAAATTAAATTAAATATCGGTTAAATTAAATATCAATTAAATCTATCTGGTCTATTGTATTATTTAAAGCTTTCATTTCCTTATTAATTTTCTGTCTGTATGATCTGTCCATTGGTGTAAGTAACGTGTTAAAGTCCCCCACTATTATTGTGTTACTGTCAATTTCCTCTTTTATAGCTGTTAGCAGTTGCCTTATGTATTGAGGTGCTCCTATGTTGGGTGCATATATATTTATAATTGTTATATCTTCTTCTTGGATTGATCCCTTGATCATTATGTAGTGTCCTTCCTTGTCTCTTGTAACATTCTTTATTTTAAAGTCTGTTCTGTCTGAGTATTGCTACTCCAGCTTTCTTTTGATTTCCATTTGCATGGAATATCTTTTTCCATCCCCTCACTTTCAGTCTGTATATATGCCTAGGTCTGAAGTGAGTCTCTCGTAGACAGCATGTATATGGGTCTTGTTTTTGTATCCATTCAGCGAGCCTGGGACTTTTGGTTGGAGCATTTAATCCATTCATATTTAAGGTAATTATTGCTATGTATGTTCCTATTGCCATTTTCTTAATTGTTTTGGATTTGTTTTTGTAAGTCCTTTCTTTTCTTGTGTTTCCCACTTAGAGAAGTTCCTTTAGCATTTGTTGTAGAGCTGGTTTGGTAGTGCTGAATTCTCTTAGCTTTTGCTTTTCTGTAAAGCTTTTGATTTCTCCATCAAATCTGAATGAGATCGTTGCTGGGCAGAGTAATCTTGGTTGTAGGTTCTTCCCTTTCATGACTTTAAATATATCGTGTCACTCCCTTCTGGCTTGTAGAGTTTCTGCTGAGAAATCAGCTGTTAACCTTATGAAAGTCCCTTCACTTTTGCCATATAAGGTGCACTCATCACAGGAGTGAAATCCCATCATATCACAAGTCCCGCCCACATTCAAGGGGAGGGGATTATACAGGACATGTACACAGGAGGCAAGAGTCTTAGGGGACATGTTGAAATTCTGCCTCCCAGTCACCCAGTAGGAAGTGGCATTTCTGTGACATGAAGGCCCATACACTTGACATCAAGATCTGGGTTCAGAAACACTCTGGAATATCTAAAAGATGAAAGAATGGTTATGAAAGCACACTGCAGGCTGCAAAAGGCTAGGAGAATGGGGGTTAGTATTACTGTTTTTCATCCATCAGGGTCCCCTCTTTTTCCTCCATCTATGCTATAAAGACCTTACTGATCTCTGGAGCTTAGCTCACCTGATCCCTGCCTTCTCTGAACGTTGTTTCCCTTCCTTAGTTACCTTCATGCCAACAAGTTTACTTTTTCCTTTGTTGATTTTTTCTCATTTGTCCATTTAGTAGGCTGGATAATGCCTCCAGAGATATGAGGTCTTAAACCCTGGAATCTGTAAATGTTACAGATTTGGAAAGGGGGTGTTTGCAGAGATGAGTAATTTAAGGATTTTGAGAAGGGGAGATTATCCTGGATTATCCAGGTGGGCCCTAAATGTAATCACAAGTGTCTCGTAAGTGAGAGGCAAAAGATTTGACACCCAGAAAAGGAGAAAGCTATGTAAAAACACAACAGAGAGAGATGTAAAGATGCTGGCCCTGAAGACTGGAGTGATGTGACCATAAGCCAAGATATGCTGGCAGCCACTGGAAGCTGGAAGAGGAAAGGAACTCATTCTCCCTTTGAGCCTCCAGAGGAAACATAGCACGGCTGACACTCTGGTTTCAGCCACTGATATTGATTTTGGATGTCTGGCCTCCAGAACTGTAAGAGAATACATTTCTGCTGTTCCAAGCTGCCAAGTTTGTAGTAATTTGTTATAGCAGCTACAGGAATCACAGTCTGTAGGAGCCTTGAGAGATTTCCTAGAATGTTGTGTAGTCATTAAAAATATTCAGTGAGACTTTGTAACCACATGAAAAACATTCATGCTGCAATGTTCTCAAAAAGCAGGGTTAAAAATAAAAGTTGCTGGTGTAGTAAGCACAGCTATGTAAAAATGCAGAGAAAAGAGACTGGAAAGAACAGGGAGTAGTACTAGAGCTGATGATGTTTCCTCTTTCTATGTTTTGTTTTCAAAATCTAGTGAGCCCTATTGCTTTTGTGCTGGGAAACTTTGTAATTTTTTAAGACAGGGTGCCTCTGGTAGCTTCTGAAGTGCTGTCTACTGCTTGGTTATCATGCTGGGCAATAACAAAGATGCCAAGGTCTAGACTCTCCACTGTGGACTGAGTTAGAGTGAGACAGGGACTGTGTCTGCCTCGTTCACTGCTGTACCCTCTGTACAGGGATGGTGCACGTTTGTTGACTGACAA
Source organism: Pseudorca crassidens (assembly GCF_039906515.1). Taxonomy (NCBI): domain Eukaryota; kingdom Metazoa; phylum Chordata; class Mammalia; order Artiodactyla; family Delphinidae; genus Pseudorca; species Pseudorca crassidens. Next base: position 13,039,476 of record NC_090311.1, on the reverse strand, counting down.
TGAGCAGCTGGACAAGTGTTCAGGGCCCTGCGCACAGCACTAACTTCCTTTAAACAACAGAGGTGAGCAGAAGGATGCCTTGAACAGAGCTGGCTTGCATACAGAAGGCACTCAGCATTGGATGGATTAAACCACAAGGCAGGAAGTTATCCTGGGCAGGGCATGAGTGCACTGCAAACATGCAATGGGACATGACTGGGATACTGGCCACATCCTCCAGATTAGGAAGGTCAGTGTCTTAGTGCATTCAGGCTGCTGTAACATAAGACCATAGAGTGGGTAGCTTATAAAAACAGAAGTTTATTTCTCACAGTTCTGGGGGCTGTAAGTCCAAGTCAAGGCATGGTCAGATTTGGTGTCTGGTGAGAGCCCACTTCCTGGTTCATAGAGGGTCTTCTAACTGTGTCCTCGTGTGGCAGAAGGGGTGAAGGAGCTCTCTGGGGTCCCTTTTATAAGGACACTAATCCCACTCATGAGGGCTCCATCCTTATGACCTAATAATCATCCCCAAAGCTCTACCACCAAATACCATCACACTGGGGGTTAGGATTCAACACATACATTTTGGGGGGACATAAACATTTAGCTCATCACAGTCAGAAAGGAAGAGATTTTGGTGGGGGGCAGAGAGGATCCTTTCCTGATGCTTAAAATTCACCCCAGCCCTGGAGGGTACGTGTGTGTGAAAACATAAAGGTACCTCCTCCTTCCTTCAGCTCTCTCTGAAAATCAAAGATTAGGTGCTCCCACAGTGACTGGAGAGTAAACTGAAGGACTGGAATTAATGAAAGAATAAATGGCCAAAATTCTGAGCTTTACAGAACACATGAGCGTAATGAACATGTCTGTTCTCCTACTATATCCCTAGCATTTATCATAAGGCCCAGTACTTGGAAGACACTTGGCAAATATTTGTTAAATGAATGAAAGAAAACCCAGGAAGTCCCCTGAGCAGTGATGGGAAAGAGGATTCTCCTCCATCCCCTTCCCCACTCACCAGGTGACAGGCACCAGCATACCTGGGAGAGCCCAGAAGCACAAGAAGAAGTCAGGCAGGGGAGAGCCAGAGCCTAGCAGCAGAGGGCTGAGCCCTACACTCTCCCGCAGCCTCTCCTCCTTGGGAAGGAAAGTGCCCAGGGATCCTGGGAAACCCTTGAAACTTTGGCTTCTGGATTTCCTCACTCAAGGAGTGAAATGGGGAAATTAATAGTGACCTCCATTCCCCAAGATTATGGGGATTAACTCAACAAGACTTGCAAAGTGCTTTTAAAATTCAATTTTCAGGGCTGAGGAGGCAGGCTGCTGCGGTAGAGGAGATGGGCTTTCCTGCTCGTGGGGTCACATCTGGGGCCTTTGTCAGGAAGGAAAGTAATTTCAAGATAGTGATCAGCAAAGGTCAGACCAAGGACATCAGAGATCGAGGCAAGGGAAGGAAGGGGGCGGTCAAGGGACAGCGAGAGGAAGGCAAGGACCTTGTTTTGAGCAGTCCCCAAACAATCTCTACAATGGTGAGAGGGAGGCAGGGTACCCAGGTCCTAATCCAGTCAGCAACCTTGAACCTCAGCTTCCCATCTGGGGGAAATGAAAGTGGTTGGATTCAACATGGCTAAGCGCCCTTTCCGATTTGTCAATTGATGACATTTCTAGCTTCTGGGGTGCACATTTTCCAAGAATAAAGGGGAACAGAGTTTTGAGCCACACCACACCCTACATTGATAACCTCATCTTTGATTGGATAATTTGAGTTTTCCAGAACAGAATTTGGAAACATGAACAATTTTGGAAGCAAACTGTTGTTGAAAACACAGACCTAGAACTTACAACGTTAAGCCCCTTCAAATTCATTACCCTTTTCTTTTTGTTTAAACAAAACCAAACAAACCCCAACAGAAGGGGAACCAATAACTTTAACTCCCTCTTTTTGAATCACAAGCTTGAAAACTACCTGGCTGATGAAGCTCTGTTGAAGTTTCCAACATTCTCCCTTGGATAGCGTCATGTGGTGGAAGGACGTGGCTTTGGAGCTCCCTCCATGGCCATGAATGAAATGCGTTGGATGAGCAGGTCACCAAACCTTCCTGACTCACTGTTGTCACTTCTGACATGTTGGAGTATGACGTGGATTAGAACTAAGTTAGGCAAAAGTGTCTCACTCTGTATTGGCCCAGGGTAACTCCTCAATCCATTAATATTATTATTTTGGAATTGTAATTAACAATTAAACATTTGAAGTATGTGATGCTCTAAGTATTACAAATGTAAAAGATAGAAATTCCTTTGTAGATACTTCCAACTCTTCTAACTACTAAGACAACAAAGGCATTAAAACAAAACAGAACCCCTGAATGTCCACACAGGGTTCTGATCACCCAAAGAGCACAAGTTGCAAAAGACCACTCTTTTCCCCAACATCAGTAGAGTTTAACTCAAAGCATGGTAGCATCTTCAGAAAGCTCACAGCATGGCAGAAAAGTGCTATCAGCCTGCAAGTGCCTAGATGTCCCCCCCAGAGTGCCAAAATCTGTGATACGATACCATGATGTGTTGGTGCGAAAGGGCAAAATGCTTTTCGTTGTTATTGCAATGTGTTGTGTGTGTGTTTCTTTTGCCCCCAGTTCACATACCATCAGCAGAGCTGAATAACTATTCATATTACCTGGAGGTCACTTTTCCTCCCAAGAAACTCAGAGCAGGTTGCTGAAGGGAAAGGGAAATAAGAGTGTTCCTGATGATGGGAGAAATCAGAGAGGATACACAGTTTCACTCAGCATGGCCCTCGGAGGGGTCTCGGCTCGGAGGGCAACCTGATAGCGAAGCTAGAATCTCCGTCTATCGATGTACTAAATTGATGGCAATGAAAAGAATCCTCCCCAGACACAAAAGTACACTTGTTTTCAGATTAATGTATCCTGAATGTAAGCTTTTCAGCCCCTTCTCTGAAGGAGTTAATGCGTGCTTGCTTCAGGGAGAGGCAGAGCCTTGGTAGTGTTATTTTTTAAAGTATTTGCTTGCAGGAGTGACCTGACCACTTGCTCGTTAATACACAGAAGGACTGTTCTTTCCTAACATCTCAGGATACAAATTCATGAGGACACTAAATAGTTTGTTTAAACTGGTGGCGACAGAGAGACAAGCCATGGTGCACGCTGGATAGAGGTGACATGCTTCCCCCTGGCAAAGTCTAAAGTTGTCTCTACTTGGCCCCCATTTCCTCCTTCCACTTGCTACAGAGGATCTCAGTTACCTGCTGTTAAGCATCTTGGCCTTATCTTTGTGTAACCAATGCCCATTTCTCTTTTCAAAAATGACTAACAGGAATCCAGGGTATTGTGTTGAATTTTAATGGGTTATTTTGTTCCTGGTGTGTTGGTTTCCAAAAATTCTGAGAGTGGTTTCCTCTCTCCTGGTCCTTTAAAAATAAGACTAGGAATCCTCATCTCTGATGATGTTGAGAGTCGACGTCTTTCTAACAGCTGGGAAAGCTCAGTGGTATAAGATTTTGGAGAAAAAAAATCATATGGGGACCTATATTTTAGGATGTTTGAAATTACAATACAGAATTTGCTTGAAGTCTAAAGTGAGAGAGGCCAGGGAGTATAGACATCGCCCCCTGGATGTGTGCAGTTGTGGGACCCTCTCTCTCAAAAAATGATTAGATTGACTTCTCACAAGTAACAAGATGAATAATTCCATACTCTTTATTAAAGCCATCTCTCAGCATTTGAACATTGGAGGAGTACAGGTGTACTTTGTGGAAATGTGTAAGACTAAGGGGTTTTCTTTTCTTTTTTCTCCCTCCCTTTTTTCTTTCCTTCCTCCCTTCCTTCCTCCCTCCTTCCCTCTCTCCCTTCCTTCCTTCTTTCCTTCCCTCTCTTCCTTTCCTCCTTCTGTCATTTCCTTTTTATTTTTATTTTTTTGAGAAAATAAATCCAGAATTTTGTCTTTAGAGTTCAGTAATTCCCTAGATGTCATGTCATGGAAAAGGTTCTGTACCCGATGACGTTGGCTTAGGTTGAACTGGTAAGTCATGCTGCAGTTTCCATGGATACCCATCACCTTTTCCAAGGTCACTAGGAGGGACTGTGCTTTCTACAGTGCACATGTAGTACACCTTTCCCCTAAACAGAATTTGGTCTCAACCTGAGTATAAACTCCTTCAATTTTTTTTTAACATCTTTATTGGAGTATAATTGCTTTACAATGGTGTGTTAGTTTCTGCTGTATAACAGAGTGAATCAGCTATGCATATACATATATCCCCATATCCCCTCCCTCTTGCATCTCCCTCCCTCCCTCCTTATCCCACCCCTCTAGGTGGTCACAAAGCACCGAGCTGATCTCCCTGTGCTATGCGGCTGCTTCCCACTAGCTATCTATTTTACATTTGGTAGTGTATATATGTCCATGCCACTCTCTCACTTCGTCCCAGCTTCCCCTTCCCCCTCCCCGTGTCCTCAAGTCCATTCTCTACGTCTGCGTCTTTATTCCTGTCCTGCCCCTAGGTTCTTCAGAACCATTGGTTTTTTTTTTTTTTTTAGATTCCATATATATGTGTTAGCATACGGTATTTGTTTCTCTCTTTCTGACTTACTTCACTCTGTATGGCAGACTCTGGGTCCATCCACCTCACTACAAATAACTCAATTTCGTTTCTTTTTATGGCTGAGTAATATTTCGTTGTATATATGTGCCACATCTTCTTTATCCATTCATCTGTCGATTTGACATTTAGGTTGTTTCCATCTCCGGGCTATTGTAAATGGAGCTGCAATAAACATTGTGGTACATGACTCTTTTTGAATTATGGTTTTCTCAGGGTATATGCCTGGTAGTGGGATTTCCGGGTCGTATGGTAGTTCTATTTTTAGTTTTTTATAAACTCCTTCAATTTTTAGAGAAGCTATAATGTCCTGGTTTTGAAAGCTGGGAGCAGTAGAATTAGCTCTTCTACATACAACAATTGGAGGCTTTTTGCACAGTTGGGATATACCATATGCCTAACGGTCTTCTATAACGTCATTTTAACACATGCATAATTTTTCTTGTTGCTCAAAATCTTGTTTGGATAACTAATAATTTGGACAAATGCAAGCCTGTTTCAAGAAACACATCTTTCATTCATTAACAGATAATTCATAGGAGTATTCAACTCCCAGGTCCTATTTGTCATTCTTCCTCTTTCCCATGAAGCTATAATGAGTTAGCACCCATCACACACAAGTAACGAAGAAAAGGCTGCTTACCTGGGTTGTCATAGCAACCAGTGTTCTCTCCCTGCCCCAGTCCAAGAACCATGTCACGCCCCATGCCAGCTATATATTCCCAAGTCGAAAGTATATCTAGTCCATGTTCTGGCCAAAAGTTCTCATTTTGGTTCCATCTATTCCTAGAATATTAAGTAGAAAGACTTCTGCTTGCCTTTCAAAATCTTCGTACATGCTCGCAAACCACCTTCCCATCATCTTCCCCCTCCTCTTCCACTCTGAAACTGGATGCTTTGTGTTGTCTTGAACACTGTGTACTTTCTATCTGCGAGTTCTGTTTACATTGTCCTTTCCATCAGAAGCCCCCTCCCCACTCCCAGCTCCCGCCTGCTGAAATCTTCCTATTCGTTACCAAATCCCACTGGTCCACGGAGACTTCCCAATTCCCCTCACAGATGGGACCTTTGCCTACTTAGCCAATAGAGACCTTCCTTTATCACCCTTATTACAGCCATTTATTCACTGGAGATCCCACTCCTACCTGACTGTACATTTGCAAAGGCAAAGTCAATGTCATCTCTGCAGCCAACAACACTTTGCATTTAGGAGGCCCTCACTCTCTGGTTGTTGTAATGAACTAAAGGACTCGGTGCTTCCTTTGAACCCATCGTAGATATTTGCATACGAAAGGACCCTAAGCTGGCCCAACTCTTGATGCGCCAACTGGATAGAATCACCTGGGGCTTTTGTGACCAAGGATTGGGCAAAGTCTTCTTAGACACGGATATCTCAGCCATGATATCAAATGCACGATCCATAAAAGAAAAAATGGATAAACTGGACTTAACAAAAATTAAGAATTTTGCTCTTCAAAACACCCTCGTAAGAAAATAAAATGATATGCCTCAGACTGGAATAAAATATGTGCACATCACATATTTGACAAAGGACTTGTATCCAAAATATATAAAAACTATTCTAAATTCAACAGTAAGAAAACAAACCACCCGATTAGAAAATGGGTAAGACTTGTACAGATGTTTCACAAAACAGGACATATAAATGGCAAATGAGCACATGGAAAGGTGTTCAACATCATTAGCCATTAAGGTTACATACATAAAAGTAGAGGCATAATGAGACACCGCTCCACACCTATTAGAATGGCTAAAATAAAACAAACACACAAACACTGTTGACACCAAGTGCTGATGAGGATGTAAAGCAACTAGACCACATCTCATACGCTGCTGGTGGGGATGTAACATGGTACAGGCTTGCTAGAAAGCAGCTTGGCATACACCCTTTCAGTCACACTCCTGGGCATTTATTCAAGAGAAATGAAAATGTATGTTCACGCAAAAACCTCTACACGAATGTTCATGTAAGTTTATAGTGATAACCCTAACCTGGAAACAACCCAAATATCCTTGAACAGATGAATGGATAAACAAACTGTGGTACATCCATACCAAGGAATATTACTCAGCAGTAAAAGTGATCAAATGATTGATGGATGCAAACAACCTGGATGGACTATGCTGAGTGTGAAAAGCCATTCTTAAAGAGCTACACACTGTATGATTCCATGTACATAACATTCCCAATGTTGTAAAACTGCAGTAATAGAGAACAGGTCATTGGTTGCCAGGGGTTAGAGCTGGAGAAAGGGTGCAGTGATCAAGGGAGTTTCTTCGTGGTGAAGGAACAGCCCTGTACCCTGACTGTAGTGAGAGTTTCTAGAATCTAAAATTTCAGAAATCAACACACAATATTCATGTAAATACTGTTGAAATCCAAGTTAAGATTTTTACCTGAATTAATAATATTGCACCATGTCGGGTCCCGGCTTTGACAATATACTGCATTTATATCCCATATTATCACTTATGTTATCAGCAGAGAATCTGGGTGAAGAACACGCAAGAATTCTCACTACAACTTTTCCAAGATCTTGTGAGTTTTTACTTCAAAATAGAAAGTTACATTAGAAATAGCGCATAAATACGTATAAAATTACAATTATGTTGAGTGCTGCAAAGGAAAGGTACATGATGTGATGGAAACGTGCGCGAGCGGGATTGACCTTGTTGTGAAGGTCAAGAAAGACTTGAAAATGAGCTGAGATCTATAGGAAGGATAGAGGTTCATGAGGTGAAAAGAGCTAGGAGGTTGTATCCAACTGCCTTGACTTCGGAAAAACTCAATAAGGTAGGAAGATAGTTCTTTTCATGAACCTCCAAGGCTGAAACACATAAACATACAGAAAAGCAGTGATGCCTCATCTAAGGTGGGTTGGGAAAGAAGGCTTCTGGGGCTTAGAAAACCCCTAAGCTTCTGGGAAAATTAGAAGGGCAGGGGGAGGGGTAGAGGGGGTGGGCACATACCCCAAGAGTTCAAGTTAGGAGCCCTCAGAGCGAGACCCCAAATCACTGCAGGACTGCTGAGGCAGGTGCCAGCCCCAGCCATTACCGGCGAAGGGCTTTGCCCATTTACAGGTGTCTGTGCCAGGTTTACCGAGGGGAACTGTATGAGTGTGTGCCTGTGAGCTTCTTCTACAAAATGTTGTAGGGTATTCGAGAAGAAAGAGTAAAAGACTTCTTCATATGCCTCCCCTTTCAGCCTGGACCATCCAGTAAGGCACTTGACCTCTTTGGATTACAGCCTTCTCATCCATAAAGTGAACTAGAGCAAATGACCTCTCCGTTGACTTAGCCTCTGCATTTGGTGATTCTAGTTTCTGATTTTTGACCTCTGTATTCAAATGATACTTTCATTTTTGCCTAACAGCTCACCCTTATGAATACTTAGCTAAATACGGAGGGAAATTGTCATGTCTATATTATGGAAAGACACTTCCTTTTAAAGTCATCCTTTTGCTTGAGAGAGTTCAGTGGTGATCTGGAAGTTCAGCTACAAGGCACAGACTGCATCTCTGGATCTCTGGAAATGATCTCGTTGGGTCAAATACAAAGAACCGTTCACTCACTAAGTTCCAATGAAAACGAGAAACGGGATGTGTTACGATATAGCCTTCCAACCAAGGGAGGATTTACATTTTCTCTTAATAGTAATTTGACTGAGCTAATATTTATACATTTAATAAAATTTTCAACATTTTAGTTAAAATGCTATTTTTATGTAGTCCTCCAATCAGGAAGATTTAAATTATATTCATTAGTGATATCATGTTCAGTGGCTGAAGCCATAACATTAGAGAGAGCCCAACTGATGGGCAGAAATATATTTGCTTAACAAAAACAAGAGAGAATAAGACAAAGGCAGATGTGACTAGGAAGAGATTTCTTTTGGAAGGCTGACATTTTTCTACTAATCCTCCTTCAAAGAAAATTATTACTTACCTTTCCACCTAGTCTGATAAAATAATCACAAATATTTTGAATGACTGCATTGAAAGGTGGAGTTAGAACATTTAGTGCTCACAATGGTCAGGTCTAGGGATGCAGAATGGTTATGTATGGTTTCATTTTAACTCTCAACCAACCAAAACATAGGTGTTTATCTTTAAGCCTGTGGAGCAGAAGCATCTAATTGATCCCACTTGGGAGACAGACAGTGAATAATGGGCCATTATATTTTGACAGACACACAATTGCCTTGAACTTGTCAGGATTTCAGGTGTGGGGATCCAGCTACCTGGGGCAGTGGCTGGAATGTGATGGTTTCTGAGCTCCTGATCACGCATCTGCCCGCTGCAGCCCTTGTAGGGCCCAGCTCCATTTCACAGGAATAACTCACCTATTCATGAACAATGAGGTTCAAATTGTACTTTCCTTTAACACAACATTAACTCTCAAAGAGCTGGAAATTCGGCACTCGGATCCGTGAGCTTAGATTGCAAATCAGTCACTGAGAACATTATATGAGCAGTAATCCCATTAAATATATCATCTTGCAAATATCTAAATCCAGTTAATTAACTTGTATTGCAAAAGAGCTCGGAGATATAGTTTTCAGAGAGCAACCATATATTTTAGGGCCCTAATTATACTTAAAGCAAATTCCAGGCCCTACTTTTTGTACAAAATAGGTGGAAAAATGCCTTCTAAGGAAAAAATGGATGGATGGAGGGCTCCATTTATGAGATTTGAACAGAAATGATATCCAAACATCTAAAAAATTAACTGCTTTCTTGCATAAACTTTTTATTTGCATTGTAGGGAGATTTTTTAATAAAAGGATTAAACAAAGCCTGCCATTTTAATTAAAATGCATAGCAATACAATGTCATCTTTACAATGGTCATAGAAAATAACTAGATCCTGGATTTAGCGATCCTTCAGAGTTCAGAATAATATGACTTTAGTGTGATACCAAAACCCTCAAGATGTATAAACTTTAAAGTAATCATAGCAAGGACTTAAAAATAAATAATAATAATTTCACCTAATGAAAATCCCTTTACTGAGTTAGAAATGTATGACAAAAATGCTGAATTTATTTTTAGTGGTCAATAATTATCTGGAATGTGTTTATATGTAGTTATACCACTGTCCGAGATGTATATATAAATGTATATTTGCATATGTGTATTTTGTGTAAAATTTGCATAAAGAGAGAGAAAGTGTATGTGTGTGTGCTCTGATGACACCCACTCCCCTTCATGCTTGCTTTGTACCAGCCCCAAACCACTCACCACAGTAGATCTTGAGTAGTATTTGTCAGTACAATAAATCCTCCCAATATATGCTTTTCATTATGTGTCATGAAAAATCCACACCTTCTAAGTGTGAAATTCAGGACTGACTTATTTTGAAATAGTTTAAATTGTGGTTTCTCTAGACTATTGTTCAATACAAACATATATATGTTTGCTATCCTAAGAAGAATAGCGATGAAGTATAAGAATACTTTTAATATAAATAGTGCTTTTCTTCCCAATAGCTTAAATTCTCATCCTACACATTAAATCCATTTATATGTATGAAGAATATATGAAATAAAATGTTTTTTAGAATCTCAGCTTCATCTGAAGGCTGGGGGTAGACACAGTTTTTAAAAGATGTCAACAGTGTCGGATTTATTTATTTATTTTTAATTAATTTTTTAATTTATTTTTGGCTGTGTTGGGTCTTCGTTGCTGCATGCAGGCTTTCTCTAAGTTGCGGCGAGCGGGGGCTACTCTTCGTTGCGGTGCGCAGGCTTCTCATTGTGGTGGCTTCTCTTGTTGCGGAGCATGGGCTCTAGGCGCGCAGGCTTCAGTAGTTGTGGCACGCAGGCTCAGTAGTTGTGGCACACGGGCTCTAGAGCGCAGGCTCATTTGTAGCCCACGGGCTTAGTTCCTCTGCGGCATGTGGGATATGCCTGGACCAGGGTTCGAACCCGTGTCCCCTGCATTGGCAGGCGGATTCTTAACCACTGCGCCACCAGGGAAGCCCAGGACCAGATTTATTCATGCTAAAATCCATGACCCCATTTGGGGTTCAGTATCCTGAATAAAGTCCCCTAGGTAGTCAAAGATTCTTCCTAACAATATCATTCTCGCTATCCAAACGTCACCAACATAAAGCATGCTATCTTATTGGGAAAATGTGTCTTACCGGGTGCTTATTCCAAAACAGTTTTGAGGAGCTTGTGGTATTCAAAACAGACTTAGAAAGTAAAGACTTTAGTTCACCAACCAGCCTTCTTTAGGCACTTTGCAACTGGAATCTACAGAAAGTCACTTAGCCCTTAACCTCAGAATAGGTTTCTTCATCAAAAGGCTATCAGGTACTTCTGATAGATTGATAATTTCTGGGGAAAGTAGACTCACTTTAAGAAAACTTTTTAAAACTACCACTTCACAACCATCCTCTTAAGTGTTTGCTACACATTTTCCAAGTACTGTTTAGCAGTGTATGTGAACTATCATGTATTCCAAATAGCTCTGTGAAGTAGGTACTATAATGAATCCCCGTTTTACGGCTGAGGCAATCTACTCTTAGAAATTTGTAATCTATTCAAGGCCAAAGATCTAGCAAGTTAACAGGCTGAGATTCAAATCCAGATCCATCAAACACCAAAGCCTATACTTTCCCCCTCTGAGTTGCACCCTTCTGAGGACAGACACATTGCCCTATACCCTTAACTCTGCAGTACCCAGTTTTGCTTTTGTAAACACACATGAGAATTAAGAATACTAAAGCACTGTTGCTTGGTCATTTGTTATCCAGTGGTGCAGAGGTGGTTAGATCAATACGTTCCACAGTAAACAAGGTGTCTGTTGGCTGAGCTTGGGCGGAACTTTGGGACATGAGAGAATGGAAATGCCACGTACGATATGGGTGATGGCTGTTTGAACATCCCCTCACTGATAACGTTTTCTTACAGCAACACATGTATCACTTGTTTGGACCCATTTTACACGTCAGGTGGCAAGGACGCTCTTGGGTTCCATGATTTGAGGATGTAAGCCGTGTGCATCTAGTGAAAGGGTTAAGTGCCTTCCAGGCCTCCCCGCTTTCCCCGTCTCCTGGATCATGTTGTCTAAAGGCAAGGCTCCCAGCCCCACAGCAAACCGAAGACATATCCTAATGACAGTATAATTAGAAGTATCATTGTGGTAATGATTCTTTTCATCTGGAGCACAGGCTGCACAGAAAAGGCCTCCCATTCAGCTCATTCCCCCGTCCATCCCTTTGCCTTTCCCTAGGTCAGTAGCACAGGGTTAATACCAGGTGTTTGACAAGTCCTCAGACTTGGGGCTCATCAAATTAATTAAAGAGAAACACATCCAAATTCTAGTGAATTATTTTACTTGAAAAAAATGCCTCCTATTCATCTGGCTTGGTGGGTTTGATTAATGAAGATGACAAAGAAACTCTTGTTTCTGCAATCCACAGCCACTTGGTTCGGGTTCAGTGGGCCCAGGGAGAGGCATCCAGGCCTAAATCTGGTCTTTCTTTCCTACTTAAAAATCCAAAGAGTTGAGAAGTTTCTGATTTTATCAGACCCGCCAAGGCAGGAAAAGAAAGACAAAAACATCTTGATTCACTAACTTGACGTAGCTAGAATTTATTTGCTTAACTTAAATACCCCTTAGAAGACTTTTCTTTGTTTTTGTCACACATAGAATAATCCAAAACATTAGGAAAGCATTAGATTAATCAGTATATTTTAATATCCCTAAAACTAACAAACCCTAGAAGGATGCCCTTCAGAGAAACCCTCGCAGTACCTAGCCCCAGGCTCCGTCTCAGGGCTTTCCCACCGTGTCCCCATCCCCCGGGAAAATCCCCACTGGTGGTAAATATAATGAACAAGGTTATGTCAGGGTGTGAATTTAGGAGAGAAAAACAGAGGGTTTGATTCTTAATGGGAGTGATTTGTTTTAATCAAATAATTTTTAATTCTTATGGATAATTAGGCATCCAAAGTACATCTTGGATAGAGTTGTTTGCTACATTAGCAAGATATGTCTGCATAATTAACTAAGTAAAGCATTGGAAGATAAATTTGAGCATTTAGATTAAATTTAGATTAAAATGCATATGTTCCTGCCAGGTTAAAAATAAAATCCAACAGACAGCTGTACTAATAAACTTAATATATTAACTAAAGAATAGATATTTAAGATGTGGTTTTTAATAACATTAACCAAATTCATCACGAGATTTCGGTTTTAAAGCCCATAAGCTGTAAATACCTTCTTCAATTCTCCAAAACCCTAAAATGCCAAATTTTCCAATCCAGTATCTACCCATTTGGTATTGGGACATTAAATGACATTTTATGATTGTCTTTAAAATAATTATTTAGGCATTTGAACATCATTTTTAATTTCATCATTTATTTGAACGTAAAATTTAAAAGACATTCTCTTTCACCAAGTTACTCTTAAAATTTTGAATTTATTTCTGGGAACTTAAATGTAGTGCTGATTAAAGCTGTTTAATGAAAAACATCTTTTCCCTTCTATTTTTAGGCTGAATGCAAATCCAGTCTTGTCAATGCCATCTTAACCAGCTTTGACTAACAATGAAAATTCTTTTATATCTGAGAAATGAATTCACACCTGTGATGTTCAAAAGTTTCCAAATTTAAAGTTTTCATATTTAGTCGGTCAATCCACATTCAGGTGATTCTCTTGTTTATCTGAAAAGAACAGAAACTCAACAAATAGATTAAATGGAGTCACTTAGGACAAATGTGTCCTATGGGGTTTTAAGAAATACTAACTCTGTAGGATGTTAACAGGTATTATGGGGAAAAATATAAAATAGTTTTGCTTTAACCCATTATTATAAACATTTTAAAAATACAGAAAAGTTAGAAGAATAGACGGCTTACAAAACTTCCTCCAGGTGAGCAAAGCTTAGCAGCTTCCTTCACTACAGGCCTTCTCAGGGCCTTTAATATTCCAATATACACAAGCAGTTTTCAAGAGGAGAACAGAAATATACATCATAGTCCAAATTTATTTGCAGCATCTTGCACATTTGATGTCCCATTTAGTACCCTTGAGAAAGGCTGGTTTATGGCAAGTGTAGAGGTTTTAGGATTTCCATTTAGAACTCTACCTGAAAAAGCAGAGAACTTGGTGCTAAACAAGGTTATAAAAAGAAAGATGCTCTGGAGAAATCATGGTTTTAAAAAGTGATCAACATTTGAAAGGTTCACAGTGTAATGTTTACAAAAGAGTTGGGAAGCAGATTATCTTGCAGTTGATTTAAATAAGCTACCATGTTCTAATTTGCTAAACTCTCCTTTCTCAAATGGACTCAGGTTGTTCGAAAAACCAGGCAAGGATTTGAAACTGGCAAGAAAATAATCCAAAAGAATAAAGGTCTTGTTTCTCCTTAATCCTACCACTACCTCATAAAGTCCCTAAAAAGAGTGAAATGTGGCAAAGTTAGATTTTTTTTCAATTTAATGTGGACACTGAAAGTAGGATTGTTGATGGTTAAGTCAGCTACAGGCTTTAGCAAAGGTTATTCTGAAATCCTCCTATGATTCTGGCTTTACAGTATGGGATCAAATCAATGCAAAATGTCAAGTCCTGTGTTGCGTTTCCCTACTTCCTTTAAATGTTAAGTTGGATTTTGGAATGTATGAGTATTCACATGTTAATGGTGAAATCAATTCATTTGTGAGCATGTTGAAGACACAATAAGAAAACTGTTATCTGAAGACAGTTGTAAACCTTTAAAAATTTATTATTACTTTATTTCACTTCTTGTTGTAATCCTAACAAGCGCAAACTCAACCCCCTTAACCAGCCTCATAGAGAAATTATTAATATCAAAAAAACCAAATCTTATCTATCACTCTTATTTCTATACCAAATAGTTTTTTGTTTGTTTGTTTGTTTTTTTCCCAGCGTCTTCTTTTACCACCTAGGGAACAAAATCCCAACTATGGATTCAAAATGACAGATTTTGTGGGTTTTACTTTTCAGAGATGATGTCATTTGTGGGGAATTGTTGGGTAAACCATACACCCTTTTCAGAAACCTGCAATTACCTCTCTGAATAAAGAGATCAATGTCATGTTTGTAGAAATAATGGCTAATGATATGTCTCCCAAAAGGAAGTGGCGTTATTAATTACCTCACTGTGAACACACAGTTTATAGACAGCTCTGAGGGCCACTCGCCCAATTAAGTATAATGACTAAAGCTTCAGTTAGTCCATCTGTACAGCCTTCTAGATTAACAAGCCTGCAGCTTTACCAGGCTTGTAAGACTGATATGCAGTGAGGAGAGCTCAGAGGCTGTACCTGGGCTGCCTGGGAGATTCGGTATTTTCTCACAGCAGGAGGGGGAAACTTGCCCTTCTTATTTTTAATCACCCATCTTTGTTTTCATGTGAGCTGTGTTGATACTGATCACCCCTCCCCACTTTATAGGCCAAGGTGCACTAATTCATAGTATACACTTATATGTATTTAAATATGTATAATTTTTTAAAAATTTTAATATTCTATTTACATACTTATAAATAAATTATGTACATGTAAATATAGAAATTTAAAATATTATATTCATATATTTATATGTAGACTATAAAATTATATATAATATAGAGTAATTTATATATAATTATATCTTAAATTTATATATAAATTATAAAGGTAATTGTATAACAACATACTTACATTTTATAAAAATATAGTAAAATATATAAAAACATAGAACATAAAATATATAAAACTATTATATATTTTATATAAGTATAATACATATAAGATAGTATATATAAATATTAAAACATAGTACATAAAAATATATTAATACCCATTCACACATGAAGGTGGCAAAAGCAACACATTATAAGCAAGGCAGCCAAGGATAGAAGCTAGAATTTACCTTGGTCAAGAATAAAGGCATGAAATTTTTAAAGTAGTGTATTACAAAATACGTATATATACACACATACATATTTGTAAACACATATTTATTACCATTAAATGCCCTTATTCTTCCAAGCAGTAAAGTAGGCTGATTATGGAGCCCTTACCATAAATCCATGTTTTAAAATTAGTTAATTCTTTTAAAGGAACAACTGTTCCTTTCCGTGACAGCCTCAATATAATTTATTGCAACGGCCCTACATTGTTCACTCTCTTGTTTTTTTCTAATTGGCTACGGGAGCTGCGTGTTGAGATCTTAGGAATGATAGGCAACCCTTAGGGATGGGTTTTCAGGTACCAAAGGGTGGGGACACCTGGGCCCGGCACCTCGGCCTCATTCCCAGGCTTCCAGTGACCTCAGGAGAGTCCCAGAATCACACTGTGAAAAGGGCTGCAGCTGGACCCTAGGCCCACGTTTGGACTCTCAAGTACAGAGGATTGCTGGGCTGCCCTGGTATGCAATGGTGAGCAAGATGAACATAGTCCCTAATCTCAGGCAGTTTACAGTCTAGCAGGAGAGACAGAGAGAAAACAAATAAGCAAAAGCCAGTAGGTAAAAATTACACCTTCTCTGGTCAAGAGCTAGGAAAGAAACAAAGAACAAGCTGAAATAGAGAATAATCAAATTGGGAAATAACACACTTTAAATAGGGGGTAGATAGAGCCCCCTCTATGATGGTTCTTTAAGTTAAGAAGGATGAAAAGAAATAGGACTTGGAGAAGAGAAAGGGGGAAAGGATCTTCCCAGAATTGGAAAGGGAAGACACAAATCTGTGAAATGGACAAGTATCTGGCATGTTGGATACAATGAGTGAAGCCCAGTGGGGGGGAGGGGCCAGAGTGGGCAAGTGGACGTGGGCCAGATCACGTGGTCCCCCTTCCATGTTGCGTAAGGTCTGCTTACCCAGCACATGGGTCTAAGAGACAAGTCAGCTCCTTCCTCCTGTTCTTGCCAGGTGACTTGGGCCACCATCAGAGGACCAATGCCCTGTTTAGACTTAGAAGGGCTCACTGGCCAGTCCTTTCCAGGCTGTGCTGCAGAAGCCTCATGCCCGGGACACGCTGACTTCTAGGCTGATGGAGACAGCCTCCTGAGTGGTCCTGTCAGCCCATTCCCAGACCAAGGGCACCCCGTAGCCTTCTAGAAATGTAATCTGGGAGCCGCTATTTAGGAAAGGTGGGTAGGTAGGCTAAGCCATAGTCAGCAGCGCCCCCCCACCAGCTCCCAACTGCTCTTCATCAATTCCTCCTTATGGGAACTGAGTCACCCTAAATCATTCAATCATCTCAGGCCATTCAAATTGCCTTGCTCGTCACAAAACCCAAAGGAGGCCCAGCCCAACTGCCGATCCATCTGGCCAGCTGAGGATTAGATAATTCTGAGAAGGCAGAGCTGTGAACAGAGGGAAATCAAAGGGTCTGTCTGGCTCACAGGGCAGATGGAGAAAGCAATGCTTTTCCAGTCACACATGGCCCCTCCTGTTCTCTGGGCCTGTGGCTAAAATCCAACAGTCAAACGATGGTGGATGAAAGGCACAATAGCTAAAAGTTCTTGACGAGAACTCTATAAATGCTTAATGGCAGCTTTGACTTTTCTACTATGTTTTTTCATTATATATAAAATATATATATATATATATATATATATATAATCATGCCATGAAATAAAGTGTAGAAGATTCTAAACCACCTGTAATTTCACTACTTCAACATAAATATTTTCTTCTTTATATAGTTACTTCTAGTCTTTGCCCTTAAACTTTTTTACATAGTTGTCGTATATGTACATACTTGTGTTTTTAAATTTTATATTGTACCATAAACACTTTTCCATATTCCTTCCACCCTTTGTAGCTTACATTTTAATAACTACATTATTATATTACCAAGTAAATGGACTATAATTTATCTAAGCAATACCTTTCTTTTGGAGATTTATGTGATTTTAGTATTTTGCAGTCATGGATAACCATGCAGTTGATATTTTCATGCATATAACTTTTTTATTTCAAATTTTGTTGGAAATATGATATTATTAATTTTAAAAATACATTTGTTCATGTATATATTACCATATCTTCTTTTCAACTGTCCATTATTTTTCCTAAAGGTACTCCCAAATGAAAGCAATTTAGTGTGCAGCTGCCTTTTGGTGAAAAATTGTCTCTCATAATGACTTGTGATACTAAAGATTCAGATGTTGCTTTGGTCAACTTCCCATTCAGACTCATCCAGGATGTCCTGTGCTTTTTCTTTGTGGAAGAGAATTTGGGGCAGAGGTCTTCTCTAGTCTCAGTTCTTGCAACAACTTTTCCCCTCTTAGATCTACATATACAGCTTCACGGAATGAAGAAGTTCCCCTCCCTTGGGAGAGGGGAGAGGACAAAGGGGACTGTCCTTAATAACAATGGCCCGTCACCAGGAAAGGAGCTCTAAGCCAGAGAAGAGTGATGTTTCCATGCAAGTCAGGAGTCCCTCCAGCAAGGATGGTGTAGCCTTCCCTGAGAACATATTACACTCATTCTTTCTTAATCTGCTAAGTTAGAGGCATTCTCCTTTTAGTGTGATTCTGACACTGCCGAGCGAACTTCCCAACTTTTAAATCTGTGTTTAACTAATCCTTAGCACTTGCAAACAAGGGCACCAAAAATAGAACTATTCTCTTAATGGGGTTGCTTAGGGACGAATTTTCTCTGAAGATTTTTTTTTCTTGTGAAGGAAAGTGTTAAAAAAAGAGGTGGGAAGGAGGTTAATGTGCAGAAAGTTTCCCTTTGACAATTCTGTTAAGATTACCTAATCCTATTTTTAGCTCTCCTAAACAGATGGGGCAGAAAGTTACAGCTGTGGCAACTTTGACATATCTAAGGAGGGACATTTCTGAGACTGACTTTTATCAATCTAGCCATAATTATCAATGGAGAATTCATGTTACTATAAAATAAAAAATGCCAAAGAATTCACTTCTTTACTGTCAAATTGAGATTTGATGGAAGAAACAGCCAGGCAATTAATTATATTTAGGAACCATGCATCTTGGCTTTGAAGTTAAATGTATTTCCCTGTGGCTTTATATCGAGAACAGCTTTTATTAAATTCAATTACTTTTCCCTCTGGTCCGCTCCATAAAGGTGCACTCGTAGAGCAGGATGGCTCTTAACGGAATTATTTCCACTGGAAAAGATGATGATTGAGTGGGGTTGGTCACTAAAAAGAGTTGGTCCTTTATAAGCAAAATAACAGATGATAGGCTGTGTTCCTAGTGGTCTTCAAGTTCAACTGCTTTCTCATTAGCCAACAAAACAAAGAAAGAAAAGAAGAAACGGGAGGGTCTCCTTATTTTCCATTTTGCTTCTTTCTTGCCTATATCACCACCTAACGCCTTACCCTTTCGCAGAAGAGATCAACTCAACTCATCTATGAACCCCTGGACCATAAGATTCCTCTCAAGACGCTCCCAGCATTAGAACATTGTTGGATTTGGAATGAGCCAAGAACACACAGTCTGGAAAGATCAGTGGAATGCAAGTCATCAATTCTAGACCCACCTCTGTCTCTAGCCACATAGACTTAATCATTTCCATGATTAATTAATGTTCCATGAACATTATTTTCTTCATCTGACCAGTAGGCACGGTGACTCTTGCCCTCCCCATCCCATATGGTCATTATGAGGATCAAGAGAGATGAGATAACAAGCGATAGTTGCAAAGCTTTAGCGCCATTGTTAATAATAATTCATGAACTAGCAAATTTTTGTTTCGATGCCATTTAAAATAAACTGTGGCTTTGTTGAGTAATTTTCTTGTCCAAGTGTGCTCAGTTGTATCTAAAGAATGATTTTTCTCTCCCTAAGCCACACAAGCAAAAATGTTTTAAAAACCTGATATATTATCTGCTTAGAAAGTGACTGCAAAAGTTGATTGCATCATTGACCAGTCAGGTGGCAGCTCCCAAGGAGGGCATTTTCTAACCAAAAGAATAATGCATTTCTGTAATAAAATGACCAATTTTACAAGTCCCAGGCATTGCTTTAAAAATGGTTATATTAGGATCAAAAGCTTCAGGGCCACCTGGGACCAATAAGTGGTCTGTTTCCTTCAGAAACATCATCTAGTTTAGCCCCAATCCTATGGTTCTGGCTCAGTGAAATTAAGAAGCATGAAAAACACAAGGTAAGCCCAAAGAGCTCGTAGAAGAGTTATGTAGGTAAAATTCCATATTATGGGTAGGGAATTTTCCTCCAAGTTTGTCACAGAAAGGAGCCCAGGTTATAGCTACAATCAGTGTGCCTTCTACCAGCAACACACTTCCAAAGCTGGATTCAAACGCTCAGCAGCAAAATCTACAAGTGGCGTGGCTAAATGCCACTGAACTTGGTTGTTCAGTCATGCTGTCCTCCCTCATTTTTCATTGCTGATACTGTTGGGGACATGAATTCCAAACAGTGTCCATTTCATCAGGTGTATCATTACCACCACTTATGGAAAACCTCCTTAATGACAAAAGATCATTAAACTGCCACATCAGGACATCAGGTGGATGGAACATATCTCCTGGCACTTTCTTTGGGTACACTGGGCTCGGCTGTTCTGTTGGCTTTAAAAGAAATGAAAAACTTAGACGTCCAATGTGTTGATATCACAGCACAGTGATTAAATCTCTGAGAAGTTTTATGCGCGGTTTAGTCAATGGGATCAAGGTGGGGCATTGGAGATGGTTGTGAGCTTAATGTGCTTGGAACATAGTATGATCACCATGGAAGGGTAAGCAGTAACACGGGTGGTGTACCCTCATTATCGAACTATTATGTTGACTGTCTACCATATGCAATGAGTTTATCTAGGGTCCTGCGGAAAGACACAAGAAAGCTGCTGGCTTGCAAGCTGCATTAGGCAAAGACCATGTCAGTCTCGTTAACTTATTTATCCATAGCGAGAAACATAGGGCCCAAAATGTACTGTTTTCAATGAATGCTTTATAAACTGAAGAATGAACAAACGACTAATGTTTAAGGTATTAGGGGTAGGCCTCCAATAAGATGATGGAGTAAGTACAGATGTCTAACCACACTCTCCCAAATCCAATCATCAAAAAAGGCGAAAAGAAGTAAACTTGCTTCTGGAAGCTAAGAAGGGTGCCACCTCCTTACCAAACATTTCGAGGTCCCTTTCACATAGATAATTTTGTCTTTGCAGGAAGGCTCTGTAAATGTGCTCGTTCAGTGCATAACCCTTCGCGACTGGCTTTTTTCACTCAGTATAATTATCAGGAGATTTCTTCAGGTTGTTGTGAGTATCAGTAATCCATTCCTTTTACTGCTGAGCAGTGGTCCATTGTACGGATACACCAGCATTTTTTAACCATTCACCTGTTAAAGGACATCACGGTTGTTTCCAGTTTGGGAAATTACAAATAAAGCTGCTATAAACATCCATGTACAGGTTTTTATGCAAACACACACTTTTATTTCTCTTATTTTTTATCCTAGAACCAAAGACTTGAGATTACCTTATGGAACCAGTTTAGGCACATGCCTTCTTTAGAACCAGTCACTGTGGGGAGAGTAGAAGGAGAAGAAAATAAGTGCTGATTCGCTTCACCTGCATCAGGAGCTCCACCTTGGGGTAGGAGGCTGGGGTCAGCTTCCCTAGAATCACAGGAAACTCCAAACAGCATATGGATGGTCAGGAAGATGGCAACATGCAGAACTGACCACGGTAACATCACTCAGTGTGGATTCTATGCTGTGAGCAGCTCACTCTCCTGGTGTGAAGGTCTAACCTCAACTTCAGGCTTTGCTCCAAATTTCTGCACATGAAATTTGAGAGCACGTGGAGACCAGTCCCCTCTTGTTCTCCTTCTTCTCCTTCCCACGGCTACCTTCCTCATCACACACTAAACTGTCCTTGATCCTTGGTTCCTGTCCCATAACCTGTGTTCAATGGTCCATCAGGGTGAACCTGCTCCCACCCCATCTCCTTCTGCTTCCCACCCCAGACACTATCCTTTCACCTCTGCATGACTGCATACTCCATCGTCTGCAGGGGCAGACTGTTCCAGAGGTCTGCCAGCCTCTGCCTTGTGGATCTCAAAGTAAATTTCCTTAGAGAAGGAAGGAGCAAGAAGGAATGGGAAAAACCAGACCATGACCAACAGAAACTCTACAAAGAGCCCTGCCCCAGGCTTCTTGGGGACAACAGCCCATCCGTACCTTTTACTCTGACTTGGCCTCCATTCCTCCTGACTCCCATCAGCAGGGTCCCTTCCATACCAGCAGCTGACGTTTACCAAAACTACATCTCATGCCCTTTTCTAAGTGTATCACGTATATTTCATTCTCACAACGACCAATTGCTCCACTTTAAAGATGAGGAAACTGAAGCTCTGAGAACCTCAGTGACTGCTCAAGGCCACACAGCTAGGAAGCATCAGAGTCAGAATTCAAATCCAGGCCGTCCAGCTCCAGAGCACACGCTCTTAACCACTATGCTGGCTTCTCCATCATTCGGAGTTACCATGGCTCATCACTTTCACTCAAATTTTTGGGAGCTGGGCTTCCCTGGTGGCACAGTGGTTGAGAGTCCGCCTGCCGGTGCAGGGGACACGGGTTCGTGCCCCGGTCCGGGAAGATCCCACATGCCGCGGAGCGTTTGGGCCCGTGAGCCATGGCCGCCGAGCCTGCGTGTCCGGAGCCTGTGCTCCGCAACGAGAGAGGCCACAACAGTGAGAGGCCCGCGTACCGCAAAAAAAAAAAAAAGAAAAAAAATTTTTGGGAGCTACCAACTCAATAACTTCCCTCAGTAATGCAATTAATGATGAAAGAAGATAACAAAAGCCAGCAGTCATGGAGCACATCCTCTGTGCTCTAAGCTCTACACTAAGCACGTTGACTATAGAGCTGCTCGTGTCACACAGAAATACTGTGGGGAAATGAGGCTTAGAGAATGTAAGTAACAAGTTCAAGATCATTCAACTCCTTAGTAGGGGAGCCTGGGCTTGAACCCAGGTCTTTTGATGATGCCAGACCCCATAACCTTGGCCACTGGCCTGTGGAGGGGCTGCACTTCGGTCCCTTGGTCAGGCTTAGGTCCGGGGGATCACAGTTTCTCTCTCAGGAGGATTTTCATTACCCACAACCCCAGGAGTTCATGACACCAAAGCAGGGCCCTGGTTGCTCAACGCTTCCGCAAACAGACACACCAAGTGGCCGATTTATTTGCAGTCCAGTGTTTTAGATCGCACCACCAAACAGACTGGATTAGTTCTGAGCTCAGCTCCTTAAGAGCAGAGCTCATGTTTATTTCATTCATTAGTTTATGCTCAATTATTAGCACAGTGCCTAGCACATAATAGCAGCTCAATAAATACTCAACAGTATTATTTTAGCCAAAGGGTTAGCATCCTCTTTTTTTTTTAAAAAAAAAAACTTCTTCCCAGGTTATGCAGCAGGTTTGCACCTTGCTGAAAATACATGTCACAGAGCAAAGCAGGAGAGTATGGAATCATAATCCATTTAGCTCAGTGATTAGACCTTAATGTGACTAAATCCAGCTGATGGAGACTTGGTGTTTAGTAACGCTAACGCTACCTTGATGCTTTTCCAAATGATGAGACCACTGAGAAAAATAAAATAGGAGGAAAGCCAAGGAGAAAGAGATGCATACAGGAGAACCCATAAGAGCAGAAAATTCAGGTCAGAAGTTCAGGAGGAAAGAAAAGTAAAGACTAATACCAATAAAATAGAAAACACAGAGTAATCCCAGGCAAGGGGGTATCCGGAAGGAGCTCACAATGCTGGGGCCAAAGCAAAGATTACAGAGAAACTTTGGAAAAGCAAAAGGTCAGAAGAAAAGCAAAAGTCAAATAAATAATGAAACCTGCATGAATGAAACCTGCACTGGGGCCCTGATAAATGTAACTTGTCACATACAAAGGCAAGGTAGCAAAGGAGGGTGCTAAGGAGACAGCAGAGATAACCTGGGGAAGAGTTTTGCTTTTAGGATTGGATTTGCTTACTCATCTTTAAAAGGAAGGTGAGCGCAGATGTTCAATGACATCGATTTCCCAGGAGTGGCTGGCTCCTGTCTGCATACCCACAAATAAAAATAAAGAAAACTCGCTACATTCCTGGCCTATTTTACTGTGGTTTTTAAGACAGAGCAAAAGATGGGCTCTCACTGAGTACTGATGGCTTAGAAGGTCCCATCAAACACTTTGATATTTGCCGTTGAAATATTCTTACCTGTTCTCTGATGGATGTGGGGTTGTCAGGGCTGTCTCTGTGGTCCAGAAATGGCTTCCGTGAAATCCACACAGGGGCCTGGCTAATGTGCATTGATAACAACTTATCTCTAAGAAGGGATTTGCCCAAGGTCACGTGGAGGGTTCACTGCAAGATGTGGGCCATCTTGCCCCCCAGCAAGCAGGCTGGCACAACCAAACCTCATGTCTTCACTGCCTTTGATGGGCCTTTGGGGTTACTTTGCTTCATTGATGAACAACCAAAAACACTGTATTGTAGCGTCAGCTGAAAAAAAGCGTCTGTCGTTTTAAGGGGTATTTTTCAAAGGAGGGTATTCCCTAGGAAGGTGTGGGGTTAAGTCAAACCCCACTGTCCACTCAAACCACACCTTTCCCCTCTTCTCACTGGGATTACCCTGATAAGATCCGGCCATAAGAAGACCAAGAATGACTTTGAGTGACAAATGCAGTTACCAAGGGCAACCTGAGGAGAAAGGTGTGGGTGTGAGCTCCTTCTCTGGCTGTCTTTATGAGTCTCCACCAATCGCCTTCACCCTAGCCAAAGCACTGAATGAAAAGATTCAAACTCTTTTTCTGCCCTGAGCCTTCACACGTGCTGTTCCGTCTGCCCTTCCCCCATCACTGGGCTTAGTCTTCCGTCTTAGGACCCACAAAGAGTCACCGCCCCAGGGAAGCCCTTTCAGATTCCTGGTCTTAAGTAGATTCCCTGACTTTACAGACTCACAGAGGTCCATTCTTTCCTTCCCAGACGTACTACTACTTGTAATCACGAGCTGGGTTATCTGACTGTGTGTTCAGTGCCAGCCCCGGCGTCCCCCCGGACTGGAAGCCCCATGAGAACAAGGACTTTGCGCTCATCTCTACCCCTGGAGGATCCTCAGGGTCCAGCAGCATGCCTGGAGCGTGTAGCGGGCCCGTCGCACATAGTGGGTCTCCAGACACTTGCTCCACAAATGCTTGCACAGTCCTAGAAATGACGCTACTCACAGATGTATCCGTGGCTCTGTGAAGCGTTCACAGAGCAGGCAAAGCAAAGCAGCTTTCAATTAAGAAAATTGTAAGGTTAAAATATAGAAAACTACACATTCACTCCAAAGAACAGATTCATCAAGGATCTATAACAACTTCTCACGCAGCCATTTTGTACTTGTTTATAAAGTACTTGTGATAATGCCCAGCTCACACAGCCACCGAGGGGCAGAACTGGTTTTGAACCCAGTAGCGTGGCTCCAAGACCCACTAATCTAAGATTCATAGAGTAATCCTAATTAAAACATTCCATCTGGATTTAACCTGGAATGGTGGTACACCTGTATTTTGAGGATGGGAGGGAGGGTGGGAGGAGAATGGAAGTAAGTATAAGATAAAATTGACCTCATCTTGCACAAGAGAAAAGTAATCGAAAATGCCTAGACATCATGATCTGATGGAGTGCACTATACATTTAATAGAGAGAAATGGAGTCACATGTCAGAAGAAAGAAATAGAAGGGCCTCTAGCTAAGGTAGGATTCGACAGTGGGCAAGGAGGGCATGGAACTATTATTTTTAATTTTTTCCCTTTTAGCAATTTTTGACATTTTAAAATTATTTGCATTTATTACTTTGACAAAAATGCATTTGAGGGAAGGAAAAAAAAAACTTGCACCAGCAATAAAAGACATGTCGAGTGACCTGGTTCTTAGTTTGCTGAGAATAAAACAAAGAATAATTTTGTTATTATGTGCTGTGTTTGTTTGTTTACTTATTTGTTTGTTTATCTAGTTATTTAAAGGAATTGGCTCAAGAGATTGTAGAGGCAGACAAGTCCTCCAGTCTGCTATTGGCAAGCTGGAGACCCAGGAGTGCTGGAGGTGTAGCCCAAGTCCAAGTCCAAGGCCTGGGAACAAGGGGAGCTGATGGTGTAAATTCTAATCTGTGGGCAGGACCAATGCCCCGGCTCAGATAGTCAGGCAGGTGAAGTTCCCTCTTACTCAGCACTTTTGCTCTATGCAGGCCTTCAATGAAGTGGCTGATGTCCACCCACATTAGGGAAGGGGAAATCTGCTTTACTGAGTCTACCCCTTCAAATGTTCATCTCATCCAGAAAAGCCCTCACCAACAGACCCAGAATAATGTTTGAACAAGTATCTGGGTCTCCCATGGCCCAGTGAAACTGTCACATAAAATTAACCGTCACACATGCCGTTAAGAGTTTACATCTACTTTATACACAGATCGCTGTAGCTGAGCTCCTGCGCAGATTCCCAATATTCCCAATTCCATCTGCACTTTCACTAAAACTGCTCAATATCATATTTATTTTTAAAAATCATTTAAAAAATCATAAAAATAAAAGAACATTAGAGATTGTTACAGTTCCGTTGCTCCCCTCCCCTGCCCCACTCTCGCTGGTCCCTCTCAAAAGGCTGTGGCCTCATGGATTCATGAAAAAATACGTCGCATTGTTTTGCAGATTCTTTTCAATAATCATGAATACCCTTTTCAATCGTCCTAAACAGTGCATACCACACAGGCCAGTCTGCAGCATGCGTTTTGCACTTCACGTGATTTTTTTTGAGCTCCATCCAATTGACTATTGCTCTAGGAAAAATATAAAAGTATGCTGCCAGGGAATTCTCCTAAATTTTCATATTTCATTCACATTCCCCCTCTCAACAGAGATTATTTCATACCTCCCTTTTTCTTTCTTTTTTTTTTTTTTTAAATCTCCCTCCCCTTCTCTATTTCTGCACTTTCCTTGGGTCATCTCATCCAGTCCCAGAACTTTAAATACCACATTTCTGTTGCTGGTGTCCATTGGTTATCCTCCAACTTTGACCTCTCACCTCTCCCTAGAACTCCCCATTCACACAGCCACTGTTTATTTAACTGCGCCATCTGGATTTCCTAAGGGCATCTGAAACATCTCCTGATGAAAAGGGGGGGTACTCTTGAATTTCCCCTCAAGCCTGATCCTACCTGTGTCTCCTTCATTTCAGGGAAAGGCCCACACCCGCCCAACATGCTTTAACCAGTTTTAGGAGTTATCCCTGTTCCTCCCTTTCCTTCACTTGGTCTGGTTGAACCAAACCTCTGAGAGGATTTGGCAGGAAAAAGGACGTGGAAGGCATCTGACATCTATGTCAGGCAGCACCGGCTCAAGGCCCAGGTAGGAAACAGAACG
Source organism: Pseudorca crassidens (assembly GCF_039906515.1). NCBI lineage: Eukaryota > Metazoa > Chordata > Mammalia > Artiodactyla > Delphinidae > Pseudorca > Pseudorca crassidens. The sequence continues at coordinate 13,012,492 of NC_090311.1, read as the reverse complement.
GGAGAAGCGTCTGGTTTAGCACATAATGCAAAGGTGATTGGGAGCTGACCCTCATCCTCTGTCAGGGGTGGGGTGGGGTGAGGGCTTCGATGGCCGGGAGACTACAAGCTTATTTTACATGGTGCAGTTGCCGGGCACAGCTGGGGATTGAGACCCTCAGCCCAAGCTGGCTGGATCTTTTAAGAGTAGTTGAAAAGCTGGATTTTAAGTCTTAGTAACTAATTCAAACCATTTTTATGTATTGCATAGGCCCTAATTGGGCCCGTACGTCACCACCGGGCAATCGTGTGTGTGTGTGTGTGTGTGTGAGAGAGAGAGAGAGAGAGAGAGAGAGAGAGAGGAGAGAGAGTTGGCGGAGGGGCGGTCCTTGAAATGCACAGGTGTGAGCCCATCTCCTCAGCTCATAGTACACCACTACACCATACGCTAGTTATTGTTCCATGCGTGACCCCCTTTTGCACATTTTTTAATTACAGTTTATTTATTCTTTATTCCCTACTCCTACTGCCCATCCCTACCATATGGAATCACTCCAATTGACTCGAAACTTTTGTTTGTATGTTTTCTTGTAAAATGAATACTGTTTTGCATGTATTTTTAATTTACTTAAGCAGTGCTGTTATATAGATCTTACTCTGTTTCTTGATTTTGTCAGGACTATGTTTCCAAGTTGACCCATGTTGCATTGCAGATATCTATTCTGTTACTTCCAATTGCTGCATGGCATCTGTGGTATGCCTCTCCTCCTCTCCACCCCCCACCTCCCACCATGCCCACTCTTCCCAGCTGCTTCCAAGTCCCACTATGAGAAACAATGCTGCAATGGACGTCCTCGTACCAGTCCTGTAGAAACCTGTATGAGCATCTGCTTGGGACATACCTTGAAAGGCAGAATTGCTGAGTCATAAGGCACTCATGCTTACTGTGCACAGCACTGCCTTCTGTTCTCACAGGTGGGGTAGGAAGATGCAGAGATTCCTACATCCTCACCAACACTTGGCATCGTCCAACTTTCTTCTTCCCAGCCTCATGGAAAGTGATACTTCATTGCTCTGAGTCCAATGAGTACTTCCAGAATTAACACAATCATTTTTCTTGGGGACCTCAACAGACTTTAAAATCTCTTTGTGTTCATCCTCAGACCTGAAAGGTAGATGATTCTCCCCATTTGATAGTTGACTCACTACACACCACAAGGCAAAGCCAAAATCTTATTATACCTCTTAAATTGTGAATTCCACCTACTGGCAAGGTGGGATGGGTGAGAACTGCCTTTCTAGCCATTGTATTCCTCCATCTATTCAGCTCAGTATTCCAATCACTAGAATGTACTTTCTACTATGATATTTTGTCAAATTCAAAGAAAAATGAGTTACATAAGTATTGAGTTGGCCAAAAAGTGCCTCCGGTTTTTAAGTAAAAATAAAAAGAGACATTTTTCATTTTCACCAAGAATTTTATTTAACAACGTATTCACACTTTCGTTCCACTACCTTCTGCCATTTTCAGGCAACTTCATAATTCCATCTTCCCAAAATTTTTATCTTTTTGAGCAAAGAACTGTTCCAGGTGCCTTTTACAGTCTTCCAGGGAATTGAATTTTTTTCCATTAAGAAAATCTTGTAAAGACCGAAATAAATGGAAATCTGAAGGTGCAATGTCTGGTGAATACGGCAGATGAATCAGAACTCCCCAGCCGAGCTGTAACAGTTTTTGCCTGGTCATCAAAGAAACATGCGATCTTGTGTTATCCTGATGGAAGATTATGCGTTTTCTGTTGACTAATTCTGGATGCTTTTTGTCGAGTGCTGCCTTCAGTTGGTCTAATTGGGAGCAGTACTTGCTGGAATTAATCGTTTGGTTTTCCGGAAGGAGCTCATAATAGAGGACTCCGTTCCAATCCCACCATATACACAACATCACCTTCTTTCACTGAAGATCGGCCTCTGGTGTAGTTGGTGATGGTTCATTTCGCTTGTCCCACGATCTCTCCCATTCCACATTATTGTACAGTATCCACTTTTCATTGCCTGTCACAATTTGTTTTAAAAACGGAATGTTTTCATTACGTTTCAGTAGAGAATCACACGCGGAAATATGGTCAAGACGGTTTTTTTCAATTAACTTCTGTGGAACCCAAACACCAAAGCGATTCACATAACCAAGCTGGTGCAAATGATTTTCAGCAGTTGATTTGGATATTTTAAGTATGTTGGCTATCTCCCACGTGGTATAACGTTGATTGTTCTCAATTATTGTTTCGATTTGATGGCTATCGACTTCAACTGCTCTACCCGACCGTGGAGCATCGTCCAGCGAGAAATCTCCAGCACGAAACTTCGCAAACCACTTTTAACACGTTTCATCAGTCACAGCACCTTCTCCACACACTGCACAAATCTTTTTTTGCGTTTCAGTTGCAAAACGCAGTTGCAACTTTTTCAGTTCCGTTTTTACCTTTCTGGAAATAATAAAGCATAATATGCCAAAAATGTTGATTTTTTTCTTCCATCTTCAATTTTAAAAAATGGCTACACAAAACCTCACCAATTTTGATGTCTTTTTTTAAATGCACGCTGATATGACAGCTGTCACATACAATCTAACAAAATTGTTTCGAATGAAGTTAAAGACAACTAAGTGCTACTAGAGCCATCTTATGGAAAAAACCCAACAAACCTTTTGGCCAACCCAATAGAAATCCAAAGCATAGTCTGTAAAGTGAACTTTTTCAAGTGACTAAAAAAGAAAGTCACAGTCCCAATTTGAGGTGAAATACACCCTGGGCACAGAGAGGTTACTCTAATAAGAGCATATTATGATTATCTGGTCCAGAGTCTTTACTGATGTTGCCTTGTCATTACAGAAGTTGTTTTTTTCCTTTTCAGTACGGCATAATATAATCCTCCAATACTTAGAACTTAAAAAATGTTTTCCCTAAAGCAGCAGGTGTGATTATCACGAATGATCAGTAAATTTGTCAGCATTAACACACCAAAGTAACTTGCATCAATCTACACGAGACTTGTCAGAAGGCTGGAAGGGCTTTGCTGACACACAGGCTGTCAGCTCTGGCGCAGGGCTGCTTGGGTGTGTGCTGCGTTTTGTTTTCCATTCTGCCATTGCAAGAATATTATGGGTAATTTAATATTTTCTAAAATATTGAAAATCCTTTTAATTGAATAAATTTACTGAAAAGCTTCATAGATTTAAATGGTCTTATGAGTCATTTACTAGGAAAGATTGATTTCTTTAAGAGGATCCAGCTGTAACTCGCCTGGAGCATTGTACAAATTCTTTAGGGGAACTGACGACTTTTTTCTTGTCAGTCTAGTTGAAAATGATGCTCAATACTTCTATTTATCAGTGGGGAAGACTTGTTTAAACACATTCAGAATGCTGCTCCTGTTTCTACTGAATCTAATCCTTCTGTTTCCCTTATTAAGAACATTTAAATATAAACACAATCAAATTTGTTCTCTGTGAGCTGTTAAAACCCAAGTGTAATACAAAGAGGACCAAAATAGCTCTGCCGTAATTCACATTAGAAACGCAACGCCGTTTACTTATTTATAGGACACAGTGATAACACCCAAAGAGATTAAAAAACAAAAAAGAGTGAGGAAGAACCCCATCCACAATATACCTAATGAAATTGAATTTCATAATCCTAGACTGCAGATTTCTCAGGACAAAGACCAAGTGTTACCCTTCTTTATAGACATTTCCTGGAAATGAACCTGGCTCCCCGTAGGTACCTATTGAAATTGCAGCGACCACAATAAAGAACACCCCCTTCTTCCATGCCTGAGATACACAGAGGAGTCAGACAACTGGAGACAAAAAAATCAGCTTTATTCAAGATAAAGCGAAATTAGAGGGCATGGCGGCATTGTGAATACAGATTGGGCTTCTGAATCCTTCACCCTGAATTAGATGGAGTTGGCCCCCAGTCATAGGCAGCTCTGGCCAGCTGGAAGTCCCCCTACAGATGTGAATCTGTGAGCTCACTGCGTGACCGAACACCCCAGAAGGCAGGCAGCCTGTGGCCAAGCTGCCTCGGAGCCAAGGACGCGCACCTCCCTTCCCAAACCTGTCAATCAGGTAAGCCGCGCCCCCTCTTGGCGGGGGACGGGGTCGAGAGAAGCTGGAAGCTTCCAAAGGCTTTTTCCTTCTGGAAGCAGAGTGGGAATTGTTGCCTTTCTATAGAGACATACACCCGTGGAGGTGAATGCTTAGTAAAATAGAGGGAATGTGGTGTTAAAATGATACCGGCTTCACTAGGGCTAGAATTCTCAGCTCTATTCTTATTGTGGTAACCAGAATATGTGTTAGCAAATACCCCTCCAAATTTAAAATTCACCTCATTCTTTAGATCCATATTTTAAATCTGCCTTCTATTTAGATTAAATTATGTAATTGTCAAAGGAAATTACTTGGTCATACTTTTCTTTCTACCTTTTCATTTTACTTCTGCTCTGTTTCATGACTTAGTATACTCTTTCTGTAACCTGTTGCTGGGGAAACTCAGTAATTCTAAGCATAGGCAGCTATCTGAATCAGGACAGGGCTCCTTAATGACCTTAACAGACTAGAAAGAAAAATCCTTGTTATAGTGCTTTCTGTTTTGGGTTTTAGAATTTCCGGATGTGTGACAATTTTAAACAAACAATCACTCTGATTTGGGATTTCGGGCTCAGATCAAAGTCACCATCGTCAAACACTTAGGGAGAGGTGATGAAACCAGGCAGGGCTCTGGTGTAGAATGCAGACACGCAGGCATGGGCGTCCAAGGGTGTTTGCAGAGTCGCTCCCCTGAGCTTCCCATCAATAAGGAAGACACCTGGGTGTCGATGCTCTGCAGGTGTCTCCCACACACTGCGGTCTTTGATTTTCACAGGGCTCCTTTTGTATCGTCTTAGCCCTGGGTTCAGATCAGGGTTGACTGCTCAAAATTGAGCTTCTCAAATTACAAAAAACAGTAAGACCTCCTCTCGATGTTTAAAAGGCACTTTGTAAAAAATAGAGGGGAAGAATGTAAAACTCCAGACGTGGACTTTTTTTTTTTTTTTTTTTTTTTTGCGGTACGCGGGCCTCTCACTGTTGTGGCCTCTTCCGCTGCGGAGCACAGGCTCCGGACGCGCAGGCTCAGCGGCCATGGCTCACAGGCCCAGCCGCTCCGCGGCATGTGGGATCTTCCCGGACCAGGGCACGAACCCGTGTCCCCTGCATCGGCAGGCGGACTCTCAACCACTGCGCCACCAGGGAAGCCCCAGACGTGGACTTTTAAGGCTGGGGGAGACTTTGGAGATCATCAAATCTACCAGCCCTCCAACCCACTTCCTCTTTTTATGAAATGGGGAAACAGAAGGTTAGGAACTTAGAGCTCATCAGTGGCCAGGTCAGGGCTAGAACTCAGTTCTTCGGATCCTCCATCCATCTTTATTCATCTCTGCTTCTCAACTGTTGGAAACTTTAAGGAAGAATATCCAAGAAGAAGGCAGTGTGACTGCTCCCCCCTTACCTGTAGCTGTGTTTACTGCTCATTTGCTGAAGTATTTCACCAAGGTCAGCAATAAGTTGTAGATTGCACGTTCTGGCCCAAAGCATGACTGTCTCTTGGTCCCCATAATTTTCCAGCCTTCATTTCTCTTCACAATACACTTTATACTATAGTAACCATACTAAGGGTCCAACCCCACCGGCCAGATCACAGCTCAAATCTGGGAAATCCAGGTAAGACCTGATCCATGAGTTGGCTTCCTCGCTTGAATGGACCCAGGACGTAAATCATTAAATTAGCCTTGACTGTTTAAGAGTTATTTGTTTTGGGTGTTGTTTTGGGGGTCCTGGGGATCCCAGTGGAATGACAGGAAAGCTTTTGGCATTAAATTTCAAAGTGTGAAAGTGAAAAGGTCAACACCAGGGTGAGAAGGGGCAGGAGGGCCCCCAGGGAGGAAGAGGCAAATGCACCCCTTCCAGCCACATAGGCTGACACACACACACACACACACACACACGCACACACACACACAGACACACACAGACACGCACACACACGCACACACACCACACACACACAGCCCCCCCCACACACACCACACAGCCACACACGCCACACACACACACAGCCACACACACAGACACGCACGCGCGCGCGCACACACACACACACACACGTGCCCCAGCTCGAGCAGTCAACCTAACGGGCACCCATGTTTGGAATCTGTGTCTGCAAAGGTGTGCAGGCTATCCCAATCGGGTCTTCCTGGTTTCTGAAAAGGCCATCAGCAATTTCCATCACAGCTAAGAACCGGGCACCTGGGGCAGCCACAGGGCCAGCCTGGGGAGAAAGGAGGGCAGGAAAGGCCAGAGATGCTGACAAGAAATTCATGACAGCCCCAGAGGGGGAAAAAGGGAAAACCCACCCAAAGAGGCCCAGGAAGGAAGAACTTGGCCAGGCGGCACTGCTTCAGTTTAATGAGACAAAGGCAGGAGGAGGGGGAGAGGCCTGAAAGACGAGACACCTGGGGAGCCAAGGGGGTCGGGGGCAAAGGTTGAGAAAAACAAGCCACCTGGGACCCTGATAGAAACACTCTCCACTGGGATGAGGTGTAAAGGAGGCAGGTCAAGGAGCCTGGCAGAAACCAGAGTGCAGAAATGGAGGCCGCAGAGAGGCGGGGGCTGCCCATTAGGCAGAACAGGCCAAAGGAATTAGGAGTGGCAGGGACATTACCAAGAGAATGTCCTCACCTGGTAATAATAAGGGATAAATGTCAAATCAGGAGGATGGCACAAAGAAGCCTAACCTAAAAAGTCATTTTTCTTCTTTTTTTTTTGCTGTAACTGTTTACAAACAGTATGATTTTTTAAAAATTGAAGTATAGTTGATATACAGTGTTGTGTTAATTTCTACTGTACAGCAAAATGACTTAGTTTTATATATGTATATATATACACGTTCTTTTTTATACTTTTTTCCATTCTGGTTTATCACAGGGTATACTGACTACAGTTCCCTGTGCTCTACAGCAGGACTTGCTGTTTACCCATTCTCTCTCTCTCTATATATATATACTAGTTTGCATCTGCCGACCCCAACCTCCCACTCCACCCCTCCCCTACCTGTCCTCCCCCGTGGCAACCACTGGTCTGTTCTCTGTGAGTCTGTTTCTCCAACAGTATGATTTTATGAGTCAAATTAGATCTTTTCTCTCCATTTTTTTCATTTAAAAATTTCAAACTTTCTTAGCAGAGTTGAAAGAAAAATACAGTTTACACCCATATATCCTTCATCTAGATTTACAAATTGTCAACATTTTGTTAACATTTGCTTTAGCTTTCTAGCTGTAACCTTTCCCCTGAGCCATTTGAAAATAAGTTGCAAACTCCAAAATGCTTCATTTCTAAATATTTTAACATGCATTTCCTAATAATAAGGCCATAACCATCACATACCTGGGAAAATTAATATTAATTTTATTTAATAATATATAGTTCATATTTTTCTCAATTGTCCCCCAAATATCTTTTTTTGGCCTCTTGTTCCTAATCCAGAATCTAATATTCGGGCAATAATATTGTCCAACACATTCGGTTATATCTCAGGAGACTATTTTAATTTGTAGCAACCTTTCTTTTTTGTTGTCTATTGTTTTTCATGACATTGAGGTTTTATAAGATAACTGACTAGAATAAACTAGGTTCTGGATTTGTCTGATTGCTTTCTCATGATTAGATTCAAACTAATTTATCTTTGGCAAGAATACTATGCAGGAGATACTGTCTTTCCTAGAAGGAAAACATACCTTAAAGGTTTCATCTCACCTACAGGACAGAAGAGGTTCTAGTCAGAGTAGCATTAAACCTGTTCTTTTCTTTACAATTTACACTGATGTCATGGTTTCTCCAAAAAAAGATTTTCAATAAATACCTTGGTCATAAGCAGATCATTAAAACAGTCATCAAAAAGCCAGTTATGAATTGAACACTGATTTTTTTTTTTTTTTTTTTTTTTTTTTTTGTGGTACGCGGGCCTCACTGTTGTGGCCTCTCCCGTTGCGGAGCACAGGCTCCGGACGCGCAGGCTCAGCAGCCATGGCTCACGGGCCCAGCCGCTCCGCAGCATGTGGGATCTTCCCAGACCGGGGCACGAACCTGCGTCCCCCGCATCAGCAGGCGGACTCTCAACCACTGTGCCACCAGGGAAGCCCCCTGAACACTGATTTTGATGCTAAGATTCTAGGCAAAGAAAGCAATGTGGTAAAGAAAGTCAATTCTAGAACTTCACTGTCCAACTCCTATAGAAAATTAAAAATGAAATTCCTGGGCTGAATTCTACCAGAAATGTATCATAAGAAACATGATGGGCAGCACCTTCCACTGTGGTTCTCCAGCAGAAGCAGCATCAATCTTCATGGAGAGCCTGGGTCAGGGGGATTCTGTTCTCTAACGGGAAGGGCCCCACGTGTTCTGGATGCCAGATGTGCGAGTGGGAAAGCTGGCGGTTTTGCAAATGGAGGAGCCTGGCTCGTCTGCTTGACCAGATGGTGAACCACTCACCTCAGCAGGGCAGTGGTTTACTTGAGGCTCTGATACAGACCCCCAAATCATATAAGGGTGGCTGAAGTCTAAAATCAGGCTAAAAGTCAAATATTCCTAAATTAATCAAAAGATGTAATTCTGAAAATGGCACAAGAATATGATGAAAGATTAAAACAAACCAAAAGGGATTTATGAGAAACTAATTTGTCTCCTGTGCAAACCCAGTGTATTCTTCAGAAATAACCACCATCTCAATATTCTTCCAGCAATGTTCCTACAAATGCATACATACCCATACGTATTTTAAAATGCAAATTACTAGAGCACTCTATCTGTATTTTTCTGTTGCCTTTTTCTACCCCCTTAACAAAGTAATTGGGTATTTTGGCATACCAGCTTATGCATGGATCTTGTGATTTTTACTTGCTGCATACTATTCCATTAGACAACATAAAGGGTTTGATTAGCGGCCAATTTCTAGTATTTTGTTACTAACAACAGTGTTGCAGTCAACATCCTGACAAATACATGTTTGTATACATTTTCCAGAATATTTGTAAGATAGATTCCTGGAATAAAATTGCTGGATCAAAAGGGATGCACATTTAAGATATTCATAGAGATTATAAAATTGCCCTCCAAAGAGCTTGCTTCAAGTTACACCCCAAATGATCTAGTATCCGTGTCCCCTTTTCCTAGCAAGCCTGTGCTTTAACACAGCTGAGCAACCTGATACGTAAAACATGGCACCTTCTTCGTCTATTCTAATTTGCAGATGTTCACAAGGCTATTTGGATTTTTCTTCTGTCTGCCTTCTGAGTATTTTCCTCGTGGTCTTTTTCTTACGGGTATATGAGGGCTTTTTATATTATAGAGAAATCAGACTTTGTCTGTCATTTGTGCTGCTATCTATTCCCCTTTTTGCCATTTGCCTTTTGATTTTGTTTACTGGATTTTTTGGTGGTGTTCAAATGTTTTAAAAGTTGTCTGTGGTCAAATATATCTTTTCCTTTATAGCTTTAGGTTTTGTGACTTGAATAGAGAGGTCTTCTCTGCTGTAAACCAAACAGAACAAAACTCCCACATTGTTTTGATACATCTCATATTTTACGTTTAAAATTTTAATCCATATAGAATTAATTTCGGTATAAAGAGTGAGGTGTGGATTTGAACTTGTATATTTTTCCAAATGGAATTCAGTTGCCTTAAGTCTATTTATTGACTGACCCACCTCTTTCCCATTGCTTTGATGTTTGTTTTTCGTCTTTTGAAGGTAATTACTCTCAATTAAAAAGCTAAATCAGACTCATTAGATCCTGGGTATGAAAATTTTTCAGTTAGTTTATTTGATTTAGAAGCTACTGGCAAAAAACATCCTTTTAAATACAATTCTAAATCCATTCAGCAGTTGGTACTTATTTTTCTCCAAACCAAAAACTCCCGTGTCATAAATGCTGATGAAGGTTTCTTAAATACAATTTACTTTCATTCATCTTTCATTTCTCAATGATACGGCTGCAACCCAAGTGGTGAATGAAAATGAGTTCTCTGCAATTCAGAAAAGGATAACATAGACCATCTGCATCATTACCTTTAATTATCCAAGAAGTGTCCCTATACTGGAGATAATTCTGTGGTTTTTTTATTTGTTCCAATCTTGCTTGGAACACCTCTCAGGTTTCAACTACATTTTAAAAAAATTAAACTCAGGGGTTAACAAAGAGAGTCATGGAAAAATTGCATATGAGCTCATCATTAGTTCTTCATACTACCAGATACATCTACCATTACCTCATTGTCTAGGATCAGTATTTGTCAGATGACATGAAGTTCTATCCTCACAAGAAAGTAACACTCAAGTGCAGTCAGTTGGTGCTGCTATGATTAACTTGAGAGTACTTAACTGGTTACTTCAACTTGAATAGGCCTTAAAAAATTCAAAAATGCTCCTTAAAAAATGGGGGCGGGGCATGGACGTCATGAGCCCTTGGTAGACATCACTGATGGATCTGGGCCCTATTTCCGTTTGTCCATCTTGCTCAACTCTATCATTAGCATTTAGAACAGTGCTTTGCACATAGCAGGTATTCAGTTTGTTGAGTTGAAGGATGGAATGAAGTCTGGATCAATGGGTGGCTGGGAGAGCCCAGATGAGGCTTCACCAACTTCCTTGACACAGCAGCTGTTGATTGAGCAATTAAACACCCAAGATGAAATCTATTTACCGCACTGCACCGAGGTTTTATTCTGGACTCATTTTTCCTAACTGTTCAACGAAAGACATGTATATTAAAGGAAGCACTTCAGTTAGAAAAGCCTATCTTGCCTGGTGTTCTTATTGAAATGATTTATTTATTTTTGTATCATGATATAATTAAGAAAACTGTTTTTATATCTAAAGTTTCCATAAGACTCCTAAACAAAAGTGGATCAATGTACTCCCTGTTTTCAATTAGGGACCACTCAAGGTTTCTTTCTCATTAATAACAAATATAAGCCAAATTAGAATGAGAACTCCTCCCTTCATCAAGGACAATGGAAAGTGTTTTTATAATAGCCATGGTTGCAATATTTTAAAGTACAGATAATTAAAATCTCAGCATGCTGCCAACCGAATCACATACAATGAAAAAGTACAAACTTCTTACACCATATTTCAAAGCACTAGCCACTGAAGTCCTCCTTCCCCTCCCTCCTCTAACGGGCATTTACTGAGGACCTGGAATGTGACACGTGAACTCTAAATGGGAGGGCAGCAAAGGTGACCAGCTATCTGGTTCTGTTGGGCTTGCATACAAATGAGCAGGGCGTGTAGACAAGTGAACAAACATGAAGAGTTGCAGGTGACCAGCCCCCACTAAAGTAAAGGAAAGAGTGAAGTTGACTAAGCATGCCTCTTGAACTCTGGTAGACGGCCTATAATTTAAGACGAACATTTATTTCTGCCTGTTCCCAGTTCATACTGGCAAGGTTTTGGTAGCAATCATGTCTCCTCTAGATACAACTTCCACTGCCTGTTAAAAACCTTTATTTTTATTCATTTCAAAGGGGCTGGCTCCCTTAAAAGATAACATCACTGTTGGTAACAGATGTTCACAACAATAATATGGATTTTAATAAAAAATAATCTGATCACTCATCCAACAAATGTTATTGAGTACCAACTAAACACCAGGCGCTGCGCCACGCATCCATGTTGGGGATACAAGGACCAGAGGCTCAAAGTCTTTGCCAGGAATTCTTTGTGTATAGTTTTTAAATAACTAGTAGACTCAAAAACGAGGACAAATAAATGTACAAGACGGTGGTTTGCTGGAGGTCAGCAAAGATCAGATGGGGCGCTTTGCATGCACTGGAATGAGCAGGATTGGAAGAAATGCCAAATAAAAAATTTATTCATATGATGCCCCGTCCCACAGAAGAGCTGAGGTGATTTACAAACATACATACAATTCAAAACGATGAAATAAATGAGTCAGGACAAAGAGAAATATGGGTAAGTTTACCATGCATACTGAAATTCATTCAGCTACTAGAGAGTGCCGAATACTACTGATTGCCAAATGGAAGAGAAACTTAGATGAAGCTTGTTCAACTGGTTGATTCCCTCCACAAACAGGAAGAACTCAGCACAAAGACAACTGAAAGGCATTTGTAAAATGATTGGCCAGTCTGCGGAAATCAACAGAAGGAACAGTCCCAAATTAGTTTAGGTGGATAATAGTAAGTACCTAGGGTGTCAGTGATAAAAAGAGTAAGGATCAGACAAAAGGTCGAAATAATATGCTAATATCCCCAAATAGTGAGTTCTATACAATAGTCAATCAGAAATTAAGACGTGGTACATAGCTGTGGTCTTAAGGCTTTTGACAGATGTGTCTTTGGGGTTTGAGGTCCACCCAATGAGTGAGGTTACTCCTGCTACTGTGAGATCCAAAGGTAACAATCACTAAACAAAGAGAAGGTTTGATTCTGAGGACATCTGGTTTAGGCATCAGAACACAAGAGTTGAAAGCAGTTACAGAAGGCACTGCTAAAGGGTGAGTACCAGGCTTAAGACTGACCGTTGGCCAGACATTCCCGTGGCCTGGCAGGAACTAAATTTTGTCCCACATATATACCATTCCGGCCCATTCTTAGAGGCAGGCGGCATCATGACAGGTGTCTAGGCTACAAGCTCATCGGGTGGTGTGACCCTTAAGTGACAACAAGCCTCCTGGAGTGAGCGAGGCTCCTTGGAATCACTCCCAACTAGCAGAAGGGTGGACTAAGAATCCAGAAGTCTACCTGCAGCTGAGTGACTTAGGAAACCTTTCCATCTTTCACAAGGTCCCTTGCTCTGGGGAGACCCACCCAGGGCGCCAACCTGCTCCCATCCTCCACCAGTTCAAAGGAAAGAAAGAAATAGCTTCAACCTCCAACAGCATTAAAGTACCATCCAAGGCCTAGGATTTCGCTGCACCCAGCTCAGTGTTTCCAAGACTACCAAATTCAACCTGATGCTCCCCCCAAATCCGTCCTCCAGGGGTGACCCCAAGACGCCCAGGTTGTCCTAATCCCAGCCTCCCTCTTGGGCCCGCTTCACAAAACAGCCTGCTTATCCTGGTTCCCATGCAGCTGCCGCCATTACTCTGCAGTAACTTCTCACACTTAATGAGGGATGCTCAGAGGACAATTCTAAGTAGTACTGATGCCAATATTTTTATTTAAGATCTATTCACTTAAAGGCAAAGTGACATCTTAAGGCCACTCAGCAGAGCAATTTGCCCAGAATAAGAAAAGAGCTTCAGTTTTGGAAAGACTTCCTGCTAGATTTCAGACATTTTTTTTTTTTAGTTAAAATGCAAGGATTGTCTTCACAAACTCTTCCTATTATTATTTCATGTGTTTTCTGCTTTATTTGCTGTACATATCTTCACAGTGTGCATATTATTCAAGTATTCCTAACAGATGGTCTCAAGTGCTACATATCATATAGCATTAAGTGAATAGCTTGGTAAAAAAATAAGTCAAGGATTAAAGTATTTTATAGCTTATAAATCAAGAAAGATGTTCAGTAACAGTATATTAATAAAATATCTTTAAATGTAAACATAAAAACACTAAATACTGCTATTGGATCAGTCAACTGTTTATGACAAATGACTTATTTCTTAAAAGTGCTTGTCCTATATGGTTTCAGATTATAACCTAAATTAATCTGAGGTTGGCAACTAGTTTTCCTGTGAGCCTGGCCCACTGCCGCCTTCCCTACCCAATTCCCCAGGCTTTTCCTGCCATTTCCCCCTCATTCATGCCTCCTTCATAACTAGGAAAGGAAATGAAATTCATAAGCCAATGTTCTTACTCTTTGTCTAACTTTAGCAAAATTTTGCTGAAAGAGGCTGAAAGCACAAGTTCAAGTTGAGGATTCAGAATCAGCCGTGATTTTAATGACCCGTGCTCTCTAGATCCCTTTCTGCCAGAGGCTAATCTAATGTTTGGCACTGAAGTTTCCACTGAGGGTTTGAGAGTGATGATTGAAACAAACAAGAAAAAAAAACCCAACAACTTTTGCCAGTGTCCAGACGTCTCTGAATCCATGTTACACTGTTAATGTTCTAGCCATTTTTCCACCGAGGAATAAAAACCAATAAAATACTCTGCTATTGGATGTTCCTCTCTCATACCACCCTTATTTTAAATTATGTTATTTTTAACCTAATGCATAATGGTCTTTTCCTAATCATCCAGTGTTTCCAGTATCTGATGCAAGATCTAACAAGACTCTTACGTTTCATTCTAGATTTCCCTAGACACGAGAACTCGACTCAGTTTTGATTGTGAAAATAATGTAAGCTTTTTATGAACTATTTGACAAAATGATTGTAACTAGCAAACTTACAAAGTGCCTGTTAAACAGAACCTCTCACTTCAAGTCACAAGTTGGCTTCACTTGTTATATTAAGGTTCACTGCCCAATTTCACACATACATTCAAAACTTTTATTCTACCGCATTCCATACATGGCTCCATTTTCTGTTTCCTTTCTACACTACTATCTTTTACCTCAGTTTTCAAGGCCTCTGTGAGGCTGAGAAAGATGCCCTCCTTAATCAAGCTTGGCCGCCACGTCAGAACAAAGGAAGACATTATGGCAGTTTCCGCATTAAGGCCCATGTGCATTTTTGCCTTCCCCATCACAATAGCAAATCTTACTGCACAAACAAAACAAGATATCAAAGAATCAACGGTATTAACTATGTATCTACTCTGCATAACACGTTATGCATTATCTTACAAGCATTCTATCTATATTAAGTTTCATCAGACTTAAGTTTCTTTAAAACACAAAATATCCATTTTATCAAAAAACTAAAAAAACAGGTTCATAAATAAATTCAGGACTGGCAAGGAAAATTACATTAAGTTAAAAAAAATTCTCTGAAGTACATTAAACTAAGAAAAAAGGGGGGTGGGGGTGGGTCTCTATCTCAATGGTAGTCAGATTTGAATGTGCATTTGAAACACCTGCAGGGCTGGTTAATAGAGCTTTCTGGGTCCAACCCCCAGAGTTTCTAATGCAGTAGGTCTGGAGTCGGGCCTGAGAGTTTGCATTCATTCTCCCAAGTTCCCAGGTGATACTGCCAATGCTGCTCTGGGGACAACACTTTGACAACCAGTGATCTAACCATCCAGCTTTCCTGATCTGGCTGGCGTCCAAAAGTACAGTGGAATTTTAAATAGTGGATGTACAAAATCAAAGAAACTACGGAATCAATGACCATTATATTTCAATTGAAATATGTATTTTATACCCTAAAAAAAAACACACACACACAACAACACATTGACTTTAGATGACTGGAAGTTGTCACATACCATACGTGATGTGACCTTAACACAGGACAGTGCTAAACTGATCTTTGGGACACTAATTAAGTGCTAAACTGATCTTTGGGACACTAATAGTTTTCATACAGTTTTTTTACCAAAAGGCAAGACCGTCATAAATAAGATACTGAAAAATCATAATTACCATAAAAAGGTATGTATCAGATACTAGATAACATTCTAAAAGGCTCTAAACACCAGAGCGGTGGCCCTTGTACTGTAACTCAGGTTCACCGTGCTGTTCTCTCTCTGAAAAGCATCTGCACTGCCAGGCTCAGGGGCAGGCATACCTGAGAAAGGCTTCTTTTTTACTGCTGTAAGAACATTTCAAATGAGCTCTACCCCCGTAACAGATTTTTACATGCACAATACAGTGTCATTAACTGTAGGCACCATGTTGCACAGCAGACCTCCAGAACTTATTCATCTTACAAATTGAAACTCTAGAGTCACTGAAGAGTTACTCCCTATCCTCTCCCCACTCCCTCCCAGGAGTCCTGAGCTGTAATTCCGTCTTACACATCACACATGCCCTGCATGCCCCTTGGCCAAGTCAGGTTTTGATTAAACACAAGATCACCTGTGGGGGAAGTAAACAACTACACTCTGCACTGTTCTGATGATGATGACGACGACAATGACGGTACATCAGAAACAATGACTAAGGAAAAGACTGTGCACTAATGGCCTGCGGTTTTGTGGGTTTTTTGTTTGTTTGTTTTTTTAAAGAATCAGTTGCTAACACGTGGAAATCATATTTCACATAAAATCTATATTTTCAGTCTCTGAGATGATCAGGTTTAGCAACCCTGGCCTCGCTTTCATTTCCATCTGGCCTTTCTGAGAGAGGCACAGCATTAGAACAAACCTATGTGGAAAACAGCCACTTTAACAGAATAATAACTCCCTACCCTCAGATTACCTCAAATATCTTTGTCTCAGTAGACTAAGAAAAAATAAACGTGTGTGCTGCAGATAGACAGAAAGGGGAACAATTCAGAGAAATACCAGGGGAAGTAAAAAGATACAATAAATGGGCCTCTAAAATTGAGGGCAATTAAGGACCAGGAAGGTGTTCTGGCCTGCAGAGAACTCCCTTGTTCCAAGAGTGGATTACTTACCTTCAGGACCACTACGTGTGGATCATGTCTCATAATCTATAGAATAATACAACTGCTTAACACTCTGCCACACCCACACCATCATCCCAGGCCCTTAGGTTCCTGCTTCCCTCAGACAGCATCTGGGATGGACAGACATACACCTGGACTGCAGGCTGAGAGGGCTGGGAGTGGGCATGAATTAGAGGTCTCTGCCATGAGCTGGACACTAAAAACTAGTGAGAAATGCCGTGGCTTTGCCAACTCTACTCTACTCTTGAGTTCCACAAATAGCTGTTTTGTTAGCTGTCTTCAATTTCCTCTGAAAGCTTGTACAGTCCTTACCGTAGAGGGCTGTTGTAAAGAATAAATGAAATAACGCATAAAGAGAAAGCACTCAGCATAGGTCTTAGCCTCTGTATAAATATGCAGATGTAATTTGCTACCAAACAGTAAGTTCTGTCCCTGTGAGGGGATATCTTATACACAAAGGGCTGCTAAACAGTGTCCACGCTAAACCTTACTCTTCAAAACTATTTTCATAGTGAAGTGAGTCTGTAGGTCTTACAGAATACCTGCTGCCATACATCAAATAATAAGAGGCATCCTACTGTACTTTTAAAAGACAAGGAGGGCTCACGTACAAATGAATACTCATGCTGTTTTATCTGCGATAAGAAATTATGACAACCAAATTAAGATTAAACATTTTAATCAACTATAATAAACCAATAATCATATATAAAAATTCTGATTCATGCATCAGATTACATAAATTATACAACTGTCATGTTACATAATGCTTACATACGTTGGAGTTTGTACCTGCAAAAATGTATACAAGTTACTAGAGCATTTTACTAAGTGTAATACTCTTCAGTTATAAATAATGCTTGTATCTTTCAAATACCTGCTAAATATATACATTTCTAGATCTGCAGCATTTTTTTTTTTGTACCTCAAAATCAAACCACCCCTAAGATCGAAGATTGACAGGTCCAAATGTACCATTTGTTACAGACTTCAATTCCACTGTAAGAGTGTATTTTTTGACATGGAAAATAAATGAAATAAAATGTCAACTCCAGTTTAATGCTTGAAGAGCTTCTACACTTCTTATTAAGTACACCAGAAAACCCTTCTTATGCGGATTAATTAGTTAAGATGCTACCTATTACATATTAAATACCTCCAATGATTGCATCTGGATTATTAAACTTATAAATCTGTGAAAACGGGGGCTTTCAGTGTGTGCTGACAGACCCTTCCATGTATAATCATGAACCAGCAGCACTGCGATCCTTTCCCTTTTACTTCAAAGAGATCGAGGGAATGAGCATGCTTCATATTTCATTTACACACACACGTGACACCAACCATATCTATAAGACATATGAGCACACAGACATCAGAAAGTTTCACCTTGTTTTACAAATCCAAGGTAGGCTGCTTTTTCTAAAAACCTAAGAGGAAAAGAAGTTCTAGCGTAACAATTTCTAGATATATTAAAGACAGCAATTCTTTTTTTTTTTTTTTTTTGAGATTCTCCTTGCTAAAGAATAAGCACCCTTATGGGGGTGGTAGGCAGTGGGGTGTGAGGGCGGAGGAGTCAGTGAAGGATGTGAGGAAAGCAAGTCTGCCACTAGCGAGCTGAGTTTTACTTAGGTTTCCATTCATGAAACCCTTTTAAATACAGGCAACATTTTCACAGCTGGAAAATTACAACAAAATCTTCACTTACTGCTAAAAGCAATAGATGTAGTTATGTATAATCTATGGATACTACTACATTCATGGGAGGATGGCAAAACTAGGCTCAATGCAGAATACAGCAGCAAAAAGCAATACTTAAATATTTTTCATGAATGGGTGACACATTTTATATACAATTCTAAGATTTATTCCCTGGTATTTAATAAATGAACTTGAAGCCTAAGTGGTAGGACAGTTATGTTCAATACTTTGAAGCTGAATTTTAGAACTGGGAGGGGAGCTGGTTGTAAAACTATACTGTTTAAAAAATATTAGCAGAAATATTTTTAATTATGTAACAGAAGTATGTTAAGCTTAAGACAGGTTTGAGACTATTATAAACTCTGCAATTTAAAAAAATCCTCTTATTGGTGGAAATATTTTTGAACATGCCTTTTTTAAGCATAAAAGCAAAAGTAAACTCTGTCTATAAGTCTACTGTGCTGCGCGTTATTTAATGAGTACATATGTTTTATTTCCTTGTCTAAGTTACTAACAAAATATACCATTAGAATACTTAAAAGTTATAGTTTGCAAAAATAAACTAATGTGATCTTTTGGCCTTTTTTTCTACAACGCTAAAAATTAAAACTACTCTATTTGCACTTCTGCCCACAAACACAGGAAACACTGTTATGTTCACATAGGAACTCATTTTTACTTTTTGTTTTTAGTTCCTTATATTGACTGATTGATTATGAATATATATATATATATAGTCAGTTTGATTCCAGGTCACGGTGAAAGAAAGTTCATAAACGTCGGAACAGAACATTTCGGGCAGTGATAAATGCAGATTCAGTTTTCAATACAATTCTTGTCTCAGAATTAAAGATAAAAATATTGATGCAGTTATAACCAAATCATTAACGTATGGACAAGTCTAATCCTTAACAGTTTTTATACAGGCAAAGAATCCTCCTTAAAAATGAATTTCCTCATAAAAAGAATGGCAGTCCCTTAACCATACTTTTTCATGAGCTCTATTTACATAAAACATATCCCCAGTACAACACTGGCATCGTGGTTCATTCTATAAAGAGTAAATTTGGCCAAAGCATATTAAAATATCTGCAGATAATGTCATGATACTGCAAACACATGGATTTTAGTACTTTTAAAAGTGTAAGAAGAGCCTCAGTTATACCAACAACAGAAAAAACAAATACTAAGAATTGTGCAACATTTAATAAATGTTAACTAAAAATGGCACCATGTTAAAAAGAACTACCAAGACCTCAAAATAAAATTCTATACCACATTGTGAGGTTTATTACAGAAATTTAGAAGTGGAGGAAGAAGTCAGTGAAAGCTATTTCTCCTTGTCTCCTATTAAAAATTATTTGTATTTCAGAAAAATTTTCAGAATTTCAAAATTTATGCTCTCATAGAAAAACTGAAGAAACTCAGAAAACTACAAATAAGGGATTTTAGCTTGTGAATATAAGCTTGGCCAAGTATTATCTGATTCAAAATATTAAACTGAGCAAAACTATTATATGCCTTTGTATTTAACTCTCAGTGAAGTCTTAGTAGAGATAAATATTAGACAGAAATGCATTTGGTAAAAGATTGGGGAATATATGTCTCCATATACAGGTGAATTTTTCATCTTAAATTTCCTTTAGAAAACACAGATTCAGTATTTCATAGTATGTATTTCAGACTTTTAAAGTTAAAAAATCAGCAGATGATTAGTAATATTTTTATATCATTTTCACTTTAAAGACTAATTCTGTACAAATATATAAAGAAAATTCATGATAGTAGTCAACATTTTTGGGGAGCAGACTTAAAAACAAAGCTGACACAATTTTGTAATACTGATTTATTCTTACAGGGTGGCTGTAGAATAGTGTAAAATGTCGTGCTAGTGAAGATCTATTCTAAAAACTCACCCCTCCTTTAGTAACTCTTATTTTGGTTCAGAAACCAAATGCAACCATCTGTTCCATTATTTTTGTAACTTGAAACCGAGCCTAATTTTTCATTCCTAGAATTTGTTCATTGCTTTGGGTTATCAGGCATCAGAATGATCACCTACTTCCCCCCACCCGCTCCAAATTATCTTCAGATATAAATTCCAAATATTTTCTTTGCTAGTACTGAATATTTTAAAGACATTCAGAATCTCAACAAATCACACTTGCTTATCTTCTGCTTATAGCTCAAACAAAACTCAAATATTAAGATAAAAAATTAATTCAAGAAATTCATGCTGTTGCAAGGTTAATGAAGTTTCCTAAAATACATCGTTCTTTAAAAAGGGGCTTTAGATCATTACTTTTGGAAAAAGAGAAAAGATTTGATGCTGGAATAATATATAGTAGCAGCTTATTTTGAAACCAAGGTTCACGTAGTCAAGAGTGATTTGAAGCAGCTTCTGTGTAACAAACCATTATAGTAGCAATGACGATTTGTTTTGCATTGACAGAGCACACATATTTTCAAATTAAGAAATCCTAATTGGTATCCTAATTTTAGAGGCAACCAGTTGTCTTTAAATGTTCTAAAAACACATGTATATATGAGGTATATGCATGTATTTTATATACAAAGATACATGAACAGATTATTCATGTACATATATGTATATAAAATATGAACTTTTTTTTAGTAGTGTTTATAATGAGCAGTATTCCTGCAGCTAAATCTGTACAAATTGACTTCTGAGAAACCAACCACAGTATCAGTTCTGCTTGATGAGAAACCTGTTCCTGAGGAATAAGTCATGTCCTTCTGAAGATACTCCTAGGCTATGGCAGATTAGCGGGCCGGCACCAGCACCTAAGTGAATCCTAAGGAACTGCTTGTTCACGAGAATCTGGCCCATCTTCACTTTAAAGGTTTAAATTATTTAGCTCACTTCAAAGGTCACTCTTGATAGTCCCTGCTAATATTTACAGGTGAAACAGTTCTTCACAATGAAGGAGAGTATGGAATGAAACCTGATAGTGTGGTCTCTCTCAGTAACGAGCTTTTCTTCTATTTTTTCTCTCTCTTTCTTCCTTTCTTTTTTCCCCAATTATAAATGCAGTACCATTGGCTTATGAACTAGTGGAGAACTTGCCAGCTTTCCTGGATGGTTCGTACGGCACTCTGAGAATACTGGGCGTCTCCTCCATCACCCTTACAAGGAGGTTGTCGATGTAGTCCTCCAGCTCCCGGATGTGGGAGTCTTTCCTCCTAAGGAGCTCTTTGTGTTTTACCAGCTCCTGCAGTACCTCCTCGTAGGTGAGACTACGGTAGCCTGCAGTGGCATCAAAAGGGTTGCTGTCCTAGAGTAGGATAAAGACGGTCACTTTAACAGACAGCACATCAGGGGCAAATTATGAGTTATTCTGAAGTTCTACTGTTTCAAACCCTTGTCAAACTCTTCTCTATCCTTGGCTAGAACTAGTGTGACAGTTCACAGAACGGCTAGCCAGTTCTGAGGAAAGGACTAAAGCAGATACACCAAAGCCTTGATTACAACTCTAAATTCTTAAATATAAGAAACTGACCACGTAATTTAAGATTAAGTTAAGAGATAAAATGCTCAATAATAAACATAATTAAAATAGACAAAATCGAAACATCTGTAAGAATTAACTTTAGGAAATATAAGAAGCTATTGAAAACTATACATTTGGATATCACTTTAGTCCTCGTGGAATCGCTTCCGCTAAACTGTAGTTTAATGTTATGCCTTTGCCTTTTTATTGAAGATGGTTACAAGAAACAGGAATATCAACTCTGCTTCTCCAGTTTGCTATGAGATGTTGATGGCATTCAGAACTAAATCCATGAGCATCCTTTATAAGAAGCTCCATGGGAGTAACTACTGTTTTAACTTATAGGCAAATAGAACCTTTTCTCCTCTGAGTAGTCTATTTTCTCCTCCTAGTACTAACACCTATACAATTTATTTTATTTCCCTTTTTGCCTTGGTTGTCAGGAAACTCAAGAGTTCAACTACAGTCATGCTAACACTTAAGATTAGTATATCTGCATTCTCTCCCATTTCACTTACTTTATTTTGTTTAACCTCATTCTATTGGTGAAAATTCTCTTAACACAAAGGTACAAACATAAACCAAAAAAAAGGCATTGATTCAATTCATTTTTATTACAAAGCATCCTAATATTAAAAGAAAAATATTTCTCAGAAATTTAATCAAAAAGGCACTGTAACATCATCTATTTAAAGTGCATAATATCTAGATGTTTCATTATGTAAAATATAATGCCAAAATATAAAGTAGCAATCTCTATGCCTTCTTATACATAGTTCTATCACCACATTCAACAACTTAAAATGGTTTTCATCACTTTCTTTCCAAACATTTCCATTTGGCTTTAAAGAAAATAAACTAAAAGACTGAGGAAATTGGCCTTGCTCTTAAGGACTGATAGTATCTATTCAGTGGAGGATGGAGAACGAGGACTGGTGAACGTAGAAAGGTCTTTTTTTTTCCTTTTTTGTCATAAGAATTAAATTTGTCTGTATTCAATTTCAGGATCTATTTTAATTTGCTATGCATCCAGGAGTTTTCATCAGTAAAACCAAAGTGTAACTTTTTATCCCCTCCTCACCAGGCCCCATGACTTTGCTGCACCAGAGAAACAAGCTAGAGCACAGATACCAATTTGATGCTTGTGTTACCCAAGCACACTCCCTTCTCTAGGATAAAGGCAAAACAATATTCCTGGCTGAAAACTTCTCCAATCCATAGAATCTCTCAGGTTTTGCAGAGAAGATATAGCTTGCATTAGGCCTTCAAAGATTTTGCCAGGCAGAAATGCGTAATGGGCATCTCAAGCAGTGGCTCTGCTTGTTCAAAGGAGGAAGCAAGGTTCAAGGCACAGTGGCTAATAAAGGTGATCAGTGGAGCACGGCTGGGAAATAAGGTTCAGGACAGGGCACAGAGAGAGAGGCTGAAACAGTGGGTTCCAAACAGAACATCAAGGATGTCTGATGCTATCACACTTAGTGTTATGGGAAATAGAAAGCCCATTGAAGGTTTCTAAACAGAGGAAAGATGATTAAAGCTAAGTTTTAGGAAAGTGGCAGCAGTGGGTAAAATCATTTAGAGGGACCGCGATTAGTTACAAAGCTATTTAAATAGTAAAGACAAAAGTTAGGAGGAGCCTCTACTAGATTAACAGAATAGAGAGGATGCTAAGAGGAAGTTTAAAAATGACTCATTTTACCATTAGAAACTGGGTATAGATACAACTTTATGAATTAGATTACCTTTGTCCCCCAAAACATTTCAGAATATTGTTTTACGACAACTAAAGGACAATTCTGGAGATACGTGTTGGTTTACTTTTTATTCTCTTCTCTTTCAGATCAATTAACTTTTTGTTAGAATAAGTATACACACATATTTACTAGTTTAATTGGTCATAAGTCGTCTAGAGATACAAAACTTAGATTTTCCTAAACACATTCCTATTCACATTTATTATACGCAGCAGGTTTCTGTAGAAAACATAAGACATACCATAGAGCTAAATATATTTTAAACATTAATTAAAAATAAGCTAAAGTTTCTTACTTTAACCTAAGTAATTCTGCACAAATTTGAGACTGAAACCCACCTAAGTCTCACTTTCCTTCTCTGATAAATGAGATGTTCTCTAAGGTCCCTTTCAACTCTAACATTTCCTGGTCTGCAAAGAGGTTTTTCAGAACTGCATTCTAAAAAAGTGATTATGTCCAACTAGTGTGATTTAATTTTTCTAAAACAATATTTACTGAAAAATAGCAGTTCTTGTGAGAACTGCAGGGATTAATGAAATTAAACTAAATGGGATTCATTACCAATTGATTGTTTTACCTTTTTTCTTAATTTAACATAATAATAGCATCAGACTGGGCCTCTCTTAATCAAATTATACATATATGAACTGATTTCTCCAAACTAATTAAGTGATAATATGCAGTTAGAAAATCATTTATATTGTTACATTTAACACTATACCAGTGCTACCAGAGAATGTAGTTAAAATAATTTTTTAACATTTCTCTACAGACAATGAGGATGAAAGACATGTCAAAAAATTATATTATTTTGACATAAGGAGTTTAAACTAATGCCATGATACAAATCAATCTAAAATTTAATCTCTCAAAATAATCAATTATTATCCCACAATACTGTTCAGCACTTAAGATATAAGCCATAATCTAGAATATACAAATCCATCATTTGGCTTATTTTTCCCCCTCACAACCATCTAATACTTATGGATAAACAGATTTCTTGGAAATACAGTTCTGACCTTTTCAATAAATTTTCCATTTGTCCTTTTATGTGAAAAATTTACCCCAAATTTCTGCATCAAGTTTTTATGCAAAAAAACATCTTAGAAACACATGTACTATAAACTATATTCTGGAAAAGAATATAAAATAATTAAAAACAGTTTTATGCTTAGTTCCACATTTTATCCCATATTTGAAAATCATGTAAACCTTCTAATTTTAGGCATAAGATTCTTAAATTGACTAATATACTCAATAAATACATCTATCCTTCTATTTGTTGATATAATTCCAAATAAAATAAAGATTAATATTAACTAAATACAGTAGGAAATTAAAATATTTTCTGGTTACAAAAATTATTTTGCTTAAAGAGGAAAACTCTCAGGCAAATGTAAAAATGAATTATTTTTTCAAAAGATACTTTTAATACTATTCTTAGAAAAACTAAAATTGAGAAATCTCCAAACTGGTAAAGACTCAGATAACCTAACATGGGACTCCTACATACTCAACAGTTTCTCCTCTAGCACTCCATAGAGATGGCACATATGTTTCTAAGATGTCTTCTTATATTGAAATTTAATGTAAATTTTTCTTCTCTCTTCCCGTTTCATAACGAATCCTTTTTCATTCCTACCCAAACTCTGTTAAAAATTTCCATATGCAGATATAAGAAAATAAGAGTTGGGTGAGTGAACAGAATTATTACATTAAGTTGTCTAACTGGAATTTTAAATAACAGTTGTGCAAAATACTTCGAGAATTACTAGTGATCTATTTTTACTTTACTCACAGTCTAGCCTTTTAAACTAGGAAATGTATATTTTTTACAATATTTAAATTTCAACAAAAGCAAATTATCAAGACTCAAAATAACTGAAGATTTAAAGAAAGGTTGTCCTGGTAACCAAATATTGGTGGGGTACTAACTGACATCCAAGGCAACTAGAGGAGAGAGAGAGAGATAAGATGAAGGCTTGGCATTCTCTGATCATCTCATTATTGTTCTAATGAGGAACTTTGCTCTGGGAATATCATCTCAGCTACTTTCACATCTTTTGTGCTACTCCCTTCATCTCCCTTTCAGTTCTTAATTAGGCCTTAAAGAGCTCACACTGCCCTTTCAACTGGCTACTGCTCCTGTTTAAACACTGCTTTCACAGACAGGTGTTGGCACTAGCATATAAGACATACAAACTTAATTACAAAATACTATGTCCAGAAGGGGAAAAAAATATAACTTGGTGGACAGCTATTATTAAAGAACTTAAGGTAAATTACTTCAAACATCTTATAATCTTCAACGTAAAACTTGTTCAAATACTTTTTTCAATAACGATCAGTATGAGGATGAGCTTTCTCCTCTTAATTGTATCTTGCAGTAAATTAACAACACCTAGTAATCCTTTAACTGTCATTTAGAATAGTTAGTATTCCAGAGAAAAATAATCACACATCAAGGATTCTTTTATCACCTTTAAATCCCTGAACTAAAACAATTTTCACATTTTATTTCTTTAAAGAATTCTAAGGATGCTTTTACAGCAATAAATTACAAGATTTGGAAAAGTACATTTACAAGCACATAGAAATTGTAATTAAGGTTACTTAATAAACAATAGCTGCACATTAAATCGATTTTTTGATGTCGCATTTTGTTTGAGATTAAGTAACCGCCTGATAGAATTCATTTTACTATCTGATCAAAGGCTGACTTCATATATTCTGACGTTTCTCGCCAGTCTGCCATAATATAAAGACTTGAGTATTTATGAAACATCAAAACGTACACATCATGTACATTAAAACAGCAAAAACACAGTACAAAGTCCTCTGCCTCTATAGTGTTTTCTACCATTTTAAAGACAAATGACTGCATTTAGAATGGTTTACACAACACCATGGTTTCTTCTCAGCCTATCACACCACAGAAGACTGTGATATGCTATTGCTTCGAAAAATGCTTATTACACATCTGGATCACACACATTAAGGACAGATGGTTCAAAGAGCAACCACCAGCCTCTTGGAATAAAGGCTTTATTTCTGTTATTCAGTGAGAATTTAGTTTCCTACCAAGACATGTGCCCATATTTTTGTAAAGCAACTTATTCTCTCTAGGCTTAGTATAGTATTTAGAATAGACCGAAGATGTACTGGACCTCGGAACAGAGGTCGAAAACTGGACTTCAAGTAACAATGAAATGAAGTTAAGATATCTGAATAATCCTTGCAAAATATGTGAGCTAATCTGGCTGGTCGCTACAAAGCCTGTTAATATATTTGGTTTTGTTCTGACTTGGAAGGTAAGTGTCGTAAAGGATCTTTCACACACACTCCTGGTTAAATGGGTCTCTGGCCAGGAAGCTCTTCCTACTGTTAAATGTTCACAAGCAGGTTTATTCTCCCCTCAACCTGATTTACAACAACAGTAACAAAATGGCAGCTTTCTCCACATGCTCTTATTTCACAACTATAATGCTGACATACAGCTTTCATATCGATTTTTAAACAGTCTGCAAACAAAACCTGTATATTCTAAATTGGCTTCAATTATAACTATGTTTGCGTACACTTCCATAGATCATACAGAAGTCACACCCTATGGTATATTAAAGCTAAAGTTTGAATTTTGCTGTTTTTCTTTCTCCCTAAATCATCATACTAAGCTATAATCTGTGGATAACTGAGGGATTCAAGGAGACGGAGGCCTTTTTAGAAATGTGCCCCAGACAGAAAGACAGCTTGTGGCTTGGTTTTTGGTAATTCTCTAACCCCCTCTGCAACTTACCGGGATTTTCCTGAGGTCTTCATTACTTGTCGGATTCATATGAAAACTGAGCAATAAAAGACAAACATAAATGTTAAAAGCATATCATAGTACACGTGGGAGGAAACATAAAAACAGGACATTTTAACCAACATTGCAATAACAATTTCTAAACTCCTATATTACCTGAGTGAGTGAAATTTAATCCAGGATGTAACAGAAAAACAATATTTACTAAACATTCTAAAGCAGCTACAATTTTAAACTTTGAAGGAAAACCCTTCAGTATTATTAGAACTGAAGAACTGTACCTCTAACGTGTACTTTCTAAACATCTTTAAATATAAGCGATTTTACCTAGTGAGATGTTTTATAAAATTAAATTCTATACTGTTATTATTCATTTTATATACACACACTCACTTACCTTAGGCCTTCTAATATAAAACTGTAGAGACTTAAATAAATTTAGGTTGGGAAGACTGTAGACTAAAAGAGTTGAAGCAATCTTTTAAAACAATTATTTCTATAGGTATTAGAAAAATTAACCTTTAAATGTTATCCTATCAAGGAGAATGAATTCGGAGCTGTGTGAACCATTTCTGTCATTAATGAATTTCTAAGTAGCTGGTCTTCAAAATTTAAATACCCAAATGGACCAAAACAAAATGGATTTCTTGCATGCACAGAGGACGAAAACATCACAGCTGAATGCTATAATCGTTTTCTTCTTTGAAACATGTCCATTAGGAAGGGGACTGGAACCAAAAAGAAGCTAAACTTCAAAGCCATCTGGTGAGTAAATATTTCATCGTTGCTATTCAAGTTTAATTTTTACCCGGCACTTAAGAGTATTAGCCATTAGAACCTCTACAAAGCATTACTGTCCTAGGAACCTTTTTATTCCAAAAAAAAAAAAAAAAGACTTAACTGTAAAATATATTTTTTCATTATCTGTGCTTTATCAGCCAAATAACTGGAATCCTTTGAAGAAATTCACTTTTAAAACTTTTGACTGTATGCACAAAAAGTCTGGACACTGAAAAGTATCTATTATTACAAGTACATATCCCCAGCTGTAAATCTACAGGGCATGCAGGCATGTACAACCACCTCAAGAGAATTTCTCACATATCCAACGTTTCATTTGTTATGACTAAGATTTGTAGTACTAGCTTCCAGAACCGGTTGCTGACCTTTTCTACCTAGAACTCCTGTGGATAAACCTGGTATTTCAGTAGAGCTGGGTGACATGGTAGGGAAGATTGAAACATGTTTTAAATACCTACGATGCACCATTTACAGGCCGACTCGGCTGACACATTTTCTCATTCCCTGTACCTCACCGTCTTTATTGTGTTCTGTATGGTCCCAGACTAGAGTCACTGTACCGGCAAAGTCTCAAAAGCCTGACAGAAAAGTGGCTTAAAAGAAAACAAATACAAACCCAAAATACATTATCACGTCGTACCCCTAGGCCTAGAGTGCCGAGGGAGCAGCTGATAACATGCACAGTTCTCAGCCTCCCTGATTTTCAGTCCAAGGAGGTCAACACCAGGGACCAGTGGGACTAATCTCTCCTTGTCCCGTGATCTCACAGCATGTTGCTCTCTAATAGGTCAAGAAACGCATTCTGCTGCATCTCTCTCCATCCGACTGTGACATTCTCGAAGACAAACTGATTTACATTCAGTGTAACGGCACACCGTACTGGTTACAGGCAGAGAAGTGCTTGAGGGCCCTGGAACCACATGGTGTGAACTCAAATCCTGGTTCTGCCCTCTACTTACTTGCCTTTGAGTGTGTCTGGGTTCCTTCCTCTGTAAAATGGGGATGGTAACAGGATCTACCATGTAAGACTACTGGGAAGATTAAATGAGTTGACCACATGTAAAACACTTAGCACAGTGGTTAACAGACAACATGTTCAGTAAATTATTTTAATAAACATTTGCATAGCCCTTAGAAAGTGCCAGATACTGTGCTAAGCACTTTATCAAAATTAACTCATTTAATCTTCATAACCCTTAAGGTAGGTATGCTCTTCATTTTCAAAAGAAGGAAATGAATCACAGAGAGGTTAGGTAGCTTGTGTGAGGTTGTCCAGTGGATGAGTGTTGGAGGTGACACAGTCCTAGCCCTGTTTTCTGCTCATAGATCTACCTAGTGAGCACAGGCCGCACGGCTGAAGCCCTGAACACACAGGACGCGTGGATCAATCAGATGTTTTGAGTAAGCACACAGGAGAGATGCCCTTGTAGGGGGAGAGCACCCCTGAGAGTTAAATTCTTAGACCACCCAGAGGAAGGAAACGTTCCATCGCAGCATTAGTCAAGGAAGGTCTACTAAGTCAAGGAAAAAGTAGAACTTAAAATTACATGACGGTTAGGTTCGGCAGGCCAGAGAAAGAGAACTCTGAAGACACATGCTGTCTGGGGATGCCGGACAGCGGTGCCACTGCAGGACACGGAGCAGACTGGTACACAGGAAGCGGGATGGGAAGGAGCCCCTGAAGGGTTGTCATGCAGAAGATGAGCTCTTAGAGCTGATCCATAGAGCAACAGGCCATTTTTGACAAATTTAATCTTTCATAAATGTTATTTAGATGTTTCATATCTATCCTATCACATCCTTGAAGAATAAACAGTATTATGACTGTATAAATTTCATTATATGTCTCAGGAAGAAATTATTGAACTGAGAAATAGAAATGCTGGTATTATATTAATTGTAATAAGAGTTTTGAAGGAACAGACATTTAGGACAAAAATTTTATCAAAATCACGAACCTAACCATATGTACTATCCAACGTCTTCAGCCTATGGGGAAGTGAAACTCAGTGACAACCTGAAAAGTGTCTGAGAATTCTCAAGAATGGTCACAACTGTAAGGGAAAGAGGTATGGAGCACAGCGAGCCCCAGCTCTTTGCCATTGTACCTGAGTGTAACCTAAGCTCGCCCACACTCTCCAGCAGCCCAGTGCAGCGATCTGAGGCCAGGGCTCTGGTACTGGCCATTGTCTGGAATCTAAAGGCAGGACCCCGCTCCTGTGTTCGGCTTTATATTCACAAACTGACGCATCAAATACGTGACCAACTCAGTCATTCACAGCTGCTTTTTTTGATCTGTCCTTAAGTGGGAAAAAAAAAGTTAACTGAACTGGATGAATTAGCTTGGGGGGAAATGTCTCTATCCAAGTGCGGCACCAATTTGTGCTACCCTTCTTGGACTGCTTCCTCATGCCAGACAAGATACTGAATAATGTAGTCTGCTCAACTGAGTTGTTGACAGGTTAAGGAAAATGGTGTTTTTAATCATGTATAAAAATAAACTTAGACATGCTCACACTGAAAAAGTCTACACAAATTTAAACTTCAGAATTCAAAACAATTAATTTTTGAAATCGGAACTGAAAGAGTTTGGTGGCAGCAGAGGATTTTGAAGTAACTTTGAGACTGATAAAAATATTTTTAAATTCATATTTTAAAAAATAATTTAAACTAATAAAATGCTTTACCTTAATATTCTGAAGTCTTTAGGTTTAATAAAAGCTTATTTTTTACCTTGTGATATTTCCAATTTTTAAACAATTTTTCCTGGTAAACTCGAAATTTTAAAATTAACAGTACTCAAATGTATTTCAAGGCATCATTAGTATCTCTTCAATAACATCACATTAATTTACTTTGAAGTTAGGATAAATACTGAGTAAGTAAATTGGTGAAACTTGAAACTGTCCTTCAATTTCTGCTATGGACTAGTCTTCCACAGATAAGCCAGAAAAGCAAAGCAACATTTATAAAGTGATAAAACTGACCACTACAGAAATCACTAAAGCATTTGTCAGTGATCAGAGTTTTCTTCTATGTCCTTCCTTTTCTCTTTTTAAAACTTTTTGCTCTCTTTTGGAGCAAGAATACCTAAGAAAGGGAAGAGACTATTAACAGTGAAAAAGTCTGTCATGACAAAAAAAAAAGCCCACAGAAGAACAAAGATCTATTAAAACTGATTAACTAGCTGCCTTGTCAGTATAAGACAAGGCAAACTGTGTAAATTCCTGGCTCTAGGGTTTTAAATCTTTCAAGGAGAAGTCACGTAACAACACCTGAAGTTCTTTCCAAGGCATTTTAAAAACAACTATTATTACATCTTCCATGTACCTCTTTCCAAGCCCTGTTACTGCTGGAATTATAAAGCTAAGTCCACTTTGGCCTACAACTTGACTCATTTTGTATTTAATAAGTCAATTCAAGTTATTTGCAAAACTCAGGACCTCGTCCTGCTTGTCTGGGAGGTGGGGCAAAGAGAGGAAAGCAGAGTGGAGGAGTAACTTTCTTAAACACCATTCAATTTCTTATGGTGTATAGGAAATAAGTATAACTTTATCACAGAAGAACTTCGGACATGAATTCTTTTCAAAGGAGAGTATCCTACTGATCTTCTTGTTTAGCTAGCAGAGTGGGCTCTGGAGACCTGGAGCTTCACTTTGGTGACAAATGTAGTTGAGGGGGAGGGGCGTAAACTGAGAACTATAACATAATACAAAACCTTTAATGAGTCTGAAAAGAAGAAAAGAAAAATACACCATTTACAGCGAAGCAAGGGCAGAGAGTAATGACACCAGCCTAGCAACGACTGGTATTACTGGACTTTAACCATGAGCTCAGAGACAGCTGGTTTCAAGCAGGCCAACACAATTTCCTGAGGATTCTTCCAGTCAGAATGACTAAGAAAAGTGCAAGACTTAGACAATCTTAAAGAGACAGAACGAAGGCTGAAAAGCAACAGGTATTGAATTTTTTCCTGTTTGCCTCTCCTGCTCCATTCTGCCCCTCCCTGCACCCCAGAAGGCTGATCTCTGGAAAGGGCATCGCCTGGGTCCCCCTGCCCATTGGCTTCCAGTTGTGCTCTGCCACTGGGAGGCACCTGCAAGAGACTGGAGGACAGAAATAAGGGGAGACAGGGTATTTATTCCAGCCCCATCCTACCAACCTCTTCAGTCGCCCTGCTGCACTGCAGCTTTACCAGTAGCTTCTGTACAGACAGCCACAGCTGTTCCTTCACACCTAAGCATGGCAGTCCCTTCCAGATACTGCTGGTCCCTAGTGCTCTACTATCCCTTCCTTGGTGTCCTAACCCTAGCCACCCCTCTATAAATGATATCTTCACTAAACTTACTTCAATTACTCGTTTTGAGTGTGTCATTTGTTTCCTGCTAGGACTTTAACTGATACAAGAATATATAATAAATGCCAAAAACTGTTCACTTAATAATTTAAAATAGGAGAGAAAGAAAGGAAGCCAAAGAAAAACTGCACTTTTGAAATGGTATAACTGAAGTGACTGGGATTTGAATAGTACCACTGCACAGTTATACACTGCCTTACAATTTATAACACATTTCCACAAACGGAGTTCCTCTCAACTGAGGAACAGTAATCAATAAGGTGGGATGCGATCACTCACAGAAGGATCTCATCCAACTGAAATTCCAACTGATCCATCTCACCTTCCGATTCTCCCACTCCGTCACCCCATCAGACCTGCTCTGTGGACCCCCACTGTCATCCCAATTGTTTCCTAACCTGTTTGTATTTCCTCACCCGTCTCACCAGAGCATACTTATAGTCCATTACCCCTCAGATGTTCCACCACTTTTATTTTGCCAATCTCTAATCCCTCCCAGGTCCCTCACAAGTAACTCCTGCTGTCTTCGTTACTTCACTGCCTCACCTTTTATAACCTGAAACACATCCCCCCGCCACCGATACTCACGGCCAACAAGCGATTTTTACTTAAGGTAACAGCCTCATTCTCTTTAACCTCTCAGCTCCCTTTGATGACTGTTCTTTCTGAGACTCTCCCCCTCTGTGATAAGTGGTGGCCTAAATTTTCTCCTATGTTTCTGATTACCTATCTTCTTCCCCGTTTCACCCTAGGTGGGAAACACTAGCTATTTCTTTTTTTTTTTATCTTTTTTTTTTTTTTTTTTTGCGGTACGCAGGCCTCTCACTGTTGTGGCCTCTCCCGTTGCGGAGCACAGGCTCCGGACGCGCAGGCTCAGCGGCCATGGCTCAGGGGCCCAGCCGCTCCGCGGCATGTGGGATCTTCCCGGACCGGGGCACGAACCCGTGTCCCCTGCATCGGCAGGCGGACTCTCAACCACTGCTCCACCAGGGAAGCCCCAACACTAGCTATTTCTTAACGTTCTGTTTTCAAACCTCTTTTTCCACTCTACCTTGGAAATCACTACTTCAACTGCCACCATTAAATGGACAGATGACTGCTAAATCTTTGATCTTCAACCACAATCACTTTGTCCTTTGCAATACCGCCTTTACAAATGTCTGTTTAAAGTCTCACACTGGATATCTTACCTGCACTTAACTTGTCTCAAAGTTCTCCCAAACCAATCATCATCTTGACTTTTCTATCAGTTCTGTCTGTTTCTTCCTTCTGGTACAGCCAGTCTCCTGATCACCAAAGGTGAAGCCTCAGAGGCACCCCTGACTCCAGCCTCCAGCTTGTGCCTCATCAATAAGCTGCCAAGTTCTCCCCATTCAGCTTCTGGACATGGATCTCTCATTGTTTCCTCACTACTCACTTTCACAGCTACCTTTCCGCTCACAAGACCACATGACCACCTAGACTATAACAGCCCGGACTGCTGTAATAGCCTCCTCTCAGTCTCTGTCACTACTCCTTTGTCCCATCCAGCCTATGCAACATGGCTGGGTAGGACATTCTAAAGCTAAAGTCTAACCTCATTATTCTTCTGTCAAAAAACTTCTGGAGCTTCCCTGGTGGCGCAGTGGTTGAGAGTCCGCCTGCCGATGCAGGGGACACGGGTTCGTGCCCCGGTCCGGGAAGATCCCACATGCCGCGGAGTGGCTGGGCCCGTGAGCCGTGGCCGCTGAACCTGTGCGTCCGGAGCCTGTGCTCCGCAACAGGAGAGGCCATAACAGTGAGAGGCCCGCGTACTGCAAAAAAAAAAAAAACTTCTGGCCTCCACCTTCCTCTGGAACAATAACAAAATTTCTTGGCCTGGCTTTCAAAGCCTATTGGGCTTGACTATACTTATCTTTCCAAACCTACTGCCCACCACCCAGTACCCAGGTACAACCTATTAAATTGCTCTAAATTTCATATTTTATTTTTAATCAAGAAATAGACATTTTACCACCTATTTCAAAGAATTAGGATTAAAAGAGAGTTAAAATGGAATGTTTTGCATGACGAAGTGCTATTCCAATTTCAGATATATGAACCTAAATACAGACCTTACATAAAAATCAACTCAAAATTGATCACAGACCCAAATGTAAAGCACAAAACTATAAAACTCCTAGAAGATAACACAGAGAAAATGCAGATGATCTTGGGTATGGTAATAATTTTTTAGATACAACACCAAAGGCAGGATCCATGAAACAAAGAATTTATAAGCTGGACTTCATTAAAATTAAAAATTTCTGCTGTGCGAAAAACACTGTTAAATAGAATGAAAAGACTGGGAGAAGATATATGAAAAAGACATATCTGATAAAGGACTGGTACCCAAAATATACAAAGAACTCTTAAAAGTAAACAATAAGGAAAAAAAATCCAATTAAAAATGGGCCGAAGATCCCAACAGATACAAAGATATACAGATGGCAATAGGCATAAAAAGGTGTTCCACATCATATGATATCCAGGAAAAGCAAATTAAAACGAGATACCACCACACACCTACTGCCATGGCCAAAATGCGCAACACTAACACCACCTAATGCTGACAAAGATATGGAGCAACAGGAACTTGTACCATAAGATCCAGCCATTGCACTCCATGGTATTTACCCAAAGGAGTTGAAATGTATGTCCACACAAAAACCTACACACAAATGTTTATAGAAGCTTTATTCATAACTGCCCAAACTTGCAAGCACCCAAGATGTCCTTCAGCAGGTAAATGGATAAACTAGTACATCCAGTGCTTAAAAAAAGAATGAACTCTCAAACCATGAAAAGACATGGAGGAACCTTAAATGCATATTACTTAGTGAAAGAAGCCAATCTGAAAAGGCTACAGACTGTATGATTCCAACTATATGACATTCTGGAAAAGGCAAAAACTATGGAGACAGTAAAAACATCAGCAGTTTCCAAGGGTTTGGGGGGAGGGACCAGTCAATAGGCAGAGCACAAAAGATTTTTAGGGCAGGAGAAATACTCTGTATGATACTATAAAGATGAACGCACGCCATTATATTAATACATTTGTCAAAAGCCTCAGAATATACCACACCAAGAGTGAACCCTAATGTAAACTATGGACTACGTATAATTATGACGTGTCAACGTAGGTCCATCAATTTTAGCAAATGTACCACTCTCGTGGGGAAGGTTGCTAATGGGAGAGGCTATGTGTGTGCAGGTAAGATGTATATGGGAAATCTCATACCTTCCGCTCAATTCTGCTGTGATTTCAAACTGCTCTAAAAATGAATTTTTTTTAAGTTTGCATTTTGGGTATCTATCCTAATCCCTGGCCTCCCCACCTCTTTCTACTACAAACTGCTTACAGGAAGGAATGATATCTCAATCTTTTCAGCTCTAGCATCTGACATAGTACCTAGGGTATGGCAGATGCTTAACAAATGTATGCTGAATAAATTAACAGCCAGTGCTTAATAAAAATTGGGCTAATAGCTGACTGAGTAAATCAATAGTAGGTCAATACAGGTTTCGACAACAAGGTATCAAGTCCCCAAAGAGCAGAGGATATCGTTTTTCTGAATAACAAAGATCACTTTTATCTAGACCTGACAGCATATGAATGGAATAGTTTTCCATTCTTTTTAAGACAGAAAGAATTACTCTGATACTTAAAACTGCCAATATGAATTGAAATAAGTTTCAAATTGGTGACTTCTAATATAATCCATTCAACTAGCCAGTTTATCCAGTTTACCAACCAAGTCTACCAGTTTAGGTATTTGACCACAATACAGATTCAACTGACAATTTTCTGGTAAATCCTGAAAACATTTATTCCATAGAGGTTCAATGTTAAAGGAGTTTAAAGAAATGCTCTTAATGATTCCTTTTATAAAAGCCCTAAAAAATGAAGTGTCCAAAGAGACTTTCCACTAGTAAACTCAACCTTTAGCACATTTCAATTATGTCTATTACACATGCAAATAGGGCTTAAGAGCCACAGTGCAACTCAATACTGCTTTTTTCCTGTTTTTTTTTTGTGGGGGGGGGTGGGGAGTGAGTACCAAATCAAATTAATGCTATTAGAGATTAAAATACTCCATTATCTCTCTTGGGACTGGGCATGCACACTAATACCGCGATGGCAAAACAGAACCTAATTTATAAACGTCTATGGGGATTAACAGTAATTTACTTATTATTATTCTCACAGGATATCTTTTATGAGATCTCGTAGGCAAGACAATTAGGAAATTGTGGTCAGTGATACCAAAGATCATGGACAGCAAATTCAGACCTAACTGGTTTTCCATCATGAAATGGTAATGACGATACTGTTGAAGAAGTCCTAAAACTTGAAGGCTGAAAGATACCCATGAAATTAAGGCATGTTTCATCAAGAATATCACGTTCAATCAAGTTTAACTTACTATTTTCTCCTGGTGAAGAAAAGAAATGATTATTTAAAATACAGTCAATCAAACAATTCACAAATTTCCAAACATAATCTGTATGAATTCCAAAAATTCTCCATTTCTTTACAACTAAGCTTCTCAAACTTTGTTCTCTTTAGTACCCCTGATCCATGAGAATAAATCTGACAACAAGCATAAAATTGCCTCGACATCTCAAATTTAACTTAAAAATTCAGGTAGATTTTTAAGTTTTACTCCCTATCATAATTGTGCTTCTCTTAATAGAAAAAGAATCTTTTCTCCTTAAATCTTTAGGAACCTTGTCACTCTGGGAAATTGTGTTGTGATTATCCTGTTGCTCTGAGTAGATCCTGGTCCACTGTCTGCCATATATCCACTAGAGTCTACCTGAGGGTACAGGGGAGTGGAAAGCAAGTTCTGTTTACTTTGGAAGCCAAACAGTGAAACTGGACAGAAGCGATGAGAACAAGGCACGAGGGCCCTTGACAGGGCCTGACAGAGCACAGGTTCTGTCTGCGATCAAGGCCAACCCAGCATCCCTGATCAGCCTTTTCCTATGAGGAGAGGTTGAGGACAACCTGGGCAGAGGTAACTCTTCCAGGAAGGTGGAGAGCGAAGCAAGTTGGCTCACAACACCCTTGGCCAAAAGTACCACAAGCTGGCTCTGTACCCAGGACGAAGCCAAGTTCTGGAAAAGAAGCCTTGGTGCCCTCTGGTCACCAGGAAGGCCTCCAATGTTCAAGAACACCCTGCAATGAGGCCCCTGGCCAGAAAGCAACTGCTTCCTTAACCTGTCATCTCTGCAGACCCTTCAAGGAGAGGCACTCAAGGCAGCCAGACTTCCTGGGGACCCTCCATTTGGTGACACAAACCCCAAACTCCTGTGTATCCTCCTTGGAAGCAGAGCTGCTGGGGTGACTGGGGGATTTCTGGCCATGCTACACCCTAGGCTGAAAAGCCCAGCCTTAAAACATTCTTGGCAAGTAAGAGCTGGTTTCACAGTGCTACGAAATTAATAAAATTTTGCTAGAAAAGAATTTACTGTTTTGTGTTAAGATACACTCTCCAGCCCCCTCCCCAAAAAAGATAAGTATAATGATTTTACTGGAAATTATACATTATACTATCTCTCAGAACGCTGAGCTCGGAGACTACTCGAGTAGAATCTTATACTTTTGCTTAAAAAACAAAGACGGGCTTCCCTGGTGGCGCAGTGGTTGAGAGTCCGCCTGCCGATGCAGGGGACACGGGTTCATGCCCCGGTCCGGGAAGATCCCACATGCCGCGGAGCGGCTGGGCCCGTGAGCCATGGCCGGGCCCGTGAGCCATGGCCGCTGAGCCTGCGCGTCTGGAGCCTGTGCTCCGCAACGGGAGAGGCCACAGCAGTGACAGGCCCGCATACCGCAAAAACAAAAACAAAAACAAAAAAAAACAAAGACAAAAGAGTGTACTTTCACTGACAAAGAAATGAAAAAGCCAACTTCTAAACCTTGGTTGGAAGGGATATACTACTACCTGTGTGAATTTCCTAAGGCAGGGACCCTCTTCCCAAAGGGGTCTCTGAGGAGTTTTTGGTAAGCGGCATTTATCTTTCTTACTATGATAGTTTTGAACAATTTAATTTGAACTCAGTCATGTGAGTTTATGAAAACCTCATCATCCTTTAAGGTAAAGCCACAGCTTAGATATTTACCCTGCACTGTCCTTATTAGTGCTATGCGATAATTTCTGGACACAGGATTTTATAGCAATACTGATTAGAATACCTTTGCCTTGAAAGTCATAAAATAAATTTTCTACTAAATACAGGGAATACTTTTACTTAATTTCAATGTGGTTTAGTTTATTTCATCAAAGATTATTACTGAACATACATCTTGAAAAAAACTTTTATCCAGTTTATTGTTTTCTACCAAATGTATGTCCTTTATCAGTCAGTGAAAAACATGAGCTCCTAACTTCTTTTATTTACGGTTTTTAAAGTTGAGAATCTATTGTTACTTGTAAATAATTTCATTTAACTTATTTAAACCAATTGTTACAGATTCTGTAGATGCTTTGTAATAAGATCATAGCAAGAGCTACCATTTCCAGGTTTACCATGTGGCAAACCTACCTTCAGCACTTTATGTGCCTTACATCATTTAATCTCTTCCACAACACACCAAGGTTGTTATTCCATTTTACAATTAGGCTTAGAAAGGCTAAATAAGGTCATATAGCTATTCCAAAGACTCAAATCCAGACCTGAGTCCTAAACCTGAATTCTTAAACCTATCCTATACTCGCTTTAGGATATTCTACTAGTACTGTATTTAGATATTCTATTACTATATTTATACTTTCATGTAACACTGAAAAATCCTCAGGTAGAAGTAGTTAAATATACCTTCTGAATCAAATATTAAATTATGTTTGGTATGATTTCCATTTTAAATTTATTTGGGGCATTTAATTTCTTTTAAAGTGAAAAAATCTACATGAAACAATATTGTACACCTCAAGTAAACAAAATATGTGATTAACCTGAATACCCCCATTCCCACACCAGGCTCCATAACAAAGAGGTTGTTATACTTAATGCAGAGCTGCTGCAGGGCACTCACTAATTGGCTCCTGGTAGCCTAAAGTAACAAACATACTTCCTCAGGAACCTACCAGGCAGGGAACAACAGACAAAGACTATAGTTCCAACTAGAAAAGCAATGGTAAAATTACTAAGTAGTTAGCAGACAACTAATGATATAATAGTACACAGTCACAATTTATAAAACATTCCTTCCAAACACATCTCATAATTTTTAAAATAAGCTTTCTTGCTATTTACTAAAACAATTGTCTATCTACTCATTCCCCAACGTAAAAAATCATGTTCAACGGTCAGGAACAAAAGTTCAAAGGCCTCTTCCTTGAAGAAGCATTTCCTAATTTCTAGCAAGCTGTTCCTCTCCCTTCCCACAGCAAATGCTGTGTTCAACACAGTTCACTCTGCCTGGATTACAGGTCACTGCTTACACATCCCTCTCCCTAGTTTATGAGGCTACTTGTAACCTATGAATCTTATCTTCAACCCATCCAACCCCTAGCCCTAGTAGACTTTTACAGACATGTTTGTGAAAATAATTTTAAAAATTGGCAATTTGAATTAAGTTTTATCCTGGACAAGGTGATCCATGTAATTGCTATTTAAGTGGTATTAGCACTTTTGTCAAAAAGATATGTAAGCTTAAAATAAATATATAAAATACATAAAACATTTTTACTTGATGTATAATATATTCAAAATAGTTACATAATACTGTAGTTTAATATTTATATTAATTCTTACACATTTACATTATAATTATCTGTCATATAATAATACTGAATTATATTTAACACATCAAATAATCAGGTAACACTACCACCATATATTAAATATATAGAAACAGCACCCGTATTTTAAAAATTAAAGCTTTACTGCTATGAAAAAAGGTAACCACAGGTGATATGGTCACAGTAGTCCAAAAGGAAATGTTCTAAATATAGAAGCAGGAGGCCTGGAAAAGTGGTATACAGAAGTAAGGGAAAAGTATAAAAGAAAGAAGTTATTCTCTTAGTGAGAAGCTAACAAAAGGGGGCAAGGTTTGGTAAAACCAAAAGCCACTGGAGAGAAATACATGGAGTAATTACAGTGTTAAGGTGAACACATTTTAAATGCATTAAGTCCACAAGCAGTTACAGAACACATTCTTGTGTTCAAAGAAGCCAAAATATTTTCCAGCTTTCAAAAACAAATTCTCAAGAACTGTTATTATGTTGATACTAACTTGCTTGTCTCGAATAACTCAAAACACATAATTCCTATTCTCTAAAAACAAAATTCTAAAATAAACAAGACAGCACCTCATTAAAAACACAAAAAACCGTAGCCCTCTCCATCAAGACTGAAATGCCAAGTTTGATTCAAGACTACAGACCTGACATTGCTGTAATACAGTTTTTACAGTACTGTGATTCATCAAATTGAAGACACCGATTGAAGACACATCATTGGAATAATCCTCCTTGTTTTTTCTCCTTTACTAGTCCCCCACCATCCCTCCCCTCCACACACACACACACACAAGCAGAATGGTTAAATCCCATCTATATTAGCCCAGAAATGTATCTCAGAGAGGTTCCCTTCTTCTCCATCCTTACTGTCAAGTGACCTCCATCAACTCTCACCTCAACAATCACGGTAACTTCCCAACTTGTTCTCTTGCCCCAAAGCCTCCTCCCTGTTCCCACTCCTGGCCCCAGCAGACCCCCCCACCATGCTACAGAGTTATCTAAGATATTACTCTGATCATATCACAACCCAACTGAAAAGTCTTTCAAAGTACCCCAACGCCTATACAATGTCCAGTCCTGAGCATGGAATTCAGACCTAATATTTACATGACTGCTTTTATGAGCTCTAAGAGCAGGATTTATATCTTAATAACCTCTGCTGTCCTTGTCTATAGCAAGTATTGCTCTATCTTATTAAAGTACTGCTGTTCATCCAAAAATAATAAAAATGAAAATATCATTTGATTATCAGATCTGAAATTCGGAAAAAGTCATACTGATGGCCTGGAGCAGCCACACGTCGGAAGCAATGGAATGAATCAGACCTGCAGGGCTTGCTTTCTTCATATTCTTAATCTTCAGAGTATAACATGTTTATAATAAAGGTTTGCTGACTGGGAGTTTTCTGAACCAGAACTCGATTCATACTCCAACAATTTCAAATTTACACTGGAAATGATTAGACCAAGTATCTGAAATTGGGACTCTCGAGTCTCAGACTTAAAGGTACCATAAGATCATGACTTGAGGGACCTTTGCATATTATGTAAAAAACAAACTGAGGAAGGACAGTCTTCTCTCTGCCCTAGATTCTGACAGTCTTAAACTGGACAAGGAAAGTAGACTGCCAATTTGGAATAGACAATTTTAGCCAAGAGGCCACAGGTAAAAAGTAAACGGAATAAAAGTCTAAACTTAGAATCACGTAATTTATGTCTCTCCAATGTATTGCTCTTAAAATATACATGTTCATTAATGGCAATTAACGAAGATTATTAATCTACATGTAACAAGCTTCTCT
Source organism: Pseudorca crassidens (assembly GCF_039906515.1). Lineage (NCBI taxonomy): Eukaryota > Metazoa > Chordata > Mammalia > Artiodactyla > Delphinidae > Pseudorca > Pseudorca crassidens. Next base: position 12,970,442 of record NC_090311.1, on the reverse strand, counting down.
GCTTGTTGATTTTGCAAATAATCCTCTCAAATTCTATCTTAAAGCAAAATATTTATATATGATTTACAAAAATTAGTACACTAAGGTCATTGGAATATAATCTTAATACTCTCCTATCAGAAACTTCAAGAAGACTTACATACTACATCTTGTATTTGATCATATCATAACAACCTGTTCTCTTTAACTATTGGACTCGCTAAGTGTTATCCTGTGTCCAGTGCCTAAGAGCTCGTTAATTACCTAAACTATACCTCCATAGGTCTTGTTAATTACCCGTCTCCTGTCTCAGAGGACCTTGTTAATAACTTGTACAGTCTCTCTAAAGAGGTCCTAACAACACATTAAAATTAAAGATGCTTTTCTTTTAGCACCTGTCAAGTGCTGTAAATTGAGAAATTTTCACATCAGTTTATTAGCCTACAGTAGTTTTTGTGGATTTTTTTGGCTTGTTTTCTTCTCTCACAGATTCTCTGTGTATCTCAATCTCTCAGCTCAAAATAATAATAATGATAATAACTTAGCAAAGTCTTTTTGTTAGAGCTTTTATTGTTTTCAATTTTGAAGTCTATAAATATCAATTTGCATTAGCAAGTTAGCAAAAGGATGGCATGGTTGGTGCCTGCAAATTAACCCATGGGGAGATGTACCAATTAATGAAAGCTATTATAATGAGTATTAGGATGACAAAGGGTAAAAAAGTTTCAAGTAGTACCTGGGGAGTTAAGCATAAAAGTTCTAGTTAGTGTTAAGGGAACTAATCACATCGCATATTTCATGCTCCTAGTCATTGTTTCATTAGACACATTTTGTAAATCCCTGGGCACTAATGGATTAATGGCTCCAAAATTCATGTCAAGTTTTTATTTTCTGTCTCATAAATGAAGCTACAAATTTTCAGCAGTGTAAAAGATTTATAGGCTGCTACGAATAACAGGGAGATTATCTTTAATATTAGACAAATAAGGATAAAAAATAAATATTGCTATTAAAGTAAACCTTATGCAGGATAAGGTTTACTAAGCCAAAGACTGAGCTTTAAACTTATACAGGGAAAAAAAAAATGTCCATAAGGAGCATTATAAAAACGAAGGTTTTAAAACTATGAATATAGGTCTTTTCTTTAGGATCATCTGTTTACTATAACTTTTTAAAATAAAAATGTAAGTCTACAGTGAAGTCTTTTTTATGGACATATTATACAACTTCATAATAATGATTACATGCTTAAAAGCCTATGGTGATTTTTGATTTGAGAAAATTAGAGACACATTTAAATATACATTCTAGATAACTAAAGTTTTTGCAGCTTTTAAGAAAGGTATGGTACAATCATCACCGGAATTGATTAAAGAAAGCAGGGACGGAGGAAGGGAAAAGAGAAGTAGGTTAACCTGATCCGGAAAGGAAAAGGCATACTATCATGCAAAATTATAAAATATTAGTGATAAATATGAGATCGCCATCTCAGACACTATTTATGTACTGCCCTAAAAAATACCTCTTTGGCCTAAGTTCAGAGCAAAGAAGTAGACAGGTTCTTCCACAGCAAATACTGCAAAAGGAAATATATGCATACATGCTCTAATAAAATCAATGATACTAGGCATGTTATTATACAACATACCATTAAGTTCTGTAGCGCAACTAAGAGTTTGCTACATGGTATATTCACAACTACAACAAGGCAGAAAATAATGAAGGGAAAGTGTGTTCTTTGTGCAGGTCATAAATAGAAGGATGTTCCCAAAACAAAATTCTCTGGTAAAAATATCTCCCGTAAGGTCTTGCTCTCTGATGAGCTACCTCTAACATCAAACAACATTAGCTCATCCTACAGAGTATGCTTATATTACTGACTATATTTTTTTAAATTTCAGAATAAGACATACACCACAAATTTTCTCCTTATATTAATGAACTCTCTTAATTAACCAGGAGGTATCTTCAGTCCTAAACTGGAACCTCAGAAGAATATACCTCACAAATGTAGTCTCTTCAATTTATTATAGGTAGCATACAAACACAAGCATATTTTTTAAATGTTGTTCATCACTACTGATGCCTTGGTGTTACCTGAATCCTGAAAAACAACCCATCCACAGATGCCATAAATATTTAACAGTCAGACATTTCTGCCTGGTCTTCAACGCCTAAGTAAATTTAGATGTTTCTTAGCCATTCAACCAAATTCATACTCTTCTCCACACCCCCGTTTTAGTCAAGCCGATCTCCTCACTGATCCCTTTACTTAGTTAGGGCCCTGTAGACAAAGCTAATATGACTAAACTGTCCATTCAACTATGACTTTACCAGCACGACTCCTGATTCCTATTCATAAATAAGTACTTACTGAACTTTTATGAAATAGATGATATAATTTAGATCAACAATTTTTAAGCCTGAGAATCAGCAGGAAGTTTTTTTTCTTTAAATGCTGACTTTTATTTCAGGGCCCACTCACTCAAGATTCTAGCACTGATGACATGCAGTGATCTAGGTGCTGCAGGCACCCACAAAAGAAGATTCAGCACAACTGTTCAGCAGTTGATACAGGTTAGTGGGGACAACTAAAACTGAGACACAATGAACATCGTACAGCAATTATGTTCTATATCAGCAGAATTCCACAGAAGGGAACACTATGTTATCAATCAAAATAGGATTAAAGAGTTTTCAACATCAAGGATAGCTAGGCTTAGGACACTCAGAGATGAGTGAAGAGTGCATTCCACAGCTGAGCCAAGGAATAGAGTTGGCCAGGCTTATAGGGACCACAGGGTAGAGAGGTGCAGTAAGGAAATGAACTCACCTGGCACAGAAAGGTGAGGAATTGTAAAAGAAAAGTTGGGTAGTTAAGAAAAGCCTAAAATACAATAATCCTTGAAAATTAGGAACAAGAGTTTGGATTTGGTGTCGCACACCAGTGGTTCTGAAAGGTTTTTGAATTAGGCTTTCTTAAAAAGAACAAGAGGCACTATGGCCCCTGTGCCGTAAATGATAAATAATAATGATGCTACGTGCTATAATAAATAAATGCAAAAATCACAGTAACAATATTCTGAAAATTTATCATTCAAGACAAGGTTCAACAGTTATTCTTGTTTATCAGGTGGCCTTCCAAATGCATTCAGGGACCCAGGTTGTCCCTATCTTATGGCTCTGCCCTTCTTAAAGACCCCCATCCAGCTAGTACAGGGTTCAGCAAACTATCTCTGTAAAAGGTCAAATAATAAATATTTTTGGCTTTGTAGGTCATACAGTCTCTGTCATAACTACTCAACTCTACCATTATAGCACAAAAGCAGTCATAAACAAATGGGCGAACTGCACTCCAAGAAAACCTTACTTGCGAAAACAAGCAGCAAGCCAGATTTGGCAACCTTCAGCCTAGGGTATGGAGGAAGACAGGCAATATGGGGGACTGTATAGGAGGTTTTCATGGGACTAGACCTGAAACTGGTATACAGTCATCCCTTGGTATCTGTGGGGTATTGGTTCTAGGATCCCAGGAGATTACTCAACTCTCTGGACGCTCAAGTCTCTTATAGAAAATGCCATAGTATTTGCATGTAACCTACACACATCCTTCCCATATACTTTAAGTCACCTCTAGATTACTAACAACACCCAATACAATGTAAGTGCTATGTGAATACTGTAAATACAATGTAAATGCTATGTAAGTAGCTGCCAGCATGCAGCAAATTCAAGTTTTACTTTTTGGAACTTTCTAGAATTTTTTCCCCCAAATATTTTCAACCCGAGATTGATTCCACGAATGTAGAACCTGGGGATATGGAGGGCCCACCGTACATCTCTTCCACTAAGTCTTCAATAAGCCAGAACTTGGTCACATGTCCCCACCTAAGTGAACGGTCTAGCTCCATCTCTGTAAAAAAAAGGGAAATCTGGTTTGGTGAACATACCCACCTATTTCCACTTTCCAGAGGGAAAATAACCCAGTATTAAAGAAGAACTGGTTGTGAACAAATTATTGAAAATGGTATAACAAACATTCAGGAATATTTGTTTTTGGAAAGTTAATTACTGCTGATGCAAAAAATCATTATTTTACAAATTGTAGGGTTAACCACATAACAAATTAGTTGATACTGATTCTGCTAAACTACCTGTGATTTGTAATTAAAAAGCAAGAGCAAGAGCAATTTTAAAATACAAACAACTCAATACCAATAGTAAATTAAGAAAACATTTTCCTGAAAATTATAATCCCAGCTACCCTTTCACATACACGTGTAGTTGGACTTTTACAGCATGCCAAGTGTTAGACAGTGTCCACACTTCTTAGAATTGGCATCCAGGACACACACAATACGGTACACTCACCACACCCAATTCAGTGTTCTCTGGGTCCACAGCTAAACCATGTTTCTTAACTGGCTGCACTCAGGTTGGGACATGACTGAGCGCTGCCCAATGGGACACACGTGGAAGTAATGGGTACCACTGCCAGGCCTGGCATATAAAGACGTCCCACATGTGATCCTCCACTCTCTCTCCCTGCTGCACGGCCTTGGAGGATGGGTGTTAAAGGGTGGCATCACAAGAAGGAAGGAGTCTGGTTCCTGAGCAACTGTGTTGAGCTGAGCAATAGCATGGAACAAAGCAGCCACTTCTTCCAGCCCCGCCTCAGAGAATTCAATTGTGACAACAAGGAAAAATAAACTTTTACTGGAGCAAACCAATGAGATCTGAGGTTGTTTATTGCAGCTGATAACCTAACCTAATTAATACAGAGTTCTTAACAAACTCCAGAAATATGTTAATTAGGATATGAATATTAAATTTTGGTAGTGCCTTAAAACTCACTTAGATTTCTAATCATGTTTAGTTGTATATAAAAATGCACACACCTGCCTTTATGGATCTGTTGTTGGTGTTAGCAGGTGTCTCAGTGTTATTAGCCCACACTGAGCTGGAAGCAGGAGACTAAGGGAATGAGAGAATGAAAGTAGCATTTTAGGAAATCCATCTGCTACACCGTGTTCATTTAATCAAAAAATGCTTTCCAATACCAGCTACTTCCCATCATGCTGGAGATGAAGGGTTGAAAGATGAATGAAATGCAGGCCCTGCCCTCATGTTGTTCATGGGGGTGAGAGGGAAAAAAAGTGGCTGGTCACATTAGTGAACAATGAGATGCCCACAGAAAGGAAGATTAGGTAAGAACATGCTGCAGCACAAGGAACAGATACCTCTTCCTACAAGAGTAAGAGAGGCTTCAAAGAAGTGGGGGTGGGTAAGAGGAAAGAGACTGAGAATTAGTAACTGCAGGGAAAGGTGTTTCAAAGAGCCCTGCTCTTTGTAGAAGTAACCCAACAAAAAGCCTAACTCATTTCCTCTCTCAGTTTTATGTAAGACTATGGGATCTATTCCAAGAACAGAACCAAAATGCAGTAATTTTTGTGATTACGAGGTGATTTCTTCAGGTGGACTTTACTTACAAAGAAATGAAAACTAACTTTCAAGAAAGCGTTCCTTAGTATTTAAAATTTTTTTGGCATAAAGAAAATTCTACGGTTGTAATCATACACATTATTCACCCAGAGGGTAATAATATGGTTCCTGTGTACCTGCAATCATAGCGGAGACAGCTCACTAAAGAACAAAATCCAGTTCCACAGCTACATATTTTACCCTTCACTTTGTTCAGCATTCTCAAATATATCAGTCGGGCTTCCCTGGTGGCACAGTGGTTGAGAGTCCACCTGCCGATGCAGGAGACATGGGTTCGTGCCCCGGTCCAGGCAGATCCCACATGCCATGGAGCCTATGGTGCTGAGCCTGTGCATCCGGAGCTTGTGCTCCGCAACGGGAGAGGACACATCAGTGAGAGGCCCGCGTACCGCAAAAAAAAAAAAAAAGAAAAAGAAAAAAAAAGAAAACATCAGTCACAAGTGTCCAAGAGAGGACTTCCCTGGTGGCGCAAGTGGTTAAGAATCCGCCTGCCAATGCAGGGGACACGAGTTCAAGCCCTGGTCTGGGAAGATCCCACATTCTGTGGAGCAACTAAGCCCGTGCACCACAACTACGGAGCCTGCACTCTAGAGCCCGTGAGCCACAACTACTAAGCCCACGTGCCACAACTACTGAAGCCCACGTGCCTCCACGACAAGAGAAGCTACTGCAATGAGAAGCCCGCGCACCACAACAAAGAATAGCCCCCCTCGCCGCAACTAGAGAAAGCCCATGTGCAGCAACGAAGACCCAACACAGCCAAAAAAATAAATTAATGAAAATAAATTTTTAAAAAAAAGAGTCCAGGAGACTCTGTAAATGGATCTATTTAGCACTACAGAAAAAAATAATTCACAGCATGTGTCCTAGTGATGTGAGTCTATAGCTTCAAAGTGCATTTGGTTTAGATGTTAAGGTGAGAAATCTAAAATGTCCCATATAACTGAGGAATGATACTGGGAGGATAAATATGAATAGACCAAACTACCTCAGACTATATCCTTCCTAATTCCACTCGAGACAAAGTTGCTTTCCAAGAATTTGAACTGTACTCTCTTCCTAGATCTATTTATATTCAATCCTTCTTTTTTTATACTATTAATTAGACCTACCCCTTTATTGCAAATGTTTCACATTTATCACAAAGATGGTTTGTGACACAAAAAGGAAGAGTAACTTCTCAGGAATCTACAAATGTTTCTGTTCTTATAGCTGGCATCTCATGAATATGAAGAAGAGAAATTCTTAAAGTTAAAAAACCTATTGTTTTTCACACATTTGCAATCATTTTATATAAATATCACGAAACAGCTCTAATTTTGATACAGTATTAATATCGAAGTAACCCAAAACAAAGCCTGAATTTCACAAAATGCCACACTCACTTTTAAAACATTAATTTTTAAGTCCACGTAAATAAGCCCAAGTATAAGGCAATTAAAAATTTGAGGATACCTGTTTTTCCATATGCTGGCATAATTTAAAAATTATTTTCCTATTGTTTCCCATTTTTCTTGCTTTTCTTTGACTCTAACATTATGTAAATTATCCAATCTCTAAGTTATCTCAGTTCTTTACAGTAATCCTCTTCAAAAAAAGTTCAGTTAAAGAGGGGAAAAAAGCAAATACATTTCTATTTACCTCTGTAGTTTAAGACTTAACCGCAATATGTGAAGTACACTATGTAAAATACCAAAATGAAATGCTTGAGAATAGCATGAAAAAACCATGGACTCTTCAATAAAATATTAATACCATATGATAAAAACGTATTTCTTTGGAGTACAGTCTATAAAGAAAACTGAACAATACTTTCTAAAGCCACAGCAAATACCCATTTATTGATAAAAGAAACACAAACTTTCCCTGGAAAACTCTAAATGCATGTTTTAGAAGATCAGAAGACAGGCAGGAGATCACAAGCCTAAAAGGGCAATTGTTAGTACTATTTTCTGTTTATAGGACAACACAAAGCACTGTTCTTGAACAAAGTATGACATGGCAATGTAAACAGCAACCACCGTTTATGGGTTCCCTATTTGGGGCCTGGCTTTGTACCATGTACTTTATCATTTATCGTCTCCCAATCCTATCAAGTAGATATCATTTTCCTTATTTCAAAGATGGAGATGCTGAGGTTGAGAGAGGTCACAGAGCTACTGAGCCAGGTTTCCCACTGGGGTCTGAACACCATACGTCCTTGCCTTGGGAAAGAACGTCTATGTTACATGGCAAACAGTCTACCATGCTCTTCCATGATGACTGCTTAAGGTTCCAATAAATTCATCTTACTCTTTGCTTGAGGTTTCCTTAATCAGCTATTCCACCATTCACTTCTGCAAAATCTATCATTTTATTTAAACCATACAGTTCCAACCTGTACTAAGGAATTAGAAAAGTACTATTACATAACTGAGAACAGATTTTGAAAATCTAAACCCTATCATGATAGATTATTTCTATAACTATAAGTCATCATTACAGATACTCTTTGATGTATTTATAGTACCCACAAGGTTCACTGAATTCCAATAAACATTCACAAATAAAAACTACTCTAAATAGCCATTTAATAAGGATAGTTAACACCTATTATGAAAACCATTAATACTGAAGCCAGCATTTCTTAAAGAATAGTCCATAGGCTGCTATTGGTCCATAACTAATCTCTGGAAAATAACATCTAGAAACACAACTTATCACCTAAATTTCTGGCTTGAATTAACTCCCACTGGTGATTCACTCCCACTAGGTCTCATCAAAAGCTATGCTGTTTTCTCTGTAAGTTTCGGTGAGCTTCTGGCTAACATAAGTAGAAATAAACTACAGTGGGGATTAAGAATCTTTTATCCTTCTAAGATAAAAAGTTCAATTCCAAAGATGTATGCAACACTGCCCGGCTCCAAAATTAATTATAAAAATAAGATAAGAATTATTTTTCAAGTAAAATAAAAGGAATTTAAAAAGGATATTTGATACTTTCAAGTACAATATTTTCCAAAATAGCACAATTTCCCCCCGTTTAAGCTTACCTTGAAGATGGCATTATATTTGAAGCCCTGAATTTTGTTGTAAACGGATTAGTTGACTCATAATCAAAATAGTCCTGACGATTTTCACTAAATGCATTAGGTGATTTCAAGTCACAAGGGCTATCAGATCCCCCATTGTTAAGTCTATCAGATCTTCTGCTGTCTTTTTTTCCAGTCACTCTTTCAAACAGGCTAACTTTCTCCCTTTTTTCTCTTTTATTTTCTTTTCTTACTTCAGTTGATTTTGAAAATAAATTCATGCTGCTGTCCCACGATTCGTTGCTTTCTTCAAATGGATTTTTCTTCCTTGGCAGTGTTGCAAATTTTTGGGGTAATGAAGCAGTCACATTTGTAAATGGGTCATTTTGTCTTCCGAAAGACGATTCACCTTCACCCACACTGCTGTCAGGTTGGTTCATTTTAGAAGTATCAAAGCTTAATGTTCTTCTGTGTGGAGATCTGAGACTTCCTGCAAACAATTTTGTAGTTAGTACATAATCAGTGACACATTACATCACACTATTTGACATGTTCTGTGTGCATACTGCTGTTTTTAGAATGAGAGCAATTAGCTATTTAAAGATATTAACCTTTTAAAATAATCAAGGAAAACAACCTTAAAATGCTAAGGTACAGCGGTACGTAGGCTAATAACAATTAGTATCTTGCTAGACAATTAGTAATTTACTCAGCTCAGAAAGAAACAATCACATAAACAAATTATAATGTCAAAACTAAAGGTTCTGCTTGGCATCATAGTGCTATAAATTCTCAGACTTTTTTTCATCATTAGCATTAAATTTACTTTCTTACTTCTGAACATTAAAGGTTTCTTTTCTAGGAACTTTCCGATGAAACGGAATATTCATTTATGCTTCAGGCTTTTGAGACAGGAGAAATGGCAGTTAAGAAGCCAGGCCATGAAAAGAAACCAAGAATCATTTTTATTCTCTAATAATATAAATACAGTACTGAATGCAGACAAGCTCTGCCTTTAATATACTTACCAATTTTGAGTACAGTAGGTACTCAATAAATATTTGATGACTAAATTTAGAAAATACTAGCAAGAAACTCCAATTCTTATTCTCTAACTTTGAAGTCAAACTTTAAAAATTAAGAGGGTAGTTCAAACCACGGAGGATCAACAAGAAAGAATGCATGAGTCACTTACCACTTTCCGGAACTGCTCCAAAGGAACCTATCTGGTGTCCGAGAAGATGCGTTTGAGCAACAGTGCCAGCCTTCAGCTTCTCCGAGGATACGTGGGCCCCAGTTAAATCAGACATTGAATGCGCTGAAGAGAGTCGCTGAGGACCCAAAAGGAAAGGCTTTTTTGGTTTAGATTTCATCTGTATTTCACTACTTGAAAATTCAGTATTGGCATCAGGCATGTGAGAACTTGGAATGATTGCAGAAGATGTATCAGAAAATGTCCCATCATTTTTTCTACCTTTCATCTTATCTTTTAATTTTGCAAAAGGAGATCTTGTTTTGTCCTTCATTGATAAGTCAAACATACTTGCTGTCATATTGTTCCTCATAAATTGAATATTGACCTTTATCTCACCCCTGTTTTTGGCTCTTTTTCCTTGTTTGGATTCTAAACTAAACCACCTTAAAGAGAAGGAAAAACTGGGTTGTAACATGTAATGAAGAGAGGATTATTGAGCTCTGTTGTATACAAACAGCTTTTTAGGTAAAGTTACTCTACATCAAGGCAATCTAAGCACTAAACGAGAAACTGTCAGCCAGAGTGCTTCTGGTTTTATTCAATGCTTCATTTAAAAAACAGATAAGTCTCTGTCATGTGGCATATACAGAAGGAATCAGTCTTTTTTGAAAAGCTATTTAGACAACTTTTTCTTTCATGATTTGAAAATCACTCATCATCAAAAATTCTTACCAACCATACATAGCCTATTATGTTTCCATCTGGGGTAAGTGTTGCTAATGGCTGAAGAACATTTTTTAGCATTAAAAGACACTAAGATAGAGACCCTGAAATAATTCATCAATACAAACTATTTTTGAGCACCATAAAATGATAATGACTAATTTTTTAATAAAATAATAAATATTTAGCCTCTATCTCAAAATAGTTCCTCTGCAAAAGCTATTAAAAGAATTTTGTTAATATGGGAGACTACTCCATATAGTTTGCTAATCATGAAAATCGCATATGATATAATTTGCATTCATATAAAATGGGTCAAAGCCTCTTCCTGAATAAAATATGCAAATTAATAAAATGCAAGAAGTGACAAATAGTCATAAATCTTGTAAAGCGTTTTTGATGAAAAAAGAAAGCTTACGTGCTTCCTCTTAGAATCTATTTGTTTCATTAACTATTGGTACTGTGACAATACCAAATAAAACTTATTTTAACTGGAGCCATATCCTATGCTTTTAGTCACTTCAGTGAATTACACTGCCCATTTTTAAATGATGTGTAAGAAGCAAAGTTTATTTTGGTTTTGTTTACAGTATTTTTATCCATGAGAACCTCTCCAGCTGTTGGTGTCACAAATGGTCAGTCTACAGGGCAAACAGCCAAAAAAACTACAAACGCCAGCCTAGAAGAGAGTTTCCACAATGTTTTCACATTACTTAACAATGAAGTATATTATCCGTCCTGTATATATCTGATATATCCCGTATATATCCGTATATTATCGGAGACAGGTCATCATTTAAATACAGCTCTGCAAGTGTTAAATTTTCTTAGCTACAAAAGGAACTCTGATCTAATTTTACAGGATATACCAGAAGAAGCTACATTTACTATCAATTGGAAGACTGGTTCAAAGGCCTTTCCAGGCAAAAGAAAACTGGCACATAATACATATACCAGCTACATCTTAGCAAGTAACATGCAAGAGAAATATTTTCTATTTAATTTGAAGCAATTCAATCAATTAAGATCTAGTTGCATCAAAACAAGCAACTTTTTAAAGAGAATATCTTATAATAGAAAGCATTAACATGAGACCCTAAATAGAGAAAATCCCTTATCTGAGGCAAATGGTGAAATCTGAAAACTCAGAGACTAGAAATAAAAAATTACAGCAATAAATTCTGTGGAATAGAGAACCTTCAACAAAACAAAGTTGAGCACTCGAAAAGCCTGGAAATGAAGCAAGGTTATATATCCAATTATTAACTCACAGTTTGGGGAAACAGAGCATTTTCCATGGGGGAGAAATCCTTCCGATGGATGGCCCATGAGAAATGCTCTATTAACAACTCAGGTTATATAGAAAATAGGTGAATCCACTTTGCAAGAAATGCACCCCCCAACCCCACAAATCCCCAAACAAAATGAACCAAACAAAAACTCCAAGCATACAGGGTTTGCATGTGTATAACAAATCAAAGCAAATCTGAGGAAAAAATGAAGCAATAACCCAATAAATGTAAGGGAGTAAGGGTAATCGAAATTCATAAATTTTAGAAATGAGACCAAATAAATCATCTAGTCTAACATCCTTATTTCACATATGAGGAAACTGAGGCACAGAGAATAAGTAACTTCTCAATGTCAGATCGGAGTCAACAAGGAAAATAGCCAAAATTGATGAATAACAGCTGCATGAAAATAGTAGTTGTTTTGTATCTAATGAATCACATATGTCAATAAGGTTAAACGCATACCAGGTTGTACCTTACAGGACACTGTATTTAATCAGGAGACATGAGAGCCAACAAAGAAGGCAATGTAGGTTTTGTCCTGCGAGACTGTAAGCTCCTTGAAGGCAGTGTGCCTCGCACTAAATAAATGTTTACTGAATTTTCATTTCTAGAACTATATTCTTAAAACAGCCATGCTACAACCCTGTGTGTGTGTGTGTGTGTGTGTGTGTGTATGTGTGTATGTGTTGCACTGTTTTGTTCTTTGGTAAGGAAAGATAAAGACTTAGGTAAGCTTTAATGGATAAAGCAAGTCAGTGTTTGAATATAAACTGTAAAAACAGTATTTTCCTTCCTCCTCGTCAAAAAAAACCCTCCAAAAACCCAACTGCGAAGAACTTTAATATACCAACTGAAAATACAGGCATGACAAATAACTCTAGCTGCTTTGTTTTGAAAGTGATATAATAGGGAAGTCTTAATGAGACCTTCAAGAATCATTCCAGAGATAGCACTTGTTTTCCCAGGCTTCAAAAAGATAAAATGAAGACATAGCATTTGAGGCTTAGTGGATTAATGCTGATTTTTTTTTCACCTCTGGAGTGCTGGATTTAAACTGTATATGGCCTCTGTTCAATTTTTAGTGGGCACAAGTCCATGTTCAAAAACCACCACACATGTGGGAACTATTCCCAAGCAATTGGTACTGTGTGGTCAGAAATGGGACAAGATTGGCAGTAAGGGTGCCAGAGGCCAGGACGCAGGTGCACTGCAGAGCTAAAAGTCCTAAAATCTGCATGTGCTTGAGTCATACCTAACTCTGGGGACTCTGATAGTTACTACTTTTCATGAGCATTTAAAAAAAAAAAAATCAACATCACCCACTTCTGCTGTTAAAAAAAAAAAATCAATCGGTATTACATAACAGCATGAACTATTTTACCATTCTATTATTAAATACTGTATTGTTTCCTTAAATCTCGTGCCAGAACCGACCCAGACACCCATTAAAGTGGGAGATACAGAAGTTCTCTTTCCATGCCCCACTCAAAGTGTTCTGGCTCAGGCCCCTCTTCCCCTCTCCTTGAAAGAAAAAAAAAGGCTTTTAATTTCAAGGTATAAAAATAAGTAAAATGATAGTTTTAGCCACCACACTTCTTGGCTTGTCATAACACAACTGGAAGACAAGCTGTAAATACTTGTCTTCAGTGTCAAGAGTAGAAACTGTCACACCCAGCAGTTCCATGGGACTTCTAAATCAGCTGGTAGCCTTCATCACTCATACCGGTTTTCTAAAAAGCACTTGGGAATATGCTGACAAGGCTCAACAATGTGCAGAATATTAAATATCTTTCTTGCAACACACCGGTGACTCAAGTCTGTCTCTTACTGGGCCATATGTACAGCTGTGCTGGAAAAGGAAGCTATTAACTATATTAAAAAACTAGAAATATTACCAATAAAGAGATCTCATCAAATACGTGGTCCCCATTTACCCACAAAGAAAGAAAATGTTAGGGATTTAATAACATATGAAAATCACTTTGAATGCAATAACATCACAAGCGCTCTTGATAACATTTAAAAGCATTTTCCTTCCCAAAAGTTCTAATCCATTTCATATAGTAGCCAATAGAGAATTTCTGTAAGGAGACTACAATATTGGAGTATCGCTTACAGCCAACTTTATTGTAATTGTGATGCTGCCAAAGATAAGGAGTAAAACAAGAAGAAACTTTAAAAGCTTATTTCATCCTCAGAATCTCTGGGTTCACACAGTTGGGCCTACTTTCACTCGGAAAACTTATATTTCAGAGAAGGCCTGTAGTATATCATCCATTAACACTAAAAGTACGGAAAATGCAGTATGAAATTTGCAGATGCAATATACTTAAAAGTTTACATTCAAAACACTTCTAAATATTATTTAGTAAGGTCATCTAAAATTGGCAATTTGAAATAAATTATTTGGTGATTATCCATTTTTCAGTTTAAATTTGATGAAGAACTCCTCAGAAGTAACTGAATGCTACTTTGTAGGTATCAAACAGTGTTATTAAAATCATTGATATATATTCAACTTTACACTTTTCTTTAAACCCTTTTCTCTCCTTTTAAAATATTTTCATCTCTTCAGTTAAATATTTACCATTTTCCTCCAGCATTCCTAGTATTACTTATCTCTCTACCCTTTTATCCCACATATATTAAACCAAAGACCTGATTAAAAAATTTTTTTTCAATAAAAACTCCAATCAAGAGAATCTTGCAGGAAGATATGTACAGAAAGAACATGAGATGGCTGTTTTAAAATATAAGAAAATAACATGAACTTCAAGAAAGTTATTATAAAAGTTCTTCTTAAAAGCATAAATAAATTTCAGTTATAACTGAAACAGCAAAGCTATTTTTGAAATCTGAAGTCCTCATAAATTCAACCTATATTTTTCTCTCACTAATTACATCAACTTTAATGTTTTCTCAGACTAGAGAAATTATAAGTTTAAGCAAGGGGTGAGTATCTCTATCTCAGAAAACATACTATTTTCAATTTAAGACATATATCCTAGTTTTAACTTATATTATGGTTTTTTAAATTAGAATACATCTAACCTAAGTTTGTAAGTCATATTAAAAAGCCCATGTTTTTATTGAAGATGTCATTAAATCATTTCATCACAAGAATTTAATCACTGTCTCCAATCTGACTAGCATTTAATATGGTCTAAACACACTGGCTTTACAGAACTAACTTTGAAGTAATTGCATTCAAGGTTGAGGATATCTGTACATACTTTTAAAACTTTTCTTTTAATAGCTTTAGACTCCATGAAGATGTACTGACCCTTAAATCTGAGCTAAAATAAAAGTCAACTGTGTTTATAATGATGAAATAAAATACTGAGTTCTAAATTTGGTAATTTACCACTTAACAGCTTCAGAGTTCAATTAAAATATATATATATATATATATATATATATATAAGACGTCATATTGGCAGACTTAATTTTCTGATGTTCCATTTTCTGAAAAACTGTTCATGTTTAAAGATTGTAACAATTTACATATATGTTGTTTTAATTGGTCAACACTATGGTCCAGTCCTCTTATTAAGCAGTGAAACAATGTTTACTTAAAATCCTGCGCAAAATATTCAACTATTGAAGATGTTTACCTCAAACAAATGAGAGAGTAATGGATCATTAAAGACTCCACTTAAAAAATGTTTCTTCACAAGGGCTATTTTTACTTCAGATTCATGCAAATATGGTGTTTAAAACTGGGTCATATTTCAGTCCAAAAACCAATGCCCTAGATAGACAAATAATTTCCAAGAACAGGAAATCCATAAATGAGATAATAGTTAAACTCCCCCCAATTCAAAATAAATTACATAACTTACTCTGTTTTCCTTCTTTGTTTGTCCTCAAAGATGTCATTGAGATTGATGGCCACCTGCCCTAAAAACTTATCCAGACCCACCAGGGACCTGTGCATAACTATGAGGAAAAGGATGTATTTCTCTGGATTCCCCTGCATTAGCAAACCAGGCAGCTCAAAAGAGGCCTCTTCCTTCCAGACTGGCTCAAGGGTTTTCTCAGCTACAGACGTGGAGTACTTTTCCTTGCCCAGCTGAATTATAGTGTATGTGTCATTGGTGCCACTTTTGCCTTTTGGCTTAAGATCTTTGGCTTGGAGCACTGTGACCTGCACGTGGGTCGGAAACCACTTTTGGGCTTGCTCGGAAAGCATCATTCTGTCCTTTTTCTCTGCACCGAGTTCACCAGCGCAGGCAGGGCCCCTCCCGCAGGGAGAGCCTGATTCCTTAAATCACTGCATCTTAAGGACACTTAACGGAGACAGGCAAACTCACAGCTGCCCGACTTCCCTACGGCTGACGTCCAAACGGCTTGCTGGGGCAGCCTGGGGGCACAGCTGCTCTGGGGGTCCCCTTTCCTCTGGAGAAGCACAGGGGCCCACCATCACCTGGCCGCGCAGTCCAGGCCTCCGCGCGGACGCCCGCGCCTCGCGTCCGCACCTCCACGCTCCGCCGGCCCCGGGGACTGGCCCTCGGCGGCGACTGGTGGCTCCCAGGCCTCCGGGCAGGTGAGGCCAGGCCGCCAAGGCCCGAACGGAGGGCGGCAGAGGTGGGAGGGCGCCCCCGCCCCAATTCGCAGCCCCGGGCTTTCCGCCCGCCTCCTCCGCGCCTCCCGCCCGCCCGGCGCTGGTCCGCGGGCCCGGCTGGGCTCCTCCTCCCGACCCCGGTAATACGAACCGCCGGCGGCTCGTGCGGCCTCGCTCCCTCTCGCAAACCTCTCCCGCCTCCTCCCCCTCGCCTCGGCTCCTCCTCTCGGGCGGGCCTGGGGGCGGGGGCGGGTCGCTGTGGGGTGGAGTGGGACCGGGGGCGGGGGACGCTGCAGCTCCGGCGCGGAAGGACCGCGGGGTGGGCCGCTGGCGGAAGGACGGCGGGCGCGGGTCTCGGCCTAGCCGAGCCGGCGGCTCCTAGCACCAGGCGGGCGGCGGCACTTCCGGGTTGTCCTTCTCCATCTTGATCTCGGGAATGCGACGGGGCGGGGCAGGGCCGGGCGGGGCCCGGGGTCAAGGGTCAGCACCTCCCCGGTTGCCGTGGTGACCGGGGGCGTGTCGCGCGGGCGCTGAGGCCGTGAGCTAGGCGCCCAGTGCTGGAGGTTCCTCGAGCAGGGGGGCTCTGGGGACAGCGGGAGACTGCTCCGAGAGGAGGCAGTCAAGGCCCAGGGCACGCCCGGTCTTGGGAGAGACCCAGTTTCAATCTTTGGAAGCTGTCTTTGCTGTACCGTGGATGCCCAGTGCCTGGCACCGAGCGGGCGTTGGATGAGTGGTGGTGAAATAAATCAGTCCCTTTAACTGGCCGAAAACATACTTTTCCCCAACCCCTTATCCACTCTTCCCTTTTTGAAAGGAGAGAAGGCTGCTAATTGACTGGAATGACATCCCCCACTCAGACGACAGGAAAAAGGGAAGCGGATAAAAGATTCCAAAGCTAACACAGGGGTTAATAAATTAGATCCTGGGAGGCACTGGGCTGGAGTCAGAAGACCTGGTTCTGATCCCACATCTGCCACCGTCGAATGTATGACCTTGGTCAAGTCATTTCCCCTCCCTGAGCCTCGTTTTCTTCACAGGTAAAACAGGTCTCCGTAAAGTCTGAGACGCCATCGCCACTCTGTGGGCTTACGCGTCCAAAGGACCCCCTTGGGCACTCACAGTCTGTTAGTCTATCTAACGTCAGACGCCAAACGCAGAGGTGATTCTGGTTGTATTCGGCTAAGTCAACTAAGAAAAGCAAACAGCCTCCCTCACCAAGGGCAACCGACAAGTTCCTTACCTGCCCTGAGGGCAAGTCCTGAGGGACACCAGCGCTGTTGGAATGGAAGGGACGGTGTTAAGAGAAGAAAATGTGGATGTGTTAATACTGCATTTTTTCTGAAATCAGCCTGATCTAATGGGAAAAGTTTGGGTAATGGCTGATGAGTCAGGAGCCTTGCTTGATGTCCTGACTGCCAGAAATTCAGTACAAAGCTTGTGATGGGCACTTAGCTTCCTGAGACAAGGAAGTTAGATTCTGGGAGCCTGGATTTCCTAGTCCATAAATTGTTGATAAAATTGCTACTATAGAGTTGGGAGGGGTATTAAGAGATTATACATATTCATTTCCTGGCATAGTATGGAACATAATTCTAAGTCTCCCTTCCTCCCTCTATTTATTACAAGATACATTCTATCTTTATTGTATTTATTTCTGTTCATGTCTTATCTTCCCAAGGAAAGTCTAACCTCTTTGGATTGCCTTGTGTATCATGGATCATCACTTCACAGTGTTTAGCAGGCAGTAGACACTCAATTATTGAATGCCCTTCTCCCTTTACAAGACTAATTTTGAGAATAAAACAATATGATAGATGTGTATACACTTTTCCAACTTAAAATGACTATAAAAGTGTAAGGTATTGTGTTTATTATTTTCAGGCAATGTTTAAAACTTTTCAGTTTGGGGAGAACATTGTGTTCTCCATGTTTTCTCGCTATCCTCATGGATACTAGCTGCAGCACTTAAAACTCTTAAGAAACAAGGGTCTTTTCATTACTTTTTGAATGGAGGTATGGGAGGGCCCAATGCATTTGTGTCAGAAGAGCAACCATACAGTTGGAAAACCTTAGGGGGAGAGGGGATAACGTTATATATTATTTTAATCTTATGGAAAGAAGATACTCTCCTGACTCTAAAGGACAGCACCACAAACCTCAAGACTACTCAAATTCTAGCACATTCTTTCAGGGACCCACTGACACTTGCTCGCATCTATAGATTTCATTTATTGGAAACCACAGTTTTTTAGTGCTGCTTACACACAGTGGCTGGTGTATGTTCTGCATGAAGTAGGCACTCTAAAAAGAGACATTAGATTAATTTATCACCAAGATATTCAGGGAACCAAACTACAGATGAATCTTGAATAATCTTGAGCCATCTAGAATGAAAAGACCTGGTTTTAGGTCATTCTGATGAAAGTTTACTATAAAATGTAAAAAAGAGGCAGAATTTTCCATCTCTGAGAGACAGTGAATGAAAAAGCCATGTGTAGAAAACAGAACAAAATCATCATACTGTTAATATTGCACCTGGATCCCAGAGTGGGCTGTTGTCAACCTGAAAGAAAAATATTCTCAGGGATTTTTAAAGGGTGCATTGGAATAGTCAACAGTGAAATTTCAACCAGTATGTCCAGGGAGAAATAAATTGACACCTGAAACTTACAAAAACAAGATAAACATCATGAAAAAAACTTAAGTGTAGAATTGTTATAAATTGCATTTTAAAAGTCGTCATGTCTCTATTAAAAGTTGTAATTAAATAAGAAATAGGCAACTATAATAGTGAATGTGTGTTTCTAAAGAGCTTAAAATTGTTTGATAAGCTTTATTAATGATTATAAACTTGTTTACAAGTATCATTTCACCCATCTGAAATATAGCCATCTCTAGGGTGGAAGTTGGCAGCAATGATTCACAGCAATGCAGTAACAGACTTCAACAAAATTCAGGGAATACTCTAAAAGCAAGAGCTGAACAAATGGAATTACTAACATCTCTCCCTGTTGCACCTAAATTTCTTTTGAGTTTTCCCAAAACTTGGCTAGAGCCAAAATTGTTTAGTTTTACTATCTGGCAAGATCAGAAGTCATGACTTAATGTTCTAAGCCAAAATAAAAAAATAGTATATTTTTGCCCCGGAGAAAGCAAATAAACAAACAAATCAAAATGAACTAAATAGAACTTGAATTGCATTATAAAAGTGTTTTTCTATAAGAAAGTGTTTTTTTTCTTTTTTGATTATTTGTATGAAGAGTAAAAACATGTCAGTCGAGTCAAATATATGGTTGGCTCACTGTGAAATATAATGGTAATTATGTAAGATCTGAGATCAAAGTGGTTCTACAAAAATGTTTATTGTCTTACAGTCTAAAGATTCTTTTTACTAATTTAAAAATATACAAGGACCATAATTTAAACAGGGAAAAAGGATTGCATTCATAAGGACAACATACCAGAATTAAAGGAGTCACTTTTTAAAAATTACCCTATGACTAATGATATGTCCAGAAATGTTTGGTGTAATTCCAAAAATCAAGGGCTTGGAAAAATAACATATCTTAAAGGAGGAAAATGCTGAAATTTCTAACTGCTAACAATACTGCTGCAATGAATAAAAATGATTTGGCCAGAAAGTAAAACTAATCCATATTTATTCTTCAATAGTGGAGGATTCCACAGACGAAAATATTTACTAAATGCTGTACCTTTAATAAAATCCCATAAGGAGACTTATTCTAAGCATCATCATGAATCTTTCCATTTTTTTCCCCCTTTGGGCATCAGCATCTTCAAAATTAAGACTTGCAAATCTATTGTAGGACAATTATAGTGCTCTTAGTTTTTAAATAGCCCACATATACATTATGTACCAGATATTGTTTTCCAGATGAAGGTTCAGAAACATAGGGCAACAAGAAGCTTTCCCAATGTACCATTACAATCTTCAGACTTCAGATACACACACACACACACACACACACATGCTGCAAATATACATACAACTCAATGTATATAAAATATATATACATATACAATATGGCAAAACTCAGGGTTATGTTGGAGATACATACATAGATAAACTCCACATAATCAGTAAAAAAGTAAACTTGGCAAGCCAATTAGAAATTATAATAGCTATTAACTAGTATTGGGGTTTTTGGTGATTGTTTTGTTTCTATCATTGATTAATTTGTCTCTGGGATTGGGCAGTGTATGGACACAGTTTGTGATGCAGGAGAAGCAGTGTGGTGTGTAGTTTAAAGTGCTCTAGTCAACAGCCTGTATCTTAATCCCAGGGCTACAGATTCCTAGGTACATATCTTTAGGGAAGTAATTTTCCTTCTTTGGACCTCTGTTTATTCATTTGTAAAGTAAGAGTCTATAATAGGAACCACTTAAAGCATTTTCTATCATTTAATAATTTGAAGTAGTACGTCCATAACACAAAGAAGCAAATCGCATTATCATTATCTAATTGAATTTGGTCAATATACTAAAGCAGATCCCTTTTTATGTAATTTATTAATGAAGGATTTTCTAATTCAGGAGAAAAAGATCTTCAAAATGAGAGCTCTCTCTCCCAGATGAAAATGACCATCACAGAAAGGAAGTAAATATAACTTTTATTTATAGACCCTGCATGAGGAAATTGACTCGAACAACTCAAGATTTGGAAGAAATTACATAAAGGGGTTTTGAAAAGTATTAAACTTTTCATTAGTAGTAATAAACCTAACTTCTATTCATACTACTTGTAGATTTTTCAATCTGTGAAGACATGCTGAGAAGGGTAAGAATTTGTGGACCAGAATTCATATTTGTACATTAAAATGTTTAGTATGTATGCTTTTTAATTTCCTCTTCATGGTATCTTACTATTATGTTGTGCAATTTTTGTTTCCTCAACAAAGTCAATACATGTTAACGCACAGAACACGAACTGATTTACTTTAATACTTTATAGTATTGGGTCAAATGAATAAGCCCAATTTGATCTTTTCTCCTTCCAAAGGATATTTAAATTGATTCTAATTTTTCAGTATCATAGACAATGCTGCAGAGATATCCATATATGTCTCCTATGCACATGTGCAGGGAATTTTTTTTTTTTGGTAATCGTGCCTCTTTTTGACAACTGACAATGAAATTATTAGGAGTTTGTGAATGATAGTGTGAGAAACCCATGGGCCTGAGCATCAGAAGACATGAGTTCTAATTCTGGCTCTGCAACTAAGGAGTTGTAGACGTGACAAGTCATAATCTTTCTGTGCCTCTGAGGCCCCTTCCACCTCCAGAATTCTCAAAGTTATATATAAAAATAAATAGATAAAATACTGTACATAATATATTATATATTACATACAACATAATATATTATAAATTTTACATGTTGTATATAGTATATAATATCTAATAACATATCATATATGCATATATAATATGTATAATTTATAATATAATTTAATAAATAGATAAATTATAATGTATAATAATGTTATATGTTAATATATATGATTTGTTTCTATGTATACATATATTGTATATATTGGTAAAGTAAACTAAGTTTATATATGTATGCAATTACTGAAAAGCAGAGATTATTGCTATTGGAAAAAGATTTTGCAAATACACAGGTATCTGTCTTCAAGTTGTGATTGTCTCACCATCATGAGTCTTACTGAAATCTTCCAGAACATTGCTACTTGTATGGATTTATGTGGAAGTTAACAAGGACGGGATAACTTTATTATTGAAAGAAATGTTTATCAGAGTTACATAAACTTATCATCCTTGTACTCTGTAAACATCTGTTAATAGTTTTTCATGACCAGTTAAAATCCAAGATGGAGGATTTTTAGAAACAAATAATAAGGGATTAGAATTACAATACTTCTGGAACTAATATATATGTTCTTTGGGAGAGCATTAAACTGGTGAGCAGCTTGCAAAACCATTTGATGGGATGTTTTTCTCCCCCTACATAAGATCTACTGCTCTCTCTCCCTTTCTACTTATTTAATCTATCCAAAACAAAGTAGAGGACTTTAAAAGTATTTGTTATATTTTGTGTGTTTGATATAAAGCCTGGGGAAAAGCATTTCATTTTGAGGGCTAGACCCAACTCTTCTTGCTCCAAGGTCAGATTTCTGCTAAGCGGTTTTCAATCAGCCTGAACAATGTTTTAGTCCATCTGAATGTCTGATAATAAAAATAGTTTTGGCTTAGAACCGGGTGCTTATCTTTTACATGGTCTGGATTAGGTCACCTTCCGAGCACTTACAGCTTATGATATAGGGAACGATGATTTCGAAACCATATTATAATCATTTTCTAGTTATTGAAATGATCGTTGATGATCTACATAGCCAGAATTAAGCATCGGACTTAGTTTGGCAAAGTAGACCTAAAAGCAATACTTGCTTCCAAAAAGTGAAGGAATAATGGAAGGAACATTGGACTGAGAGAGGCCATCTGGGTCAACCAACCAACAGTATGTATGACCTTGAGCAACTTAAATTCTTCTTTAGTAAAATAGCAACTTGTACATTTCTTCTACTTCCAAACTTGGGTCTCAGGTTATCCAGAACTACTTCCCAATGGACTCACATCAACAAGCAGCTGTGTTTTACCGTGGTTGTTTATCAGGCTTACCCAGGAGGATAAGGTATTTAGATTGTGTAATTTGTGCCTGTAACTGTGCTCTTGTAACCTGAGGTCTTAAGAAAAATTAAGGAAGTTTTTTAAAAAAAAAACTCCTGTCCAAACTACAAAGTGCATTGTATGAATTTCTAAGCTCAAGTTTTGACTAAATCATCTTTGTAATTTCAAGGGGTTTTGTTTGCCTTTTCTACATACACTTGGACATTGGAAAGGAATGGAGCAAACTAGCTTTGTAAAAATGAAGTCCGGTGCATTAGGCACCTCAGGAATCAAGGGCTTGCAACATTTTCTAAAACAAGACTTTCTCCAAAGCTCCTGGGATACAGGCACGCACTCAGATAGAAACATTCACTCAACTTTCATTGAGTGTCCATCCCAGGAAAGGTTTTGTCCCTGGGGCACTAACTACCAGTGTGACCTCTGGAAAATGATGTAAACTCTCTAAATTTAGGTTTGCTCATCTGCCAAATGGGTTGTTGGGAGGATGAATTGAGGGGTCATGTAAAGTTCAGAGAGGGCCTGGCACATAGGAAGTTCTCAAAAGATGTTCATTGCTATTGGGTTGGTGGTACAATTCCAATTCTCTTTGCAACGGCTTTCCTCATATCTGAAGGCAATGGCTAGCAGCACGGTTGTTCTGGGCTATTCTTCACCAAGGGGTTACGGGTCTGGAGCTGCAGCAGGTGCTTCTCTAGCTCAGCAGGTGAGAGCCAGCCAGTGGAGACCCTGAGTTACTTTAGTTTCAAGCCAAACCCAATGTTGTTAGACACTTTTTTCCAAATAAAAATAAAATAACTCCTTAATATTTCAGACCTTCACTTAATATTTAATACTGACTTTTTAAAGTATCATTTTAACAACTTTATTAGACAGATTTTGAGTTGCAGAAAAATAACGAAGACTCCCTAAATTATGTACCTTCTATCTCTACAAGTAGCTGAATTAGAAACTTAAGTAATAGATCATATACCAGATAATATTTTAATATACTAGATTTCTACTTAGAATTGTGACGAATTTAAAAACAAAAGTATGACATCCTTTGGTACACCTAGTAATATAAACATTCAGCGACTAATCAGTGTTTTCAAACTCCCGTGTACCACTCTAATTTTAAGCATGTTATCTCTGTACTAATAATAATAGCTAATATTTGCTGATTGCTCACCTTACGCTAAATTCTTTAACATTGCATTCTCATTTAATTTGAAAGAGATAAAGCTATAGCCAACACAAACATCACCATTGCCTTTTCCTATCACATCACAAAGAAGGAGGAAGGTTGTACAGTAGACTGTCCTCTTAGGCATTGCTCACACCAGGATGAGGCAGGAAACTTGGAAACCAAATCCTTCATATCCTTTGAACAACTCTTGTACCTCAATTGGCTTTAAGCATTATCGTAGCATCCTTGACACAATCCCAGAGCCTAACACTGCTTTAGTGAAAGCGTAGAGACAAACAAAAGACAATTGATCTATTTTGCAGCTCATGGCATACTCCCTGGAGCAGCAGCCTGTTCTGTGGTGTTTGGCATCCACAAACTAGAGAGGGATTGTAATGTATTAGTGAACCCTATCCATTGAAAAACAAGTCACTTTTGATATCACTTCATTCTTCTGCTTTCATAGCTCAATGTTGGGAAATTGTTGGGTTTTCATTCAGGAGACCAAGGCTCACATAGCACCTCAGCCTACTCATTATATTTATTAGACATTTGCTGGAGAGTAAAACACAATAATGTATGGAAAAACATGCTGTAAACTGTAAAGAATTTTATAATTTTATAATTTTATAATTTTTATAATTTATAAATTTTATAATTTCAAATATGAAATTTTATCATAGGTTTTAGTCCTGTATCTCTCACATGCATACCTACTAGCATTCACACTTTTTCTTCTAGCATCAATAGTTGCTTAGAATGATAAGTGTTGGACAGATTTAAAAGAAAGAAAATTCTAGTTTACCATCATTCAAGCTAAGTTCAACTCAATCAAATTTATAGGGTAATGAATAAATAATAACTTGAAAGCTACATAGATAAATATATGTGATGGGTCAAATACACTGTACTTAGACTAAATTTAAATTTATTATGGAATGAGAATCCCAGTACCCTCTTGGAAAAACACACCTTAGCAAGCTCATGTGGTTGTTAAGGTTGATAATACGTTGATAACACCTTACGTGCTTCTCATTCTTAGTTATACCTGGTCTCCTTGTGACCTTCCTCCTAGTTTCAGGCAGCAGCTAGGAAAACCAGACTTACTGCACCAGGGTCCAGTATCAGCTTTGCCATGTCAAAGTAACCAGTAAGGGTAGAGATAACAAAAGCCAAAGTTTATGCAGTAAACAAAGAATTTTGGAAGAATGCAATTGATGGAAGAATTACACTGGACAAAGATTTTACCGGTCAGGGAGAAGGGAAAAAATAAGGATACTGGCACAGAAGGTCGAGCTTGTTTGATGTTTTTTAACGTGTGCATGACATTTCTCTTCCTGCTTTTGTTGAGCATAAGAATTGGGCATATTGTTGATAGAGCCTCCGGACCAAAAGCGGTTATCGCTTGTATCTTGTCTCCTGGGAGGGTCCTTGAAGGTGTGCAAGGTACTAGAGCTCCCCACTCCTTTGCACCACGCTGCCTTGGAGCAGCTACTGTAGCAGTAGAACATCAGGGCAGGGGAACCCTAGGTAGAGAAGATCCAAGGTAACCCCCTGAGCCTCCTGTCATCAGAGAGGCACCAGAAAACTTCTGAGAATTTCATCTTCCCCAGAGAAGTGTGAAAATGACTAAGAAACCACTGGTAGACTTAAATGATCATCCAAATCAGGACTGGAAAGGATTGGAGTACACGGATCCAAGACCAGGAACCGACCACGATGGCACACACACGTATTGCTATACATAAGGAGATGCTATTGGGAACAGATTCCAACAGCCATGGACACACCCTGGCTGGTCCCCTGGGCCTCAAATTCAGTTCAGCCCTTAGAACTTCAGTTCTGTCCCAGGGAGAAGGGTAGGGAGGCAGAAATTATTACCCGAGTTTAAAACCTGAAATTATTAAATTTATCCAGTTATGTTTTCTGGATGAATTTTGACAGGGATAGAAATGGAAGAATCAAAACAGAGATTAAGTTGAATAATAGGGAAAATAGTTACATTTCTTACATATCACCCCAGGCTGTGGCCTAAAATACTATACTCACTACAAGGGGTAATACATTATAAGCAAAGCGAAGTGATTGCCAGAGCCCATGGATTTGAGGGGTCCCTCCATGATGTTATAAGATGGTGTTGGATCCCCTTTTCTATCAGCTTATGGTGGTACATTAGGACTAAATGTTAAAATGTATTAGCATATATAACAAACACTACAAATGTATTAACCTGAAGTGATGTCTCTAGTGAACTTGGTCCTAAAAATCACCTGAGGTGGATTGGACACCTGACCTCTCAACAGCAAACAGGGAAAAGATGTAGAGCCTTGGTTGATTCCAAAGGCAGTTGAAATTGATATCATGGTGTGGCTTCTTGCAAAGTTAATGCAAATTTTGCATGTATTGATGGAAATATAGTTCATGAAGGTGCTCCAGTATTCTCCTTCACTCTGCTCTCCTGTTGCAGCGGATCACTGATCTGTGCCCCGACCTGAGGACATTTCCTCTGCACAGGGAATGCGTCTCA
The DNA here is from genome assembly GCF_039906515.1 of Pseudorca crassidens. Taxonomy (NCBI): domain Eukaryota; kingdom Metazoa; phylum Chordata; class Mammalia; order Artiodactyla; family Delphinidae; genus Pseudorca; species Pseudorca crassidens. Next base: position 12,943,812 of record NC_090311.1, on the reverse strand, counting down.
TCCCTTGTCGTCTCAAGGTTTTGCGTCTTCCATCCTCCCTTCTCCCTCCTGCATCTCAGCTGTTTTCTTCTCTACTGGATCAAATCTCATCAATATACATATTCTCCAATACTTCTCATATTAAAACAATAATCGCTCATTTGACCTTACATCCCCTCCAGCTACCACCCCACTTTTCTATTTCTTTTTGGAGGAAAACTTCCTGAAAGTCTTGTCAAGATTTGCTCTCTCTTTCTCCCATTTTCTACTGAAAGTGCTCCAATCAGATTTTGTCTTCCCTACTCTACACCTACATGTTGTCAGGGTCAATGGTCAGTCCTCATCTTATTGGGCAGATTAGCAACATTTGATACAGTTAATCACTTAAAGCTTTCTTTCATTCATGAGGTAAAACTGATGTTAGAATTTAGGGAGCAAAGACGTCTTAGAACAACACCAAGGTTCAAAGTGACGGCCTACTCTGTTGCAGTATTGGGTGTATTATAGTTTAATGTCATTGTGATATATGATGATTAGTAATGAAAATATAAACTAAGAGCTAGTTTCCTGTACTCATTTAGTGTATTTTTTTCAATTATATTTAAAATATGTTTTATATCCACCCACTGCTTCCACCATAAAAGTTATCAAACAGCCTATACTAGGTGCTTCTCTAAAAAGCATGATCACTAAAGACAACTTTTATTTGGTAGCTCTAACAAGGGACTTGGAGCTTGGACTTCAGGTGTAAATATCTGCATCCTGGGACCTTTCTCTGGTTTGGTGATGTTAAGAGTCTCACAGACCCAGTTCAACTTTTCTTGAGGCAGGGCCTATCAGAGTAGCTCTGACTCTATCCCCATGGCTGTGGCTGGATGGAGGGAGAAAGCTGGGACCCCACAGTCTGCAGAGGATTTCACCTTTATCAGGGATGTGGACAGAGCCAATTCTCTTGGACTAGGCTGTTGGTAGGCAACTACGATGAATGACATATAAAACGTTAAAACACAGACATTGAAGACTTTTGGTGTGGGTCAAGTTTCAGGGTCAAGCTTCACATAGGGACAAAAATGCATTCTACTTCTCAGCTTAAATGAAATAAAATGTTCACAATCACTAAATGTAAGCTCTTGTAATGTCGATGTTGTATGATCGAAGCCCATATTACTCCAAGTATTTATTTCTATATTCTATTAGTGTTTGTAGATTTTTTTCTTTCAATTGTTGGACTAATAATGACTGCAAATTATAATTGCTAATATTCTCTAGAGTAGAAAGCTTTCAAATCACCTCCCAGCATTAATACCTATTTAAAAAAAAACTGAGCTGCATTTGGAATTTCCTGGATTCTTCTGTTTGTCATGCAAATATTCAGCTCTGCTCTTTTTATGATAATATGAAATAAAGTAGTTTCTCATAGTAACATTGTAAATCATTTGCTTTCTATTACATACAGCTGGTTTTATTACTGTAATGATTTTCTGTGAGTGCCTATTGCAGAACGCATAAGATGCAATGTGATATTCCTTTATTCAGAATTTATATGTAATTATTGTTTGCCCAGAAATAATGAGACAATTTGGAAATACAGTAATTTATTGTAATACATTTCTTTTAAATATGTATCTACAATGAGGGGGAAAAATCTAAATTTCTAAAAATGACATGCCATCTCTTTTTGTTGTATAGACTAGAGTTTTCATCTCACTGAAAATTCAGAATCAAAATCAAAAACAGCTGAGGTAGTTACTCGGGTGCCTTCCTTCAGCTTATTCAAAAGAATATAGGATGAACGGTAAGAATTAAGTAAACCACAAATTATTTTGGAGTGTCTGGTTTGCATTATAAATAAATTTTTCACTGCTGGTTGTTTTTTCAAAAATATTGCCTGTATTTTTGATATTCATTCCTGTGATCTAATGTAAACTATGTCCTACCAGTTTAACGTATTGTTTGTTCATGATTACATTTTTTTATTACAGTCATATGCTGTAAGTATTTCTCACTCTGCTCTTTTGGCTCTCCCCCAAATAACAATACTCTTTAAGACATGTCATGGAAAGTGTTATTAAGAAAACTATGCCCCTTTCATGTTGGCATATACTAATTTCACACCTTGAATAGAGTCTAACCACATCAACAACGACGTATCCATTTTTAAGACGTGGAATTAAAGTTTATTTATTAAGAGGTAACAACAACAAAAAGTCAAAATAGAGCACCACTCTGGCACCAAAATTTTTTTCCTTATTGGTCTGGACAAGAATTTTTAAATACTTGATGGTAAATTTACATTAGTTTGTAGTTTGGTTTGTGAACCTTTTCGTATACTTGAAAATGGTAAATTTAGATAATATTCTCATATTTCATTCTTAATTACAAAGGTAGTGTCACCATCACAATGTATCCTGTATAACAGGGAAGAAAGAAGATTTCTAGTTATTGTCTGTAGGCCATATATTTTAGAAGTGTGTTTAATTCTCACTACAATGTTCTATTTTATTCTCATTTTCTTGGTGGCTCCATATGAAGGAGCAGAAAGTTTATAAGAGGGGGCAGAGCAGGGCAACACTGTACCAAGAAAGGTTTTGTGAGGCAGGTGTGATGGATAGGATTCTCTTCTTTGAAAAGGACATTAGTGATGGAGGGGGCAGCGTGATGCTGACTGTGCCCAGAGAAAGCCATGGGCACCATCTACACAGGGGCCACCATATTGGTGGACATAGGGACCCAGGGAACCAGCTAGAGCAGCAATATGAGAAAAACCTCTCCACACAACCAGCTAGTGACCAGCTACCTTCCTCTTCCCAGGGGTGTGAGTTCTTCAAAGGGGGAAGGGTCATCTCAAGCCATGTCCCCTCCCCCTCTTGCCTCACCCCCACTTTAAAGGAAGGCCAACCCACCTTGCCCTCCCAGGTCCCTTGAGCCACACATCTGGGGTAAAGTAAGGTTGGGTGAGTGCTTTGAAGAAGATGTAAATTGAACTTTATAAGCCAGACCAGATAGGTTTGTGTTTTAATTCCAGAGTGGCCAGAATATTAGGAGAGCTGCTGAAGATATTCTGGAGGGATGCGTTGATCATTAACTTCTTAAAAAGCCACCAGAAAACCAATTGATCCAGCCAGGAGAAGTTTATTAGATCTACTGCAATAAGAGAGAACACCACCTTGACAAAGTCTCAGGGGTGCCTCAAAGTGGGGAGTTGGGAAAGGGCCTAAGGGTCTGGGCTGGTGATGCTGGGGCAGGTTTTGCGAGGCAGGAGTAGGGGTCACTGGGTGAGACCGGGCGGTCTGTGACGTAACAGCTTTGGTTAAGTGCAAATCAAGACTCCAGTCTTGGAATGAACCTTGTTGAGCAAGTAGCTAGTCTTGATCAGTAAGCTATTTAGTTGACTCTTGTCTTCCAGAATGGATTTATGATGTTCTCTTCCAAAACAAGTGTTTTCCGGACCAAACTGCCTAGTGATTTTGCTTGATCTAAGTAACGTTTAACACGGGGACCGGACATTTTTCCTGGCGTCAGTACGGCTTATCTCACGGATAAGAAATTACAAGCCTTCCAATGAGAAAGATAGGGTTACCGAAAACAATGTTCAAAGCAGTGATTGCATAAACGTAAAGCCAGTTCATGTTTATACCCCACTTCATTGAGACTTTGAAATAAATCAATTGTACTATATCATTATCCTCAATTGCAATTGGAAACTAACCTTGTCCAAGATCACAAAACGAAATCAGAGGAAGAGTCCGGATTCAAACCCAGGTCTGCGTAAGAACCCTCTGGCTTAGATATTTGCCACCCCACTGACCTGGGTTGCTACGCTCTGACCTTAAAAATCTATTTTGTTTTTTTTTTTTCCCCACTGTACCATACTACCTCCAATGAAAGTAGAGCTAAGCCATTTTTCTTAGCAGAGCTTCAGTACAATTTATTTTTTCCTTTAGTGCTTAAAACAAGAATATGTCCTTGGCAGGACACATGTTGGTACTTCGTTTCATGCTCTCTTGCACCGTCTGTTATTTCTGTCTTTTCTCTTCAATAACATTGCAAAAAGCTGGAGCTGCCTCTTACACTTCTTTGCTATCTTCCAGCACTTAGAGGGTGCTAAGCATAGACTAGGAAAGCAGTACTACATTGAATTGAATTGAAATGTTTACCACTCCTTGGGTAATCATATCTCCACTATAGAGTTTTAGCTACTATTTAAAACACAGTTGCTCTGCCAAATATTTGTTGTAAAGAATAAGCAAATATTTCCCAAAATGTTCAGGCAAGCACATTACCACTGCAAACAGATATTTCACTGGGAAGTTTTTCTCTTACATCTTAAAAAAAAAAAAAAAAAAGTCACGGTGCCTCATCTGCATCAGAAGTAAAGATAAAACTACAGACACATTTGTAAAACAAAGACCAACTGGCATTTCAGCTCCAGAACAGAGGGTGGATTTTCTCCATATGTTAATCAAAGATGGTCGTTTCAGCCCCTGCCCGGTGGGACTATGACAGCAACTCATGAGATGGTGGCGGTTGGTCCCCAAATATGCTAAATAAAACAAAACAAACAAACAAACAAAACCTCTTATAGGGAGTGGAGCGAGGATGGAAAAATGTGTGTGTGTGTTGGGGGGGACGGGGTACTTGTTTTCCTGAGAACATTCTTCAGAAGCTATAGCCTTTCAAGGCTCCTTAGCTGCCCCTCCCCACCTCCACAGACCACCTGCAGACCTTCTGGCTGACCTTTTGCCCTTTAGGGTTGCCACAAAGACTCACATCACTTGATTTTTTTTACCTGGATTAAAATGCTGGCAATTGGGGACCTTATGCGATGTTATTTCTGGAGGGACCCACATTCATCTAGGGACAGCCAGAGCTCCAACCATTTTCATGAAAAGTACTTGTTTTCCATAAAATTTTGAACTGTTAAAAGATGAAGGAAACGAGCACGAGGTGGCCAGTGGTCACAGTGCTTTTAGTGGTTTATTTTGAAATTTAGTGAAACAGACATTTTACTGTCAGCGTTTTGATGATGATCACACACTGCTTCTTCTTGGAGGGGGCGCGAGGTAGTTAGAAGTGGCTCTTAACCACGGGTAATGGATAGGGCATCTGCCCAGTTAAAAACTTCAAAACAAATGGAGCGTGTGCATTGCAGACTCTAAGAAACCGTTTGTTCTTTTTCCAATGAAGATCAACTAGCAGAGCAGAATGGAAAACCAGGTAATTCTTTTAGATCCCAAAGCTTTGATTTCAAATTACCTAGAAAATGCATGGGTTGCATTTTTGTGGTGGTGTCGAAACTGAAGCAATTTTTGGAGTTATTTAGCAAACAGCTTTAATTATCCATTTTATTAAGTGATCAGACTCAACGACAAACATGCAGGGAATTCAGAAAAAAATCCAGTCTTCCATGAGGATAATTTGCAGCAGAAATGGGCTCTTTTTATCTGACAGGTGAAACATGCTCCCCTGCTTTGGAGAGAAAACACATTAACACTCCCTCTCCCTACCTCTCATTTCTTCTCTCTTCTTTGAATTTTACTTTTCTCCACTTTCCCTCTACGTCCAGTGCAAACTCATTGTTTTATTGTTCCTAGTTCAGAATGCTTGGAGTTGTATAGACAAAACATTTCATTGTTTGATAAAGAACTTGCCATTTTTATACAAGGTCACGTTCAAGTTACTGCCTACAGTGTCATTACAGTTTCTTATATATTTAACTCCTTTGGAGCTTCTCTTTTCAAACTATACCCTTTTAACCAAAAAACAGACTAAAATGACTTGTTCTGGGTGGCCTTTGAGTAAGGGCCTTTTATCATGAGACCCTCCATAAGGCCACATGAATGTCACAAAGGCCTTTCAGGTAAGGGGGCTGTGATTGTCTAGATACAGAAGCTCTGCAGAGAAATATTTCTCCCGGCATTTGATGGCTAGGAGGGAACGAACACTTTGATTCTGAAGAATGTCACCTATTCCTCAGCATTTATCTCTGTTTGGTTTTCGGGGAGTTGGCCTCCGGTTTGATAACAGGTCTCGACCTTGTCTTGTGACCAAACCTTCTGGTACCTGGTCCCTGTGTTCTGCTTCCTCAGTGCCCACTCTCTCCTTTTGTCTCCTTGTTTTGACCTTGGTTTATTAACCTCATTAACTCAGGCTACATAAACCTCTAGCGGAGGCCAACTGTACCCTCAGGCACACGGCTGCCCCCTCCCGATGTGCCCGCTGCTGCGAGCCCAGGCCCAGCTAACCGAGAACAGACACTTCCACTTGGTTAGGATCTTCCCTCAGGGAGCCAGAGTTGAGTTCAAGTAGGTTAAAGCATTACATTTGTAAATTTGTAAAGGATCAAGTTGTGAGAAGAAGGGCAATCTTGTTCTTTGAGACTTTATTAGCCAGTAAATGCAATATGATACATTTATAGGAGCGAAGACCCAGATTTTCTGAACTTCACTGAGCCAGAAAGATGTGTTTTATTTCATAGAGTTTATGGAATAACTGCAGCATAGGTATGTTTTTACAAGGCACGACATTGACTTGAGGTAATCATAAAGTAAAAACGGGCAGGGACTACCTTCAGGTCTAAGTATAATTTATATACATATTTACCCAATCAAATGCAAAGACCCCAAACCAGATGTTTTTAATTTTTGCTTTAATTTTTAAGCTCTTTAGTTGCTTTTTCTGTAAAAGAAGTTGGATTAACCTTTATAAAAAATGTTGCTTGCAAGCTGGTATCGAATGCATGATAGAATGCACTGACTACGGCAACAAACATTCATATCAGCAAAAAGTGACATGAGGTCATATTAAAAAGTTCCTCACTGTGGCAAAATAAATCAGAACGCTTTACAGCTTGCTATCATTTTGCTAAGAAAACAGAGCTACTGAACCTTTTAGATGGAAAACCTGAACATAGGCAAGAAAGGTTTTACAGTTGATGGCAAAATTCTAGAGCTGTATGTTGACACAGGTCTACTTTAATATTATTTTTGTTATGCATTCTTGTTATTTTTCCATTCTATTCTTGTCATTTCTTGGCTCCTGAAAACAAAATGTTATGTGGGGAAACAGCTATAAATTTTAGGACCAGCATGAAGGGTAGTACAAACTATTTAGGGAAGGCAGAGAGTATAAATAACAGGGATAGAAAATTGTTAGATAAGTAGGTAGATAGGTAGATGTTAGATGACAGATAGATAGATGATAAATAGATGGTGACCCTTAATTTCGAATCTCTTGTTCGTATTTATCATATGCTGGAAAATTAGCTGACTTAGCAAGAAGTTTTCAAGGAAGGACATAAATAAATTTAGATTGTTGGCTTAAAAATATTTATTATTTTTAATTATTGAAGTGTTTTTTTCCATTTACAATGGCAAAAATGTGATAGCACTTCATTAATTTCTACTCTTGTGCATTCTTAGTGCACATGAGACAAACAAATCAAGTGACACAAAACAAAGCGTGAGAGTCTCTGATCACCCTCCTACTCTTGTGTCCCACTCAAAGGTGGGCGTGGTCAGAGTTGGATGTACATTCTTTCAGTCCTCTTCTATGTGTTTCACACATATATGTACCTATCTATACGTATCTTGTTTATATACATAAGATCAACACATATATATATATGTATATAAATTCTTCAGTTTCTTAAGCTCCATATGTCATGGAGCTCTTTTTAGGTGAGTAGACATAAGTCAACTTCTTTCTTTATATTGGCCTCATAGAATTTCATAGCATGAATCTATCATTATTCAGTTCTCTATTATAGTACATTGTAGTCATTTCCAGTGTTTTACTGTTATAAAATTCTACAGTGAATATCCCTGTGAATTGCTTTTTAAAAAGTGGGAGTATTGGGACTTCCCTGGTGGTGCAGTGGTTAAGAATCCACCTGACAATTCAGGGGACACGGGTTCAAGCCCTGGTCTGGGAAGATCCCACATGCTGCGGAGCAACTAAGCCCGTGCGCCACAACTACTGAGCTTGCGCTCTAGAGCCCAAGAGCCACAATTACTGAGCCTGCATGCTGCAACTACTGAAGCCTGTGTTCCTAGAGCCCGTGCTCCGCAACCGCAATGAGAAGCCCGCACACCGCAATGAAGAGTAGCCCCTGCTCGGCACAACTAGAGAAAGCCTGCGTGCAGCAATGAAGACCCAACGCAGCCAAAAAAAAATACCGGTAAAACTGTAAAAAAAAAAAAAAAAAAAGTGGGAGTATTTCTTTAGGATAGTTTCCCAGAAATGAAATTTCTGGGTCAAATAGTAAGCCTTTTTAAAATTTTATAGGTTTTGCTAAACTGCCTTCCAAAAAGCTTATCTTTTCACTAAATGTATGAGTGCCTGTTTTCTCACCTCCTTAAAAGCCCTTGAGATTACACATCTTTTTTTTGTTTGTTTTATCTTTTCAATTTTGTGAGTGAACATTTATATTTTATTATTTTTTTTGTGTGTGTTTTTTTGTGGTACGCGGGCCTCTCACTGTTGTGGCCTCACCCATTGCGGAGCACAAGCTCCAGACGCGCAGTCTCAGCGGCCATGGCTCACGGACCCAGCCGCTCCGCGGTCTGTGGGATCTTCCCGGACCAGGGCACGAACCAGTGTCCCCTGCATCGGCAGGCAGACTCTCAACCACTGCGCCACCAGGGAAGCCCCTTATTATTGTTTTGATAATTTATTTACTTAATTATAAGTAAACTTAATTGAACATTTATTTCTTTATTTAATATACAGTTTCTTTGTGAATTGCCTATTCATATTTTGTCCATTTTTCTTTTTTTTTAATTTATCTTCAGTAATTTGTTGAAGCTTTTATGTATTTTGGATTTAATCTTCTCTCTGTTAAGTTTATTGCAAGTATTTTCTACTAGCCTTTTTTTTCTTTTTTTTTTCTTTGTTTATTTTTGAATACTGTTGGAGCATGTAAAACTATTGCTAGTGCTTAAACATTTCAAGAAATCAGTTAGCTAACATATATATATATATATATATATATATATATATGTATATTCAGTTCCACATTAGTTAAATAATTTTTAAAACCTAAACTTGAATTTTATTTATTATACTCTGAGTTTGTTAAAAGTACCTTTTAAATTCTCTAGACCTTAACTCTTTCCCTATTAAAAACACTGTTCCATATTATCACTTTCACCTTTTAAATTTTGTCTGTGTAAAAGGATATCAAAATATGAAAGGTTTATTTTAACACCTGTGGCAGACAGACCCTAAGATGACCGCCAATGAACCCTGCCTTCTGATGTTCACATCCTTATATAATCTCCTCCCTTTGAGTGTGGGCAGGACCTGTGACTTGCTTTTAACTCTTAGAATGTGGCAAGGATGATGGGATGTGACTCCCATTACATCACATTATATGACTTTCTTTCTAGATCTCAGTCTCATGCTGCTCTTGAAGAATTAAGCTGCCATGTTGTGAACTGCCTGTGGAGGAGTTCATGTGGCCAGTAGCATGGACAGCCTCTAGGAACTAAGGATGTCAGTCATACAGCACCAAGAAATGAATTCTATCAACCACCAGAATGAGCATGGAAACAGATTCTTCCCCAGTCGAGTCTTCACATGAGATCACAACCTAGCTAGTACTTTGACTGTAACCTTGTTAGACTCTTAGCAGAGCAGCTATGCTATGCCAGACTCCTGAACCACAGAAACTTTAAAATAATAAACATGTATTGCTTTAAGCTGCTATGTTCATAGTAGTTTGTTACACAGCAATAGGTAGCTAAAATAGCACCCACATTTGAAATACACCCAGATATCTTTAGGGGAAAAAAAGTGGTAAGGACTAGAGAATTGAATTATCAGTTCTTTGGCACTATACATAATCATATTAGAAAGCTGTGCTATAAAGTATAATGCTTTAAGAAGTAGGAAATTGTCATGTTTTTCTAGCCCTTATAATGTAGTTTCAAGATTGTATTATACTGTTAATGTACTAGAGGAAGCCTAGAAACTAAGGGAAACTGATAGATTAAGTTTTAAAATTCCTGGAAGTATGTTGGATAAAATGCCTAGCATAATTAATGATGACTCTAACTAGTGGTATTTCACCTATGTAGACATTAAAACAAATACAGCCACCACACTGGAGCTTTCGGACTCACAGCTATTTATACGTTTCATGAACAAAGCTGTAACTGACAATAAGAAGTGAGAAAACAGAATCTTCTTTTCAACAGAGGAATTTCTAACTCTCTTCCATCACCAACCTTCCTCTGCTCCCCCCTCCCCAAGCCCCTATTTCTCTCAGTGATAACTTTCCTGATTTGTCTTTCATTTCACATTTTCCATTTCTTTCTTGCTTTTTCCCTCCCTTTTGCTCATCATGTATATAAATCCAGATATTGAGATACTGGTTTTTTAAAAATTTACTAGCTTTAAGGATTCAGCTTTAAAAAATCTAATATCAAATAATTCTATGGTCAAACAATATTTTTTCAGATTCAGCATGTAAAAAAAAAAGTTTCATTGTTAAACTGCTTAAGGTACAGAGATAAATGACTTCATTCCCTTTGTGCTATGAGGATTCCCCTGAGACATGTGTTCTGGTTCATGTCTGAGCCCCTTTAAACTTGCTCTAGTGTAGTGCATGTTTATTTCACGTTTAACAGTCTTTGCCTTTCTCCAGCCTTCACTCTTGTCAATCTTGATATGAGACTCCCTTTCTGCCCAAAAGGTCTAGACAGTGAATTTCATGCCACTTGACATCTCAGTTCTTACCTTTTCCAACTTTGCCTGTATTTATAAGTGTCAGAATAAATTTCCAGCTTGTTTTCCAAAATTGCACAGCACTTTTCACTTTCTGCCTTGCATTATTATTATTATTTCTGCACCTGTCTTATCTTTAGTTTTTGGAGAGCTGAATCCCATAATTCCTGGAACTACACTTTGCAAATAATAAGCAAAATAAATGACTAAGTATATGAGTACCTATTAAATGTTAAAGATGATTTAAAGACATTTAATCCAGTGGTTCTTGGATGTCAGATTTCACAGACTGGGGAAATTAGAAGGTGGGTGACTTAGAATTGCCAGTTTTTATTTTGCCAAGAAGTATAAATGAACAATTATCTTCTATCATCATTTCATAAAACACAATATAAAAACAAAATGGGGTTTATAAATAAAGTTCAACATGCACAAACAAAATTCAAAGGACATAATGTCAGGATAAAAGATTGGTCCTTCCCCCAAGCGGCTATATCAATTTTAAAATAACTTGTGTACTTTATTCTCCTTGCTTTTCTCATTTAGCAGCAGACAGCTGAAATCTTCATATTGTACTGACACAGTCTGTGTATTTTAGAAATCACTGAGGTAGTCTGACCTTCCACTCAATGAAAGCATCCTCTTTAAACCACCTTGGATAAGATATGCTTGTTTCACATCAGCCTTCAGACAGTTTCCTGACTCTTGCTTGAGATTAGTGATAGGTGGGGAAAAGGATCGCAGTGGGAGTTCCCCCCAAATCTGCCGTCTACCTTTCTGGCACTTAGAGAAAGGAAGATGTGTAAAAGAAAGCAGGGCTTTTTATTCTGTGCTGAAATATGTATTAAAACAAGGTGCTAGTGAAAACTGAGACTTTTCTACACTCTTTGTTGTTTCATTCTTCCATTTTGGGCAGAGGGTAAGAGTGGGTGTATGTTAAAGATGGTTTTTACCAGTATTTCCAACTAAACCCCAAACCTGAAAAGATTATTCAGATGAATTTAGAAATAACCCATTTTATATTTTAACTTTTTATTTGGAAATAATTTAAGAATCACAGGAATTTGCAAAAATGGTGGAGTTCCCATATATCCTTCACCTAGCTTGCCCCAATGGTGATACCTTATATAACCATAGTACCTTAGGGAACTGACATTGGTACAGTGCTATTAGCTAAACTATAGGCCCTGTTCAGATTTTATCAGTTTTTACATGTACCCCCCCCCTTTTTTGATGTGTACTATTACATCACATGTATAGGTTCATGTAACCACCAACACTACCCAGTACAGAAGCATTCCATCACCACAATGAAACACTCTTGGGTACCCTTTTACATTGCAAATTTTTAATAATTTGTTTTATTAACATAGGGTGATCATAACCATATTCATTTAAACTCAAGAGGTGAAGGGTGGAATTTTCTGAGAGCTGGAATTTGAGGGTACACTTTGAGCCATAGAGAGCTGGAGTAACATTGGAGTTTCTGGTGATACCCTTACTGCCTTGCCCAGCCTTAGATTTACCCAAGGCATGGATGGTGAATCAAAGATCATGGGAGAGTCAGTGAATGAGAGATCATGGAAAATGTTTGAGAAGAAAATGAGCCAATCCCAGAGGCAAAGCCATAAGCCAAGAAGAATTGTGCTGGAACATTTTAGATAGGACTTGTTAGGGGTTATTACAAGTTTTGGGGGGCTTAAATATAAATGACTTGGGTAAATATTCATTTAGAAGGGGGATCAAGCAAATGAAGGGCCCTGAAAGTTAAGCGAATCTGCCTCTGGATTAGTCTTAAGTGAAGAAGTCTTAACTAAATAGATTCATTAATTTGTATACTTCTTTACAATTATAAACACCCACCCAGAAAGACTTAAGCAGACGCTTAGCTGGCCCTGGGGTGAATTAGTTTCATCAGCTTCTCTGGATCTTCTACTAGGTTGCGGGGAGGATAAGAGGTCATTTCTGAGCACCAGATATGGAGTCCTCGGGCAGGTCACAGGGGACCCTGGGGCACAAACACTGCAGTCATTGGGGACAGGGAGAGACAGACAGAAATATGAAAATGACAGACATCTTTGCCTCTTTCACAGTTTGACTATAACTGGCCTTCTTTTTAAGGAAGCACATGGTTAAAATGCTAGACATCAGCCGCTTGCACACACTAGAAACATTTATGGAATGTTTTTGTCTAAGGTAAAGACACTCGGTGAGCCCGTCTCTCCACGAAGAATCTGATATCACAAAATCTAAGGAAGTCAGACTTCTCATGACTGTTTGGAAAAGAGTACCAATGTCTAAGTGATAAACAGGGTGGTTACAAAAACACTGTACATTTTTCAAAATGAAATTAAATGTAATGTATATAAAGCACAAAGGCTTTCAAATAGCAGATCTTCAATAAATGGTAGGTATTATTACCATCATTTTATTTATATTATCTCCTTTAATCCACCTGAAAACATTGGGAAGTATCCATTATTGCCCCCATCTTCACAGAAGTGGAAACAAAGTAAGAAAAACTAAACACTTTCCATTAGATCACAGAGTGAGTGAGATTTCATTTCAGTCTTCTGATTCTAGTTTTAGTTTTAAGTCCTTTTCCCTGTGATACAGTAGTGTCCCCAATTGAGAGATCTTACCTCCCTGTTTTCCTTGTTATTATAGTTATAATTTCCTTATTAACTTTCCCCATCTTTCAATCTCAGATAATGTATATTCTTTTCTATACTATTATTTAGTAGCCTGTTAAGGAAATGATGAAACCTGGGCAAAGGCTAACTTGGTTTCTATCCAAGACTTCTCTTAACTCTGGACTTACAAGCAAGAAAGGTTTACTGACCCCTGTCTCAGACTCATAATCCGTCTCCGATCACTTCCCCCCTCTCAATTCCTTATCCCCAGCCTTTTTATTCAATAAAACTTTATTGAACACTATTATATCCCTATAGACTTAGATACTGGGAATGAAAAGAAGCAAGACGAGGTCCTTGCCTTCCACGATTTTCACTTGAGTAACAAGACAGGCACCTAGACCATTAACCATAATGCGAGGAAAGGGATCAGATGAAGTGGAATCATTGCGAAAACGATGGATGCCGACAGGACCATCGTTACTCTTATGACAGGACACGTGAAGTGGCGTTTGGGCTGGTCCTTGAAAGAAAAGGAAGAATAAGGAGAAAGGTTGTTCAAGCAGCAGAAGCAAAGGGTGAGAACACTGAGCATCACAGGCAAGCCATGCACGCGCCGCCAGTGGTCCATCACGCGCAGCCGAGCGTTCCCGACCGGAGGCAGGGAGCCCGGGGAGACAGGAGGGACCAAATCACAGAAGGGCCTCTGCCTCGCTTAGGAGTTGGGCTAAGCAGCCGAAGCCCGGCAAAAGATTTTAAGCAGAGATGTGATATAATCACATTTTTCCCCCTGAAAATAAAGACCATTCTGGTGTTAGTGTGGAGAATGGATTAAAAGGGTGAGAGACTGGAAACTGTGGACGATCGCTTTAGAGGCCGACTTTTACAATAGCCTCTTCCCTCTAGGAAATAAACTCATCTACCTCCTGGTGAGGTTCAAATTAGGAAGAAAAGGGTGAGTTCTTTTTTTTTTTCTTGTGAAAAACTAAGGATGAAAGTGGAGATGCTTCACCACAACGGGTGCTTTAATTGAAATTGCTTACGTTAAGGACAGTTCTAAAAACTGCAACTCGCTTAAATTTGATTTTTTTTTTTCCATCAGACAACTTTTTATGGGACCTCTTGTGTTCAGACATCTTCGTGGGGCGCTTGAGGGGGAAAGGGGCAAGAAATGCTATGAGAGGATCTAGTGAAATTAATCATTTTTTTTTCCAGTATGACGTAGCCCTTGACTAAAGTGCTAAAAGAATGATTATTTTTAAGCAGAAGAAACAAATTTTAGAAGTAATTCTTTAGTTTCAGCTAGAAAGCCTGCCAGCTGCTGTTCTACTACTTGAAGGCACTGAGTTTTTTTGTATTTATCTATATCTGCCTCACAGGATGAGTCACATAAAAAGCAACTACCTCAAATACCTAGCACTAACGGTTTAATTTGACAATTTGTAGATAGTATTCTTATATTACCCTTTAGGACCTTAATAATTAGTTTTTCTTTAGTGCAGTATTAAAGCATTAAAGGTCATAAATTCCACAGTCACCTGTATCCATTTATTGCTAATTTATTATGGAACATATCATAAAACTTTCCTTGACATATAGGCCTCTTCATAACTATAAATCTTTTTTCAACTGTTTAGATAACTTATGCTTAAGTTCAAGAAGAGACCTCTAGGAGCAAATATTTAAAACATCTATTTATTTCCCATTAACGGTGCCATGTGAAGTATTCATTTCCATTCGGTATATTTATCACTTCAAACCGTTATAAAGATAAATTTGTTTTCAAGAGGGAAAAATGTTAAATGTCAAGTAGCTGTTTTACTAAGTGCTTTAAAATGTCCAGATGAATAAAGCGATCTTTCTAGTTAGTATATAACACACAAAAAAATGTTTCCATTGAGATTAAATTTGTCACTAGTAACCTCCATTAAGCTTAAAAACTTTTCCAACTTGAAGGCTGTCCTTTCAGATGACAAATGTATCATGTTATTTGACAGAGAGGTGGTTTCCTTTTGTTTTAGTTATGGAGATGATAATGTAGTAAAAAAAACCTCACAGTTACCGAATGCATTTACCTTACTGCTTAAACTTCTGTAGGGATGCACACATTCAGAAAGGGAGAGGAGAAAATCAACTTGCTGGAAAACCAGTTTGTCAAGTGAGCAATTTGCTGAAAATCAAATCATTTCCATTAACTTTGTCTAATACTATCAGTAATCATGATGCATGAGATGGTTGCAATACCTTTAGGGATTTTTTTTTTCTTTCAAAACTTTCATTTGGCTTTAGTTTTTCTGCAGCTGCAGTGGTTAGCCAAACCAGAATATCATAGATTTACCATAGTCTGACTTTAAGAAAGAAAAATGTCTTGTGTATTTCAAATTACAAATGTAATTGTATTGACTTCTTATGATTTATAAACAATGGGATGGGTTTTTATTTTAACATATTTTCAAGCCAGCCTTCTCTACTTCTCTTAATTCGCTGTCAGTCAGCATGAATATTTTGCATGTGTTTTAAGCTTTTGAGAAGTGCTCGATGTCTCAAGTATTAAACACCTGAAACTTGACCTATAACTGAACTGCACTGACAATTTCACTGCAAATGACCAGGGTGAAAAAAAAAATACTACAAAACTAAAACTGAACTAAAACCAAAACTTTGATAAACTCTTGAACACTTGAGCCACGTGATTTGCTGAAATCTTGCTTCCTAATAGAAACCATGGGGTCATGTCCTCTGGACAGCGTATCCACGTGCAGGAGTGAAGTGAAGATACAAAGAGGGGGCTACTATACTTACTGTGAGCAGAAGAACTTCAAATTCAAAATACATTAGCCATGAATAAAGAATTATGCAAGAAAGAGTAGCCTGGTAACAAATCCTTAAAGAACACTAAAAGATGAAAAAAGTAAGGCCAAAACAAACAAATAACTAGGAAGATACAGGGGCCACCACATTGTAAATTACATTTTGGCCTCTAGTTGATAAACATAACAACTTGAAGTTGCTGTGTGACAGGAAGTTAGTAAAATCATCTAAAAAAGGCTCGGGCTTCCCTGGTGGCGCAGTGGTTGAGAGTCTGCCTGCTGATGCAGGGGACACGGGTTCGTGCCCCGGTCCGGGAAGATCCCACATGCCGTGGACCGGCTGGGCCCGTGGGCCGTGGCCGCTGAACCTGCACGTCCGGAGCCTGTGCTCCGCAACGGGAGAGGCCACAACAGTGAGAGGTCCGCGTACCACAAAAAAAAAAAAAAAAAAAAAAAGAAACATTTAAAAAAGGCTCAAGGAGGCTTCCCTGGTGGCACAGTGGGTTCATGCCCTGGTCCGGGAAGATCCCACATGCCACAGAGCGGCTGGGCCCGTGAGCCATGGCCACTGAGCCTGCACGTCCAGAGCCTGTGCTCCGCAACGGGAGAAGCCACAGCAGTGAGAGGCCCACGTACCACGAAAGAAAAAAAAAAGAAGGCTCAAGGGCCAGTCAAAATAGAAAAAAGGAATTTATAAAAAACTTTTTAGGGCTTCCTTAAAGTGGCACAGTGGTTAAGAATCTGCCTGCCAATGCAGGGGACACGGGTTTGAGCCCTGGTCTGGGAAAATCCCACATGCCACAGAGCAACCCAGCCCGTGCGCCACAACTACTGAGCCTGCGCTCTAGAGCCCACGAGCCACAACTACTGAGCCCACGTGCTGCAACTACTGAAGCCCAAGTGACTAGAGCCCGTGCACTGCAACAAAGAGTAGCCCCTATTCACTGCAACTAGAGAAAGCCCAGGTGCAGCAACGAAGACCCAATGCAGCCAAAAAAATAGAATAAATAAATTTTTTAAAAAACTTTTTAAACTTGTATTGTGTTAGTCTGCTTGGGCTGCCATAACAGAATACCACAGACTGGGTAATTTAAATACAGAAATTTATCTTCTCATAGTTCTGGTGACTGGAAATCTAAAATCAAGGTTCTGGCAGACTTGGTTTCTGATGAGATCTTTCTTCCTGGCTTGCACATGGCACCTTGTCACTGGCCTCACGTAGCCTTTCCTCTGTGTGTGAACATTCCTGGGGTCTCTTCCTCTTCTTGTAAGGACACTAGTCCTATTAGATTAGGACTCCTTCCTTATGACCTTATTTTACCTTAATTACCTCCTTAGAGGCCCCCATCTCTAAATACAGTCAAACTAGGGGTTAGGGCTTCTCCCTATAAATTTGTTGGAGATATGATTCAGCCCATAACAGTGTGAACTACAACATTTCTGTATTAAAAGTCGTAAGTCTCGCAATTGTACCCCAATAAAGATGTTAAAAAAAAAAAAGATATACAAAAAAAAAAAAAAAAGTCGTAAGTCTCACAGTCACCTATATTCATTTATTGCTTTACCAATAGTTACTGAAAATTTTGGTTCCTTTTCCAAATATTAAGTATATTCACAAGACTAAATCACCCTATGATCTCTAGCTTTTTTTTTTAAATAACTTTTAAAATTTATTTTATTATTTATTTATTTATTTTTGGTTGTGTTGGGTCTTTGTTACTGTGTGCGGGCTTTTCTCTAGTTGTGGTGAGCAGGGGCTGCTCTTCATTGTGGTGTACAGGCTTCTCATTGCGGTAGCTTCACTTGTTGCAGAGCACAGGCTCTAGGCACACGGCCTCAGTAGTTGTGGCTCGCAGGCTCTAGAGTGCAGGCTCAGAAGTTGTGGCACACGGGCTTAGTTGCTCTGCAGCATGTGGGATCTTCCCAGACCAGGGCTCGAACCCGCGTCCCCTGCATCGGCAGGCAGACTCTCAACCACTGCTCCACTAGGGAAGCCCCATAGTCATTATTGCTTCCAAAGTTTTCTGTTCCTTTCTCTCTTCTCTTTCTGGTATTACCATTATGCATATATTACACCTTTTGTAGTTGTTCACAGTCCTTGAATATTCTGTTCCATCTTCTTCAGTGTTTTTGCTCTTTGCTTTTCAGTTTTGGAAGTTTCTATTGACATATCCTCATATGGTAACTCTACGTTTAGTCATCTGAGGAACTGCCAGGCTGTTTTACTTTCTCATCAGCTGTGCAGGAGGGCTCTTATTTCTACACATCTTCATCATTGCAGGTCGTTATCAAACTTTTTGATTCTTAACATAATTAAAAACACTTTTTAATTGTGGTAAAATATACACAACATAAAATTTACCGTAGCAACCATTTTTAAGTGTACAGTTCAGTAATCTTAAGTACATTAAAATTGTTAAGAAGCTAGTCTCCAGAACTCTTTCTATCTTGTAAAACTAAAACTCTCTATACCCATTAAATGTCAACCTCCCATCTCCCTATACTCCCAGCTCCTGGAAACCACAGTTCATACTTTTTGCCTCTATGAATTTGGCTACTCTAAGTACCTCATATAAGTAGAATCATATAATATTTGTCCTTTTTATAACTGGGTTATTTCACCTAAAATAATATCCTCAAGGTCCACCCATGTTGAGGCATGTATCAAACCTTCCTTCCTTTTTAAGACTGAATAATATTCCATTGTATGTATATACCACATTTTATTTATCCATTCATCCATTAATGGACACATATGTTGCTTCTACTTTTTGGTTATTATGAATAATATTGCCATGAATATGGGTGTTCAAATATCTCTTAGAGACCCTGCTTTCCATTCTTTTATGTATGTACCCAGAAGTGAAATTGTTGGATCATGTAGTATAATTCTATTTCAAATTTTTTGAGGAACAGCCATACTGATTTCCATAGTGGCTGCACCATTTCACATTCCCACCAACAGTGCACAAGTGTTCCAATTTCTTCCCATTCTTGCCAGCACTTGTTATTTTCTGTTTGTTTGGTTTTGACACTAGCCATCATAGTGGATGTGAAGTATATCTAATTGTGGTTTTTATTTGCATTTCCCTAATGATTAGTGATGTTGAGCTCACCTTTACGATTTGAAGCCCATGATATTTCAACCATAAAACAAGATTCAGTGAGACTCATCAGAGTCTTTAACAAAATTCCAGTCCCCGTTTAGGCCAAAATCTCTGTTCACAAGTAACCTACATTACTTGGTATGGCAACAAGCTTCCTTCAGTGGGTAAAAGTTTTTTTTTAAGTATAGAAAGGATTACAATGATTAAAATTGAAGTATTAATGTTTGGGGGCTATGAAGGGGGTCATTCAGATTTGTCATTTTACGTATTTGGCCTATTTGGAATGACAGTCTTATAATTTCAATTGAAAATTGTAATTGTGATTTTTACTCAGGGTGACCAACTTGTCCTGGTTTTACTCAAGACTGTCTTTGTTTTAAAACTGAAAGCCCTGCATCCTCGACACTCTTCAATTTAGTGTAATTGGTCATTTTATTTTGACTAGAGTTTTTCAAATGAAATCTTACTAAACTCATATACAATATTGTATCATTTAAGAGAACTTTAGTGTCACTGTGTCTTTAATGTACTAAATATATAAAAGCTATATAAGTATATATTGGGCTTTCTGTAGTTCAGATAATTGAAGTACTTAAAATGAAAATATAATATATTAAATGTAAAAACAAAGTTTAAAATGTTTGAAGGTTTTTAACTAATGAAACCAAACATTATTCAAAACCCCTTTAGAAACTTAATATTTCCTATACTTATACATAAACTAAAGAGATTTGTGAGCTACCCTTAAAGTCTATTGATGCAGAAGAGTCTAACTGACGATCTGGAAGACAAAAATCCCATTTCATTTGTGTTGCCACAACCCAACCTTAAGTATAATGTTTTCCTTAGGTAAATTGAATGCCAGTGGTTTAAACCAAAATAAATTGAGAAACAGTTTTTTGGATATACTAAAGCTATTCTAAAGGACACCAAAAACTGACATCAACTGTAACCCAAGATGTTTGAAAATATCTCCATTTAGGGGGGGTTCGAAAGGAGTCAGATTATCCTGGTAACATGGGGCCCATTAACAGTTGTCAAGTTAATCAATAGAACACATCAATTACCATAAATATACACACATTTGGGATGAAAGCACATCCTTTTTGAGATTGAGGAGATGAATCCAAATTGCTTTTTTTGTTGTTGTTTTGAGACAGCTTAGCTTAACTGTTAAGAAACCAACATTTACTAACATTTTCAGCTAAAAAGTGGATTCCACTCTCGTCTTCTCTTGATGGAGTGCTGCCTCTGTAACGTGATTAAAGACCAAACAGGCTCAAAAGCCCATTTTGATAATGTGTACACAGCACTACAGTTTATTTTTAAATTGCATATATTTTGACCAGGCTGGAAAGAAAATATCCTCTTATAGACTTCATTATTTTTTATTGCTTTAATTTTTTAATGGTCCTCCTAATGATGGATACTTGTTTCCAGTTTTATGCTATTATAAAAAAAATTCCATCCTTGAAACATATATCTTTGTGAACTGGCCAATAATAAGAGTTTCTTACTGAATAGTAGTTTCTCTGTATTCTAGATGTTATTGTGTTGATTTTATGTAGCTGATATTTTCTCCTTGTGTACTCGTCTTGGTGGCTTTTGTCATATTCATGTTTTAAATAATTATGTAGTCAAGTCTGTTGATCTTTTCCTTTGTCATCTGTTTTGTGGCTTTTGTATTTCTAAATTATTTATATTCATTTCCACAGAGATATTTTCATTTTTAACTGTCACTTGTAAAAACACTTTCTTTTTATAGAATCCTGTGAATGATGGCAAAATGTTAACATGTGATACATTCTGATGGCATGTAATAATCACATAAGGATCAGTGACTCTTTTGATTTCAGAATTATGAAATAAATGTAGTAAATTCTGGAAAAGCAAAAAGAAAATATCCTCTTAAAGCTCATTTTTTTTTTTTTGCCTTTTTTCTGACAAAAATTATGTACAGAAATGTGGTTCATCCTGCCAACTTTCCCAAAGTGGTAATTTCTGCAGGAAGTCTAAGAAAACGTGAAGTCTAAAGAACCATTGAGGTGTAGTCAGCAATATTTACAGGCACTTGGATTCATGCAAGCTCTTTTGAGGCTACGATAGGCTTCAAACCAAGCCTTCAGCCTGTTATCCTATTTGGGGAAAGCTAGTACTGGATACTGTGCTTGAGCTATCGTGACCAGATGACCAGTGACAATGGCTTCCTAGCTACTTCTCTTTGTTTTTTTTTATAACATTTAAAAAAAAATTTATTTATTTTATTTATTTATTTTTGGCTGCATTGGGTCTTTGTTGCTGTGCACGGGCTTTCTCCAGTTGCGGTGAGCGGGGGCTACTCTTCATTGCGGTGTGTGGACTTCTCATGGCGGTGGATTCTCTTGTTGCAGAGCACGGACTCTGAGTTCCCCGGGCTTCAGGAGTTGTGGCTCACGGGCTCTGGAGCACAGGCTCAGTAGTTGTGGCGCACGGGCTGAGTTACTCCACGGCATATGGGATCTTCCCGGACCAGGACTCGAACCCGTGACCCCTGCATTGGCAGGCGGATTCTTAACCACTGCGCCACCAGGGAAGCCCCCTTCTCTTTGTTATATACCTATCTCTGGAATATGTTCCATCCCAAGCCTGATTCATGGCTATTGGCCTATTTAGGTTGAAAAGCAAGAGAAAAACAGCATTGTGTCTTCCTTTGCAAGCTGTGACACCACATGCAGTTTTCCTTTTGCAAAGGTACAGAGCAGCCTTGCAAAACGCACAGCCTGCAACCAACTGCCACTCTATTACCCCAGAGGAGACTAACCGACAACCTGGAGGACAAAAATCTCGTTTTATTTTATGTTGTCAAAACCCAACCTTAAGTATTAAATACTTCTAGGAAAAAATCATAACATCTTAAAAGGTGTCTTATTTTATTATAAGGGATGTGCTATTACATTAAAGAACACTGCAGCCTTCCAATTAGTTCTTAAACAGTTTAAAAGTATCATGGCTAAAGGGAAAAAGCTAAGTTAATAATACGAAGATATTTTTATCAACATGAGTCTGAAATACCTTTGAAAACCCTGCTATATATCTTATTATAAAGGACGGATTTTCCAAAAGGTTAATATTTATTCTTACAAAGAATGATTTCTTAAATTAAAGTTTTAAAACATTAATAATTGCCAATGGTTTCAAACAGACCTCCTTTTATCGAGGAGCTGGAATCTTTCGGTTCACTAGACCTCCTTGATCTTAGTCTGTATGAATTGTTTAGTTTTATTTGGTGCCACAGTGACTCCACCAAACTTATCAGAAGCCTCAGTTTAATACAGAAAAAGAGAGGCTCAGAACATGTCAATATAATACTGTTAATGTTTTCCACGTTTATGATTCCAAGGTCAAAGCCAAACCTCTTATTGTATTAATAATAGCAAAGCAAAAATAGGCTTTGTAGTTGTGAATTCATGGTTTTAAAGAATAATTTCCCTATGTTTTTATTAATTCAAGCCATGCATTGAACCATTCAAAGATTCCATTATGGATTCCAATGATATATCTCACATTGTACCTTTAACTTTGGAAGACTGTGCGGATGGATGTGCGTGTGATTCCTTGCAGTCGTTATGTCAACTTATAACATTAAACGTGATATTTAGTAAAATAAACCTTAGAGCTTAGTAGTGAAATAATTTAAAAACAGTTTTCCTCTACTCATTTCAAATAGTAGGATTGACAGTATAGCTTGTGTGCTGAGCATTACAAAGCAGGGCCTATATTCTGCATTCTGATACTATCTGATCTGTAGATCAGCAAGAATCAGAATTAAAAACGAAAAAAAAAAAAAAGCTTTGAGGAAAACTCAGACAGCCTCAGCTCACCAAACCCTTTCCTTTTGAGAGCATATTGACTCCCATCCAGCAGTGAGTAGTGATGAAAGTCAACCAAAGCTGTCCATGTGTTGCAAGAGGACTTTGCTTGGCCAAAGCTCTCATTGAGGACAAAGCTGGCATTGATGGCTGTCTCAGATGACTGGGCATGAAGAGGGAGTTACTTGGCAGCTTCTTCTGCTACCTGTGGGACTTACTCTCCCATCATTCCCACCTGCACTCTTCCCCACCTTAAACTTAATCTCAGTGGATGGGAATAGGGATTCAAAATACAGCTAAAGATGCTCAAACTCCTGTTTCATGTGGCAGACCTAGCCTGCGTGCCTCTCAAGGGACAAGCTCATCTTCTGTAGTCTCCTAAAAAAAATACATTCTTACCTAGCCAAACCTACTTCCCCCACTTACGGTCATATGCAGGCGTGTGCAAACAAGCAGTGCTGTTCATTCGACTTTTTTACAGTGGGGCCCATTTAGATCTCTCTGGTGGCTCTGAGAAGGATTCTGGCAGCTGGAATGGCTCATGGTTACATGGTAAAGCCCAGGTTTCAATTACTTTGAAGAACTAAACATTTCTTAGCATTCTTTCATCATGAACTTCATGGTTTCATCTGTCACGTTGTTTTGCCAGCGAGGCACTTTTTGAATAGTTCTATTTGGTTTGTATCTCATGAATAGCAATCAAAGGAGTTAAGTTTTATTTTTAAGAGATGGCAAAGACTATCTCGCCTCCTTCCCTTGTTTGATAAGTGAGTTACATGGCATGGGAAGGATGAGAATTGAAGCTCAATCCATGTTCACTTCCTCCTGAAATTAGGAGAACATTTATGACTATAGCTCATTTTCCTATTACAACATTTTGACTTGTAAGGAACCAAAGAAACATTCTGCTTCAGTGTTTGCCATGTTTTATTCTAAACATATTGATTGGTATGTCGTGGTCACACACGTTTGGGAACACTGGGTTAAAGAAAGCTAAAGACATTTCTTTCCCGAGTCTCAGAGGCAGTAGGTCAAAGCAGTGAAGAGTCTGAACACTGGAACTCCTGCTAGCTTTGACTCCTGACTCCACCACTAAGACTTAAGTCCCTCAATCTCTCTGCACCTCAGTTTCTTCATCTGCAAAATAGAACTATAAGTAGGGTCTATCCCTCAGGGCAATTTTGAGAACCACTTGAGTTGATATATATGAAGCCCTTGGAACAGAACCTGACATAAACACCTTGTATATATTAACTATTATTACTATAATTATTATGTTTCCAAAGAGGAGATAAAATAGTTTTCCCCAACCTTATTCAGTCATTCGTTTTCTTCTGCCCAATATAAGCAGCCTTGAGTGAGAGAGAGTTTGAGAGTTAACTGGTCAAGTTGAGAAAAAAAAAATGCTTCAGCGTTTATTTGGGCTTTTTTTTTTTTCTTTCGCGGTACGCCGGCCTCTCACTGTTGTGGCCTCTCCCGCTGCGGAGCACAGGCTCCGAACGTGCAGGCTCAGCGGCCATGGCTCACGGGCCCAGCCACTCCGCGGCATGTGGGATCATGTGCGGACCGGGGCACGAACCTGTGTACCCTGCATCAGCAGGCGGAGTCTCAACCACTGCGCCACCAGGGAATCCCTATTCGGGCTTTTTATTGCTGCTGCCTAACTTTCCCGGGATTTGCTATTTCACTTTTTGCTGGTTTTAAAGGTAAGATTAGAGCACAGTTTGAGGGATATTCTGTAGAAAGACTGAAAAGATTACATTGTTTATCAATTAATCCCTGCCTGTTTTCCCAAAGCCTGAGAGAGAGAGAGAGAAAGAAAGAGGGAGATTGAGAGGAAGAAGACGGACATTTTGAGAACACAAATTCAAAAATATATTCATTCCCTTTCTTCATTCCTTAAATTTTGTTCGAGTGTCTACATGTGTCAGGGACTGTTCTAGGCACTGGAGATACTCCAGTGAGTGAGATAGACAAACATCCAAGCTTTTGTGGAACTTGGGTTCTGGTGGTCACCGATGTGTAAACATCCATAAGCCAATAACAGAGTCACAATCAAGTCACTTATGTTTCTCCAGGTTTCTGAATACATTAAAAAAGAAAAAAATGAAGAAACGGCAACATCAGTTTCTATAAACTTTAGTGAACTTTAAATGATTATATTTAACAAATTAATACTTACAGCATAAAATAAGTAGAATAACAGTATGTTTAATCTCGTTTAGAAATAACCTCCAAAGTGGAAATGCAAGGCCCCAGCTTGGACCTTAAGGGACTCCTACAAACCCCAACGTCACCCTTACCCCACCCCAAGCCTGTGTTAAAATCCCAGCCTTAAATAGAAACCCATCAACTTATCTGCCCTTTATCAGCCGAAACAATGACACTTCTTTCCCTCTCAGCCTTTGTTCAGGATAACCTGCTTAGACTTATAGTTTGTATTTTATGTAGACTAAGTTTTTTAGTTTAAGGAGCATCTAAAACAGCATATTAACATTAAAGCCTTAAATCAGAAAGAAACACAGTTGCAATTTTTCTTTTTTTTGAGTTTAAAGGTAGGCAGCCATATGTATCTGTCTCAGACTGGAATCAAGCCCTGAAATAAGACATATGACGTGGCTACAATTTAACTCATTAATTTTTTGTCCACAGAATGCAATTTTGGTAAGTGACAACATTGAATAGTTACTATGTTTTATTACAAATTTAAAAATGACACTTAACTGAGCTAGTCACTGGACTTGAAATCATTTTAAGGCAGAAAATTGTGACTATATAAATATTTAGTGTAGGGTCCACAATTCATTAGTGAATTAATAGGTACATAATTTTTCTAGTATTTTAATTTGTCTTTGCTTCTTTAATAATCTGCTCAACACTAACATATAATATTTGATATCTTTGAAAAATATAGGAGCTCAGAATTATAAACTTTTAGAGCTAAAAGGGGCTTGGAGACCCTTTCAGTGGACCCACTCCTTTTACAAATGAGGAAACTGAGGACCAGCATGGGTAGAGTCAGTTGTCTTTTGCCTGAATCAGGATTTTTGTATGAGCAGACTATTATATTTAGGGTTTATTTAAAACAGGATCCTTGTATCCTACTAAAACCTCCTCTATTATGCATAAAATCATCAGTGTCAACAAGCTTGCTAAACAAAATAAACGTTACGTTTAAATGTACTAAGTTTAAAACGCTTTAAAACTACTTGTTTTTGACATATCTTTTAGGTATAATCTTCATCTTAAAAACAAATCAAATCGAAACAAAAAGAATCCCCATTTTGTCATGCAGCCTTTGTCTAGCTAAATTAAGAAAACTAAAGGGAATAAATGATACTCACTTTTAATTTTTCTGTATTAGTATCTGAGAAATGCCATATTTCTAAGTCCAGCTCTAGCTTTCTATGCACCCAAATGAAGTGAAATGGAAGGTTAATTTCTCAGAGATAAAAGATAGCTTTAATTTTTTTGTTGTTAACAAGATGGACTTCTTATCGCTGTCTAAAAAGAAAAAGGTTTGCCTTAATTTATTATTGCAGTGAATATATTAAAAAAGAGTCAACTCTAATTTTACAATATGGTTTCATGCTTCCAATATGTTGAAAAGCACATGTAACTAACACGCACAATATCATGGAAGACTGGACGTTGAGTAGGATTTGGGGATCTTTTTCTCAACAGTGAAATAAAGTCTTTATGTAACAGTCTGCTTACTCTCCTTTGGGTATGCGACTGTTTCACGCCTGTTTTTTTTTGGCGGGGGAAACACAGATTATGAGTAACCTCTGTGAGGTAAGGGATAGAAGGAGGGGAAAACACGGTTGTTGGAAGGAATGCTGGAAAAATTCATGACAGAGGGAACAAAAAGAAAGAGAAGGGAGCCAGCAAGCAAAACAAGGGCGGCGTCCACAAGAGGCTCCCCCGCACGCGAGATCCTGTTGGCTTCCTCACCTAAAACTTTTGATTTTCTTTTCAAAATCTTTCTACTTTTGGATACTTCAAAACAGTGCTTCCCAAAATGAGATGCTTTCAAATCACAAAATTTTTTCTAGAACATTTATATACTTAATATGTAATGTTTCAGAAAAATATATATCGCATGTAACTATAATATATAAATATTATTATTAGATATTTATAGATTATAACATAATATATAAAAACACAGAAATATAAAAATATATATGTGAGCAGCACATCTATGGATGGTAGTGAAAGAAATTTCCCCTTAGCAAAATAAATTTAAGTTTTCTTTAAAAAAAAAAGATTAGGGGCTTCCCTAGTGGCGCAGTGGTTGAGAGTCCGCCTGCCGATGCAGGGGACGCGGGTTTGGGCCCTGGTCCGCGAAGATCCCACATGCTGCGGAGCGGCTGGGCCCGTGAGCCATGGCCGCTGAGCCTGCGCGTCCGGAGCCTGTGCTCCGCAACGGGAGAGGCCACAGCGGTGAGAGGCCCGCGTACCGCAAAAAAAAAAAAAAAAAAAAAAAAAAAAAAGAGATTAAATTTGTTAATGAGGATCAAGGAACTAACAGGATGCTTGAATATGCCAAAATTCTGAAGGTCATATACGAATGACAAGTTTAGGACATTTATTCCTATAAAGAGTTTCTGTTTGTGTGTTTATCTTTCAGCCTTTTGAAGCTTAACAGTGTAAGGGAGTGATTCAGAAGGTTATGGGTGTGTATTCCTAGCAGAACTGACTTTTTCAAATTGCACGAGTCCCCTGGTCACCTCTCCCTCTTAAACATTCTGCCAGGTCTCTGTGCCCTCCATTAGTCCCTCTGTGAATGGTGTGAAGGTAGAGTAATGAATGAATGAATCCTGTTTCATACAGGTCCAGGGAAGGCAGAAAATATCAGTCACAACAAAGCACCCCCTAGACACACACCGCACAATCACACACGTTCCTTACCTGATACATTGCAGGTCATTCAATATAAAGTAGGAAAAAAAGATCTTCAGACAAAACTGTCCACTTGGAAATACATTTTTGTTTAGCTGATTAATTCTGTAGTTTTACATTTTTTGAACAAGGGAGTCCAAGGTATAGTTCATAATATATTTCGGTCTAGTAACATTTCAAGAAAGTAACAATGTTTTAAGGGGCATCTCCACAGCAAAGCACATTCATTTTTCAGAGGAAAAAAACCCTCATGGACATTTTTTAATGTTGCGTTCAAGACTGAGATGAATCCGAAAGGGGCTTGACAGATGCGACTGTCATAGTGTACTGGGACCGAATTCCTCTAGCACAGAGAACTGAATGTTAAAATAAAATTTGAAAGGTCTTTCTTTCCTTGCCGTACCCTTCTCCAAATCTCCAAAGCATTTGTTTTGTAAAATCCTAAGTGGAAACACATTTTGGTGCCATAATTTCAAACAAACCATCTCTTTTTGAACTCTGCAGCCTGGATGCATGAACACAATAGCATATCAAGTTCACAGAATTTCAGATAAACCACGTTCAAGCTATAAAAATGACCGGAAAAAAAAGTCCTAATTTTTCACACATCTCATTTCCTTTTCCCACACTCCTTTAAGAAAGCCCAGCTTTGGTGTGTCTTTAGTAAGAGGAGTTGCTGCAGACACATATACTGTTGTATGCTGGCTGAATCTATTCACAAGTTAGTGTGAGTTAACTGACAGGCTGAGGTGAGGTCATCTCAACCACAAATACCAGTTCATGAGGCAAGGGGTAGACAGCAGGAAGCAACTGGAGACTCCAAGAAATAAATGGGTTAAAATTGGGGTGCACAGGGCTTCCCTGGTGGCACAGTGGTTAAGAATCCGCCTGCCAATGCAGGGGACACAGGTTCGAGCCCTGGTCCGGGGAGATCCCACATGCCACGGAGCAGCTGAGCCCGTGCGCCACAACTACTGAGCCTGTGCTCTAGAGCCCGTGCTCCGCAACAAGAGAAGCCACCGCAGTGAGAAGCTGGCACTCCACAACGAAGAGTAGCCCCCGCTCGCCGCAACTAGAGAAAGCCCGTGTGCAGCAACAAGCACCCAATGCAGCCAAAAATAAATAAATTAATTAAATAAATAAATTTTTTTAAAAATTGGGGTGCACTAACTTTCACATAAGAACTCTGACCAAACTGTTCTTGCAACTCTCTTCTAAGATAGAAAGAAAAATAAATAAAAGTATCACCATTCTGAGCCTTGCATTTTGCCTGAATTAATTTGCTTAAAGCAGTTAAACATTTACCTCCTTGCTTTTTAAAGTCAACTTAAAATATTTTCATTCAATAAAGTTTATTGAAAATTCAAGAGGATGATGATGGTGTTGATGATAATTTGGATAAACATGATTGTCATTACATTAACGTTTTGAAAATGGCATCAGAATAAAACAACCTGAATAATTGACCTGAATAAATAAAATGACCTGAAAATAGGCCAAAATAATTGCAAAGAGGAGTGAGAACCCAGGATTATTCCTCTTCAATCAGGTAGATGTTTTATTATTGCACAAATGCTTTATAAATATACTACAGAAGCTTCAAATTTCAGAAAATATGGCCATTCTTTGGGGCAAAAAGGTGCAAATCTCTAAGAGGTAGAGAAGAAAAATGATTTATTCTGTTTTTCTAGCATTGCTAGTTTCCAGGAGTTCACCTTTTGATCCAGCTACAAGGCAATGATTTTCTGAAGTGCTTTCTGATGGTGTCTGACATCTTTTATAGTACTCTTGAACAATCTTGTAATGTGCTAAACGATACCAAATTGAGTTAGTGGCCAAGAAAAAGAGTCCAGTAGGCCCATGGGTGTCATGAGTGTTTCGCTACTTGCTGCTTCTTGTAGCCACTGCTCAGAGGGAAGAAATGAAGTTTTTTGAGCCTCTGAAACCTCAAGTGGTGGATTTGGTGGAGAGCTGTAGCAGATCTGGGACAAGTATGAAAGGATTCAATAGTCTTAAGCATGTAGAAGTTTACAAGTTGTCACATTTTTGTCCTTTTTAGTCACTTGTTTATTCATTCATTCATACAGTCAATCACCAAATATCTATTGAAGTACTGCTCTCTGTAATGTCTGGTAATATATGTTAGGTGGGAAATAAAGATAAAAGAGATGCTGCTCTTGAGCTCAAGGAGTTTATAGTCAGTAAGAGAGACGCATATCAAAATGAATTAAAGATAGAATAATGTGCTGACATTGAAAGAGGTGTTACATATGAGTTCAGAGGAAAGAGAGATTTCTTCCAGCTGGGGTAACCAAGAAAATATTCACTCATTTATACACTGATTGATTTACACATGTCCGTAGTCAGGGACTACTGTGAGCAAAATACAGGTAAAGAAGTGGTTAAAATTCATTTATGTGATCATTCAACAAATATATATTTAGGGTCTACTGTATATCAAGGCTTGTTCTAGACTCTGGGCATTGTTTAGTGAATAGGCCAGACTCTGTGGTGGCTTCAGGATGGGAAAAACTGAATGAGAAAGGAGATATTGAATATCTAGAAAGAAAAGTGAATAATGAAGAGACCTAAAAGGCTGGGAGAGAACAGGATAACCCTTAGGCAGGAAGAGACTGCCTCTTCCCTTGCATCTAAAGGGAAGTAGCCAAGACTGGTGGCCAAGGTAGATTTGAAAGTTACACGGCAGAAATTGAGGAAGATCTGTTTTGTGACTTACATTTTTGTAGCCTGAAATATCAAAGAGGAGCTGAGTCTAGGTGAACGAATCAGGCTTTGCCCGCCACCACTCCATTAGAACTGTCAAGGTCATCGTGACCTTCAATGGTGCTGAAAGTCAGTTCTCATCCTACTTATTAATGGCATCTGACACAATGGATCATTTCCTGTTCCCTGAAAAGCTGCCTTTTCTAGCTTTATCACGTATATATTGTGCATTACTTTAAAACTATATGGGCCCCACTTCTTACTCTAGCTATTGCTCTAGGGAACAGTTACATGAAGCCTTCAACCAGCTTTGCAGATGTGCAAGCTGTGTTGCCTCTCTTGCTTTCTGCCCTGGGGCTTCTCTGACACCATGGAATGGGACATCTTATAAGATGCAGGTGGAACTAACTCATGCATGATCCAGAAATTTGGGGGAGTTCACATTCCTTGGAGCAGTCCTTGATCAATCAGGGATAGAAGCCAATGGGTAAATGCTTTCTCCATTCTTCCCTGAGCAGACAGTTTGGAGATGCATTTCATAAGACGTTTGTGAAAGTTCTACCAGATAGAGCCATGCAGAGTGTTTTTTCCCTCCGCCTGTGTTTTCCTGAACTTATCCCTTACTCCTGCTTTATGGGGTTCATATTCCAAAACACACCACCAATGATGAGCCTTTGTTTCAGTCTCTTCTTTAAAGGAGTCGAGGTTAAGATTCTTGATATGAAGCAGAGCTATAAACAAGCCTAAATGCTCAGCCAAAACAGGTTCCTTTATAGCTCTGTCCCATCACAAACAGATCCTAGGTCTAATTTCCAGCAGCCTCTTCTGTGGCTGTTGAAGATGTAGAGCTTCTTAATGTGCCAGGTGTCCTTCAGGATTTCACTGCATGCCTTAAGTTGAGAGTTGGTGATCTGAGCTCATTGTTTCCCCCCTTCCCCAGATTTCTAAAAACTTTACCAAAATCCTGTCCACTCCATAATCCACATAATTACTATTGCCCCCAGAACATTCAAGTGCCACAGATACTTTTCACCTATGTCTACATGCCAGGGGTTATCACCACCCCACTTACCACTAGCAATGGGATTCTTATTATCATATCATATGCTTGGTGGGTGATCCAGCTTTAATATCCTACCCAGAGGGCCTGCTTCCTAGGGTCACTCTTGATAACAAGAGTCAGCCTGGACTCCTCAAAAAATGACCCTAAAAACCAAGGTCTATATCTAGGTAGTTTATTTTGAAATGTGATCCCCAGGAATTGGGAGTAAGGGACAAGGACAGTAAAACAGGGAAGGAGGGAAAAAACACTCGGGATACCTCCATCCTGCAGGACCTTCATGAGAGCCTTATGACGTGCATCTCTAAACTGTTCACTCAGGAAAACCATTTAACCATTTCAGGCTGGAAGGACGGTGGGAGATGCTTCATGGAACTGAACTCCCGGAGAACCATGGAAATCTGGACTGGCAGAGGCCCTTGGTCAATATAGACGAGATAGATGTGATTACTAACATGAGCTGAAAGGCTGGAGTGGCAGTCAGGATGCCTTGGCCTTACAGGAACCTGTGGCAATATGTGAAAGATCAACTAGTCAGTTACATGGCCGATATAAAAATCATAGTTCAAAAACGTGAGCTGGCAAGCAGAAAGCTGATATCAGCCACTGCTTTGGAAAATCATGGTCCCTCACCCGAATTCCAGATCTAAGTCAGTTCACAGACACAGAGAGCTTTGATTAAAAGGAGGCTGCGTCCTCTAGAACAGTTGTTTTCAACTGGGGACCCCAAAGGATATTTGGCTGTGTCTAAAGACATTTTTGGTTGTAATAACTGGGGGAGGGATCGAACGGGATTCCACTGGCTTCTAGTGGGTACAGGCTAGGCAAACTGCTAAAATAGCAAACGGTACATCAGAAGTAATACTACATCTCAGGGGGAGTTGCTAGGATCACCTGCAAAGACCTCAGGTCACAGGGCTAGTGGTCTCCATTATACCCCTGTACATTTCGTCTGTCTGGCAAAATATGACGGACCTTGGTGAATACAGTGGACATGGTGGATAATGTTGGTGCTCCCCTCTGATCCCCTCAGTTCTCTTCGTCCCTCTTTTGTGCAGTCCCTCTTGCATTTTAGTGTGCTTTTTCTTTGAAAACCCAGCATCTGAAGTTCTTCTTTGGAGGATGGTCCTTGGGTTACAGAAGACTGCTTGACCTGTAGGTGATGAGAGCTGGAGAGGGAATTTACTGCCCCTCACTAAGGTCCTAACAATGGCGCAACTGATCTGTAGCTTGGCCCACATGATGCAACATATTCTGAAGGTGGCTTCTGTCTTGTGTAAGGATGCTCTGCATCATCTCTGGAAAGTCCTTTGGAGGGTCACATCATAGCTCTCTACAGTTCTGGAGTGCTCCCTCTTACGACAGAGAACCATTTGTCATTTGTAAATTAGCCCCTGATGTTTCTTGGCCCTAGTAATACTGAGCACTTGACTGTGGGACATCAAAGTGACTGTGCAGGTGGAACTGTCCATCATAATCTGGGTCCTCTGTGTCATAGAGGTGGGTAGGCACAATGGCAATCCATTGTGTTGAAAGGGTACATTTGGAATTGTGTCAAGAAAGCACAAGTAGATTATATAAATAGTCCAGATGTCCATGGCATTTACCTTTGTTGCACCAACACCTCTCCTTCAACTCATACCTATGACATCATGGGGTGGAAGTAGAAAGGTATAACCTACTTACAGGAAAAGATTTAGACTTAGTTCACAGATGGCTTGGCATGATATGTTGCTGTTAGCCTATAAAGGACTACTGCCCCAGTCAAGGGTGGCCCTAAAGTCAGTGGAGAAGGAAAGTCCTTCTAGTAGGCACAGCTGTGAGCAGTATGCTTGATAGTTCAGTATGTATGGAGGCAGAATTGACCTAAAGAATGGATAGACACAAATTTCTGGGCAGAAGCAAATGGTTTCACTATTTGGTCAGGAGCCTAGAATGACTAAGATTAAAATTTTGGAGGCCAAAAAATCTGGAAGGGGCATGTGGATGGACCTTTGGAAAAGGGAAAAAGCATCCTTGTGTCTCACAGTGATGAGCCCCAGAGAGAATTCACTACAGAGGAAAGAGCCAATGCCTGGGCTGACAAAAAGCTGGACCTGTGCCTGCCAGGCAGTTCCTTTCCTTGGCCACCTAGTGCTGGTGCAAGGTGTGAGTGAAATGGGGATGGGGCGGGGGACATGGTGGCTGAGATGGATCCTAAACATGGGACAAATGGATGAACTTCCTCTCACCAAGCCTCATCTAGCTATTTCCGTTTCAACTTGATATTATCCATTTTTTCCACCAACATGGAAACTCCATGAGGGTAGCTATTTTTGTCTAGTTTTGTTCATCATCCACCACCTAGAACTATGTCTTGTACATAATGTGGTTTCAATAAATAATTGCTGGATTAAACAATACTGTGATTAGTTTATGCAGCCAGCACTATCAAGAGGGCAGCCTGCGTGGAAGAAACAGCCTAAACAAGGGCCAGAGGGCAAGAATTGTTAGGTTTTGTTTAAGGAGCAACGATTAGTTGTTTCATTTAGAAGAATTTGACTTTTAGAACTACTTTTTTATTTTTTTAAATTTTTATTGGAGTATAGTTGATTTACAATGTTGTGTTAGTTTCAGGGGTACAGCAAAGTGAACCAGTTATATATATATATATATATATATATATATATATATATATATATATATATATATATATCTCCAGTTTTTTTTAAGATTCTTTTCCCACATAGACCATTACAGAGTATTGATAAGAGTTCCCTGTGCTATACAGCAGGTTCTTATTAGTTTCCTATTTTATATACAGTAGTGTGTATATGTCAATTCCAATCTCCCAATTTATCCCTCCCCCCCATCCCCGGTAACCATAAGTTTGTTTTCTACATCCGTGACTCTACTTCTGTTTTCTAAGTAAGTTCATTCGCACCCTATTTTTTTAGATTCCACATATAAGCAATGTCATATGATATTTGTCTTTCTGTGTCTGACTTACTTCACTCAGTATGGCAATCTCTAGGTCTATCCATGTTGCTGCAAATGGCATTATTTTGTTCTTTTTTATGGCTGAGTAATATTCCATTGTGTATATGTACCACATCTTCTTTATCCATTCCTCTGTTGATGGACATTAGGTTGCTTCCATGTCCTGACTATTGTAAACAGTGCTGCAGCTAACATTGGGGTGCATGTAAGTTTCTGAATTATGGTTTTCTCCAGGTATAGAAACGTAAATTGGCCTATGGAGAATAGTATGGAGGTTCCTTAAAAAACTAAAAATAGAACTGCCATATGACGTAGAACTACTTTTTATACAGAACTTTTGGCAAACTTTATTGTATAGCAGCTTATAATCTTAATGTTTTCAAAGAAAAGAAGGTAGAATAAAACCTGTGGATATTACATCTTTGTACATACCAAGACTACAGTTCCAATTGCAAGGAGCAAAGATGGCAAGGCTTCCAAAATAACTCTTACTACTTTCTGACTAAAATGTGATGTAATTAGATGACTAAATTGGACAAAGTCTCCTACTGTTAAGGGGAACATATTCTTTTCCTGTATCACCCAGATTGTCTAATATCACTTCTCTAAACAGGCTAATTATTCATTTCTCCCTATTGCCTGTGGTAACAATTCCTTAAGATACTAATTATTGAAATTTAATAAGGATAATCAAAAAATTTTGTTTTAAAAATTAAAAATAGAAGAGAAAATCTGAGATCCTATAACTTAACGTTTTCCAGAAGCCACTAGTAGATGATAGATATGATAAGCCATGGCAGATCCTTTTATGTCACTGTCTTCAAATGATCTACCACCTTGGAACAAATCCATTTTGTATTTTTACTCCAGGACTATTTCCTCATCTTTGGCATTGTTCAGAAGTACAAAGTCAGCCTGCGTGCCTTGCAAAGCTACATTTCTGTCAAAAATTTAACACATTGGCTCAAGAGCCATCATCTGGTAAGAGGCAAACGCTATGCCCTGTTAGGCTGGGGGGTATTCTTTGAGTCTGAGAGCTTATTGGTCATCTTGGAGGAGAACGTGATTGCTGACCTACCATGGTGATGCCTCTGATAGAGCTTGTGCTTCCAAACTGTCTTCTTCCTGTCTGGTTCCCTCTCCCTACATGACACTCCTATTCAATTCACTAAGCAACTCACGAAGTCAGTTAGTCCTTGGGACTCTTGGGAAGGTTTACCTCGTCTCCCCTTCCACTCATATTCTTGCAAGGCAGGAAGTGCAAATGAATGTGACTAGAGCTTTTTAATCCCAGGGTTAATTCTTGATGCGACTCTGGCACCTTCCAATAGAAAAATCTTAGTGAGGCTTTTAGCAGCCTAGTTGAGTCCAAGATTATAGAAAAAGAGGAAAGACCAACAATGATGGGTAAATTTTCAACATTTCTCCAATAAGAAGGAGCACATCTCATCATTTTTAGGGCATTGAATAGAAATTACTGCAGCAGCAGCAAATCTGGGTATATCACACAAGTTCTTATGTACATTTTACTTCAAAAGGAAACTCCATGTCACTTTAATGTGCTTATTGGCTGGTGTGGTTCTCTTTACTTTCTCTAAGGCTCTAAAGAACAAAGGATTTTCCATTTGCAGTGAGGAATTGAGCCCGTGGATCATTCAGTGTGGAATAAGAATTTCTCTCAGCAGCGAGAGCACTTCTGTGTATTTTCACTTGGTTATTTAAACTACTTTGGAAGCATAAAAGTGATTTCTTAAGGCAAACTCTCCACTGTTGTTGCAAAGGACCCTCTGGGGAAAGCACACTTAGTTCCTGCTTCTTCCTGCCAGGGCTTTCTGAACAGATAGCTCCAAGAAGATTTCTATCATTTACGTCAATCTACTTTTATTTGTGGGTTTAGTTTGACTAAGAGACAGATACCTAACTTTTTTCTGCTGCACCATTTCTGTACCTCACAGACTAGAGATATTTCTCTGAAACCATAAACATCTGCATAGAGTTTTGTTTATCGTTCATTTGGAAAAATTGAAAAATGTTATTGGTTACTTGCCGTCTCATTGTTAGCTGGCTTTATTGTTGCAGAAGAGTATTTATCTGGAATTTCTGTAAAAAAGGAAATGAGAGTCTTAATCATATATATATATAACCATGTATATAATCACTATATATGTATATAGTGCTTCATGTCCATTTTAAAGCCTTAACACCAGGGGTGACTTTAGGGATTATTCAGCCCAACCCATTTATTTTGCAAATGAGGAAACTGAATTCAACAGAATATAAATTATTTTCCCAATGCTATAGAACTAATTGGTCATAAAGTCAGACTTAGGACCCAGGCCTCCTAATTCTGTTCCAGTACTGTTTTTCTCCTTGCTGTTTCATCTCCAATCTATGGGCAGGGGAAATGGAAATCATGACCTCAAATGACTTAATTCTTTGATCAGCCTTTTTATATCAAGGAACTATTGTATCAATAAAGATACAGACGTTTGTTCCCAAAATTGCCTCTGTCTGTTCATCTCTGTTTTTGGATGTATCTAAGTAAATGTCTTCCACATCCATCAATTTTTGGCTCTCATTTTTTAGGTAATAGTGATAATAATATGCAAGGTTAGGAACTTAAGATACATGAAATCTGGAAAGGCGTATAACAGCCTTTTGTAAGAAAAGAATAATGATTTTTGATATCTTATAATAACAGTTAACATGGCTCAGTTATCAAACATGATGACATACTAATATAATTTCTACTTAACTGTATCATCTGAGTATTTAATTTTCTTTGCAGACGTAAGGCACATTTACATCCATTTTGGACATATCAAAAGCACATCAATAATTCTGAATGTAACCAAGCTCAATTTCCCTCTATCAGATGGAGAGTTGGTAAGTGTTTAAAGACTGGGGGATAATAGAGGAAGGAAAGGGAGAGAGGCTGTCCTCAAAGCTTAGATGTAAACTAGACAGAGAGACAGAAAGACTATGAGGATGGGTGCCAAAAAGCTAGAGGAGGGTACCTGGTGCACAGATATTATTGTCCTTGGGTAGTCATCAGGTTAGATTCACTTATCAAAAGTAGAAGAGAAGAAAGATTTTAATTCAAAGAATAGTCTACTCTTTAGAAACTTCAAGTAATAGAATGTATGGTGATTATGAATCTAAAGATCTCAATAGCTCTGCCCTCTGATGGTGTCAGTTTTGTTCATACTAGGCTATCTTTGTGATTGCTGGGAACTTTCCAGAAAATCTAGTATTTAGGAATTTCAGTAGGTCTTATCTGTATTCTCATGAAAGAGCAGATTATGGTTATTTCTTTAGGCATGTATGTAACATCCTTCTAAAAATAAACTAGAGGATTTCCTGTTATGTAAAACATAGATATTAAAAAGGGAGAAAAATCCTTTCTCCAGCTAACATTTTCCCACTCATACTTCTTGTATTTTTCCTAGGCATACTTTCCTTTGTTTATATACTAATTAATTCCCCAAAAAAGGCAGTTTACCATAAAACTATGCTCTTCTTTAGAAATAATTAAATCTATATTTTATGAAAAACAGAACTTGTATAATCAAACAAAAATATATAACAGACAAGAAAGACTGATATAGAGTTAGGTTTTGGAACTAGACTTGGAGATGGTTATATCAGAAAATCTAAATATAATACATTTAAGCATAAGACTCCTTTCTCATTTTGTGAATTAAGAAGCATGCCACATTATTCATTTCCCTGAAAGACATTTCTTACCCTATGTTGTTATGTACCTTTCCATTTTTTCCCACAGGTCAAAAATGCCAACTCATTCATGAGTTCCAGAAATCTGCTTTTAAACAATCACCCTGAACATTTCTGAAGCAGGCTGGGGTTAGAGAGGCACGTTCCAAAAGAAATATTCCCCTAATTCTTTTTCTCAAAAGAAAAGTAAAATAAAAATAAAACTTTTCAATGCCACTGACTTTTGAAGGATTTTTCTCCTAAAAGGAGCACAAGAAAAGTGTCTACAGAGTAACTTTATGCAGGAACAAAACAACTAGTTGAAAATCAACACTTCAGACCTTTTGTTTACATAGAGCCAAAACACCAGTTTGTTTCCATGACGTCTTTGATAATTTGACGTTTTCCTATATTTACTGATTTAGCAACATAGACACAGATTCAGTGCATTATATATGTGTTGTGAAGATTCTCTTCTGGATCAGGCACTGTTAGATTAAAGAATATGGTCCCCTGGTGGACCAGAGTCTGTACCCTCTCTGAAGAGGTTGCTTGAATTGGTCCTTTGAGATCCTGATATGTCATTTACACCTACAAAGAGCATTATTTATCTGAACATCAAATCCAGACTTTCTTGCCATTTTGGAGAATTGTTTTTAAATGTTTTCAATATTTGCTCTTTTGTAATATTTTTTCCAGAGTATGCTTTAAAATCCTTCAGAAGGTGGTGAAGTGATGGAATGTGTCTGTTCCCAGCGTCTCGCCTTAGGTACTTGGGGACACCCCCCTGATACAGCCTCAGGACACAGACTCAAAGCAGCACTGGTGCATGACAGTGGGAGAGGAAGTGTCTTCAGACTGGGCTTTCCTGTACACTGCCCTGCATTTCTTGGTTTCAATCATGGCCCTTGTCCTGTCCCTTTCGGATGTGGTAACCTAGTCCTATTCATTACACCTCCTACATAGAAATCCAGAGAATGTGAGACCTGAAACTTGCTTTCAGACATCCTTGTCTGTAACCTTGGCCACTGAGGTTCCTACAGCTTGTCCCCAAAGAGGCCAGTTAGAATGGAATTATAACACAAATGATAACAGCAACAACAATGTTGACCACAACAGCAGAAACAATAGAAGTAGAAACATCTTCCAGCATGTTTAGTACTGTCAGACAGAAGAGCTATGAACTGACTATGACTATCCCATTTTTAAAATGATACAATAACATCGCAAAGTGCTATCATTATTTCATACAACCCTGTGGTAAACAACCCTACAAATACTTAATTACTCATATTGATATACTTCCTACATCTGAGGAAATTTTTATTTCCAGCTTTGAGATGTTAATTGAGATAAAGATTGTTCAATTTGTCTCCTTGATTAATTATAGCTTTGAAATTATTTTTTTAAAGCCCTCTAAGGTAACCCAGTAGAAAGAGTAAGCCTATTCACTCAGGAAAACTGAATGTATTCAGTTCCTTCGAAGAAATTTGGGACAGATGTGCTTCTCTTCTTCTTCAGCGAACCCAGCGGACAAAAAATGTATTTTATTTCTTGTGAAATGCATTTTCCTGTTCATCTCAGTATGTGGGACTGTCAAAGTTTATAACTTTGGCAGTGTTCTAACGTGACCATTCTGTTCTCCTTTAGAAATTTATTAAATCTATATTTTTATGAAAAACAGAATGTGGTAGATTTTTTTTCATCTTTTGACATTTACTTGTTGGTTAGTGTTTTTAAGTCATGCTAGATCTCAAACCAGAATGACAAACCATCCAAGACTTAAGTGTTTCCAAAGCTGATTTTGAAAGGCAACAGAGGCATTGTGAGTAATGATGCCTGGCACGTCTGTACAATATTCTACCTGAGAATCAACAACAAATTTTAGAGCCGTGAACTAACTCCTTTAGGTTGGTGTCGGTTTTTCAGAAGGGAAAACAAATGGATTATCTCTTTTTTAAGGTTTCTTATACAACAATGCTACTAATTTGCAATGTGTAAACTCCATGGGATTTTTAAAAGTTTTCTTGTGGTCTAGCTTTGAGGCAGGTGGGCAGACTGGATGGGATCTCCAGTTTCCTCCTGGATCTAGGATCCTAAGAGTTTTTTCTCAGGTCATTTCCTGGAACTCATGACGAGGTTCCAGTAGCCCACCAGCACCACTACCACTGAAACCTACAGGGATCCTCACCAGGGTTCCAGTCTCCTTTGATTTATCAGGCCCGTTCATGCTCTAGTTTTAATATCTCAGCTTTGCCTGTTACACTAGATATTTTAAAGAGCTTCAGAGTTGACATTAGTTATGTCCTAGTGCATCAAAGAAGTTATTCTATCATCTCCAAATTATGATACTGGATGATTGGGTCTAACAGTCTCTAAGAGGGTTTGTTGAGGTCTTCGTTTCATTCCCCTGTGATCATGATGGTATTTTTTTTCATTTGCTGAGAAGCTTTCTGTATTAGAAGAAATGGCTAATTGTCTAATTTCTACCTTTGGCTCATTTTAACTTCTTTTTCTTGGTTAAATATCCACACTTTACATATTGTGGTTTAAGAATGATAATTATTTATATAAACCATGTTAACAAAATCATAGCATGAGTGGTAGATGAGATTTAATATGTACGGTACTTCATCAGATGAAATTGGCATTAGATATGGTTTCCATCTTATAGTCCATCTCTTAAACCTGCTGGGCTGACAGGGCACAATCTTGGGGGAAGCATGGAAAGATAGAAGAGAAAGAATTCTCCATAGACGTGCATGAACATTCATAGGATGGAGAAAAAAAGGAGTGCTATAAGCACTTTTCTATACTCCCTACACTTTAATAGGCTGAATTTTCTCACACTCCATTATTTTCTTGTTGGGTGCAGGAGACAATAACTATTCTATCGATAGCTCACAAAAGAGTGACCAACGACTACAGTTACACAGAATGCTTTTACACAAATTTTTCCAGAGCCCATAACTTGAACGAAAAGCTCTTTTTTCCTTTGCTCCACTGTGATGAGAACAGTTTGTTTGACTCATACCAAACCAAATCAAGCATTTCTGTGGGCACAAAGAGGAATGTGGAGCAAAGAAAGATTTTCTTCCTAAAAAAGGAATATGTGCATGGAAAACAAAATTGCTTCAAATTTCACAACATATTTTACCCTTAAACCTTGGAGGCAGAGTCAGGTCAGTCCAATTTCCCTTGCAGATATTTGACTTTAAAAATCACATAATTCAACTTTTAAAAATGGATTTGTGTGAAATGATATATAAAAAAATTCCATGCTATGTAAGTCATGATGAGTTTCAGCTTATGTTTACCCTCTGCCTCTTCATCTTTAAGAGATGCAAATTGTCTTCAGGCAATAGTGGAAATGTCTTGTCCTCGTTCCTCCAAATCAGCCCTTAAGACGTTTACATTAGAAACTTGGAGTGACGCTAAAATAAATGAGTTTCTTCAAAAGGCTGGCTGTCCCCTATCTAGGAAATTAAAAGTCATTGGGGAGAATTTTTTTTAAGAAGCAATAACAGATAAGTACACGGTTCTTGGTTTCTTAGCCCAATCCTATTTGTACATTTTAGAATCTCAAATGACTAATCCAGTTTACTACATGGCGAATTTTAAGGGAGAAA
The DNA here is from genome assembly GCF_039906515.1 of Pseudorca crassidens. Classification (NCBI taxonomy): domain Eukaryota; kingdom Metazoa; phylum Chordata; class Mammalia; order Artiodactyla; family Delphinidae; genus Pseudorca; species Pseudorca crassidens. The sequence goes on along the minus strand of NC_090311.1, from coordinate 12,901,696 downwards.
GCAAACTTTTTCTAAGGATCCAAGTCTCATAGTCTTTCAGTTGTTCCAAGATCTCAGATTTGTGACTGTACTTATCCAAAGAATGTCATGTATCTGCTTTTCTCCTCAAGAATGTAATGTTACAAATGTATTTAAATGCGACGTGATTCGAAGCTACAGTAATTCTTTGCATTCATTTGGGAACTGCAGATGCTGGCATTAGAGTCAGAAGAGAGTCTCAGTTCCCTTACCCTCAAAACAAAGAAAACATTACCTTGCCCACTTTCTCACAAGGCTGCTGTGAAAATAGTTAATAGTGAAAATCAGATAGTAAAATCGTGAAAAATCAGATAACCGACATGTAGATCAAATCCTTGATAGTTGTCTGCAGCCCAGTGCCCTGCTCGACCATGCAACAACACTTGCCAGTGAGGAGGGCAGGTATCACCATTGTTATGCCTATTTTCAAGATAAGGAAACTGACACTTAATAAGAAGGAATGACTTGTCCATCATCACAGAGTATGTATGAGAGCCAAGATGCAAATTCAATGCTTTTCACTCTAACCTTCATGCTCTCCCAATAAGTTGCCATGAAATTCTTTATAAACTGTAAAGTGCCTTACAAATGTGAGGTGTCACATTATCACATCCCTTAAACCTTAGTTTTGACCTTCTGAGGCCAAAGCCAGGAAAAGTAAGGGAAATATTGGAAATTTAAACCACTGGACTTTTTATAGAATAGTTCAGGAGACAGCAAGGAGAAACAGTAGCAATATACCAGATTTAGGGAGCAGACAACTCAGCTGTAAGGCAACAACTGGTCATTAGTTGAGAAAAGAAGTGTTGAGTCAGCAGCCAGAAGAACAAGGCCACAAGAAGGGAAAGTAGCTGAAGAAGTGAGGGGCTGGGAAGAGGGAAACGAAGAGGCCAAGCTGGGGTACAGGCTGCTGCTAGAATCCGACAGACATTGTTTCATCACTGAGTTCCCTTTACATGATGGTTAGAATCCTTAAAGTGATGGAATTCCCGTGGCTATATTTGAACCCAGGTGTGCTACGAGCATCTGCACATACTTCTTCCAGTCTTACTATTGGCCTGCACACTCCTTGTCTCCCAACTGCTAACCCTGGCACCTCTCTACCTGAGGGCCTTTTCTGGTGAGCAGAACCCACTCGGCTAAGCATGGCTGGGCAGGAAGTACATGAGAATTAAAGCCCTCCTTTCATTTGAATGACAGTGGCAGTTGGTGTATAAATACCCCAGCTCTCTCACCCTTCAGAAGTGTAACTCTGAGCACATATTCAACATTGGTCCCCAGAATTCCCTGTGGGGATTAAGGTCCAGTTATTCACTGTGGTAACTTGCTTGATAATGCTCCTTTTGGGGTTGAATTACCTCCCTGCCTCTTTTCCCTGCTCCCCTACATGTTTCCTTCACCTCCCAAATAAACTACTTGCATATGAATCCTTGTTTCAGAGTTGGCTTCTGCAGGAACTAAAATAAGACCCGTCTTGCTGAGGGCAATCGTTGCCACCTTAGGGAATAGCAACAGCCTGTAGAAGTTGGACCAGGGACCAAGGAAGTGAAGAAAAGGACCAGGAAGATAAAAAGAGTTTAGACCCATGAAGTTTCACGATAGATAAGAAATTCCCCAGAAACAGTAGGTGAGTGTGCTCATGGACAGCAGACTGGACACTAAAGACATTTATCACAGAAGGCAGTTGAGCATCCATCATCCAGGCAGTCAGGGGCCACAGGCCAGGCATCGTAAGGGGGAGGAAGAGGCATTAGCCCACTAACAAGAAGGAGCTGAAGCTCCGAGGTGAAGGAGCAGGGTACTCAGGGACTGTTTGTACTCTCCTTCATAGAAGGAGTCTGTTCTCAAGAAGAGGTGGCTTGGGGTCTCCAGAGTATGTTGCTGGCCACAGTGGCTGATGCCAGAAATATTGAGGCAGAGAGAAATTCAGTGCTTCTTTGAGCTAAACATGATCTTGGGCAGGATATAGTCCAACCTCTCACTCTGAAGATGAGGAACTGAAGATCAGAGAGGATGGATGTCTTATGCTGGGGCAATCACCCCAAGTTAAAGAACCAGGGCTAGAATCTGCCACAGTACTTTCCCACCACTCCCTGCTAGAGTGACATGTGGTCAAGTTAGAATTTTGATTCTCAGATATAACAGTTGTTTTTAAAAGAGTACCTAGTCCTCTAGAAATGGAAAATTTAGAATTGTCTCAATTTCCTCCTGAATGCTGACACCCACATAGAAGGGTAGATTACAAGGTCTAAAGTCTATCTATTTTAGAAAGTGTGTATAATAACCCTCTGTCACCTAACGGGAATGCTGCTGTGAGTTTTAATTACTATTCATTAAGGGCACAGATGTGGTCTGGTAAATGAAATGCTCTAAATGAATAGTTTTACCAGGTTATTAAGAACTTACAAACTCTCAGGAATCCAATTATTTTGGTCAATGTTGATGCTATATTAATATTATTATTATTAACAACATTATATTACGTATAATATTGCATATTACATATGTCACATATATATAACATTTAATACACAATAATATATATAACATAATATGTGATAATACTTAACAGTATATTATATCCAGTATAATATTAACATAGAGTATTAATAACTTATAATTACCATTAATAAATAATAATGCTGTGTTTTATTGTCTGGTTTCTTTTTAAATTCAAGTAAAAAAACAATATTTAGCATTGGGTAAAAAAGTATCTTCCTGATGAGTTCCAAGGTTGATTTCAAACATGAAGGCTGCACAGAACTATCTTGTTGAACTCCAGAGGTAAATATACAATAGTCTTATCGGTCTCCTTCCTGCTCATGAATGGCATAAAATATTTAAGGAAACATTGTAACTCTGAGGCACTTTGATAAGCTTAGAGTTCCTCTTGTATACTCTTTTAAAATATTTTACAAAGACCAGCTCTATAGCAACAATGATGGTTTTACTAGATCTAGCTTAGAGTGAGTAACTAGGGATGAATATGTACATGCACACATGCACACACACACACAGCCAGATGCAATTCCTTGGAATATTGAACATAACTTTTAATGATACTATATGAGTTTCTCTCTCTAGGAGACTACCTAGCCGTAAATATGATAATCAAGCGTATCTTGGATTCCTGGAAGCAGAAGGTGTTTAAACCTTGAAGATTGAAAGGACTGTGGAGATCATCTAATCCAACGCTCCGTGACTAAGGAGACTCAGGCAAGAAGGTAAGGACTTGCCCAAGGCCAGCCGGCTCATCAGTGGGGAGTCAGATTTTCTGAATCCTAGTTCAGGGCCCATTTCCCTAAGACCAGCAGGATGGCTTCCCTGTCCTGAGGAGAGACAGCACGCACCAGCTCTTTCATGGCCACCCTTCCCTGGTCCACATCACCTATACTAGACTAAACAAAACAAAGTGCCGCTTCCACGAAAGTCCTTTGGGGAAAAGCCCGTGTTTTGAGAAGAGGTGCAAGGTCCTCCATCCTTGTAGATACGACTCCATGGAGATAGTTAGGGTCAAAAGAAACTTTACTGAATGGAATGCTGACACATTTGTGAAATTGTCATGACGAAATGCAAAGCATTTTGTACACTGTCCTTTACCCTTGTCAGGAGCCCCATGAGTAGGATCTGAATGTCAAGTTGCATCTTTTCAACCAAGGGAAAGACGGTGCTGCCTCCATGCCCAGGAAGCAGCTCACCAATTCATCTCCTCATTCTCAGATGGTTTTCTATGTGCAGACAGGAAGATCAAAAATCACCGTGAGCTGCTCAGGGCTGTTCAGCAAAATATTGTGATGGGCAGACATCATTCTCTTTCCACAAGGAGTGTCCAACGGTCAGGGTGACAGAGGAGGCAACCCCCAGAATGGCATGGTTTAGGGCCCTAGGAAGACCCCTCCTACACTCCTACATCACAAACCTCTTGGCTAGAATCTAAAAGGACACCATTCACATCTTCTTCAAACTCGTTTTAGATCCTTATTAAGCACAAGTATCCCTGGTAAGAATAACGTTTTTATCAGCCAAGACTACATAAAGTCTTGGAGCATGAGTTTCTTTTGTTTTTGTTTTTGTTTTTGCGGTACGCGGGCCTCTCACTGTAGTGGCCTCTCCCGCTGCGGAGCACAGGCTCCGGACGCGCAGGCTCAGCCGCCATGGCTCACGGGCCCAGCCACTCCGCGGCATGTAGGATCTTCCCAGACCGGGGCACGAACCCGTGTCCCCTGCATCGGCAGGCAGACTCTCAACCACTGCACCACCAGGGAAGCCCAGAGCATGAGTTTTGATAGGGAAGGAAAAAGAGTGCACTACGAGAGGATTCTGGATGCTTCTGGCAGTTAAGGAAAAGGGAATATCATTCAGGGAGGGGAGATGACTGGGGAGATGCAGTGCAGAGGCTGACTAATGAAAGCTGAACTTCTGGAGTCTTTACACCATGCTAGGACCTATTCTCAGTGTTCTCCAAGCTTAATTCATATAATCCTCCATCTTATGGGATAGATACTATTAGAATCATCCCCATTGGAGACAGAGAGACAGAGAGATTAGACAACTCACCCGAAGTTACACAGCTGATAAATAACAGATTTCAAATCCAGGCAGTCTGGCTCTAGAGTCTGAGCCCTGAACTACTATACTAACTGTTTATCTGCATTAAATTTTGATTCATCTTGTTTGTATCACCACTGAAATGGCTCTAATAAGACTCTTCCCAGCCCCCCATCTGCTTGACCTGATGAGTTTGGCACTTAAAGCCCAAAGCTGTACTGTCTTGACGATCTCTACAGCACACTGTTTGCCCCAGAAAGCTCCTTTGGGAACTTTCATAAGAGAAGCACTGAGGCTCTAGCAGCCTCTCTGCAAATGAATTCCTGGACAAAGAGTTGATAGGAGGTGAGAACTAGGAGGGGTGCTGCGCAGAAACGGAGGGCTACCTATCATAATAGATGCCGGGGAAGGCTGGACAATTTCCACTGATATGTACTCAGTCCCAGAATCATAACAAGGTTTTGGTCTCTGTGGATGAATAAGCACCACCCTGGTTCTGAGGCTGAATGAGGGAAACGAAGTAATGGCCTGAGATCTGAAGCACATTAATAATACAGTCTCTAGGATGGGCAGTGCCACTATCCCAGTTTCCTATTCCATATAAAATTGGAGACTGGGGTCTCTGGGCCATCCAAGGTAGCACTTTTCACAAATATCAAGCATAAATCATTTAAGAGGCAATGTTTAAAAATGGGAAAGACAAAATCCCAAGTGAATTTGCTGCTTACCTATGTGTCCCTGCTCTCTTGCATCTCCATGGGCGTGAGGACTTTGAAACACTCCGACACCTCATTTAAATTCTTTTAGATGCTTGTGTTTTTGTCACTGTTTTGAAGGGGGTCAAATAATAGAATAATGGATTCCAAGTCAAATTACCTACTTAAATTGCCTACTTTAATAAAAAGATGAAAACCAAAATGTTCATAATTTTAGGAAGAAACGTGATCACTCTATCTGGTATAGGATTGACTTATATAGATCTGTTGGAGCCCCACCAAAGTAGAGAAAAGTCTAGTACAATACAGAGAAGAATTAATTAATTTTCCCATGAATCGTTTATTTTTATAGTGATGATATTGATTAAGCCTTTTGAATACAACCTCCCACACAAAACTCTTTTCACATCTAGATGTAATATATAAAATTGAGAAACCTTTTACGTTCTCTAACAATCTCAAGTTTGAAATTAGTGATAACCTTCTTTAGCCCCAGTCATAGCGGAGACATCCAGTTAGTTAATAAAATTAGAGGTATGTCTGCCTTCACATTTGTCAGTTCATTAAGTTAGATACGCCCGAGAGCTGTGATGACCAGGCCATGTCAAGATTACATGGTGAACCACTTAAACCCAACGCGTTATACAAGTGTTTACACAATTAATTGGTTATTCAGTGTTTAAAATAAGAATGCCAAAGACATATAAAGAATGCCACGCCTGCTGAATTTCCTCGCGTAACAGAGGTTTTCCTGCGTGAAATATTATGCCCAACAAAATCACGTTTCATTAGGACAAACAGGGCAAGAAAATATACATATGAGTGAGGCCAAAACAGTGTGTCAGATTAGATTTACCTAAAGGAACAGAGCAAAATTTCTGATCATATTACATCCAATGTGATTGAGAAACAGGATCTACCCAAAGCCTGAAATGATGTGATGATAACAGAAATATGGTCATGTCATAAAATTTATCAGATGCGTCCCTTTGCCAAGTAAATAAAAACACAAACATGATGGCAGCACCCAACAGCGTGGGAAGAGGGGGAAGACAAGACGACAGAGATTTTTTTAAAAAAAGTCCGCAACGTCAAGGGAAAACAAACTGTGGACTGTCGAAGCCAAATCTGATGCAGCTGAGCCCTGGGTTTGGCATCATGGTGGCCGGGTCGCTGTTGAGTGTGAGCCCCACCGCGGGTTGCACTAGACCTTTGAAGAGCAGCCTCACGGCGGGTCACAGAGCGGTCAGCTGTGCATCTCTGCTCTTCCACGTGGCCCACCCCGGCCACTATGGGAAGGAGGGAATGATTTCTTTAAGGAATTGGGCTATTTATAAAATAAATATAAAGTCTAATATCTACTATGCACAGATGATAGTGGAGGAGCGCTCCAGCAGCTGTCTATTTGCTGCACATCAGCCTCCTGTGCGTCTAAATTGCCCCGTACTGAGAAGAAACACAATACAGTTCACCAGAGACTTGGCTGCAAGGTAGAGCCGCTTGTCTGTGGGCAAGTAATGACTTGCGTTTTCAGCTGCTTCTTGGTAAGAGCTTTAGTAATTGGAATCAGTTATTCAAAACATCGCTAAATGTGATTTAAATGGCAAGGATTTAATAACAGAGAAAGAAGCCATTAAAGGGGTTCAAGCAGGGGAGAAGGGAATTCCGTTTTTTAGAGCAGAGGGAGAAAAATAAAGCAATTACTTGATGTAAAGGCCAGAAACAGGACTCCTGCTGTCAGGGAGAAATCAAATCTGTCAGCAATTAGTGGGATCTTAGGAGGTAAAGAACTCTCCAGTGCTGAGCAGTGAATAAGGGGTTAGCAATTATATGAACTGATAAAAGTGTTCTGGTTTCCAAACAGCAGGTTAACAAGCCTTACTTTTTTCATAACTTGATGCAGATGTGATGAGTCACACTTTATGATATTTTTCAGTGGTCTGCCAAGAAAGTTCCCTAATAAGCACACTGGGCGGCCTCTTTCCAATCTCAAACTGTGTTCAGGCTGCCTAGCCCAAAAGGATGTGCAGGAGAGCATTTGGAGAACAAGGTTCTTCTTTAATTAAAAGATGGAGTCATAATTTCCATCAACATGCAATTTTTAAAAAATCAAATGGGAAATCCATGTCCCAGTGTCCACTTTTCCCATGGGGCTGGTAGTACCTGGTGCTTTCTACATGGAAAGAAAATCGCATGGTATCAAGTAGAAAACCTTTTCATCAAATAAATAAGTTAACTGTATTATTGCTATGCTCCTTATTCTTTGTCCTGTTAGGAATAAAAATGATCTATTTATGTACATACGTGGCCCACACATGACTGCTATCCGAGCTCTTTAAAAATCACTTTGTATTGATGTATGTGGGCTGTGAAACTCAGTACGATATGTGAAGTCAGAAACAAAAATCAATTGTTCCTTCACAAAAACACTTACAGCCTTTCGATTCAAGGAGCTATTCTCTGCGCTGAGTGAACGAACGCTCAGACGTCAATAAAAGATGAGTGTTGAAGGAAGGTCATTTGAAAAGACGCCCCTAACATCCTCTCTGAGTAGCTCTGACGGTGACCTACTTAGGTTTTTTCTGACATGTACTCTGTTTTAAAGACATAAGCAATTATACCTGAGCAACCGTACCACAAAGTGAAATCTGTCATCAGCATATGCTACTGATTTGTCGATTGACAAGAGACAAATAAAAACAAGAATTTTTTTTCTTCCTTTTTTTCCTATGAAATTCAGTGATAATATATTTGGGCATTGAGGACTTTCCTTCTTCCAATTTAAGCACTGTATAAGCAAATCGTTAAATAATTTAAAAATATCCAATCAACGGATCTCAAGAGATTTTCCATTTTGAGCAAAACTCCTCTGACCAGAAAAATCTTACCCCTCCTTTCTGGTGAATCATTGTCGTGGGCTTCCCAGGCTCCCACGGCCACCATAACTAAGTGCCCTTAAAGGCTAATGATCATGAAATGTCTGTGAAACCCACAGTGCTTGGGAAATGTAGGCTCACCAGAGTGTAGCTTTAAGAGCCGCTTTTAATCCAGCTCTAAGGTCAATATAATTTTTGTATTTTTCTCTTTTGCAACAGAGCTTTCAGTTTTATATTATTATTCTATATAATATATATATTAATATAGGTTATTGCTCAGTTTTCTTAAATATTACATTTGTTTATGCAAATTTACAAATTGCATCTAGCAGGCTTGTTGGGTAGGGTTGAGAGAAGTATGAAATTGGAAACAAGGGGACATCGGCCAGAGCCGCTACAGTTCTATGCAGAGCACAAGAGCTATGCTCTTAACATTGCTGTCAAATATCATACAGGCTCACAAAGACCCCATACCCCCAATACACTGAGATTCATTAAAAAAACTACTTCCTGAGCACCTAAATGTGCCAGACACTCTGCTAAGTGTATTCATCTGTCTTTATATTTCAACTGCTAATAAGGTATAAAGATTTTTTTTTAAGACAAACAAGAAATGCTCCCATTACTGACTTGTTCATTCATATACATTTATAAATTTTTTTAAATTTATAGGACTGGAAATTTTCAACCTCCTTGGTTTATTCCTGATTTTTTAATTTTGGGAATTTTTATTATATATAACATTGTATTAATTTTAGGTGTCAACATAATGATTTGATATATGTATATATTGTGAGATGATTACCACAGTAAGTTTAGTTAACATCCATCGCCACAACATAGATGGAATTTTTTTTCTTGTGATGAGAACTTTTAAGATCTACTACTCCTGATTTTTTTTTATCATGTCCCATTATCAAACTACAAGAGTCACTTAACTCCAAAAGACACTGAAAGTAACTGAATTAAGAAAGTGGTAAAGATGAAAAACACCAGATTAAAAAAAAATCCAAGTGAGGAAAATATTCTTGTGGCAGAGTTTGCCTTGTACAACTGGAGTTTTTCTATGATGATTGCACTGAAATGCTTGTCAGCCCATCGAGCCCTTCCTTTGGGGACAGGTTGATTGGGCGCTGGGCTCTGGTCTTGTCACAGTGAGGATGGAATCACATTTAGCTGGGTTTTAACAAGCGGATTTCTGGATTTTCACATGACCTTACCCAGCTCTGCCAGGGATGGGCTGTGCTTTCTTCAACAGCAAGGTCCATGGTTTCCTCATCTGGAAGCAGTAATAATGACATTTATCAGAATATCCTTGGAGTTTTCTACATTCCCTGGAAATTAGAAAATGATCATATAACCTTGCCTAAGAAAAAAATTGGAGTCAGTGACCTCTTTACAATAGGGAAAATAAATATGGTGTTCTTTACCGGGTGTAGGGTTATCCAGTAATACCTTGTAGGCTTTACTTAGCTAAGGTTTAGTATTAACTCTGCTTTCTCATTCACAACACCTTCAGAGGGACAGAAGCAGTCGAGCATCTGGCTTGTCCCAGTAGAAGGTAGTTGTGGGGCACAAAGAATTTCTTTTTTAATTTTAGAATTTTATTTATTTTTTTATACAGCAGTTTTTTTTTTCTTATTTTAAAAATTTATTTATTTTATTTATTTATTTTTGGCTGTGTTGGGTCTTTGTTGCTGTGTGCGGGCTTTCTCTAGTTGCAGCGAGTGGGGGCTATTCTTCGTTGCGGTGCGCGGGCTTCTCATTGCAGTGGCTTCTCTTGTTGTGGAGCACGTGCTCTAGGTGCGCAGGCTTCAGTTGTTGCAGCACGTGGGCTCAGTAGTTGTGGCTCGCGGGCTCTAGAGCGCATGCTCAGTAGTTGTGGCGCACGGGCTTAGTTGCTCCGCGGCCTGTGGGACCTTCACAGACCAGGGCTCGAACCCGTGTCCCCTGCATTGGCAGGCGGATTCTTAACCACTGTGCCACGAGGGAAGCCCTTTACAGCAGGTTCTTATTAGTTATCCACTTTATACATACTAGTGTGTATATGTCAATCCCAATCTCCCAATTCATCACACCACCACCACCCACCCTGCCACTTTCCCCCCTTGGTGTCCATACGTTTGTTCTCTACACCTGGGGACACAAAGATTTTTAAAAACATCTTATGTGACATCACTGAGAAAGCTAAAGTTGTTTAAGTGATGTGTACGAGGGACTTGATGTTGTTTGGAGCAGTGTGTAGAAAGCCCAAGTAAATATTCTACATGATTCACCAAGTTAAGGTCACAATTGTTGTGATAACATCTTAACTCAGAGAGTCATGAAAGAATCTTCTTTAAGCCAGAAATAAATACATCCCGAGGAAGCTTTAGAATCTAGATCCTTTGAAAGCTGCCTGGGAGCAGAGCATTGGCCTAAACTGCTTCACTGTATTCTGACCTGAGGATGCAGCTTACAGAACGTGAGGCCGGAAGGGCAGTGGCCACCATGTAGGTGTTGATGACACCGTGCAGCTAAGAGCCTCAGCCAGGATGGAGAGCACCCTTCCCTCCTGGACCAGACGTCAGAGCTGTCTCAGTGATCACGCCTTGTAGGGTGGCTGTCATGAAACTCTGGACAGCCCTGATGGGAGACTGGATGGGTGTTGTCAACTCTTCCCTTCCGCTGGACTAGGTACCGCTTGTAGGAAAAGTCCTGTCTTCACAAATCTGCCACTGGTGAGTGTCAAGCGGGACCCTGCCAAGTTATAAATGAGCGTGTCCTCTGGGAGGCAGTGTGTGAGTTCTGATACGTCTGTCCTACAATTCTTACGAAAGTAACTCCTAGCTGTTCGCTGGCATGGCGGCCTTACTTAGCAGTAGGAGGGAAAACTTGGTGAACTGCAATTTGGGGGAGGACTGGGGTAGGGAGTCTTTCGGGCTTTGGTATAAAATGACTTGCTAATCACCTCCACCGGGTTAGTGGAGGAGGGGTTCTCTTTGCCTTCCACACTCTTCATATCCTGCCTTGGGCATGTAGCAATTAGGACATTCCTTCTGTTAAGGGATATGATTGAACTCTGTCTTTTAATTTTGTGATTTTGATCTCCTTGAATTACTGATTAATCAGCCTTCCAAACAGGCACTCACCCACCTGCCTGGAGCCAAGTAGTAAAGAACCCTGGTGTTGTCAGGCTGGGTGCCACCAGTCCTGTTTTTCCGGTTGGGACTGTGCCTGGGAAAGCAAAGCGGGACACCTGGGCCACCTCCTTGCCAAATGAACAACTCATTATCTTCTCAGTAGCTTTGTTGCATCAAGGACTTTGCATCCTCAGTGTGATCTCAACCTTGACTGGCGTGGGTGGACCAGAAGCCTCTTACGGTCAATTGAAGGTGACCACCCTTTTGTGAGGGGCACTCATCTCCATACTGTCAAAGTCTCAATGACAACCCAGAGACCATTATTTAAAAGTCATCTAGACCATAAACTTTCCTCATTTTAAGAAAAACAGGCTCTCCTCAGCATAGGAAATTGTTTCATAATATTATTCACTGGTCTTATAAAAAAATGTCTTTCTGTGCAACAAATCTTAACTACAATGTTGGATGGCCAAGTGTCATTTTGCTGTTTTTGCTTATTTTCACCTAGAACAAATGTTGATATATATATGTGGAAATGGCAAGAACTGTGAGATTAAACAGAGAGAGAATTAAATGTCATTGGTTTCCGCTATTCTTTTAATAAGAAACTCAGAGTCTTAGCTTGTCTTTTTCTTCCTTCAGGTGGAATTCCTCTTAGTGTAGTCCTTATTGTGTGAATAGTAAGATATTCACACACGGCCCAGTGACCCTCCGATATCTAAGAAGTGACTTTCAGAAGAACGAATCATCAAAGCTACTTTTTTTTCTATAATCAGTGGTGGAACCACTGAAAGATAAATGAGGAAATTTTGATGCAAAACATTGCTCATTAGATATTATCATAAAATCTTGTTGATATAATAGCCAGTGGTAGTCAAGTTCCCGTAGCCCCCCAGCACACACAGAGTTTCCCCATCGCGAACATCTTGCGTTAGTGTGATACATTTATTATAACTAAGGAGCCAATATCGATTTATTATTAACTAAAGTCCGCAGTCTTCATAAGGGCTCACTCTTGGTGTTGGCCATTCTATGGGTTTGGACACATGTATAAAGTCATGTATCCACCATAATACCATACAGACTCATTTCACTGCCCTAAAAAAAAAATTAGGGCTAAAGACTATGGAGGCTAATCTGCTCACTGTCTCTAACTAGTTCTGTGATTCAGGAAGAGATGGGACATTTGAAAAATGGGCTCTCAGGGTTTCATACATTATGTTGCAATTTTACCCATCATTGGGGTTTTCTTCTAGAATAGGGATATTCTGCAATTTCATATAATTCTCGTATCCAGAATATGTCACCCTTTCAACTCTCCCCACTTTTCCTCTCTCCCTCTGTAGAATCCTGCATCATACAAACCTGAGGAGGTAAAAATGTATATTGCTCATATGTTTATGATAAAGGAGCCAACAAAACAAACTCCAACAAAATAAACCTCACATGCTGGAAGTTGGATATGGTTCGTTAATAGCCTTGAAAAAGTGTGTTCAGAAACAGATAGTCTTGTATTAGAAGAAGTAAAAACAGAATGTTTCTTACCTTTCGTTCACAAGTTTCTGGAACCTTTCTGTTTAGTCAGCAAGTTTTTAAAAGGGCATTTTCAAAAGGGGGAAATGCAAATTAGAGACATCGGTTATTACAAAGAAAATAAAGGAACTGTCAGAGAAAAATCTCATGGAAAGCCAGTGGCACCGTGGACTAGACATCAGTCTAGCCTCACTATAATGCCACCCGAGTCACTATGATAATGTCACTTTAACGTGGATCTGGGTCACGGGTCCTTGTAATTGTTGAAACTTTTATAAGGAGAGAATTCTAAACAGTTTTAAATGGGAACAAAGACAATTCTGCCTTATCTGAATTCCATCCTTTGGATTGTAATAAGTACAAAATACCAGAGTAATTGTAATTTGGAGAATCTGTGAAGTGTAAAGGCTGGGTGGTCACTGGGTGGAGTGTAAAGGTGGGGGCTACCCTAGTGGTGTGGTTTTCTGTTCTCCCATACGGGCAGAAAAATTCAAAGTTAACTATATTCTTCCAACCTTATGACAATGCAATGTCCTTTATTGTGAAAATTCATCATTGACTTACAAGTAATTCAAAATTATCTTGGTTTTTTTTTCTTCCCCCCATTTATGATAAGAAATCTCTGCTGGCCTATCTATCCTCTTACCTTATTTCAAATACTTTTGATCTCGGGTACATATTTGCAAAGGAGCTGAACGAAGTTAGGGATGTGGTTTGTAGCCATGAAATGGAGCAATACTAGTTGTTCCTTTTTACAGTTCAGCCTCTACAGTTTTTATTGCCTTTGCCTTATTAGGACCATGTTCCAACTAGTTGACCCAATGATACCATAACTGCATTTAGAGACTTTGGGTCCACGTTACTTTTGCTGTGGCGCAATGATGAGTAAAATAGAGATTAGGAGACCCAGGTTCTAGCGCAAGTTCGGTTACCATCCCATTCACATGCAGTGATCAATGCTCCACGCTACAGTTTCCTATTGCAGAACAAGGATGATAATACCTGCAATATCTACTTTACAGGTTTGCCATGATGAACAGTCTTTGCAACATTAGGCATTATTAACATAAATAAATTAGGAGATGATGTTTTTCACATCACTAACAATTTAGTCAGCATAATGACAATCTCATGTCTAATAAGAGATGTTTTACTTAACAAAGGCCTGGAATATAGTCTTCCCCTTCCTATGTGATATTAATGAAAAGTACCTAGTGTTTTTGCATTCACAGAGCTTCCCCGAAGTGACATAAGCTTACTCAATGGCCGCCTGTCCCTGATTTTTTTCCCTAGGCGATACCAAATTTGAGCGATTGTTACCCACAATGTGTTTGGGGGGCCTGTTGCCCCCGCACATTTGGCCCGTCTCCATCCTTGAACACCATGCTGAAGTGGTGGTCTTTGTGCCGTTCTCATTGTTATTCTTGTGCCACTTGAATACTTGAGCAAGGGAAGCAAGGTCCCGGCGTCAAGTCAGTTTCAGCTCTTGAGATCTGAAAGGCAGCCACTTGGAGTTCATTACACATTTCGACTCAACACTCCTGCCTTAACATTGTATTGCACAAGAATTCTAAATTCATTTTGGCTGCGTTACAAGGCCCGTTTTCTGCCTGGATGCCTAGGTCTCTCTTTCTTTCTATTGTCTCTGGTTGGTGTCCAGGAATAAAGGATACTTACCATTTAAAAAGGCAGAATTGTTTGTAATGAAAATACTTCCCGCTAACTGGCACTCTCTGAGAACTTTAAAGACTCAAGTGAGGACAGTCACTTCCTTTGGAAGCATATTTATTTTTAATGCATCTTTTCTGGAAAAAAGTTCTCTCTTTGGGTATCTTGCTCATCATAATTTATGTTTTCCCATCCATGAGAACTTTACGAAAAGGAGAATTTCTGAATGCAAAAACTCCCTTTATTGACTAGGAGTTTTCATGTTCATATATATACTGGTCAGAATCTCTTTTATCTACGAAAACAGGAACGTTTCTCTCAAGCTTCTTGAGACCTGCTGGGTGTTCACACTGGAGCGTGAGTGAAACGATGCTAAAATAGAAATGTTTAAACATACGTCTTGGCATTTTTTTATTGATAAAGGTAATCAACTAGGAATTAATTCTTTTCTATTCCATTTATTGGGCACAGTAGGGTTTAATAAACCTCGAATGGCTTCACTTTTCTGTCTCAAGAGCAGTGTATCTAGAGAGTATTCTCTGTAGCAGTGTGAGATATGGAGACATATGTCTGTCAGCCTCACAAAAAGAAAAGCCATTTAACGGCTTCTTTTGAGAGGCTAAACCGCAGCGGTGGTTTAGGGAGGTGGCAGGGACCAGGCTGGCCTGCATTTTTTAATGTTCCTGCGTGTGTGTGTATGCGTGTGTGCGTGCTTGCACGCGTGTGTGTGAGCATGTTGTTTTCCACAGGGAGAAACTAATCTCTTGGCTTAGATCCACCTTAGTATTAGACTCAGTGCTTTCTCTCCCTCCTTTACTTTAAATCATTATTAAGTTTATTACTTCTTTTTTCTTTTGCTGGAGAAGATTGATGGCTTTCCCTGGCCAGAGGGAACTCTGCAGAGCCCAGTGGCTCTATAAATAGCACCTGCGGCTAATTCTCCAGTGCCCGGTATCTCCCCAACACATCTTGGTCTTTCAACAATTTGTTCAGAAGAGGAAAGCTAAGGGTCACTGTGCACTTTGGTGTGACTCAAAATGCGTTTTATGGGTAGTGGGGTTTTCTCCAGGAAGTTTGGCCTAGCGGGTCCTTTAGAGAAACTGGACGTCCCAGCACGTCCCTGGGGAGGCATGCCTCACTAATCAAGCTTGTAAGGCTATCACAGAACCTGTTGGACCCGTGGGTGTGGCACCATGCTAATAGCTTTTACCATTAACTTTCCCCCTCTCCTTTTTCTTGTTTCTTTTTTCTTGGTAGGTTTCAGGCTCAGCTGAACTGTTCCAATAGCCTGGGGGAGATGTGACTTCATGGAGTTATAAAACACAAAGAGGGGAAATGCTGGGAAAATTGCAATGCTAAGGTTCAGTAACTCCTGGTTTCAGAAAATGGAATGCTTCTGGACAACAGAGATTACAGGAAGGACAGGTGGTGTCCTTTTAAAACCATCTTCATCTTTAGAGGTGGTACTAGGAACAAGAGAGCGCTGCACCTCTAGGGCACAGAGCAGGTGTTCAATAAATCTTTGTTGACTGAACGGATGAATGAAAGGTGTTATATTTCTTATTATCAGAAACCTGCTCATCGGATGAACTGAAGTCAGTGCAGTTGCAAGTGAAGTCCTGTGACTTAAAAAGGCCATGCCACCTGTTAAGGGAAAGGGAAGGGGGAATAAGGCTCCCCTTCCCTGCTGTTCAGTTATTTCTCCTCCTGTGTAGACCAGATCACCAGTAAAAAAGGTTGTGTTGAGCATCTGGTATTTTGCTAGATACCTGATGAACCCACTGAGCTATATGCTTTGTAGGTTAAATGCAGAGTTCTCTTATAAATATCTTCCTTTGCTACTTGATATTTACATGGGACCTTGAGAGCAGTGAATTCTTTCTCATTTGCATATCTAGTGAGACTAAGGAAAGATCCAGGGATGCTTCTCAGACTTTGAACTCAGAATGCTAGGAAGCTTTAACTCTTTATATGCCCACCTACTACACTGATTCAAATTTGAAGTGTCCATTCTCTCAGAAAAGGACTCCCAGAATTTCATTTACTCTTGTCGTCTGTGCAATCAAACCATTTCTCTGCCTGTTTATTTCATCAGTATTATCATATAATTACATAATAGCTTCTTACAGCTGAGAGTTACCTCAGAGATCATTTAGAATAATCATTGCCTTTTGTAGGTGAAGAAACTGAGGCCCAGGGGATGAAGTACCTTGCCCAAGGTCACTCAGCTTGTCAACAGCAGAGTTCAATGAGAACTTGGGCTTCCTGTCTGCCTGTGTAATATTGCTCCCTTTATACCATGTTGCCTTAATTCACATCAGTGTCATTTCCTGGTTTCCACTATGGCAAAGTGCATTCCTTAAACCAATGATTTTTAAACCTTTTAAAAAGGGATCCTCTAATGTACTTCATCATATGTACACAGGTAAGAAACAACTGCTACGCAGTTGGGCAGCGGTGGGCATAGAAGAACTTGAAACCCACCATATTAAAAACCCCCTCATCTTCTGCCCCCACCCTGGGCAGTCTCTAAGGCAAATCCAAGAAACCCAGCACATCAGGAAATCAGTCTCAAATAGCCTTACTTGTGCGCAAGGAAAACCACCTTACATCTATCTGCATAGAGGAAGAGATTTCAGTCCAATGGGTTTTCATAGGCTTGGCTTCATCCACCTTAAAAATCTCCGGTCAAGGACTCACAGAACAGTATTATCTCCAGCTAGGACAAAGCTGGGCCCATCTTGGCCAAGCTTTAGTAAATTTTGCTAAATGAATAAATGAACGAAAGGTCACAACTCAGTCCTTGGCAACACTTCTCGCTGCTCTTTGTCAATTACTCTCAGCCTCTCCTACGCTGCCAAAAGGCATCACATACGCCTTTGCAAACACTCTTCCCTTGTTGTATTTGGTTCCATTTTTACCTGTTTCTCTTTCTGGGCTGTGAGGTCTTCCAGAGTAGAACTCTGAACTCACAGTACTCAGAATACCCTGGGCATACATTAAGCTTCATTAAGATCTTATTGTTAAATTAAAAATGATTGGAAGTGCCTCAAACCTTTAGTGCTAAGGTAGGGTTTCTCAGCCTTGGCATTATTCACATTTGGGGCTGGGGGAGTCTTTGCTGTGGGGGACCGTCCTGTGCATTGTGTATGTTTAACAGCATCCTTAGCCTCTACCTACTAGATGCCAGTCGTAGAGGCTAAGGATACTAGATGCCTCCCCCCAAGTTGTGACAACTAAAAATGTCTCCAGGCATTGCCAAATGACCCCTGGTGGACAAAATTACCCCTCACTGATAACCACAGAGCTAAAGGAATTCTTGTTTTCTCTCCTCTGAGTTTCTCTTTTGGGTGGATTCAGCCTGAAACGGGGCTATTCTAAAAGGTGAAATGTTTTGATAAGTAAAAATAGGCAAATGTATTGCTCAGATCTAGGAATTTAATAAGAAATACTGTCATTTATTAATTCATTTTACCCTTTACATGTTTTTTTTTGAGGACTTTTTAGTGGAGAACATAATGTTTGCTAGTTTGGGAAGATAATGTTCATTTCATCAAGGAACACAATACCGATGTTTTCTTGAGCCATTGATCTGAGTTTGGCTAAATGCCACAGTTCCAAGACAGAGAACAAAAACGGCAGCTTCATATATTCTGCCATCATCAACAAGTTGGACTTGCAAATCAGCTGTCTTTTCCATGTTCTCTGCCCTTGGATGGTTTAGTGGAATGCCCTTATAATTTTAAACAGCCCAAGTCCCAAGAGTCCCAGCCTATGAGATTTTATGACCCCTGTCTACCCCATCCTAGGTGTCACATGATACCTTTTTTTTTTATCATAATGTCTTCTTTTGTTTGAGAGAAACAATGCCATTGAGTGTTTGCTCTCACTAATAGAACTGGGCCTCTCCACTTCAAATGTAATGGAGAGTTTAAAGAAATGTCTAAGGAAATTTTCCCATATCTCCCTCCCAGAAACACATAAACAAGATGAGAAATACAAAACATAGTTCTCTAGAACTGGCCTCCTCAACTTCTCATCTTTCTCATCCTCCACCTTAAAGCATCTTCTTCACATTGATCTTCTAATACCTAGGTCTTAACAAATGTAGCCTGGGTGTCTGCAACTCCTACAAGCTTCTGAGAGCATTTTTAAATTAATATCCAAATACAATGACTTGATACACCCCTAATACTTCAGGCTCTTGGAAGTCAAGCATTCCTATCCCAGTATTTCCAGAGCTCCATTCATTCATTATAAATGTATTTATCGTTTCTCCATTGTATATTCTTGCCACCTTTGTCAAAGATAAGGTGACTATATGTGTGTGAGTTTACCTCTGGGCTTTCTCCTGTTCCATTGATCTATATTTCTGTTTTTGTGCCAGTACCATACTGTCTTGATTACTGTAGCTTTGTAGTATGGTCTGAAATCAGAGAGCCTGATTCCTCCAGCTCTGTTTTTCTTTCTTAAGATTGCTTTGGCTATTTGGGGTCTTCTGTGTTTCCATACAAATTGTACAATTTCTTGTTCTAGTTCTGTGAAAAGTGCCATTGGTAATTTAATAGGGATTGCATTGAACTTGTAGATTGCTTTGGGTAGTATAGTCATTTTCACAATGTTGATTCTTCCAATCCAGGAGCATGGTGTATTTCTCCATCTGTTTATGTTATCTTTGATTTCTTTCATCAGTGTTTTATAGTTTTCTGAGTACAGGTCTTTTGCCTCCAAGCAGTACTGATGAACCTAGTGGCAGGGCAGGAATAAAGACGCAGATGTAGAGAACGGACTTGAGGGCACGGTGGGGAAGGCGAAGCTAGGATGAAGTGAGAGAGTAGCACTGACATATATACACTACCAAATGTAAAACGGATGGCTAGTGGGAAGCTGCTGCATAGCGCAGGAAGATCAACTCGATGTTTTGTGATGACATAGAGGGATGGGATAGGGATGGTGGGAGGGAGGCTCAAGAGGGATGGGCTATGGGGATATATATATACATATAGTTGATTCACTGTGTTGTACAGCAGAAACTAACACAACATTGTAAAGCATTTATACTCCAATAAAGATGTGAAAAAAGAAAAGAATATATTTATTGCGTATACTATGTAATGTACACTCTACTAAATTTCCATTCCAGATTCCTGCTCCCATTGACTTCCCATCTTGCCTCCTGTTGCCATCCTCTCTCCATCTACTTTATCTCCTATGTGGTCACTGTCTCCTTAAGTTTATTCACCAAAGTACCACAAACTCAAGGTTGATGTGTGACACAGATGTTCACAGAAGGTTGATAATATTAGAGAAGCTGACAATCTCATGCACAACAAGAAACTGCTTAAAATTAAACAGTAGTCATTTCTTTTCCTTAAAAGACGCTTTGCCAACCTCGTCACTAGGGATGTCTCACTGACCATCTTCCTCCTCAGGATCTGCTTAACAGGCTGGCATGTTGCCCAAGCTTGCTCCCACTCTTCCCAGATCAGAGAAATCGCCCCTCAAGCTTCCTTCCCATCTACTGCTGAGAAACATATCCTAGCCATGGTGGTGGTTGTTTACAACTTTGTTATCTGATATAATTTGGGTCTTTTGTATCAACCATCTCCTTTCAGACTTTTCATCATTCAAGAAAACCTATCAAGGTATTTTCTTATGCAAAAGATTCTCCACCCTTAGCAAGGCAAAACATTAGCAAAACTTTGCAATTTGATTTTTTCCTATAATTTGCTCCAGTCTGTATTCTTAGGCAGAATTTTTGGCCAGTACATCAACTTTTGTGACAGAATGAAGGCAGTCAGAAATTTATTTTTCCCTTATTCAGAGCATAGGTCCTGGGGTAATTTTTTTTTTTAATTCCCGTAAGTTTTTTAAAAATCCCATTACATTATTACCCAAGTGTGCTCATTTCTCCATTAGGTCTGCCCCCAAACACAAACAACCTACTAATTCTTATTAGTACCAATTATGAAAAGGGAATGGATGGAGCTGTACCTCAGGCCCACTGGGTTTTTCCTTTGGAATAACTTTAGCATACATTTTCATGAAAGGGTTGTTATAATGAATGGGTCAAAATGAGATTTGTTGATTTATCCATTTTATTTCTGTCCAAGGACCATGGGAAAATATGGATTAGCTCACACTTGGAAATGTAGGTTCTATCAGAAAAAAATAGCTCAGGCTATTGTATTGAACATTTGGGCTGTCTTCCATCAAATTCAAACTATAAAAAAGAAAGAGCATGTTTTCCTCCAAGAAAATTCTGACCTCCCTGCCAGGGTTTATAGTGAACGATGCAGGCTGATTCCTTTTTGGTGTGTAAAGGGGAAGAATGTCAGAGGAGGGGAGCTATGTCGGAGTGTTTTAGACCTAACATTTAGATAAGTGTGCTTTTTAGTGCAAAGAGCTCAGAGGAAAGTCCACTGTGGTAGGTAAGTGTGTAAGGATATTTACACTTCCGTTAATGTCTGAAATGATTATATGAATGAGACTAACAATGAAACAAACCTTTCTAGTTGGCAACAGTGTATCTTGACTAACACAAATAAATAGAACACAAATGATAAGGAGAGATGCCTTTTAAAAATTTGGACACAAACAGTGGTCTAATGCTTCTTTTAATGATGTCAACTCTGCTACCGATTCTTTTCATAGATAGACAGCATTTATTGAGCATGTACTGTGTACCTGATACTCCCTAAGCCTAATCCTCAGCACTACTTTTCATAGCAGTCCTGTGAAACAGTCATCCTTATCCCCATTTTACAGATGAGGAAATTGAGGCTCAGCAAAGAGAAGTAACATGTCCTCAGTCATGAGGTGAGGGACAAAACCAGATTTCAAACCCAACTGTCTGACTCCAAAGCTGTGCTCTTTGCTATTTCATATGGCCTCTTTTGAAATGAATTCAAGTATTTCCAATTTTGTTCTGTTTTGATTTTCATACCTTATTTTGAAAATCATACTGTATTCTTTACTATGTTAAGTTATACAGTGGTCTTTAGCCTAAGCTTCTGATCTGATCCAGTGACTATGTTATTAAATATAGTGATTCTTGCCTTATTCCATTGCAGGTAAAAGGAGAAATGAGGACTTCTATGGAAGTCATGTGCTCCGCAGTGTTGTCAAAGTGGTTCTATCCTTAAATGTCCAGTTACGTTTAGAACACTCACTTATTTGGTCAAATAGCTCTTTGTTCTTAATATAATTTTAAAATTGCCACTTGTAAATCCCAGTATAATTCTTTGCACATGCTAAGTGTTCAGTGAAGTTTTGTTGACGTAAGTAAACATTGCATATTTTGGGAGAATAAAATATGGCCCAAGAGTACTTAAGACCTGTGAAGTTTGAAAATAATTTTAGTTCCAAAAATAGCCAAATTTTTATAACTTTGGTAAAAAAATAAACAAACAGTGTGTTAAAATGAGTTTCGAAGTATTTCCACATGTTTTTCTTGTCTTTTTCAGATCATCTTATGTTTTTCTTGTTGTTTTCAGATAGACATACATAATTTGCTTAGAAAGTACGTGGCTCTCCCTTCCAATGTATCAGTATAGGGGTGATAATAATACTACGATTGCTGAGAAAGAGTCTGCCACGTGCCAGTACTTGTGCTTGGTGCTTTATGGATTTTTAGATTTGAACCCACTATGGTGGGTATTTTCTCCATTTGCTGATGATGTTAATCACCTTCCTGGAGATCCACCATTGAAGTGAAAGAACTGCAGTTCAAGCCTGTATTGGTTTATTTCCAAAGCCTCCTCGATTCACTTTTCTATGAAAATGATAAGCTCCGTTCTCTCTGCAAATTTATTCTACGGAATTTGCTCACATCACTCTTAAGTACCACAGGGTGAGTTATTAAGCCATGTGCATTTTATTCCCTACCAGTGACAGAGGGATGGTAATAAATGAAATGGCTTCAGCCTTGCTTTGTATCAAGTGGCTTCCCTTTCAAAAGGTCACCCTGTCACCCGCACAAACTCAATATAGGGATTAATTTTTTAAACTAAATGAGCACATATATAACATTTCTACTGGGATTATTGCATAATATGGGACTCAAGCTCCCTGGGCTGGTTGCCTGCGGACCTCCTGGTTCTAGCTCTACAACTGGGTGACCTTTGGCAAGTCACTTAACCTCTCTGGGCTCAGGATCCTTTACCTGCTTTCTCAGTGGCTTGCCATCTCTAGTATACAATGGCCTTCTCAATAACATTAACATCTTCTAAAAATGATAGGACAAAGTAAGTTTTACCTAGTGTAGTAGGTCTTCCAGAGGATATATCCATGTCCTCGTTCCTGACTGGAACCTGTGAATATTATCCTTTATGGCAAATGAGTGAATATTCCTTGTATGGGAAAAATATGAAGTTAAGGATCTTGAGAGGAGGAATGTGCCCTAGATTATCTGGGTGGGCCTTAAATACAATCAAATGTATCCATGTAAGAGAGAGGCAGAGGGAGTTTTGAGACAGAAGAAGAGACCGTTGATCATGGAGGCAGAGATTGGAGTGATGAGGCCACAAACCAAGGAATGCCTAGAGCCACCAGAAGCTAGAAGAGCCAAGGAGCAGATTTTCCTCTAGAACTCTCAGAGGGACCATGGCCCAGCCAACACCTTGATTTCCGACTTCTGGCCTCCAGCACTGTAAGAGAATATATTCCTCTGATTTTAAGCCACCCAGTTTCTAATAATTTGTTCCAATAGCCACAGGAAACTAATATACCTGGTTATGCCACAAAATACATCTTCTGCTGCATTTTCCTGTAATATTCGTAGGGAAACTTTTACGGAGGAACCAAGCACAAGACTTGAGGGTTAATTAAGCATTCTCAACAAAACATCCATCCATCCTGATGAAGCAGTCAGAGACTATGATGTGAAATGTATTTAAACCCCACTCTTAGGAGAGCTCTGGGGCCCTCACCTGGATTGTCTATGCTGAGACTAGGTTTATGTCTTGGGGGAACCTAGTCCTTGGCTGGAGAGTATAGAGGAAGGAAGAGGGAAAACAGTGTCCCCGGCACCCCTTGTAAGAACTGAAAAGGTCTGTCCTGATGGCCAGATCCGAGTCAGAAATGAAAGCCAATTGCGAAGTGAAAGCTGTATAAGTGGGGGACACGAGGTGGAAAGATTCAGGCTCAGCACGAATTCCTGAGGCATTGGCCCATGATCATGAGGATTGAGTGCTTCAGGTAAAAAGTGGAGGCTGTTCATGGCTAAGAAGGGTGTGATTTTTATAGAAAGTATCTTAAAAGTCTTATAATCCAACTCCTTAAATGTTCACTTGAATCTCCTCAACTCACAGCCGTATCATCACCCAACCTCTAAAAACCTCTCACATTGTTCATTCATTCACTCAGCCATTCAATATTTGAGTGCCTTCCACACGTCAGACCACAATCATGGATAAGACTAGGAGTTGACAGTCTTTTGTAATGAGATGTAGTAAGAGGAGGTGAACGTTACGGTGGAGAAGGACACAATGCACTGGGCATCGAGGCTGGAATAATGGCCTCTGCCCAGAGGACTCAGGGCTGGCATCTTGAGAGGTGATGTTTGAGCTGAGTCTTAGATGTGAGTAATGCGTGCCCCTGAGGCAGCTCATTTCCTCTTTGAAAAGTCTTCCTTACATTGAACCAAAATATGTGTTTCATTAATTTTTACCTAAACTCTGAGTGGTCATTATAACCCAAGCCAATGACTCTTGAGGACTTTGATCTCAATGGATGGAAGGACACCAGGAATGTTTGAAGTTTGTTTTCAGTAAGTCTCTGCACTGTGGAGGGCCCTTTGAAAGGGAAGCACAAAATATTCTCATTTCTTGGACTATAAATTCTTGAATAAGAATTTTTAGGGACTGCCAGAGGAAACTATTGATAGTTAATATTACAGCAAGAATGAATTCTTCGGCAAATGGCCCACCTTCCTGCTCCACGTTTCTGGGTAGATCTCTCCCGTATGCAGTAGGAAGGTGGGGAAATCATGCAAACAGTGAGGTGTGAGAAGAGTGAAAATCCAACTGCTGGAGCCAGAAGCCTGGCAGACAGCAAGGACCCCCTCGCCCATGTCATCTGTCATCACTTCCTATTGATTCTAGCCTTCTCTGGGTTCCATCCATTCCTCCCTTCCCCTCTGCGCCCAACATCTCTCCCCTGAATGACAGACCACCTTCTGCCTGGTCCCCAAACCTCCATTCACGCCTTTCTCCAGCCATTCTCCTTTCAATAGCCAGCCATGCTCAAAAATGCAAATCGGATCATGTCATCCCAGCCTGAAGCCGGTCGGTGCCTTCCCATTACATGGGGAATCAATTCTAAACCCTTTCATGTGGTTTATAAGGCCTGTAGATGCCAGACCCATGGACCCAATCATTCACTTTCAAGCCACTCTCATCTTTGCTCTCTGCAAGGCCACCCACTTGACTTTCCTTGAAAACACTAGGCTCTACCTCATGCCCAGGTCTTTGCATAGACTTTTCCCCTAGCTTGGAACACCCTCATCCTTTATCTCCCTACATCTGCCACTGCTCCTACCTCTGAACAGCTCTCTCTCCATCTCTCCATCTCTCCATCTCTCTCTCTCTCTCTCTCTCTCTCTCTCTCTCTCTCTCACACACACACACACACACACACAAACACACACACACACACACTCACACACACACTCACACACACACACACTCACCTCTTTGGCCTGCCTAACTCTTGCTTCTCCATATTTTGGTTTCAATGGCATGTCCCACAGAAAATCAGTTCTCCCTAACTTCCTTGGCCTCTGCCCAACATAAGCTTCCCCAGTGCCCTTTCATTTCACCTCCCAAACATTCTTCACTCTGTATTTTAATTCCTTGGTTAATGCTTGTATTCCCAGCTAAACTGGGAACTCTACAAGAGCAGAGACACTCTCTCCCTTGTTTAATTTTGTGTCTCTAGTATTGAGAACAGTATCTGACACACAGTAGGCCCTCAGGAGATATCTGTTGAATAAATAAGTGATTCAATTGATTGACATGAACCTATGAATTATTTGGGAAAAAAATCAACTTAGGGAAACAGGGGATGATGATAGGATTTTAGAAGAGAAATAGAAAAGTGGAAGTGTTTCTTCCTCTTTGAAGAAATCGGCTCTGGGGAAACAAACAGTCTGTTAGAAATGGACAGACCTGCTCAGGACACTGCAGTGAAATGCTTGGGAAAACAGGAAGGGCCACCCCACTAAGAGCAGCTGTTATTATTGTTATTCGTGCAAAGTAGATTTCTTGTTTCTCCTCCTTTTATATGGAGGCAAAGAGTAGTCTCTAAGGTGGAAAATTGAATGGCAAAGCTGAGAACGAAGAGGCAGACTTTCATGCAAATTTAGATTCAAAATCATCGAAGGTTCCTTATTCCCTAAATTCCTCAACTCCGCCTTCAACGTCCTCCAGATTCTGGAACCCCTCTTCTTTGGCTTTTTTTCCCTTTGTATCGCTTTCCATCAAACACCCTTAGCTTCAGTAACTCAGAATTTCACAGATGAAAATCCACCAGGCACCTCTTGTGGTTAAGCCCCGTGTTAACAGCTTTAGGAAATGCAAAGGAGAACCACTCAACGAGAGACCATGGGCCCTGGAACCCTGATGGTTTGTATTCAGGCCCATGCTTTGTGTTTTTCTAATTATATGATTAGAGCATTTTACCTAAGCTGTTTGGACCTCTTTTATGTGTACTTCCTGATAGAATTCTTGTGAAGATTAGATGAGATAATACATGTAAAGTGCTCATTTGGGTCCCTGTGTCATAGTAAGAGCTCAGTAGGTATCACTGTCACCATCATTATCATCATCATCTTTATGTACTGTTCCTCCCCTCAGTTGGAGATTCAAATCATAGACACATAAAAAATAGCAAACAGCAAAAAGAGTATGTGTACTAAGTACCGAATGTCATGTTATTTCCTCTCCGCATAAAGAGTATGTGTACTAAGTACCGAATGTCATGTTATTTCCTCTCCCCATGTTTTCTCTTTCCTTTCCTCCCATTCCTTTCTCTTATCCTTCCTTCCAAGCCAAGGACACTTAGCTTGATCAGTTTGTTTCTTTTCCAAGAAGATTTCCCAGACCTTTGCATCCATAGTGCTTCTACTCTCTGCCCTCTGAACTCATGGCCTGAGTCATTTGTTTGAGTATTAATCAAATCTGGCCTTTTATATTTCTCATAAGCTTTGTCTTCCCAATATTCACTCCTTGATAGTAAAGCTGAGTCTTGGTTTGGTTTGTGTCCTCCACAGGTCAAAAGTAAGTATTTCTCGAGCACCTGTTATGTGTGAAAGATAATCGTTTGGACTATGGGCACACCCAGTGCCAGAGCAGAGCTTATCTGGATAGATGCTCAGTGAGTATTTAGTAATGGATTGATCTAGCATTGTTTTATAAGAGGGTACAAAGCTCACACCCACTTTTGCAAGGAATTGAATTATTTAAACACCAAGACTATATGTAGCTTACAGCATGTAGTCAATTAGTTTACTTAAATTAATTTTTGGCAGGAATAATTAGAACCTCAAGTCTTTTGTCTTTAAACAGCTAATCCAAAACAACAAAATAAAATGATTGTTTCTTAAACAATATGATTCACAGATTCAAAATATAGAATTTAACGAAATTTGAGTTGTTAATCTTTTAATAGAAATTAATCTCAAGTTCATTCAGAAAAAAAGGGGCCACGCATACCTCAGGATTCTGACTATGAACATTCAACACTCAGGCCATTCTTGTGGTATATGGGAACGGAGTAAGGGGTGTCCTTATGTACTTCTGAATGAGATTTGGGATTCAGCCCTCTAACTCAGTCATAATTTTATTTTTCAGCTATTTTAACAGTTCAGACATAAATAAAATCAAATCTCTTTCTTAGGGATGCTGAGTAGGTCTACAATTCATAAATGAGACAATAAAACATGAAAGCAACCCAAGTGTCCCTCATGGATGAATAGATAAGCAAAATATGGGGTGTTATGTGTGTGTGTGTGTATATATATATAATATTAACTATATGTATAATTACATATGTGTATATTTAATATATCTATATATGTATGTATAATTATATATGTGTGAGTATATATATACATATGCACACAATTAAATATTATTCAACCTTAGAAAGGAAGGAAATTCTGATACATTGCTCCACATGGATGAAACTCGAGAACATTATGCTAAGAGAAATAAGCCAGTCACAAAAAGATACTCTAAGTAACTCTTTAAGCTGCATCCCACATATTTTCATATGGAGAATTTTGCTATTATTTAGATCTAAATATTTCATAATCTCCATTGTGATTTCTTCTGTAATCTATATCTGATTTACAATTGGGATTGGTTTTTCATTTCCAATTTTTGTGGTACGCGGGCCTCTCACTGCCATGGCCTCCCCCGTTGCGGAGCACAGGCTGCAGACGCGCAGGCTCAGCAGCCATGGCTCACGGGCCCAGCCGCTCCGCGGCATGTGGGATCTTCCCGGACCGGGGCATGAACCCGCGTCCCCTGCATCGGCAGGCGGACTCTCAACCACCGCGCCACCAGGGAAGCCCTCATTTCCAATTTTTGAAACCATCTTTTTGTACTTGACTTATGACTTAATTGCTTTGAGATCAGATAACTGAGTTGTATGCTATCAATTTTCTGGATATGAGTTTTAGTATAGCTGTGTCTAATATACCATTTATATTGTAAATTGGTTTTTTTCTCATTCAACAAGTATTTATTATTTTTATGGTACACTGGCACAATGTTGGTGGTGAGATCCAGACTCTACATGTGTTTGAAAATTCTATTTTGGTCAGTTTTCAAACTAGCTTTCCCTCTCTCTTTTTTAATAGTGTTATGCTCCTGTATTATGGTTTTTTTTTTTACTTCCTTAACATTTTAAATATTCTAAAGACTATTTCAAATTATTCTCTTATATCCAGTATGTGGAGTACATGTTTTCCATTATTATGTGTCCTGACTCTCCTCCATGGTGGTTGGTTTCCTCATGTGGTTTGTAATTTTCCATTGTGAGCTCATCTTTAGCAGTGGTTGTTTTCCTTGAAGTCTCATTACCTAGTTTGTAAAAGCATTCCTACATAGTGGTTTCACTCTCATTTCTGTAGGTTCCTACAGGTTTTGCTGGTCCAGGATCACTTTTTAAATTAATTTTCAGTAAGTATGCCTTTCCCGGGGACTTCCCTGGTGGTCCAGTGGCTAAGAGTCCACGCTTCAATGCAGGGGGCCCAGGTTCAATCCCTGATCAGGGAACTAGATCCCACATGCCACAACCCAGAGTCCGCATGATGCAACTAAAAGATCCCACATGCCGCAAGGAAGATCCCATGTGCAGCAGCTAAGACCTGGTGCACACAAATAAATAAATATTTAAAAAAAAAGAATGCCTTTCCCACATTGGTGCACGAAGTCTGACACCACAGTGGCGGGTGAGACAGACTTGTTCTAATTACTGAGGGTGACATTATTTCCCACTGTGGTCCCACATTCTGATGTACTTACTGACTATCTCATGGGCTTGTGGGAAACTTTCTTATCCCTCTTTCAAGGGAGGGATAAGAAAGTTTCCCACATAGCATTATGTGGGAAACTCCTGCCTTATGCACATAGCATCATTCAAACTCTGGCTATGCTGATGGCCTGTACTTTACACTTGCCTTCCAGAGACAACACTGAAGCTCCCTCCCCAGCCATGCCCGCTTCCCATTCCCATGAGCTCCTCAGCTGCTGCTTTTACTCACTGCTGTGTTTGTGAGAACTGGTTCTGGTGCTTTCCTTGATTAGTGTCTGGCTCAATTATGCATTTATTATTTTTATTTTATCAGCTTTTAAATAATATGCTTGGAGTAGGTGAGGTTTTCTCTATGTCAGCTAACATACCTTAAACCATTTTTTATTATAAAATTGGTATAGATTAAAGAAAAGACAATTCTCATTATTGCCAACTTTTCAAGAATATGAGTATTCACGTATTCCCTTTGATAGGAATATAAACTGTAGTTCAATTTGATAATTCATATCAAAAGCCTTAGAAAAATGTGCATACCCTTCACACAGGCAATTCTATCCTGGAAATTTATCTTAAATAAATAATAAAAGATGTGGGCTAAAATGTGGCTAACATCGCTGCAATACTGGAGGGTGATAAATTGCACTAATGGGAAATATTTTTAAGTGAGCCACGTGTAGGGTTTTGGAACATCGAAGTACTTAAGATACGCTATCTTTCCAACCAAAATATACTTGTCTTTCATACTTTGTCTGCTGTTAAACATCCTCATTTGGGGTAATTTTAATACATTGTTTTGTTAACACAAGGAGAGCCTTGGTATTTCCATGTTATAAGTTAGGCCCTCTCAATGTATAATTATCAAGAAGTTAAAAACATATTTTTCATAAAAATATATAGTACTACTATATAGTGAGCGTGTGTCAAGTGTTTATATAAATAATTAATGAGGGAACTACAAGATGGCAAACCTGGTTCAAAGAGGATATGAAAAAAAATGCTGAAATAAGATTACTAAGTCAGATGCAAAACTGTTTAATGTCCTATAGGTCAACACAACCATGACCTTTAGGTTTTTCCTTTTCCAATGGACAGAAATCATTTGTATCTCTACCACACAAAAATCACTTGCAACTTATAAAAGGCTAAAAAAGTTAACATAATTTCCTTATTCTGGGCCCTAATCAATAAAAAAGAGTAAGTCAAACAAAATTACATTTCCCTCAAGAATCAGGGATTGTTAGACAATTCTCCAATAGGACATTGAAAAGGCATGAAATAATTTTTTTAACTTCTTTACGGTTTTAGGAGTTTTTCCTTAACAGCCTCACTTATTTCAGTTGATGGTAAAACCATGCTCTCGTTCCTTCCATGTGAAAGCTGGGAATCATCTTTGATCTCTCCTTTTCCAGCATCTAATAGGTCTCTATGTTACCCTTCCATCCATCTCCTTCAAGATCTGAAATATCTTCCCATGTCCTCTTCTGCTATCTTAATTCAGGCCATTTTTTAAATTTCTACTTAGACAGTGCAATATGCTCTTAACTGGTCTCTGTCTCCAGTGTATTTCTCTTCTAACTCATCTGCTGCACTGTTGGCCAGGGTTAGCCTCCTAAGTACAGATACGGTCATGTAATTTTTATGCCTAAAAACCTTCAATACCCATCCTCCCCTATTACCTAAAATAAACTTGAAACTCCTTAATATGTTATTCATGTCTTTCCTTATTCTGACCCAAAGTGTCTTTCAAACTTTATCCTTCACTACAACTCTCCCAAATGTACTTCCAAGCACCAACCACAACCATCTTCTTCTGATTCTTTGTACACGTTGTACAAAACGCTGTAAGCTGTCCTGTCCCCATCACTTTAGTCCTCTGTGCTCATTACAGTCTTTCATTTTGGAATGTGCATCCCCTACTGACCACCCTTCAAACCCTGGCTCAGATGACTTCTCCTCCTTTACTCCCCCTTCCACACTTGAATTAATCTCTTCTTGAGTCATACTCCCATTTTTCCTTGTGGCCTTATCAAAGCACTTACTACATGTGGCCATTATTAGATGAATTATGTACATCTTTGTCTCCCTTAGTAAATTATAAGCTCCTTGATGACTTAACTGTGTCTTATTCATACTCCGCTGTGGTACCGAGAATAAGGCCTGGTACCCTGTGGGGTGCTTGTACATGTTGTTTACATGTTATTGCCTTCTGTAGAAGGGCTTGAATCTAAAGAGGTAAAGCAAACTCAAGAGGCACAAAGGAAGGAAAGAGAACTTTGTAAAAATCTGAACTAGTTTTCTATTCTCCTGTTGTTGAGGAAGAGAACAGTTTTATGGACCTAACGAATGATCTCTCTTGAGAACTCAGCCCTGCAGCTCGGGGAATGATGTGGTGTGACAGGACAGAGTTGTCAATTTGCATTTTTTTAATGATTTATACATTCAGTGTATTGGGACTTTTTAAATTTCTCAAACTCAAAAGATGGTCTAACTAAATGATGCTGAGTAAAAAAAAAAATCTAAATATTGTACAGAAGGTATTTTAACTAGTCAGATGAAAAACAGATGTCTTAAATTAAAACACATAAATTATTTGAGCTTAAAAATTTCATATATCTTTGTGATGAAAATCTATCACTCAAGACTTAACAAGATAGATTTTGAAAGCTTACATATTTGTACGTTTAGTTAATTGATGACATTCAATAAAGTGTCTCTTTAAAAAGCTGCTTAGGGCTTCCCTGGTGGCACATTGGTTGAGAGTCCGCCTGCCAATGCAGGGGACATGGGTTCGGGCCCCGGTCCAGGAGGATCCCACATGCCGCGGAGCGGCTGGGCCCGTGAGCCATGGCCGCTGAGCCTGCGCGTCTGGAGCCTGTGCTCCGCAACGGGAGAGGCCACAACAGTGAGAGGCCCGCACACCGCAAAAATAAATAAATAAAAAGCTGCTTAAAATTACAGACAATATTACATTATCTCCTCTTCAGTGTTACTCTTTTTTTTTTTTTTTTTTTCGTTCCTCAAGAGGGAATACTTGATGGGAAAGCTTAGCATTAGGCTGAAGTTGCATATGTAGCCAGGCATGTCTGTCCAGGTGGAACTAGAGCTAGCTTCCATTTGGTGATGCAATCCACAGAAATCGGTATAAGAGACACATACTGCGCCAGAGTACGGTGGACATAGAAAACCACACTCAATGCTCCTGTACAAGAAATACCAGGAGAACATGACTTTTTTCTGCCTTAATAAAAAGTCCTTTCTATCTCATTGAAAGACTTATTTTTATAGTTCTCAAAAATGAGTTGATCTGTCTTCTGTTTTCTATAGACAGTAGGTCTATCTTCTGTATATAACAGAGCCGTCTTTTGCTACCCACCCTCCACCAAAAAACCCAAAGAAAACCCTATGAAATTCACTTAAAGCTTTACCAATGTAATGTTTTTAATTAATCTAGGAAAACAGCGATAGTTATTATGCAGAAATTACGTGGAATTGATTGCCGACTTACTTCGTAGGGTTGATAGCGTAGGGATACGTTTTTCCTTTAACCCTTTAGTAACTACTTTAGAGCAGCATTCTTTTATTTAGGCAGCGTCTCAGCTGTCGCTGTCCTCATACAGAACTTTCAATCTCGATAGATGAGAGCGATTTGTCAGCTTTGGATTTCCAAGAGCTTAGAAGTAGTGCAGCGACGTTGAAGATAAATACGAGCACAGCCCTCTGCTCCGCTTGCCTCCGGGGAAGTCTGAAGCCATGAGGGCACCTTGTTTACTTTCACCGCACCCGCCACCCTTCACAATCCCACTGAACCCGCCGTGACCTCCTTTGACCAAACCTCTCCATTCACGAGGCGGCCAGAAAGCATCTTGTGGCCAGATGTGCGCCCCACGCCCAGCGTTCCTGGCCTCAAATTCATAAATCCCCTGCTCCACGCACTGACTGCTTTCTTGCCACTAACAAATGCCTCTTTGGACCACGGCTCCCTGACCCAGTTCCAAGGCAGGGAGGCGATTGGCCGTTCTCTGAAATGACATAAGATGAATGAGGTGTCATCATCCCCAAATCCAAGAAGGTGGCAGTCAGGCCGCATGCCCAGGTCCTCCGTCTCCTTTCCTAGCAAGCACCAGGATGATGAAGTTACCCTATACCACCACTGGCTCCAAAAATGTATTGCAATATTTGATCCCCAGCAACATGGGACGTATTTTTGTGTCTCATCCGCAAGGGCCAAAACACCGTCGTGGATAACCAATCCCTTTATTTGTCAGCCGGGTCTAGATTTTTCCATCTGGCTGCTCTTATCTATTGATGCATTAAAAATGCTTAGGGCTTCCCTGGTGGCGCAGTGGTTGAGAGTCCGCCTGCCGATGCAGGGGACATGGGTTCGTGCCCCGGTCCAGGAGGATCCCACGTGCCATGGAGCGGCTGGGCCCGTGAGCCATGGCCGCTGAGCCTGCGCGTCCGGAGCCTGTGCTCCGCAACGGGAGAGGCCACAACAGTGAGAGACCCGCGTACCGCAAAAAAAAAAAATGCTTAGAGATGAAAAATACTGGAATATAGCACATGAGCTCCAGGGAAGCCAGTTTTAACTACTAATATTTCATATCCATCTTACTAGAGAGAAACCACTGATATACTTCAGGGCACAGTTTCTGCTCCCTCATTCCTTCCCTTCACTTCTGGGGCCACAAACAAGTTGACATTTGTATAGCACTTAACGAAGGATTGCCACCTTGATTTTCTCACTTAACCCTCTCTACAGCCCTGTGAGACAGGATTAGTGGTATATTTTACAGATGAGAGAAACAAGGCTCAGAGAGGTGAAAGTGACGTGTAGAACATCACATAACCCGTGCACGATAGGGCTGCTTCTCCAGACCCAGGCCCTCCCCCGCCCAAGCCTGTGAATTTTCCACTGTATCATTACCAAGTCTTTGGAGGACATCTGGTTCAGTCCTTTTCTTGTTTTGATGAGTGAACTGAGCCCCCAAGTAGAGCTTGGGCGGGGGGGGGGGGTCCTTCTTGCTCCCCGACCACACCTTCTTCTCCTCCCCTCTGCTCCTGGCACTGCCCTGCTGTCCCCTTCCCTGTTCTGTGTACCCGCACAGCACGCATGGCTGCCTGTGCTCCTGACACGGGTCTTAGCAAAAACTGCTATGTGAAAACCAAGATCCTACGTACCCAAATGTTGTGTTGGTGAAATCATCAAGGGAACCACCCCCCTGTCTCTCACATTTAGCTCCATGGCATCTATAGGCTTCTCTCTTTCTGACCCTCAGATTCTTTCGCAGGATAAATTAGCAAGTTCTAAGGAATAAGTTACTATGATGTAATGGATGTGGACCCTGGTCAGTGGACAAACAAGACACTGCTCAGGACAGTAATCTTTTTTTTTTTTTTTTCACTTTTTCTGATGAATCTTGATCTCTTCTTGCCTTCTATACAGTTCTGAAGGAAAAAAAAATGAGGCAGAACTGTGAGGTTATTATTATCTCTGAAGCACATTTGATCATTGTTCAAGCCTCAGATCGCTTTGGCAACAAAAGGACACCTAAGAGTCTTGATGCGAGAAGATCGCTCTTCCCATTTCCAGTATTTCTTCCTCGTAATTCAAGGGAAACGTGGTGCCCAACATTGATAAGGAACCATGGTAGAGCCTCTAATTTCTACAGTTCCTTACAGTTATAAAATCCTTGCAGGCCAATTTTTTTTACAGTTGCATTTATAAATAATAAAACTGAGTTTCAGAAACCTTAGGGAATTTGCCTAAGATAAAACAGCCTGCAAGTGACAGAGCCATTGACCCTACAGGCTCCCAGTTCCCACTGTTGTGTGTGACAGCAGTGCCCCAAGGACAAGCCCTACACATCACCAGGAGAAACCTCACAGACCTTGATCAAAATCACACGTGTTTATTGATCATGTCGGTCCCCTGAGAGGCATCGGAGGATGTCTGAAGAACTTATTAGGCATAGTCTCTCAAGGACCTTTACACTTTGTCAAAGGGGATGCTGGTTTTAAGTTACTCAGCTTCATACCCATGAATGACTCCAGGAAGCACCATCCGCCTGATGTCTTTAAGAAAATGAGAGTCTTTCCCTAACGTAACGTGGGTGACATGTTCACAGTGATTTTAATTAAAATGAATAGGATCATAGTTTTACAACTGAAAAACAAAACCAAACCCTCTCTCAGTCTTCTGTGATGCTGAAACTGGACCTGGCTTTAGCTGTCATCTACCCGCACCCATGTGCCCCAGCATTCCTAGCTACTGGTTTTCCATCCCTTTCTGGAACAGAGCCACTAAGGAGAAGCTCACCTCATGGAGCTGTTGGCTGGATTTTGCCAGAAGTCTATGTTGTTAGAAAGTTCTGTACAAATAGAACAGCCCTACTCCGATCTTATCAGCCTGATGAAGAAACCAGGGCCAGACAGGCACAGGCGAGGGGTCCTGCACAGGTCATGCTCCTGGCAGGGCCGACAGGGCCGGCAGCACTATCACGCAAGGGCCTTTCTGACTCCTGTGCCCTAGACGAGAGCAAAGGCTCACATACTGTGCTTTGTTCTCCTCTCTGTCTGGATTGGATCTGGGCAGGAGAAGGCCGCCTGGGTGATGTTTGGGTATTTCTGAGTGACCACTGTGATGAACCAGTATTTGTCACAATTTCTAGTCATTATTTGTCTATGAGCTCTGTGAGGACAGGGACCATGTCTGCCTGGCTTAGCAGCGTATATCCCTAGGACCTGTGCTGTTCCCGGCATATTCTGAATAAATAAAAAATAGGGACTTCCCTGGTGGCACAGTGGTTAAGAATCTGCCTGCCAACGCAGGGGACAGGGGTTCGAGCCCTGGTGCGGGAAGATCCCACATGCCGTGGAGCGACTAAGCCCATGCACCACAACTACTGAGCCTGCGCTCTAGAGCCCGTGCTCCGCAACAAGAGAAGCCACCGCAATGAGAAGCCCGTGCACCACAAGGAAGAGCTGCCCCCGCTCGCCGCAACTAGA
This sequence comes from Pseudorca crassidens, assembly GCF_039906515.1. Lineage (NCBI taxonomy): Eukaryota > Metazoa > Chordata > Mammalia > Artiodactyla > Delphinidae > Pseudorca > Pseudorca crassidens. The sequence continues at coordinate 12,865,669 of NC_090311.1, read as the reverse complement.
GAAAGCCCTTGCACAGCAAGGAAGACCCAACACAGTAATAAATAAATAAATAAATATAAACTATAATTCCCATCTCCCTCAGAACCTCTGTCTCATAGCTTCATTCCATGAATTTACACAGTCTCCCATTAATGGTCACACAAATTTGCCCCAAAGTGACAGGCTTCTAGTTTTAGAAATCAAAGGTTCCTGTGACCAATTTGATCACCCAGACACAAGAGGCAAAGGAGTAATATTCATGCTTGAACTTCCCTCTTCTTGTTCCTCAGAGATCACTGTCAAATTTTTCAACTAGAAAAAAATGAGAAGGGAATATTAAATGCAAATGGACTTTGGCAGGTTGAGGGATTGTCAGGAGGCTACAAGAACAAACTTCTGTGTCCACTCTGGACGAGGGAAGGAGGCAAGGTTTCGGCTCTAAGTGGGAGATTTATTTTTTTAGGTGTTTTTTGAAGTTTGCAGATGGCAATTCATTTGCATTTAATGTCCTTCAGATTATTTCCTTTCTGTTGTGCTAAACACCTCTCTCAGTTGGGTCTAATTTGATGAGGTCATGCTGTGACCCTTGACCCTTTGGATCTTAAATGAAACCATCTGACCAGAAAGGAGAGAGAGCATTCTTCGTCTTGTTCGCAGACATTTGATATTTGCAGATGTGCGGTCGACTTCGCTAACTGCCCACTTGCCAGTTTAGCTCTATGATTAGAAGTGGAACTAGTGAATTTCCTGAGGGTTCAACATTTGAAGAATAAAATGGGTCCAATGAATCCTTTGTCACAATCTTGTCAAGATAAAAGCACTATGCCAGAGGAAGAAAAGCAGCGGCCTGTACCTACAGAGGGTCATTTGGGATATTAGCAAATAATTAATCTTGGAAAATGCCTAAACATTTCAGTCTACAAAATATTTGCAAAGTTCTCTGCCAGTGAATTGAGATTTACCGGGTAAAAGTAGGCAAAGACCCTCTCCTACATTATAGAAAATGCTACTGATTCCACCAGGTCCTTGTTGTTACAGGCTGGGGGAAAGGGACAGATTCTAACTTTTTAATTAAAACTCAGAACAAAAATTGAGAAAGCAGGTGCGTAAATAGAGGGTGAGATTTCCCCAGAAGCATAACATTTTTATGCTTGGCTAGGCATTTCAATCGTAGCCATGTAAACATTTTTGCAAGAATGCTTATTTTTTTCTCCCGGAATTTTACCAGGCATCTTTTTGTATATACGAGATTCCACCTGACTCTGTCTTTGTTCATCTATGACATGATATGACCTGTAAAGTATCATTCAGGGAAAAGATACTGATACCCGAACTTTCTACCCAGAAAAATGTCCACTTCTACATTGTGATTAAATGATTGCCTGGGCCGTGTCATCACTTTTTACTTCTGATTAAATTTAAAGTTGGGATTAAACCATGTCTCAGGGAAATAGTATTATGAAAAATGGTTTGAAGTCAGTTTCCCTTTTATGGTGCATCACACGTAAGTGATTTGATCAAAGCTCATTGCACCTTGCCGGAGGTTTGGATATGGGGTTTACTTGGCATGGCTTGGACCTAAGGGAACAGGACGAGGATATGTGACTGATTCATCCAGGTGACAGAAACCTGGCTGCAGGGAGGGGAGTGTGATATAGAGCAGATATTCCAAATCGGCTTCTTGTAGCCTGCATGGTGCTTTCAAATATTTTGAATTAGTTATCAACATTTAACATTCAAAGTTGAGTTTCTGGCTTTTCTTTAAAAATCCAAAGATCTGTCAACACTGGGCCTGCCTTCTCCCCATGGCAGAGATCCCCATGGAAGAGAGGAGTGGCCACCCCATTTAGGGGAAGCACATGGCCTCCGGGGCCCCAAAAGCCCCACCATTTCCTAGGGCTCACACACTATCCCCCTTAGCTCATTGAGCATACCTGATAATTCCTGTAGCTTCTGACTTTGAGATCCCGGATGTGGTAGAAAAAATGCAGCTTCGGTGTCTCATGGGCCTGATTTAAATCTTGGCTCTGCCCTGGATTATGTGCTGGACAAGATTCATGTTACTTTTTCTAATTCTAAATCAACGCACGTTCATTTTAGAATGACTGAAGGTAAAGAAGCGTATAAAGTGGATAAAAGGAATCATCTAGTTTAATAACTATAATATGTAGGTATATCCTTAATTTTTCTATGATTTCTTAATATAGATACAGTAATAATACTGTATCTATAATTTTGTACCTTGTTTTTCACTCAGTGTCATCATACCAGCCCTTCCCCATGCTTTAATAAACATCACGTTTAACAGTTGTATAATATTATGTGAAATGTACTTAATCATTGGTCTATTGTTGACCATTTAAAGGGTTTCTTTCTCTTTTTTTGCTGTTACAAATAACACTTGATAAACATCTTTGTGTGTCAATCTTTACTGACATTTTGTGTTAATTCTTTGGCATAGATTTTGAGAGATGCAAATATTGTACCAAAAGGTATGAACATGAATTTAAATCTCATGAATCACATCAGCAAATTGCTCTCCAGAAGGGCTGTACCAAATTACATTCCTACTAGTAAGTAGTATATAAGAATTCTCATTTCACTCCAACTGCCTAAGTTTGAGTAATCTTATTCAAAAACAATAAGGAAAAAATTGATGTATTAAAAGTGATATCTCATTGGTATTTTGTATACATCTCTTTGATTATTAGTGAATTTGATTATGTTTTCATGTTCATGAACAATTTTATTTCTTCTAATGTAAGTTTTTTATTGAATAAGTGAATCTTTCTTAGACTCATCTTCCTTATCTGTAGAATGGGTATAATAATACTGCTCCCACTAGGAGGGTAGTTTTAGGAATTAACTGAGTTTGCTCATATAAATTTCTACACACATAAGAAGTGTGACTATTCTTTATTTCCTTGGGATTAAACATAAGGACAGCTTACAATTTTAAAATTTTTCTCTATTTAATGAAACAATGTTGAATTGCAGCCCCTTGTCTAATTATAACAGACATTTATTAGTTCTCACTAAGTGTGAGGCGCTGTGCATCTTATTTTTTGATATTCACGACAAACGTGAGATGGGTATTATTATCCTTGGTCTTCGAGTGAAGAAACCAAGGTGTAGTGAGGTTCAGCCACTTGCCTGGAATAGAAAAACCAAGACTCAAGCCTAAGCCCTCTCACCACGGAGCCCACTCTGTTTGCCCCCAGGCGATGCTGTCCTGCTTGGTGCTCAGGGTCCTGCTTGGTGCTCAGGGACACCAGTGGGGCTGCCCAGATTTCCACCTGCTCTGCTCTCACTCTGTGATCTGATGAGGATAGCACCCCAGTTCCGGACTGCAGCATCCTCCTTGATAAAATGAAAGGATTTGAGTAGATGATCCTAAAGGCTCACCCACAGGTACGTAGGTAACTTTACAGACAGGTGTACGTCTGCATCCACCTGAATGGACTCACACCCATAGATACACTGGAAGTGAAGCACACACACACCCCTTGAGGAGAGCCAACCCCAGTAAGCCGTATTTTGGATTGTTTATCTTCTTAGTCTTCTAAAAAATATAGATAGATAGATAGATAGATAGATAGATAGATATAGAGATATATAATGTGTAATATATACAATATATAATAATTATATATAATAATTTACTGTTGTATATGTATCTACTGTAATACTATTATGTGCCAGGCACTGTTCTATACGTATTATTTGATTCCTTGATTTAACCCTCACCACAACACTGTGAGGCAGCTTTTATTACGCCCATTTCCTGAAAGAGGAAGCTGAGGTGCAGAGGTGTTCCATGTCAGCTGTAAGCACATGGACTCACCCACTCTCCTCTGCCATCTCTTGTGGACAGAAATGTTCTAAATAAGTGCAAATAAATTAAAATAATCACGACAGTTTGAGAGAATACATGTTTTAGTATAATTTTTTACCCTAATAACAGGAACAGAAGCCTAATTAAAATAAAGGATAAGGTCATGAGTACCCATACCACCCTTTCTGTCATGACTTAAAACGTCTATTTCCTTTCCATCTCGGTTCATCTAAAACTGTAATTTGAGTACACGTTGTAATCACCGCATGGATTTAATTTTGTGTTCTGATTTTTTCAATTAATATTATATCATAAGCATTTCTATACTGCTACCTAGTCATCACAACCTATTTTAAAATTGTGGAATAACATTTTATCAAGTGATTAATTTGTAATTTACTTACCCTTATTATATATTAACATTGTTTCCAATTTTCTTCACAGTTATAAGTTACACTGCAATAAACACATTTATTCACATGGTATTTTATTTTTAGTAGTATTATTTTTTTAATTATTGGGTTGACCAAAAATTTCGTTCGGGTTTTTTCTGTAAGATGTTACCCGAATGAACAAACCAGAACGAACTTTTTGGCCAACCCAATAATTTAAAACTAATTACCTGTGGTTGATTATTTTGGGTTTAAAAATTTGATCCTACAATTTATATTTCTTTCATTGTCCTTTAATTGTGACCAGCGATTACATTGGAAGATGATAGAGAAACAAATAAAATAATAGCTATGTGTTTTATTCTGCACCTAAAATTTGTGAAAATAACACAAGAGATGCTTTTGGAAGGAGGTAATTGATCATTGTTAATTTTCAAAGCAGCATCTCTTTTTTTTTTTTTTTTTTTTTTTTGCGGTAAGCGGGCCTCTCACTGTTGTGGCCTCTCCCGTTGCGGAGCACAGGCTCCGGACGCGTAGGCTCAGCGGCCATGGCTCACGGGCCCAGCCGCTCTGCGGCATGTGGGATCTTCCCAGACCGGGGCACGAACCCGTGACCCCTGCATCGGCAGGCGGACTCTCAACCACTGCGCCACCAGGGAAGCCCAAAGCATCATCTCTTAAACTCAATCTTCTTTTTAAAAATCAGAAGTTCCTCAAAGGACAGCTTGTTTTGCATGGATCACAATTCCTTTGGAGCTTGCAGCCTAAGCTTTCCATGCCATTCTGAGTTGTGCTGATGGATCCGGTACCACAGGACAACAGATGTAGATGTTTCCCTAGCAAGGTAAGGACTGATAAATGCAATTAAGAAAACATTCATCTTTAGCCTGAGGAAGAACAGACCTAGCTGGAGGACATTATCCCAACCATCTTGGTCTGTCAGGGACGGAGGGTTTTCCAGGACAAGGGACTATCAGTGCTAATGTTTGGAAAGTTCTGGGCAAACCAGGATGAGTTGGACACCCTAGAGGGAATGTGACGCTTTCTGTAAATCCTCCAAGGACAGAGCCGGGCCAAGAGAATAAAAGTTACCAAAAGGCATATTTCTCCAATTTAACATCAAGTGGCACAATGCACTATCATGGCATGGACCGGGTTGCCGCCTCTGAATATATTCAAGAAAAGGTAGGGCGACCACATGTTCAATGTGCAAAAGAGCAGTGGTTCTCAAATTGTGCTCCCATTAGAATCATCCAGGAAGCATTTAAGACTCCCCTTGCTCAGGAACAATTAAACCAGAATTACTGGAGATAGGCTCAGACGTCAATTGTTTTAAAAACTCCTCAGGTGATTGCAACGTATGATTAAGGCTGAGAACTTTTGCTAAGGATGATGTTTCTTAAACTGTAATGTCTGTACAAATTACCTGGGGATCTGACTGAACGAAGACTCTCAATCAATAGGTCTGAGATCCCCAGGTTTAAAAATCTCCCAAGTGATGATGGCGATGCTACTGGTTTAGGGACCAGTTTGAGAAACTAGTGTGTGGGAGAGACCCGGGCTTCATGAGAGGTGAGGAGAGTCTGTGTACAGTTGGGGAGGGATGGGGAACTTCATAAGTATTAGAGGCCTACCCAACTCTAAAGTGTCTCAGATTTTTTTTTTTAACCACAAAAGAAGTCTTCTTCCAAGATGTTTTGAAATGTAACTCTTTGAAGATGAAAAATATAATCTAAAACCCATCCCATTTATTTCACAATATATGTGCTCTATTTCGGATCACAAATCAAATAATTCAAAACTTAACCTGTTTAGTTAATACAAATTATTCTGTCCTCATTTTTTTAAACAAATGACAAAATTTGTTAACATAGGTTTTTCTTCTGGTGGCTTTTACACATAGCACAAAACTCTCATTTCTACTTTGCCTCCAGAACTTTTTGGCTGAGAGGAGACACTGGTCTTCAAGACAGAGTCTGGATGTTGGTATATCCTTCTGATACATGAGGGTCTTGGACTCTTTCTATACTTGGGAGATCTGACCCACCCAAGAGGAAGACTCAGGTTCCCTGGGTGTAGTCAGTCCCCTTTTCTTGATCAGCAGAATCCATGAGCGAACCAATAGACAGGACTGGATCTTCCAACAGGTGCCACTCAGCAAATGGAGGCTTCCTTCGGGGAATCCTGAACTCACTCCAGAGCTTCAAAGGCACGTGGTTTAGTGGTTAAAAACAGGAATGGGAGCCAAACCCTGGGGTTGACACCTGGTTCCATCACCTCTTACTTGTGTTCCCGTGAATAAATTACTTCTATTTTCTAAGGCAGTGGTTGCTCCTCTTGCAGGCCTGAGGAAGCCAGGGTGAATTCTATTTCTCTTCATTGTTGGCTTAGGGAACTCAGTTTGCCAGAGGATGCCTGACTCATCACACTGACACCAGAACCGTTCACTTGAATTCTCCTTTAGTTGTTTGATGACTATTTCTCTCTTCTGTTGAAAATGCTTTTCAAAAGTTTTGAATGTGCAGGACTTAGAGGTAGCAAAATATTGGGTCGGCCAAAAAGTTCATTCAGGTTTTTCCATTACCTCTTACAGAAAAACCCAAACGCACTTTTTGGCCCACCTAATACATAGATAATTTTTCATCTTTTTTTTCTCATGAATCCCTGACTGGTTCTCAGACCCACTGGACATTCGGCCCAAGGAAAGAAAGCTGGGGGTCGGGGCCAAGAAAAATGGGAGGCATCTCTGGGAGAGGATTTCAGGGTTCTCTGCTCTGAAGGGGGAGGAAACTTGCCTAGCCCGCTGGCCTTTCTAGTTGGCGTTTCCAAACTACCCAGGTCATTCCTTTCATGAGAGACAGCCCCAGGGCCACTCACTTTCTAAGGACCTTCACTTGTCAATATCTCAGTGACCTCGAAAGGAAAATCAAACCCCTTCTTCTCTCAACTGATGTGCCACTCTGTTCCCTAGCGCTCATTGAAAGTGGAGAGACAAATCCCAACACCAGAAACCCAAACACTGACATCAGAGGCTAAGAACAATGTAATCTTCTAAGACTGGACTTCTTTCTAATACTGGAGCAAACTTAACTCAGAATTCTTGCCTGTATGATTGTTAGATATTTTGAACAGGCAGAAAGGAAATGCTATTGGTTGAGCTCTAAGTCCTCACCAAATGCTTACTCAAGCCGCCTCATTTAATCTTTCCAGTAACCTTCTGAAGTAGGAGTTATGTGTACTTTCTCCATGAAGAAGGCAAGGTTCAGATAAGTTGGCTAATTATCCAAGATGGGCAACTAATGGTAGACCCTGACTTCAAACTTCTGTCTCAACCTCGTTTCCTGCTACTGATTCCACATTTTTAATACTTCAATAAATGCATATGTATTGACATTTTATCTTTCTAAAAATATATATTAAAAGACAGAAAGGAACATGATGCTCTGTTCCACAGAAACACCCTATCGTGGGATTTTGATGTGTTTTCAAAGTATGCTTAGCAAGCGTTGTCTACCTTTACGCAGGCATCAAACATAAACAGACATATTAAGTGTTCTTTCTTGCATCTTCAATGTCTCTGAGAAAATGGTGTAAACGATGGATTCTCTCCCCAGAGAAACGCACACACACATACCTGCACACAAACATTTGCGTACACTTTCCAGACTCACAGATGCTCTGAAGCCTGTGGTTAGGAAGTTTAAAGACAAGAATTTTTCTCACTGCCCCAACTCTCCTTCTTTGTAGCTGTCCTAGAGACCAGCTTTGAAGGAGGCAAATGTGTATCCATCAGTCAACTCTTTATTGACTGTGCTTGGGACTGGGCTGGGCATTGAGAATACAAGAGAGAAGGGACAGGACTGTTATCCTCAGGGAGCAATGGGTTAATGAGAAGATAAATAGGTAAGCAGAGTGCTACAAGGCATCAGTTTAGTAGGAGATACATGCAGGTTTAGCAGGACAGACTGGGGAGGGCAAGGGGAGAGTCAGCCCTGCAGAGAACTCCAGATTTGATCAAATGGTGAATATGGTGGATAGCTGTCATCAGTTTTGTTTGCCTGGTATTTGAAACCCCTCCTACGGTTAGAAAACATGACTCCCCTAGAACAGGCCCACTTCATATGACACACAGCCCTCTTCCTTCTATTGAAGCTCAAAGTGCTTGGTTCTTGTTTGCCACCTTCCCTTGCTTTTAGGGCACAGCACATAGCTTAATCTCCACCCATCCCATGGTGGGGAGCCCTCCATCTCGAATCAGAAGCTGGTGCAGCAACAAAGCAGGGACTATCCGGGGACTAGGATTTGGCATCAGCAGCAAAAGTTGCATCGAATCTCCACAGGTGGCCATCACAGCTGTTCAAGGGGCAGCATCTAACGTCCAGCACTGGTGGTGGAGGGCACGGTGGGACAAACCTTGGCCTCTGTGCCCTGTGACTGCCACAGTGGTATCCACCAGCCTGGCTCTGCAGCATCACCTGGGCCTTGTTCTTGGCTTCGTGCCCCCAGCCATGCTTTCTGAGCCCTTCAGAAATACTGTCATTTGCCCAGTACCTTTTGCAGTTTAAATTATCCAGTGTCAGTTTCTGTGCCTTGCTTGCACCTAAACACCTGACTGATGCGGTGATTTTCTGGGACCAGCACAGAGCGGAGCAATGATTTTGATGGATGCGTTTGAACTCCCACGGGGTTACCTAGTTATTCCACAGAAATAATGATGTTTCTAGTAGCTGACACCCAACATATATCAACAGGAAGAGAACTGAAGTTCACTTAGAACGTGGCTTGTTCACTTTTGCATAAAGTTATTTTGCTCAGCCCTCACTTTCCTGAACATCTGGTCTCTAGATTTTTTTTTTTTTTTTTTTTTTTTTGCGGTACGTGGACCTCTCACTGTTGTGACCTCTCCCGTTGCAGAGCACAGGCTCCGGACGCGCAGGCCCAGCGGCCGTGGCTCACGGGCCCAGCCACTCCGCGGCACGTGGGATCTTCCCGGACCGGGGCACGAACCCGTGCCCCCTGCATCGGCAGGCGGACTCCCAACCACTGCGCCACCAGGGAAGCCCTGGTCTCTAGATTTTTATATTTGTAAGTTATCTGCTGTGATCTTTCCACTCTCGCTTGAAACTTGACGAGAGTTCAGTTGACAGGCGTTTAGTGAGTGCTTCACCTGATCCACACAACTGGGGCAGCGGGGATATAAGTACAGAAGTAAAAGATACAGTTCCTACTCTTAGGACCCTTAAGATTTGGTTGTGAAGATAAGACATATACACGTGTCAAGATAAAAACCCAGTTCCCTGAATACCTGTTCTGTGAGCGACACAACAAAACCAACTCATTATATTACATAACCAGAGGGATGGAATTTGTAGATTCTCAACATTCTAAAATATCCTTATATTAGAATCCAGCTCAAAACTTCACAGCTAAACTTAAGATGGACATGTTTTGACAATTTGCTTTGTCAATTAAGTTATAGTTCATCGTCAACCCATTGTCTTTCACACATAAACGATTATATAGTAAGATTTTTGTCTGGCCCCTTTTTCATACTTGCAGGTCGATAAACTTGTCATTGATGAAATCCACAAAGGGGCAAGGCAGACAGGCCAGCGGGAGAACCATGTGGGGTTTCCATTTTGATGTCAAGTGCATCAGAGGTCTTGCTCTAGTACAGACCCTAGTGTAGTCATTATCTGACTGAATAGCCTGGTTCCCCTGAAATCTCACCTTAATTAATTCCCAACAAAACTAAAAACAGGAAAAGGATGAGAGCCACAGGCTGAATGAGAGAGAAGCTTGGGCAAGTTTGTCCCCGGATGGTGCCGTTAACACACTTTTGTTGTTGTTGTTCTTAGCACCAAATTTAAAATAAAAGTTTACGAAAAACACAAGTGGAAATAGGTTATATGAGCCTTGCATTCAGAGGTGCCACCTGTTCAGTTTTCCACCCTCCAGTCAGAGTGTTAAGATCTCCTGTGCAAAGATACCTTTTGTCAGCATTTTCCATCGCTTGGAGTTACCAAGCAGTTCATTTTTTATTCTTTGGCCTAAATCAGCTGAAATTCTGTGAGTGCAGATGTCTTGAGTTTCATGTGTATTTTTAATCACCTCCTTGTCTGAGGGCATTTCCTTTCAAAAGTCTATTAGGAGAAGGGACAGAATTTGGAACTGACCTACTTATGGTTTTCCAAGAAATTCTGGGGAGAAGAGGAAAAGTGCAGAGGATTAAATTCCCCTGTAGAATGGTTGGTATCTATCTTTATGAAGAACTTCGGCAAGACTTAAATGAGTTTTAAAGGCCCCCATAAAATAACTAGGGAAAGTCATTGGGGGAAGGAAGAATACAATATTTCTATTTCAACTGCTAGCGATCTTTATAAACCATAATTAAGCTCTGATGGGGTATAAAATATCCCGACTTTTATAAATGACTCTGTCAACTAGACAATATGCAGTGTTTAAATCCCCACAAGATTCATATTCATTTTCAATTGCGCTTTAGCGAAAGGCAGAATATAAATACTCAATTTGAATAGTGTTTCACTGGAAGAAGAAAATAATCTGACTTCTGTACCAAGGCAAATAGCTCTGGTTTCTTGCAGTCTGGCTCTTCCTCCTGGATTTGCAAAGAAAAACCACATGGTGTTGCTATGATGGTGTCACCATCACTATTGCTTTTAAACCAGCTGCTGTTTCCTCTGCTTCTTCCCACCATCAAGCAGGTGTGTAGGTTTTAAAATTAATAAAATTATTTTTCCTTTGGCCAATGCATTAGTTATTTAAAAGTTTTTGAAAGATGTTATTACAAATATCATTATATTTTAAAAATATTAACACTCTACCTGCTTATTTTCAAAGCTGAAAAGAAAAATATGGAGCAAACTCCAGTAAAACAAAAACAAAAAAAAACCAAATCACATAGACACCTGGGCGGACAGCATGAAGGGCTAAAATGATCACAATAAGTGGACAAAAAAAGTTTATCCATTAACATGAAATGGGTAAAATCAACACAATTTTTAAAATGATATCCCTTTTAAAAATAGCATGCATGCTTGAGGCGACATGACAACAATCTTGTCCATGAACATGACCAGGAAAAACTTATGGTGCCAACATGCCTGAATCACTTTCCCAAGAAAAAGGAAGTCTGTACAGTGAAAGGAAACTGAATGCAAGGGGTGGGACGAGTGAGCCTCCATTGGAGGCTATGTTGTCTACGGCTGTGCTTAACTTCCAGCCGAAAAGAGATGCAAACACAACAAACACAGATGTAATTTGTGTGCTGTGGGGGGCTCCAAGGGCCTCATGCTCTGACCTGAAGGTTCAGGCCCAGGAATGGGGAGATTGGTCAAGTCAGATGAGCTGGGAGACACTTTGTTAAGATATTTTACTTCCCTTGGTTCCTGAATCCATCCTCACTCCTGGATTATCTTTTTGATTATGACTTGGCTTCCTGTGGGAATTCTCTTTATCATCACCTCCATACCCTTCATCATTAAGACTTCCATTTGTTTATTTTCTAGTCCCTGTGCTGAGTATCTACGTGCATCATTCCCCCACAGTCCTTAGAGCTACTATAATCATCTCGATTTTATAGATGAGAAAACTGGCACAGAAAAGTGAAGTAATTTGCCCCAACTCACATTGACTAAGTAGCAGAGCTGGGTCCTGAACCCAGACACAAGTCCAAATACTTTGTTCTTTTTTTTTTTAGGTTCTGGTTTTTCAGTGCCTTTTTGTTTGTTTGTTTTTTAATTTATTTTTATTTTATTTTATTTATTTATTTATTATACAGCATGTTCTTATTAGTCATTCATTTTATACACATCAGTGTATACATGTCAATCCCAATCTCCCAATTCATCCCACCACCACCACCCCTCTGCCGCTTTCCCCCCTTGGTGTCCATACGTTTGTTCTCTACATCTGTGTCTCTATTTCTGCCTTGCAAACCAGTTCATCTGTACCATTTTTCTGGATTCCACATATATGCATTAATATACGATGTATGTTTTTCTCTTTCTGACTTACTTCACTCTGTAGGACAGACTCTAGGTCCATCCACCCCACTACAAATAACTCAATTTCGTTCCTTTTTATGGCTGAGTAATATTCCATTGTATATATGTACCACATCTTCTTTATCCATTCATCTGTCAATGGGCATTTAGGTTGCTTCCATGTCCTGGCTATTGTAAATAGTGCTGCACTGAACATTGGGGTGCATATGTCTTTCTGAATTATGGTTTTCTCTGGGTATGTGCCCCCAAATACTTTGCTCTTAACCACTATTCAATTTGTACTGATTGTCTTGGCTGCTTGTAAGAATATTTCACAAGGGGAGCAACTGTCATCATGATTATTAGCAATCACCTTTGTCTCTTGTGAATCTGGTTGACTTGGGCCAGTCTCCAAGAGACAAATGAACTCTAGTTTATTGTTCTACAATATTTTCTGTATTTGGTTGCTTGCAAGTATATTTAACAAAATAGGCATTCAAAAAATGTTAGCCATTAATATCATGATTATTAGCACTACTGGTTTCTTATGAGTTTGGTTAGCTTAACATAGCCCTTAAGAGAATAATCATCTCCGGTTTATTGTTCTAGAAAGCATCCAGTTTCCAGAGCAACAAGGCTAAGGACCAGGTTTGGTTTGAGTTTCTATCCCCAGAGCTACCTTGGGAAGTCTCTGCCTGAGCACGCCTATTACACTTCTTTATCTCAGTGTTTTTGAATGACAACAATCTGTAATCAAGATAGCTAAAATAAAGTCAAGCAAGATCAGAAATTACATAAAAAAGTGAAATAATTATACCAAAATGAAATACGTATTTTAGTTGGACATTAAATCTAGTACTGATCTTCCTGAGAGCCAAGGTGAAAAGGAAAATCCAGCAAGAAACATACCTTTCATTGTCTGGTAAAAAGTAGTTTACCACTTCTTCAGGAAGGGCAAACTTCTTGGTACTAAATCTTAGACAGAGTTTACTATATATATCCTCATCAAATAACATTTAATAGGGTGATGAATCTCATCAAAAAGTAGGTTACACAAGATGCAGACGTTATTTTTATTGATGCTTCTAATTCCAACCTATGATAGAAAGGTAGACACAATGTTTAATTGGAGTAATTTTTAGCAGAGGTTGTGTCTACCTTACGGTCTGGTTCTTCGACATGACATCAGATTGGAGCAAAAGGGACTGAAAAGGAAAACCTTAGGCATCTCCCTCAAGCATCTGTAGTCTCAATCATGCCTTGATGGGCAATACAGAGCAGTCAATTCAAAACTGAGCTGTCTGGTGAGAGGTGACTGAAAAGAGCTCTATGCTGATTGGAAAGAAATTTATGTCTTGTGGCTGCCAAGTTGGGATTAGACAGCAAGATTGATTTTTGTTATGTTTACTAAGAAGCCCAACATGCATTTTTGTCCTAGCAGAGGACAACTTCAATTATACTTGTAATAAATATCTGTGGGGCAAAGACATAGTAAGAGACTATCTCAATATTGCATATGGCTATCAACGTATTAGTACAAATTCATCTACAGTTTGTCTCTATGACTTTAAATAATTTTTCCTACTTACCAATGTAAAGAAATATATATTTAATAATAAATCTGGGACTTCCCTGGTGGCGCAGTGGTTGAGAGTCCACCTGCCGGCAGGGGACATGGGTTCGTGCTCCGGTCCAGGCAGATCCCACATGCCGCGGAGCTGCTAGGCCCGTGAGCCACGGCCGCTGAGCCTGCGCGTCCGGAGCCTGTGCTCCGCAACGGGAGAGGCCACAACAGTGAGAGGCCCGCGTACCACCAAAAAAATAAAATAAAATTTAATAATAATAAAAAATCTGTCTGTATTTCTATCTATACCTCTATATATCCATCTTCATATATATATGTATATGTGTGTATATATGTGGATGTGAACATATACATGTATATGTGTATACACGTGAGTGTGAACATATGTGTGTATACGTATTTGTATGTGTATGTGTTGTGATTCCATAGAAGATTTTTGAGTTTCTCTGCTAAAGAAGTTTGAAAGCTATTGTTTCAAATTTTTTTTTCTGCCTAGCTTTTTATTGTCTGTTTGAAAATTTTAACTTAACCGTATGTTAATTGTTTCCCAACTTATTATGCTAAATTTAAAATATTTATTTATTTATGATGCTAACATGGACATCCTCATCCATAATTCTCTGTGTACATCTCAATTGTTTCTTCCAGGTAAAGGCGAAGCAGTGGAATGGCTCATTCAAAGGGTGGAGGCTGTTTTAGAACTCTTGGTATAGATTTTCCAGAAAAACTATGTACCAATACCTCCCTCCCGCAGCAGGCTTGCATGTCGTTATGATTTATGAACAGTAACAGTCATGCTGGTTCCCATTTTCCGGGCAGCTGCCCCACAGTTTAAAGAAATGTCTCCTGTAGTCTTCCCAGCCACCTTGCAAGGTTGGTCATCTGTTCCCCCTACAAACGAAGGCCTGGAGCTCAAAGGGACACAGTTGTCCAGAATTACAAAGCAAGGAACAAGGCGTGCTGGAATCGGAGGTCCTTTCTCTGGTTCTCTCTTGCCTTATGCCAGGATGCTTCCCACACTCAGACAATAGGCCGCTTCTTACTCAGGAGGGGAAGTAACCACTCTCACTCTGTTTCCTTTATACCTGTTTGCGTCGCATTTCCAGAGTGCTACCTGAGCCTATCAGGGGCTCCTTGCCCCACTCTCTTATATTTAAAATGGTATTTTGAACCCATTACAAGGCCCTCTCGATTTTGACTGACAGGTGATGTCATTTTAAGGTGAAAAGTATTGTATTGGGCCTTTCTTTAGTTTATGAATATAAGACCAGGGCTCCTCGATCCTGGTTCACCCACAAGCTGGCACAGGTCCTCTGGGTTATCTTTGCATCCTGGTGTTAGAGGACCCAGCCACTGAGAGGTCAGGAGATGACGGGTGAAGCAGCAGCAATTCTATCAATTAAAATAAAATACTAACTCTCCTTTGGTCTCATATCCAGCAATAATTCACTTAGTGGAATTAGTTTGTTTTTGCTTAGAGGAATACCCCTGACTCATAGATTTCTCCGCGAGCCAGATTTCATGGTCTGTGTCAGAAATCTCTCTAAATCCTCCTAAGTTGTGTTTCATTCTGTACGATGCATGTTTGAATGCTCCTGGGGCTTATCCATAAAACTCCCTCAGATGGCTGACGTTTCTCTACCTTCCCACCCCCGAGTTTGGAGAATACAGATCACTTTAAATGCTGGGTTCAATCCAACACTTTAGATCTAGAGCACAGAACTCAGACTAACAAGAGCTATCTTGGTGGGGACACCACGCCCGCCAGCCCCACCTTCTTCCTGGTGGGCTTCATGGTCACCCCATGACACCCATCTTCTACCCCGACCACATCTTGGCCCTTTGAAGAACTGCAGCCACTGATCCTCCTCTCAGCCTCCGCAGCTCAGCAGGAGGTAACTCCCCTTCCTTTGAACCCATCACTCACCAGCTCAGATCTCCCCCCTTCCCTGACTTATCTTCATTGCCTTTTTACCCTCTTGCCAGAAAGCAGTTCGCCTGGCCACCAATGATTCGGCCCGGTCCCAACTCACGCCTTCAGTGCGAATACTGTACGCTTCTAAACAGTGATGCTTGAGGACCAGCCAGCCCCTTCAGAAAGAGAATCTCCCATGCATGAGAATCTCACATTAATGTTATCACTTCAGTGTCCCCTGTCCTCATAGCACTTGCATTTTGTAAGTCGTACATTCTAGCAAGTTCCTGAAAGAAATCACAAGCCAAGCCAATGGCAACCTTAAAATTAATTTTAAAATCTTCTTTTCACTTACACCATACACCCAAATAAATCCAAATGGGTGAGAGATTTACAGGTAAAACATGAAACCATATATGTACTGGAATAAAACACAGGTGAATTTCATTATAAAACTTGGACATGGAGAAACGTTTTCCAACTATGACTCCAAATCCAGATGCAGCAAATAAAACATTGAGTTAAAAAAAATTCGTGTGTGAAAAAAAGATCATAAGTCAAAACACAAATGTTAAAGTGGAATAAAATACATGCAACATATACCATAGACAAAAGGTTAATAACCCTTATATATAAAGAACTCTTAAAAATTATGGGAGAAAAAAACTAACAGTAAAATGGGCAAAAGAGATAAACAGAAAATTCAGAAAAATATATAGATGTATATACATACACACAATGTATTCAAATGTATGTATACAAATGACCCTTGTACACGGAAATGTTTAACTTCACTTATGATAAGAGAAATGCAAATTAAACTGCACAGAGATATAATTTCTCCTGAATC
Organism: Pseudorca crassidens; assembly: GCF_039906515.1. NCBI lineage: Eukaryota > Metazoa > Chordata > Mammalia > Artiodactyla > Delphinidae > Pseudorca > Pseudorca crassidens. The sequence goes on along the minus strand of NC_090311.1, from coordinate 12,849,107 downwards.
TGACAGGCAAAATGTCAAAGATTTGATAACATCCTCTTGATGAGGCTTTGAGGAAATGGACTCTCATAACTTGCTAGGAGGCAACTTCTAATGATGTGTGCATTTACCTCTTGGTAAATGGGATTTGGTAAGCTGGATTTACCCAGAAATCCAACTTCTAGGAAATTAGTCTGAAGATATACCTGTATGAATACAAAAAATTATGCATTGAAGTTGTGATTTATAAGAGCAAATTGTTGGAAGTTGTCTAAATGCCAATACTTAGGAGAATGGTTGAATAAGCAATGATAGAGCCACACAGGGGAGCAGTACACAAGTGTTTAAAAAAAAGAAATGAAAAAGATTTCTGTAAACTGATTCGTGCCCCGGTCTGGGAAGATTCCAGATTCGTGCCACGGGTTCGTGCCCCGGTCTGGGAAGATTCCACATGCCGCGGAGCGGCTGCGCCCGTGAGCCATGGCCGCTGAGCCTGCGCGTCCGGAGCCTGTGCTCCGCAACGGGAGAGGCCACAGCAGTGAGAGGCCCGCGTACGGCAAAAAAAAAAAAAAAAAAAAAGAATATGGAATGGAGAGAAAGAATCATGATTTTGGATTAGACTTGGAAACATCAAATGAGTGTGTGTGTGTGCGTGTGAGTGTACGTGTGTTGTGTGTCCTGTTCATACACCTCTTATGAGGTGTGGGGGAAGAAGGTAGCATTAGGTTCAGCTAGCCTCCTGGGGAATGGGATCCCAGTTAGGAATTGAAGAAAATAGGATTCGAAAACAGATTATTCCCTCTCCTGAGTAAAGACCAAGTTACAGTTTGTGAAAATTAGACATGGAGAGACACAGAGACACAGGAGATGAGACCCTGTTTTTAGCACATCATGCCAGGTAGCTCAGCCACGTGGAAAGAGCATAGGCTCTAGAGAAAGGTCCTACAATTCCAGCTTCAGGTCCTCATTTTTATGGGGAAAAGATGACCAAGCTGGCAAGGTGGTTGGAAGGACTCTAGGAGAGATGTCTACAAACTGTGGGGCATAGTGCAGGTGCCCAGGAAGCGGGAACCAGCATTACTGTTACTATTCATAAATCACAACATCATGCAAGCCCACTGTCAAAAGGACACATTTGTACATAGTTTTCTGGAAAATCTACACCAAAAATTCTAAAACTGTTTTCATCTTTTGAATCAGCCATTCCACTTCTCTGAATTTATCTGGAGGAAACAATCGAGATACACAAAGAGAGTTACTAATGAGGAGGTCCATTTTACCATAATAAAGTAATACTTTAAAAATTGACCACAGTTAAAGTATGGTTAAATTTCTTAAATCCAGGCAGACATATAAATAAAATATAAAATAATCTGTATAACAATAGTTTTCAAACTTATTTTAGCAGGGGAACCTAAAGACTCATATAAACTCCAAGTATATATACATGGATGGATAGATAGAATTTTTTGTTAAAAATATATATAATTACTTTGGTAATTAGAGGAATTAAAATAATTGCAGACAAACTGTAGATACTATCTCCATCATTCCCTTTACCTTTATTAGTTAGAATATTTGGGTAAAGAAAATCTTTTCCTTCTCCTTCTCTTCCCAGCACCCAAAGGTTTTTGTTTTTCTTTTTGTCTTGAGTATCACTATGGAGCCATGGATTCTTTGTGCTGTGATCCGTAACTGCCATTATTCTTTCTGCTGCTCAAATGGTTTTACATTTGGCAACGGGAACTCCTTTAGCTGGCGCCTGCATTTTTTTCAACACGTCCACATCATTCATCTTTGAGCCCTTCCTCCCTTTCTGGTTCAAGATGTTCCAGCCTCACTCTATGTGTTTTCCTCCCCCAGCACATTCTTCTAAAGAGCCCTGTTCCTGTAATGGAGATCTTGGTATTTAGAAGCCAAGATCTGGGCACTAGCAGTGCTCATGGTTCCTGGAGTATCACTGCTTCTAGATTCTTTCAATGGACACACCCTCAAATGTTTTATTATCTACTTTCTTATTTAAAAAGAATTTTTTATTTTTACATAGCATCAAAAATACCAAAATGTAAGGATTTACAGCTTTACTTTTTATTCTCCCATTCAGCCTCTTTCTTGTGCTGATCAGAGTAAGGGGTAAAGAAATAAATTGAAAAATAAAGGTAGGGAGACGAAATTAATTTGTTTAAGGGCATAACGCTGCTTCTCTCTGGAGCATGGGACTAGGAGATGTGAGAGAAGCAAGCTGGAGTTTCAAAGAGACAGAAGAGATATTAGGGAAGCAGCTACAAAGCGAAGTGAGGGTGCTTCAGAAGGTAGATGCCTACAAAAGGTTTTAAGAAGTTTTGCTGTTTCTTATGTGATGAAATTCTCATTTTCTACCTCATCAACAGACTTCAGTGAAGACATTACTTTTCTAGACCTTTGGATTAGATTTGTGTTTCTCTTAATACTGACATCAAGCAGAAATTGTTCTTAGTGCAAGAAGGTCCAGGATTATTTGGATTATAATTATTAAGGCAAAATTTCACGTAGGGAGCTAAATATCACCAATTCCTATTTTCACAGAGGTGGAATGAAAAAAAGAAATACGCTCTGGAATTATTTTGTAACTCATTCCACCACCTTGGAGTAATGTAATGTTGACCAAAGTACTTAACTTTTCTCAGTCTCATTCCATCCAGAAAAATTGTGGAAGACCTGGAAATGGGCAGAGTTGACTGGTATCCCTGCAATGGAATGTTGGGCATTATTTAAACCAGTGTCTCAACCTGGGGTGATTTTGTCCCCCAAGAGATATTTGGCCATTTCTGCAGACATTTGTGGTTGTCACAACTTGGGGGTTGCTACTGGAATCTAGTGGATAGAGAGCAGAGATGCTGTGAAACATCCTATCACACATGAGACAGCCCTTCACTGTGAAAAATTGTTTGGCCCAAAATGAGATTAAGAAAACCTGGTCTAGACAGATCCTCCAGGGGCTTATCTGATTCTTAGGGGTCTACACCTTTGTTTTTTTGCTACTCTATAAATTGCAGGAATCTTAGAGCTGATTCTTGCCCATGCAGATGTAAATGAACTCTATCCCAGTGGAGATGCAAGTGGTTATTACCGTGTAGCTATTGACCACTTTTGCATTTATGAGCAAAATCATTTCAGCATTCTTGTTTTTGTTTTTGTTTTTTGCGGTACGCGGGCCTCTCACTGTTGTGGCCTCTCCCGTTGCGGGGCACAGGCTCTGGACGCGCAGGCTCAGAGGCCATGGCTCACGGGCCCAGGCGCTCCGCGGCATGTGGGCTCTTCCCAGACCGGGGCACGAACCTGTGTCCCCTGCATCGATCGGCAGGCAGACTCTCAACCACTGTGCCACCAGGGAAGCCCCATTTCAGCATTCTTGATCAATTTTATTCAAAGGCTTTTCGTTGTACCTATTACATCTTGCTGGTGCTCTCATTAACGAATGAATTAAATAAAACCACTGACAAGTATATTTGCGTAACAGTCATGATTTTATCCACTTGAAAAAAATTATGCTTTACTTCTCCTATCTGTAAAAGAAAAAAAAATAGCCTCTCAAGGTTACAATTGGAGTAAACAGGTCCATATGTGTGACACTGCCATTGTGGCAATTAGCTGGGCTCAGGCACTGTCACTTTCTTTACTTCCTTTCTCAGGAAAATTGTGAAACAGGATATTCATCTTTAAAACCCCAAGACTATGTATGCATATAGCTGATTCACTTCATTGTACAGCAGAAACTAACACAAAATTGTAAAGCAATTATACTCCAATTAAAAAAAAAAAAAAACCAAGACTCTCTTTTCTTCACCTTTGCCCTTTCCCCAGAAATGTTCTCTTTCCCCTTATAAAGATTCCTATAAGTGCCAGATCTCTACCCTGCCCTCTAATAAAACCTATTCTCATTAAGAGATCTAATAACAATCATTTACAAGTTGGAATAAATTTGATTCAGTATGTCACCCTCTTCCAGACACCCTTGATAAAAGAAGTGAGATACTAACATACAATTTGGGGAGAGTACTTTTACAGGAAGAAGGGGTTTTCTGATAACCCAGATATTATACTACAAAAAAATCACCAATCCTATCTTTGAGCCAGCACAGGGCCTTAGTTTTCTCTGGTAACCATTGAGATCGGCAGGAAACAGTGACAAGTAAATGTATCTGAATATAAAGGATACATGAAAACTAAATTAAAAGGGCTTAGCAGAGCAAAGCATGCACATTATATTTTTAAAGATCACATCCAATGACAGGATAAAGATGAATAGGATGGGAAGGGATTTAGCTTTTAGGAATTTTGTGAACTTTTGAAAACATTTGAAAATGCAATATTTTCTAAAGGATTTCTTAATCATTCCTGTCTTGTCCATCATGAAAAAAAAATGTGATGTTTGCATTTTTCTGGATTTCTGAATCTCTGCCATTTGGACTTATTTAGCAAACTCTCTCCTGAGATGTAATACAATGTGAATAAAACCCAGCTCTATCCATAGCAAATACAAATCGTATTCATTTATCCTTTGGAGTACAAACTTCAACCGTAACTAAATACAATATGCTGGCTCTTTTTGTGCTTTCTATGAACTTTTGAAGCAGGTTTGTGATGAATAGATTTTATAGGATTATGAAGTTTTAGTTTGCTTTTAAATATTTCAGAAAGAAATCATAAATATGACCTCATATGTTAATAAATCAATTATGGAATGCTGTTTTATACATATGTTTAAAATATGACCCTATCCAAAACTCCTTAAACAAATACTAAGAAATAACTTTAAACTCTTATTCAGGAGGCTCTGGTTTTCAAAACACTGTGTATGGAATTCTGCTGCTGCATATAAAGGAAAAGAAAAAACAGTTGCTTCAACCCAAATTTATATTGTTTCTAATACATTAAATATTAAAGCCATGTTGAGGGTGTGACATTTGCTCTCCATTGGGCTGCTTCTCTCCTTATTTTCTCATTTCAAGTTGAAGCTAAGAAGTTAAGGGCAAGAGTAAGAACAAGCCTGCCAAGTGGATTGAGACATTGACACAGACCTCTTAGGAGTCCATGTACTCAGTTTTATATTACTTTTTTACATTTGTGTTACCATTTGATGCAAAAGGTCAAGAACCATGGTTAGAAGTTCAATAATCATGATATGCCTCTATGATTAGGATTTATTTCTATAAGGTCGCTTTCTGCTTCATAGCAGTGAACCTTTAGAACTGTTGTTTATCCATTTGTTTATGGGATGGTCAAAATGGCTCCAGGACATCTCTATACGCAGAAAACAAACAAAGATTGTCTTATTCTCTAGAAATGTATTTGAAGGACATATAATTTAATATTTCTTTATTTATCATTGATCTTTGGGCCTCACCTTCAATACTTAATGGCCTAATCAACCAGGAAAGTGGTTCAGCAAAGTCATCTCTAAAAGTGGAAATGTTACCACGTTCAGTTGGGAGCAGAAAACATTACCTTCCCCTAAGTGCTACTTTGGAATCATTGCTAATGAACATGAATTCTGTACTAGCAAGTACAGAAAAAAAAAAAGATTAAAAGTCCAAGATGTGAATAATCATTTTCAGCTTAAAATTCTGTGTTAAGGTTTTTATAATTCTAAGACTGGTTTTGGATTTTTAATACCTCAACTTCAGAGTACTGAATGCTTAAACCAGAGGTTTCATATGTGTCTGCCTTCAGAAACAGCCAGGTTGTATAAGTGATGAGAGCAGCTTGCAGTAGAAGGATAAAAAGCAATAGAGAGTAGATGGCCTGTGACAGATGGGAGAATGCATCTTCCACCACTTGAGACACACAAGTGTGATTTTGTTTTTTGATGCTACTGTGCCAGGTAAATAAAATACCCCTGTTGCCATATTGAGACCATCATTTCCCAATTTGCTGCCACAGACCCAGGATTGCTGCTAAATATTCAGCTGGAGAATACCCAGCCTTCTTCAAACCCTTTTGTAATGTTTATTCTGTTGTTTTTGTTATTTGTTTGCATTAATAGAGCTGGAATTCTCCTTACACTAAGCTGAAACTTCTGCTTCTTCATGTTAGTTCACCATAACCAGAGAAAATTTAAACCTTAGCCTACAAGAATCAAAAGAAACTGAAATGTCCATTCATCTAATTCTGACTGTTGTATAAATTTCCTCTCCACTGTTTCCAGTGCTCATTCTTGGATGAAATCCTTAGTATATTTTTCAGAAGAGTCTTTGTATTATTTATCATTATACATTAGATTTCTCTTCTCTAAAATAAAGCTTCCAGACCCTTTCGCTTTGCCTGGTATGACCTGCCTTCTGTCCCTTGGTTTGCTTCTTGAGAATGAGCATCCCAGACATTGTTTGTCTGTTGCCTCTTTGGGGTCAGATAAGGCAGGATGTTGTTAGCACTAGATGAGTATAAAATTCAACACTCCAAGGGACATCTAGGTACGTTTCTTCTCATTCTCATTTCTTTTGGGTCAACAATTTTACAAATTTATCACAATTTCAGTCTAGAATACTGTTTACAATGTACCCCATAAAATTTATATGACCCATACAGAGAAAACTATTAACCAGTTTTTTGAAGAGATTTGTTCGAAAAAACTTAAATGAAGTTATGGACATTTAATTAGAATGGGAAGATTGAATGTCATAAGTTGGAAGATGTCAATTCTTTCCAGATTAAATGAGCTTGAATATGATGCCAACAAAAATCTTAAAAGCACTCTAAAGTTCATGTGGTACAACAGATGTGAATAACGAACAATAAAAAAGATTTATGAGGAGGAACGAGCCCCGGTGGTGTGCTGTCAAAACTGGCTTTCAGAGGGAAAAACAAAAACAAAAATCCATGGTGTCCAGTGTTTGCCAATCTCTATGGTGTGAATACGTCCATTATGGGTCAATTTCAAGCTACCAACGTGACATGACTGAACACGGCATTGGAAAGACATGCACAGAATTGGCTCGTATGAGCTGGTAAAAGCTAGCTTCTGCATATCACTGACGGAAGCAAGTAAAACAGTATTGTAAACCAGTGTTTAAAATATGGTAAAACAACAATTTTAAAACATACTATTATTTTTTAAAAAGGAGAGAAAGAAAAAGAAAGGGAGAGAGGAGAAGAAAGATCAGAGTAACATAATGAATATCCCAGCAATGGATTATATTCTTTATAAAAATATAATGATAGGAATTCATCTCAAATTAATGGAAGCATTGTAACAAATGATGCTGGGACAATCAGTTGGCTATTTGGATCGGGGAGGAAGGCACATGGGAAATAATTTAGAACTTCATCTCACATTAAAATCTATATAAGTTTGTGAATGAATGAAAATCAGAAGAAGAAACAAAGGTATGTGTGATTCAGGCTTCTAGTGGAGGGTAGACTTTTATGATAAAAGAGACAGAAAAAATGTAAATAAATCGATCAATATATTTAACTACATAAAAGTAAAAGGATTTGTGTAAAAAAAACTCCACAAATTAAAAATCAAACAAAGGAACTTCTGCTTCTGGATAAGATAGAGGAACATAGACTAGATTTACTCTCTCACTTGAAATAAATAAATAGACAAGTGTATATAAAAACAATTTTCAAGGCCCTGTGCATTAAGCAAAAGCAGACAGTAATCCTTGAGAGACATGAAGCAAATGAGATGGGCCCTATGATTGCCCCAGATTGCTGCCTTGAGAGAGTTTCTAGGCAGCAGTGCAGAGAGGATAAGCTCAGGCAGAGTCCCATAGACTCTGTGAGCTAGGGAATGCACTATAGCAGTATTAAGAGGAAAATTCATAGTACAAATACTATATCAGATAGGAATAAAGGTCTCAAATCAATGACCTCACTTCCTATCTTAAGAAATTAGAAGAAAGCAAATTAATCTTAGAGTAAGGAGAAGAAAGGAAATAATAAAGATCAGAGCAGAAGTCAATGCAATAAAAGTCAGAAAAAAACAACAGATAAAATTAATAAAACAAAAATTAGTTCTTTGATAGGATTAATAAGTGTGGCTGATCAGGAAACAAAGAGAGAAAACACAAATTATCACTATCAGGATGAGAGATGTCATCTCTAAAGAATCTAGAGATATTAAGAAGATACTAAGGAAATAGTATGAACAACTTTATGTCAATAAATTTCAGAGGTTAGATGAAGTGAACTAATTCCTTGAAGAACACAAATTATCGAAGTTCACTCTAAAAGAGATAGATAATCTATTCAGAGAAATTGAATCTATTCAATTTCTAATAGATATCTATTAGAGAAATTAAATTTGTAGTTAAACACCTTTCCACATGGATACCAAGGTGGGAAGGGTGGGTGGGATGAATTGGGAGATTGGGACTGAAATATACACACTACTATATATAAAATAGATAACTAATGAGAACCTGCTGTATAGCACAAGGAACTCTACTCAGTGCTCTGTGGTGATCTAAATGGGATGGAAATCCAAAAAAGAGGGGATGTATGTATACATATAGCTGATTCACTTTGCTGTACAGCAGAAACTAACACAACATTGTAAAGTAACTATACTCCAATAAAAATTTAAAAAAAACCTTCCCACAAAGAAAATTCCAGTCTTGAATGGTTTCAATGGTGAATTCTGTATCAAAGAATAAATAATACCAGAGCTATATAAACTCTTCCAGAAAATTGTGCAGGAGGTAATACTTTGCAACTATGAGGCCAGCATTACCTTTATATCAAAGCCAGATAAAGATACTCTAAGAAAGGAAAACTACAGACCAATATCTCTGATAAACATAGATGAAAACATTTTAAACAAAATTTTAGCAAATTGATCCAAGAATATATATATTAAAAAATACATCGTGACCATCATGCAAGATTGGTTTAACATTGGAAATCAACCAATACAATTCACTATATTAACAAAGTAAAAAACCAAAAGTCATTATCTCAATACATTCAAGAAAAGCATTTGACAAAATCCAACATCCATTCCTGATAAAATGTCTCAGCTAACTAGAAATAGAAGGGAATTTTCTCAATTTGAGTAAAGTACATCTAACAAAAACCTACAGCTAATATTATACTTTGTGGTGAAAGACAGAATCAATCAGGGTTCTCAGAGAAACAGAACCAGGAGGCCAGTTAGAATGACTGAGTAAATTCATTGCTAGCAGAATGGAGTTTGTAAAGATGATTAAGACATAGCTTCTGCCCTCCAGCAGAGTAAGGAAGACACTCTTTGGAGAATGTAGCATAGCCCCTCCTGCCTATCTCCTGTGTGACCCCATGTAAGGGACTGTCACCTCTATGCCCATGGAAATATCAAACAGCACAACCTCTAGCCCATGCTGGGGAACCCCCAGCCCAGATACGCCCTCAAAGCCCCCATCCTGTTTTGCTCTTACTTCACTCCAGAGCCTTTCTCCTTAGGGAATCCTTTCGCTGTTTACTGTGTAAGTAATAAATTTTATTTCATATTCATAGGCACCTATGCAACATTTGTCCTGATACTTATATAAGTAACTGGGCAGGAGGGCTGGTTTATATCCCCAAGTCCCAGCACAGAACTTGGCACAAGGTTGGCTTCATAAAGATTGAATGAATAAGTGAATGTCTCTCTGTCTGGAATTTTACCTTCACTTCCAGGCACCATGCCTCACCTTCTCAGTGTCACAGAAGAGAGGCCACCTCAGACCTAAGCCCTTCAGTTGAGCTGTCTGCCGTGGCTAAACCAGATCCTTTCAGGGACCAAGCGTGCTTTAATACTTCAGTTCAAGTTTACTCTCTTCTTGTTCTAAATCACACCCAGTACATCAATTCTCCCTAGTTTAGTTCTGACTCCTTCTAGTGAGAAGAAACAGGATGATTTTAAAATAAAGAGTTCAACTCCTTCCCTGGGAATAACCCTTACAAAATATGTCTTTATCTGATTATTTGTTGACCAAAATCACAGCCTTGTGTATATGATCTGAAGGAAGCCACAAAAAAAGGGTTTTGACTAAAAGCACTATTTGCTTTGGGCTGCACACGGCAGAATTTGATTTGTGACGACCGGAATGTCAGCCCAATAATACAACTGCAATTTCTCTAGCTATTTACCTTTAAATCTCAGTATTACACTTGCTACAGATGATGTATGAAAGTAAAATATTTGCACAGTGTGTGATTCAGTCAAGAGCAGACAGCGCTGCACCCGAGTGGGAGGGGGATGCTCTGCTGACCTCGCCAGGACCAACATTTTTGTAGGAGGCGAGCAAACCTCAGCGTTGTGTGTGCTCTGTGGATGTGCCCTTAGTTAGGTCACTGCCCTAGTGACAGTTATTGACAAACGCTGCTGAGTTGTGACATAATCACAGTCTCAGTTTCAGTTTGTTGAGGGGACGGGAGGCAACTGACAGGCTGATTATTTTATTCATCACTGTTCTTCCGTGCGTTTCACGTTGTCACAGGCACCAATTTGAGGAAGTAGTTTTCCTAAATTACGGAAATTCTTAGGTTCTTTTCTATATGTCCCAAATCTCCCTCTCTTTGCAGATTTGGCTACTGCCTTTTGGGAGTCCCAGCCTTCTTTTCCTTCCCTCTTTCCTGGGCTTGGGGGTACATGTTTCCAAAATGAGGCATTTGAAATACCGTGTGTGTCTGAGGGAGGACCCTGCCTATCAGATTATGATAGTTTAAAACAGCTTGTAAAAGAAAACCCACTTGAATTTACCCCAAGAAAAGCTCATTTTGTTGCTAATTTAATTTTAGCGAAAGGCCTTATGTTGAACGTGCCCCAGGAATTTCTATAAGATCTATTTATTCAACCCAGAGGGATTATCTGACTCTTATAAGCTAATCCTCTTGAAAAGTATGTCTCAGTTCCATGAGGAAGCATGTGATATTCTTTACATTATGAGTGTTTGAGTTTGATCTGGAATAAATGAGGCCGGTAGCACTCTCAGCCACCTACGCCTGCATCACTGGAGACACGTGAGCTGTCCCAGGGAGGTTTGTAGTTACTGAGATTTCTTTTGATTGTTAGAAAATCAAACAATGGATTTAATGCGATTGCCAAGTTGACATATAGAAATTGGTTGCAACAAATTCAATCAATAAATATGTATTGAGTTGCTACTGTGCGTCGGGCGCTGTCATAGATGCTGAGGTGAAGATAAGGGAGCCCAGCAACAGAGAACTCTGTCCTCCGGAGCTCACATTCAGGTGGGGAAGACAGACATGGAACAGAAGAACAGAGCAATATGTAACTTATATGATTAGTGATGTGAAAAGACTTCAAGCAGGGAAGAGGAATAGAGAGTTGGAGGGAGGTTGATATTTTAAGTCTTGTGGCCACAGGTGTCCTCTCTGCAGAAATGTCATTTGATCAGAGAACAGAATGAGTAGCAGGAAGTCATACAGGTGAAGGAAAAGTTTCTGGGCAAAGAGAACAGCAAGTGCAAAGGCCCTGAGGCAGAAACAAAAAGGAAGCCAGAATGGTAGGGAAGGAATGGTGGGAAATGAGGTGGGAGAAGGAACCTGGAGGCAGCTCATGCAGGGCCTCTTTGGTACTTGGAAGGACTGGGGCTTTGATTCTACGTGGTGTAAGGAGCCAGTGGGTGGCTCCACAAAGGGGGAAACTGGTTCCCATTTGTATTCTAGGTCTTGTCATCTTTGTTCTGTTCTCAGTTTTGTATCATTTGCTCCCTGAGTCAGATGCATTCCCACTATTTTCATGTCTTGGCAAGCATCTGTCAATGGTTATTCACACTTCTGGGTCATAAAACAGAAGAAAACAAATACTATTCTCTTCATACTCATGATGAAGATTGAAAAGCTGGTACCAAAGACACGGCGTGCTCAGTCCTCAGGTGTGTTTGGAGATTTGGTCAATTGTTTTCTTTTTTTCCCTCTGTTTCTTTTCTGATTCTTCAAAAATACTGTCTTGGGGGAAGAAGGAAATTTCTGATTTCTGAATAATTTTTATTTGAATCATGATATGGGCAAGCTTCTTTTTTAAATTAATAAATTATTATTTAGAGTTTTAGATTGATAGCAAAATTCAGCAGAAAGGATAGACAGTTCCCATATAACCCACTGTCCCCACAAAGACACAACTTCCCCTGCTGTGGACATCCTCACACCACAGTGCTGCATTTGTTACAATCCATGAACTTACACTGATGTAACATTATCACCCAAAGTCAACAGTTAACATTGCGGTTCACACTTGGTGTTGTACATTCTGCAGGTTTCAACAAATGTATGACAAGTATTCACCTTTGTAGTACCATACAGATTACTTTCAGTGCCCTAAAAATCCTCTGTGCTTGGCCTATTCATCCCTCCCTCCCACCAAAGCCCTGGCAACCACCGATCTTTTTACTGTCTCCATAGTTTTGTCTTTTCTGGAATGTCATACAGTTGAAATCATACAGACTATAGCCTTTTCAAATTGGCTTCTTTCACTTGGTAATATGCATTTAAGGTTCCTCCATATCTTTTCATGGCTTGATAGCTTATTTCTTTTTAGCCCTAAATAATATTCCATTGTCTGGATGTACCACAGTTTTTTTTTATCCATTCACCTACTGAAGGACATCTTGGGTGCTTCCAAGTTTTGGCAATTATGAATAAAGCTGCTGTAAACATACATGTGTGGGTTTTTGTGTGGACATAAGTTTTCAATTCATTTGGGTAAATATCAAGGAGCTTGATTGCTGGATTTTATGGTAAGAGTATGTTTAGTTTTATAAGAAACCGCCAACTGTCTTCCAAAGTAACCATACCGTTTTGCATTCCCACCAGCAAATAATGACAGTTCCTGTTGCTCACCATCTTTGACAGCATTTGGTATTGTCAGTGTTTTGGATTTTGACCACTGTAATAAAGGATAATAGTATCTCATTGTTGTTTTAATTTGCATTTCCCTAATGACGTATGATGTTGAACATCTTTTCATATGTTTATTTGCAATCTGTATATCTTCTTTTGTTGAGGTGTCTGCAAATCTCTTTTTACATAAGATATTTATTGTTAAAATTGTGGATAAAACAAGTTATTACTATTATTATCATTATTGCATCCCCTTTTCATGGTGACTTGTTCTATATATTGAGATGATAGCTCCATTTTGATTGTTTTCCAAGTGACACTAGTGACAAGATTTTCCGTAATCAAAATTTTAAATGGGATGAGGGGGTAAAGATATATTATTATAAGTAACCCTTCACAGAATCATATGTATTTGTTAGTGAAAATAATTACTCATTTATTTAATAAACATGAGTGGTTTCTGTGTACAATACTCAGTCATTTATATGTATGTATATATTTTTTTAATGCTTATAATAGCCCTTCATGATATGTTTTATTTTTCCCACTGTGCAAATGAGAAAATATCAGGCCTTATATAAATATTTTTCCATTGTATGTGACAGAAAACTTTAATTTAAATGTGTTTGATAAAAAAAATGGGAATATATTAGTTTATGTAACTTTATAAACAAGAGCTAGAGAATATGTCAGGTAGGGCTTGATTCAGGGCCTTAATGATATAGTCACTATCCAATTTATTCTCTCCATTTCTCAGAACTACTTCCCCAGTACTGGCTCCATTCTCGGGCTCTGCATGATGCCAAGAAGGTTGCAGCAACTCCAACTTGTATATGTGGAGGTTACTGTCCTCCACAAGTCTCTTCCTCATTGCTCAAGCTAAAGACTTGGGGTAAAGTCAGATGAGACAAATCAGCTTGGCTTGAGTCACATGCTTTTTTATCTGGGTACATTTTGTCCCCCCGGGTACTGCTGTTTGATCTCTGTCTTCATGAAAAAGCAGTCTAGAGAGCAAAGACAGACATTAACCCATAATCATTCAGATATAATGACCTTGTTACACATTATTGTAAACACTATGAAGCAGAAAAGTAGGATGCTCTAAGGCCTGGGTTGTCAAATGATGGCCTGTGGACCCAATCTGGCCCACTGCCTGTTTTTATAAATAAAGTTTTATTGAAACACAGCCACGCTCATTTATTCAGGTATTGTCTACAGCTGCTTTCCACTACACTTGCAGAGTTGAGTAATTGCTACAGAGACCAAATGGCCAGCAAAGCCAAAAACTTTATAGACAAAGTTTTCTACATCAGCTCTAGCACATCTCACAGATGGAATCTAAATCTCAGGGATCAGGGAGGTCTTTCTGAGAAACTGACATTTAGGGTGAGACTGAAGGTTGAAAATGAGCTGGCCAGGCAAGTTTGTGAGGTTGAGGCAAAGTTGGGGGAATCTATGTAGTTCCAGAAAGAAAAGGCAGCATGAATGAAGATCTTGAATCAGCAGGATCTTGGCCCACTTGAGGAAAGGGGTGACGTCTTCATGGTTAAGGCATGGTGAGGGTGGGAGTGCTTGAAAAGTGCTGCAGTCGAGGACAGTGGACGTCGGGGCAGAAGTCAGATCATGCCTTGGAGGCCAAGCTAAAGTATCACAGAGGAATTCACAGAAGGGCCTTAAGCAGGGATAAGATACAGTCAGATTGGTGTCTTGAGAACATCATTCTAGCTGCTGTGTGGATATTGGATAGGGAAGGGCGAGGAAGACAAGAAGAAATAGGGAGAGCAGTTGGGAGGCTATGGCCATGGTCTGGGAAAAAGATGATGGTACTTGGACTATGAGAATGACTGAAAAGGGAGCGATGGATACAGGATATAATTAGACTTGGTGTTTGCTTAGATGAATGTTGAGGAGGGAAGTGGGTGCAAAAGGGTGAAAGCAAGTCATTTGCTGAGCGGAGACACTGGAAGATGAGTAGATTTGGGAGTGACAAAGACAAGAAGAGAAGAAAATGACATCCCAATCTGAGTTTCTAAGCAAGTCATCAATGAGATGAACCCTTAATAACAGGTCAGTTTAGTGCCCCAAACAAACAATATAAGGTAGATAATCTTGAAGACAATCTGTTCTTGAAGGTTTTGTAGAGACTCTGAGATATTCTTCCCCAAAATCATCTAGGACCTGAGACAGAGTTTATCTAAACACCTTTATACTGCATCAGTGTTCTCTAATATGTCATGGGAAGTTGGGTGATTGTACATTCCATTTCTTTTCTACTACACAAAAGGTGTTCTCATGACACTACACACATGAAGAGACAAGGCTAACTCCAAGTTGAAATGTCCTTGAAAGGATATGAGGTTTGCAATTTTTAAAAAGCCAGGTACCTACTCTAATAGTAATTGACACATATGAGAGTTTTTAGGTTTCCTTCTAAATAGAACATTCTGTGACAATGGAGGTACTAGGCAAGGTGAGAAGAGATGCCCTAAACAATTTTTTCAAAGGTCATGGTGATTTTCTAGTCTGTCCCCAAATAACTCAAGCATTCTGCTTCACTTTAATCAAGATTTATTCCAACATCAGCTAATTTCATGAGCTGGTAGAAATAAAGGTATCAGTAATCTTGCAACCCTTAAGTCAGATAACACAATTCCATTCATTGGGGCATGAATGAATGGCTTGTTCAATTTGCCTCAACATATCATCTCCATCTGAGCATTGTTTTTCTCCCATCTACTCTCTTGATTCCTTTTCTCTTTCTTCAGCTCCACAAAGTGCATCACTGTGTTTACACTGCTTTACCCTGCTGAGGGTCACAGAGACACAGGAGGAGGAAGCTGTGGGACGCTGAGTCTTCTGTGTGTCATCCTGAAATTAGAGGACCACTACTGGATTGGCATCCCTAACAAAAACTCGGATTTATCCCAGACTCTTCACACTTAAGGATGCAATTGAGTCACGTAAGGTTTCTATGCCATCCATTTATTTTTATCCCCTATGATCGTTGTGATGATTAATTTTATATCAACTTGACTGGGCTAAGGGATGCCCAGATAGGTGGTAAAACTATTTACTGGGTGTGTCTGTGAAGGTGTTTCTGGAAGAAATTAGCATTTGAATTGATCAACTGTGTAAAGAAGATCGCCCTCCCCAGTGTGAGTGGGTATCTTCCCATGTGTTGGGGCCCGATTAGAACAAAAAGGCAGAGGAAGGACGAATTTGCTCTCTGCTTGAACTGAGACATTCATCTTCTGCCCTCCGACATTGGTAGCACTCCTGGTTCTCGGGCCATTGGAACAGGACACGTGCCATTGGCTCCTGTGGTTCTCTGGATTTGGGGTTTAGGTTGGATCTACACCACTGGCTTCCCTGGGCCTCCAGCCTGCAGGCGGTAGATCAGGATACAGGACAGTTGTCAGAGGGGAGGTAGACATGCTGGAGACAAACGTCCCACTCCACACATTTTGCTATCAGTGGGTCCTGCCGGAATGTAGTCTACGCATGGATTTGTCACTGCAAAGATTCTGACACTCCTGGCCAGAATGGAAATTACAATAAGGAAGGAAAGGATTTGCAAAGAAATTGCGAGTGACAAAAGTCAGTCTGTTCACAGCAAGAAAAAGGTACCCTGGTCCCAGTCTGGAGGGCACTTAGGGACGAGTGGAAAAGTGTTGCATGAGAGAACCCAAGGTGGGTGGGTCGGGATCAGAGACAAAGGGCAGAGGGAACAGGACAGAAACTGAGGTGGGCAGGTGTGCTTGATTACCAAAGACTTCCGTAAAGCGAGTCCCAGGAGGCGGCTGGATGGGAAGGGGTCCCATGCACCTGGCCCCCTAGTGTCGCAGTTTCCAGTCTGGGGGCCAGAGGAGGAGGGCACACAGCAGGGTTGCTGCTGAGGCAGAACTAAAGGAAACAAAGTCAAACCACACCTCTTGGCCTTTCTTGGGGCTCCTCACACCTCCCAGTGCTTAAAAATACAGATTCGGGGTGTGGATCCCCAAAATTTTGATCCAGTAAGTTTGGGGGTGGTTGTAGGCAGGAATCTGCATTTTAACGCTGGCTCCTGATAATGTTGGTGCGGGGGGACCACAACCCCACACTTACGAATCACTTAACGTGTTAGGCTGGAGAGGAACCCTGAGAAAGCGTCGGGCCTCTTCAAGGGAGGGCTGGGGAACAAAGCCTGCTTAGCCCGTGCGTCGTGCACAAAACTGGGCTGTTTCCCCGGCCCAGAATGTACCCCTTGGATGGGTTTGTCACTGCTGAGGTTCTGACCCTCCCGACTGGAGTGGAAAATCTCCATGCATGACGGCTCTGCCCGGGGTGAAGAAACGTGGTGTGGACCTACTGCTTCCTTTCGGCTGTGGGAACAGTCCTTCCATCCCAGCACCGGACTGCTCCGAGGGCATCCCATTCAGAATTGAAGTCCCTGGCGCTGCACTTGTGAAACCCGGGACATTAGCACCGGGCATGTTTCGATTTTATTCTTTGCTTTTCTTGGCAAAGCCCCTTGCAGCAGCTTCAGACGAGAGTAGTCAAGATGAAAGCATTTCGGAAGCACTTACACAATAATCCTGTCACTCGTGGACTTTGAAAACCGATCCGCTTTTCCTCAGGATATGACAAGCCAGAGTGTGACCCATTAACGGTTGTCAAAGCCTTGGCCAGAGCCTGGAGGGTCCTCCAACTTGAGCCAAACCCCTTTAAAACCACCCCTCAAAACCCTTGTCTCAGAAGTGGCCACTACTGCCCCCACCCCCATACCCACCTGACCATCTTTTATTCACCATGTGCTTTTCAGAAGACAGTGCCAACCAGCGTCCTGTAATGGATCTCACTTGTGAGTCAGTGAACACAATTTCAATCAGTTTCTGCAGATGAAAATGTTAATAACTGACTTTCTCCCTACATGGAAACACGCATATACACACACTCACCTCCCGCCAGCCCAGTGAACATTAGATAATGAAAACAAACAGAAAACTCCTAGCAATATATTTTTTGTTACCTTCAACATCTTCGCTGAAACTGTCATTGCAAGCTAGTACTTGCCTACATACATCTAATAATTTTCCTTTTGAATTGCACCACGAACCATCAGCAAATGATCATTTTTTACATATAGGAGGAAGTCAAAATAGATTCTCTTTTCAGGCTTTAATCAGAAGCATAAAGTTGATCTGGGCTAAAGGCAGCTAGCACATTCTTCCCAAAGAGTGTCTGTAGCAGCTGGCTTCCCCTGGAGTCATCGGCATTAAAAAGTCAGGATGGAAAAGGCAGGCAGGATGTCCAGAGGTAGGGAGGACGTGTTCCGGGGTCCAGGTGTTTGTTAAAGCAACATCATCTTCCAGTGAGAGTAGAACTTGTGACCCATTCAGAACTGGCCTCCCCAGTTATTATAAAACCCTCAGTCTTCGGACCAATTAAACTGTGTTATAAACACATTTTGAGTTCATAGTGTCCAGAGTTGAGCCCTCAACACATACATCACTACTCTTTGGCCTTTACCTCCTCCTAAACTACCCCCACACACTGCCGTTTTTTTCTCTTGCTTCTCTGAGCTGATGGTGGATGTATTATGAGGGCTCTAAGAAATATTAGGCTTTATTTTGGTCCGATCTTTTAAATTTTTCCTCTGACCTTATTTGTCCTTTTGGCTTAGATCTGGACATACCTCTGAGATAAACGTGCATTTACCTGTTGATCTGAAGCCTATTCTCACTCTTCAGTGAGAGAGACCACTGAGTGTTTGTTTTCTCAAACACCAGCCCCGTGCGCCGAGGATGGCTCATGGGAAATCGCCGGCTCTCAGAAGCCTGCTCATCACACCAGCTCCCGGAGGGATACCTTGGATCCTGAGAGCCGCGTAGGTTTTCCAGGATCCCTGCTCCCACCTTAAGGGGCTTGCCCAGAACAGGTACTCCAGAAATACATGATGTAAGAATGTACAAAACTAGTCCAGTTCTCTCAGTGAGAAGAGAAAGAAACAGATTCAGACAAACAGAATTTTGCCACCCAGATAGCTGGTGGCAAAAATGGGAACTGGGTAGTGGTCTTTCCAAATATCATTTTGCAGGTGGAAACACCCCATATTTAGTGGCCTACAAATAACTAAAAAAAATGAAACTCAAACTTTTATACTCAAACTATAAAATTCGTAAATAACGGGCCAACATTCTGCTTCTGTATTTTTTTAAGAATTTTTTTCCCTTAATAAAAAATATGACACACTCACTAAAAAAACTGGAAACATCCAAAGATCAGAAAGAAGGGAAGAAAATCAGCTTTAAATCTAGAGTCTCAAAGAAATCCATTGTCAACACTTTGATGTATTCAAACCCAATCTTTTCTTTATTATGTCTTTTCTTTATAAAAAATACTTAAAAAAATACAGTTGTAGTAATAATGTGATTTTGTGTACTTTTATTTGTTTTGGGCTTTTTATCCTTTTCCCCCAGTTATTATAAAATCTTTGTAAATATATAGGGCTCTATAATTTTTCAATGCTGTTTTCAAGGCTGTTTCCAAGACTTCCTTATTATAAATATTATTGCCATGAATATCTTTGGGAAAAGGGGTGGTTTTCATTTTTGGAATTTTTTCTCTTAGGATAGGTTCCCAATAGTAGAATGACCGGGTCACTATCAAGTTCATTTTCAAGGCTCAGGTTGTATGTTGTTTTGCGTAGGCAATGCACATTGCCAAATTTTTGTCCAAAAGAAAAATATACGTGTTCACTAGCAATATATGAGGGACTATTTCATCATACCTTGATGAATGCTTTTTAATCACTTAAAGATATTTCCTAACGTAAAAATTGATATTTTTAAATTGTTTTCATTCCCATTTCCTCAATTCTTTGTGAAATTGAACATTTGCTTAAAGCACTAGTTATATTTTTGTTATTTTTTAAAAACAGTATAGGACCTTTGCCCATTTATCTTTTGGACTGTTAGTATTTTTCATGTCAATATACACAAGCTTTTTATCTATTATAGATGTGATATGATTACCGTATTTGCTGTAAATATACTTTCCTAGTTTTGCTTGTTTTTTAAAAAGCATGCATACGATAAACGGCACACAAATTGATCAATTTTGACCTATATTTTCAACATAGTCAAGATAATGAACTTATCCATAACCCCTAAAATTTTCTCAAACCCCTTCATCTCCATCTCCAGGTGATTACTGACCTGCCTTCTGACACTGTAGATTAGTTCGCATTTCCTAGAGATTTATATTCATGGGATCATATAATACGTCCTCTTGTTTGTTTCATTCAGTATTATTGTTTTGTGATCCATCCATGTTGCTGTGTCTATCAATAGTTCATTCCTCTTTTTTTGCTAAGTAGTATTTCATTCTATGGATATACCACAATTTGTTTATTCATTCACCTGTGGATGGACATTTTGGTTGTCTCTAGATCTTGGCTATTAAAAATAAATCTGCTGTGAACCTGTACAGGTATTCCTATGGACAAGCTTTCATTTCTCTTGGGTAAATACCCGCTAGGAGAATAGCTAGGTCATATGGCAGGTGAATAGTTAACACTTTCAGAAGCTGCCAAACTGTCTTGCACTGGTTCTTCCATTTGACGTTCCCACCACGGTACTAGAGGTCCAATTCCTCTTCCTCCTTACCAGCACTTGGTACAGTCACCTTTTTAATTTTAGTCATTCTAATAGGTATGTAATGGTATCTCATTGTATCTTTAATTTGCACTTCCCTGACGTCTAATGATGTTCAGCATCTTTTCATGTGCTTATTTGCCATTGTGTTTCTTTGTTGATGGAGTGTCTTTCCAAATCTCTATTGCTGAAACTCTCTGTTGAATACTTCAGTTTAGACATTTCAGTTTGTTTCTTTTTTTTTACAGTTACTATTTCTTTATTAAATTTCTCATTTTGCTCATGTATTGTTTTCCTGATTTAATTTAATTGTCTGTGTTTTCTTGTAGCTCACTGAGCTATTGGGTTGGCCAAAAGTTTCATTCTGGTTTTTTCCGTAAGATGGCTCTAGTAGATGCCAAAAAGATGACTTATTTGTCTTTAACTTCATTCAAAACAATTTTGTTAGATTGTATGTGACAGCTGTTGTATCAGCATGCATTTAAAAAAGGACTTATCAAAATTGGTGAATTTTTATGTAGCCACTTTAATATTGAAAATGGAAGAAAAAAAGCAACATTTTCGGCATATTATGCTTTATTATTTTAAGAAAGGTAAAAACACAACTGAAACGCAAAAAAAAGATTTATGCAGTGTATGGAGAAGGTGCTATGACTGATCAAATGTGTCAAAAGTGGTTTGCGAAGTTTCATGCTGGAGATTTCTCGCTGGACGATACACCACAGTCTGGTACACCAGTTGAAGTTGAGAGCCATCAAATCAAGACATTAACTGAGAACAATCAACATTACACCACGCAGGAGATAGCAGACATACTCAAAATATCCAAATCAAGCGTTGAAAATCATTTGCACCAGCTTGGTTATGTGAATCACTTTGATGTTTGAGTTCCACAAAAGTCAAGCGATAAAAACCTCTTGACCGTATTTCCACATGTGATTCTCTACCTAAATGTAATAAAAACGTTCTGTTTTTAAAGCAAATTGTGATGGGAGATGAAAAGTGGATACTGTACAATAATGTGGAATGGAAGAGGTCATGAGGCAAGCGAAATGAACCCCCACCAACCACACCAAAGGCCAGTCTTCTTCCAAAGAAGGTGATGTTGCGTATATGGTGGGATTGGAAGGAAGTCATCGATTATGAGCTCCTTCTGGAAAACCAAACGATTAATTCTAACAAGTACCGCTCCCAGTTAGACCAACCGAAAGTAGCACTTGATGAAAAGCATCCAGAATTAGTCAACAGAAAATGCATGATCTTCCATCAGGATAACGCCAAGACCAGGCAAAAACTGTTACAGCTTGGCTGGGAAATTCTGATTCAACCACCGTATTCACCAGACACTGCACCTTCAGATTTCCATTTATTTTGGTCTTTACAGGATTCTCTTAATGGAAAAAATTTCAATTCCCTGGAAGACTGTAAAAGGCACCTGGAACAGTTCTTTGGTCAAAAAGATAAAAAGTTTTGGGAAGATGGAATTATAAAGTTGCCTGAGAAATGGCAGAAGGTAGTGGAACAAAAGTGTGAGTACATTGTTCGATAAAGTTCTTGGTGAAAATGAGAAATGTGTCTTTTATTTTTACTTAAAAACTGAAGGCACTTGTTGGCCAATCCAATACTTTGAGATGATGATTTCGAATTCTTTGCTAGAATATTCATCAATCTTCATTTCTTTGTGCTCCACCAATGTAGTTTGATTTCATTCCTTTGAAGGTGCCATGTTTCCTTGCATCTCTGTGTTCCTAGAAGCCTCCTGTTGCTGTCACCAGCTCCAGTTTTTAGTGACTGGCTTCAGGAAAGAATGACCTTCACCAGTCAGCCCAGCTAGAGATTCTGGGGTATCTAAGGTATTTTCTATGGGTCTACCAGCTCTTCTCCTCTTGTTCCCTCTAAGGGGGAAGTCTTAGGACTGTGTGCCTTCTCTTGATCCCGAAAAGCCAGACTGGGTGCTCCAGTTCTTGTTCCCTAGGGCAGTACCCTGAAGTTTCAAGGCTGTAGGCCCAGTCCAGTCCAGCTGGGTCCAATCGGCTGCTGACATCCATCCCTACTACCGAGATCTGTGTGCTGTCAGCAGGGCCTCACATAGATCATTTGCAAGGGCATGTAGGGTGCCATGCACAGGGGCATGCAGGGTACATTGGCGGATTGGGGGTTCTGCAAGCAGGTTGTCCTGAAGGGTTCATGGACAGGCCTCTTGGTAGAGTCTGCAAGCCAGTGAGAAGGACTGTGGCCAGACTTTTGAGATCCATGTGCTGGTTGTTGTGAATTCCCATCCCCTCTCTCTCTGCTCCTAGCTGTTCCTGACTGCCCCCAGATGATGTAGCCCTGCTGATCCCCTGCAGTGTTCTGCATGGGGCAGGATGGAAGTGGGCCTCCTGAGGATCATGCTACAAGCATGGGGAAGCCAAGTGCTCACTTTGCTCTCATTTTCCCCCATGGGAGAAATCACAGGCTTAGGGGCCTCTTTTGGCACCAAGTTGTGTCATCTTTGGGAAGGGATGACATGGGTAAAATAAAACTGGTCTTCCTACCCTCTTCAATGCATCCACTCTCAGATTTCTTACTGGACTTGTTTCACTGCAAAAGGGGAAAACTAGCAATGAACATCTTCCATACAGGAGAACATTTCTTAATAAATCCATGTAACTAGAACTCTGAAACTTCCCAAATGTTATACATTAATAATAGTAATGGCCATGAGCAAATATTTATACATACAACCATCTGCCAGTGTAAGCTGAAGCCAACCTATTTTAAAAGTAGCGGTGAGCTTTACTATATGTTTATTTATCTGAGGGAAAGTATCTTAACCCAGCATACTGCCTGTATGTTTTAACTTATCCTGGAATTGCTTTTGCTAGCCAACTATTCTTCAGCTAAAGTTTTATTGTTCCCTTTTAATAATAGCCCAAGCAACTATTCTTTTTTTTTTTATAATGTAAAGTCCTAGAACTTAACAAGCTGATCAAATGATAAAGACATCTTTTGCTTCTTTCTGTACCTCTGCCTTCTTCTAGGTCTTTCTGCTCTCCAATTCTTAATGAGTGTGTTATCTAGAACACCAGCCCAATAAAGGTCTTCATAAACCAAGAAAAAGATAAACTTGTTTCTTCTCTACACTGTTAGTCTCTGAGCACAGTGAGACTATTAAGAGCCTTCCTACTGGGAAAAGGTCATGTGGTAAGGCCCACACACTGGCCGTGAACTTCTTGTTTCTGAAAAATGTGTCCATGGTGCTGATAGTCATTTATCTGAGAAGACATCTTCCCATCTCCTATCTCATCACCAGTAAAGCTCTGAACCTAAAGATGATGCATGGTCAGGGGCTGCCACACTGTGGACCATGTACAATCCACATAAGCAGAGATTAAAATGAGCTAAGCAAGTAGACACATCTCTGAATGTATCTCTTTCTCTCCTCAACACTGGCCATCAGTAGCAAGTAATAGATTTTTGTGTCTTAGCTTTGACATCCCAAATCCTTATTCACATTTTAATTCCCAGACCATCAAAGAAAAGGGGAAAAAACTTTGCAGGCCCTCTGTGTTATGGGCTGAATGTTTGTGACCTCTAAAACTCCATATGTTGAAATATAAACCCCAATGAGATGATATTTGAAGCTGGGGCCCTCAGTGATTAGGTCATGAGGGTGGAGCCCTTATGACTGGAATTAGTGCCTTTATAAAACAACAATGTGAGGACCCAGCAAAAAGACAGTCATCTATGAACCAGGACATGGGCCCCCACCAGACTCTGAATCTACCAGTATTTTGATCTTGAACTTTCCAGCCTCCAGAACTGTGAGAAATAAATGTGTCTTGTTTGAGCCACCCAGTCTATGCTATTTTTATTATAGCAACCTGAGCTAAGCCATGCAACAAGCAGCTTTCTGGAGGCAGCAAGTTTATTCTCAGAGTACTGGATAAAAGCTCAGTGATGGAAGCAGGTGGGGAGCCTCATTCATCATTTACTGGTTGAAACCAGGCAAGTCAAATGAAGTCTCTGGACCTCAGTCTACTCATTTCTAAATGGGAATAACATCACTGGCCCTCAGGGCAGGAGTAAATTAAATTTGATAAAGTATGTAAAACCCTTGATACCAAGTCTGATACAAGATAAGTGCTCAATTGCCCCACATCAGGTTTCCCAACCTGGGGGTCCAACAACGAGAGGAGGAATTCCCAGAGAATCAGACTCTGAAGGCTAGTGGGATTTGATTGCAGGACTTCGACAGGACTGGGGGAAACAGAGACTCCATTCTTGGAGGGCACACACAAAGTAGTGTGCGTATCAGGAGCCAGGGGAAGGAGCAGTGACCCCATAGGAGACTGAACCACACCAACCTGCTAGTGTTGGAGGGTCCCCTGCAGAAGCGGAGGGTGGCTGTGGCTCACCACAGGGACAAGGACACTGGCAGCAGAAGTTCTGGGAAGTACTCCTTGGCATGAGCCCTCCTGGAGTCCACCATTAGCCTCACCAAAGAGCCTGTAGGCTCCAGGGCTGGGTTACCTCCGGCCAAACAACCAACAGGGAGGGAACTCAGCCCCACCCATCAGCAGACAAGCAGATTAAAGTTTTACTGAGCTCTGCCCACCAGAGCAACACCCAGCTCAACCCACCACCAGTCCCTCCCATCAGGAAGCTGGCACAAGCCTCTTAGATAGCCTCATCCACCAGAAGGCAGACAGCAGAAGTAAGAACTACAATCCTGCAGCCTGTGGAATGAAAACCACATTCACAGAAAGACAGACAAAATGAAAAAGCAGAGGACTATGTACCAGATGAAGGAACAAGATAAAACCCCAGAAAAACAACTAAATGAAGTGGAGATGGGCAACCTTCCAGAAAAAGAATTCAGAATAATGACAGTGAAGAGGATCCAGGACCTCAGGGAAAAAAAGGATGGATGCAAATATCGAGAAGATGCAAGAAATGTTTAACAAAGACCTAGAAGAATTAAAGAACAAACAAACAGAGAAGAACAATACAATAACTGAAATGAAAAATACACCGTAAGGAATCAATAGCAGAATAACTGAGGCAGAAGAAGGGATAAGTGACCTGGAAGACAGAATGGTGGAATTCACTGCTGCAGAACAGAATAAAGAAAAAAGAATGAAAAGAAATGAAGACAGCCTAAGAGACCTCTGGCACAACATTAAATGCACCAACATTCACATTATAGGGGTCCCAGAAGGAGAAGAGAGAGAGAAAGAACCCAAGAAAATATTTGAAGAGATTATAGTCAAAAACTTCCCTAACATGGGAAAGGAAATAGCCACCCAAGCCCAGGAAGCACAGAGAGTCCCAGACAGGATAAACCCAGGGAGAAACACACTGAGACACATACTAATCAAATTGACAAAAATTAAAGACAAAGAAAAATTATTAAAAGCAACAAGGAAAAAATGACAAATAACATACAAGGGAACTGCCACGAGGTTAACAGCTGACTTCTCAGCAGAAATTCTACAAGCCAGAAGGAAGTGGCATGATATATTTAAAGTGATGAAAGGGAAGAAACTACAACCAAGATTACTCTACCCAGCAAGGATCTCATTCAGATTCAACGGAGAAATCAAAAGCTTTACAGACAAGCAAAAGCTAAGAGAATTCAGCACCACCAAACCAGCTCTACAGCAAATGCTAAAGAAATTTCTCTAGTGGGAAACACAAGAGAAGAAAAGGACCTACAAAACCAAACCCAAAAGAATTCAGAAAATACTAATAGGAACATACATATCGATAATTACCTTAAATGTGACTGGATTAAATGCTTCAACCAAAAACACAGGCTCGCTGAATGGATACAAAAACAAGACCCATATATATGCCGTCTACAAGAGACCCACTTCAGAGACCCAGGGACACATACAGACCAAAAGTGAGGGGATGGAAAAAAGATATTCCATGCAAATGGAAATCGAAAGAAAGCTGGAGTAGCAATACTCATATCAGATAAAATAGACTTTAAAATAAACAATGTTACAAGAGACAAGGAAGGACACTACATAATGATAAAGTGATCAATCCAAGAAGAAGACATAATAATTGTAAATATTTATGCACCCAACATAGGAGCACCTCAATACATAATGCAAATGCTAACAGCCATAAAAGAGGAAATCAATAGTAACACTATAATAGAAACGGACTTTAACACCCCACTTCACCAATGGACAGATCATCCAGACAGAAAATTAATAAGGAAATGAAAGCTTTAAATGACACAATAGACCAGGTAGATTTAATTGATATTTAAATTAATTGATATTTAATTTAATTGATATTTAATTTAATTTAATTGATATTTATAGGACATTCCATCCAAAAACAGCAGATTACACTTTCTCCTCAAGTGCACACGAAACATTCTCCAGGATAGATCACATCTTGGGTCACAAATCAAGCCTTGGTAAATTTAAGAAAACTGAAATTAT
Source organism: Pseudorca crassidens (assembly GCF_039906515.1). Taxonomy (NCBI): domain Eukaryota; kingdom Metazoa; phylum Chordata; class Mammalia; order Artiodactyla; family Delphinidae; genus Pseudorca; species Pseudorca crassidens. The sequence continues at coordinate 12,822,244 of NC_090311.1, read as the reverse complement.
ATCATGCATCTTTTCTGACCACAACACTATGAGATTAGAAATAAATTACAGGGGGGGAAAACGTAAAAAACACAAACATATGGAGGCTAAACAATATGTTACTTAATAACCAAGAGATCACTGAAGAAATCAAAGAGGAAATCAAAAAATACCTAGAGACAAATGACAGCGAGAACACGATGATCTAAAAACTATGGGATGCAGCAAAAGTAGTTCTAAGAGGGAATTTTATAGCAATACACTCCTACCTCAAGAAACAAGAAAAATCTCAAATAAACAATCTAACCTTATACCTAAAGGAGCTAGAGAAAGAAGAAAAAACAAAACCCAAAGTTACTAGAAGGAAAGAAATCATAAAGATCAGAGAAGAAATAAATGAAATAGAAACAAAGAAAACAATAGCAAAGATCAACAAAACTAAAAGCTTGTTCTTTGAGAAGATGAACAAAATTGATAAACCTTTAGCCAGACTCATCAAGAAGAAGAGGGAGAGGACTCAAATCAATAAAATTAGAAATGAAAAAGGAGAAGTTATCACAGACACCGCAGAAATACAAAGCATCATAAGAGACTACTATAAGCAGCTCTATGCCAATAAAATAGACAACCTGGAAGAAATAGACAAATTCTTAGAAAGCTATAACCTTCCAAGACTGAACCAGGAAGAAACAGAAAATATGAACAGACCAATCACAAGTAATGAAATTGAAACTGTGATTAAAAATCGTCCAACAAACTGAAGTTCAGGACCAGATGGCTTCACAGGTGAATTCTATCAAACATTTAAAGAGTTAACACCCATCCTTCTCAAGCTCTTCCAAAAAATTGCAGAGGAAAGAACACTACCAAACTCATTCTATGCGGCCACCATCACCCTGATACCAAAACCAGACGGAGATATTACAAAAAAAGAAAATTACAGGCCAATATCACTGATGAATATAGACACAAAAATCCTTAACAAAATACTAACAAACAGAATCCAACAACACATTAAAAGGATCATACACCATGATCAAGTGGGATTTATCCCAGGGATGCAAGGATTCTTCAATAAATGCAAATCAATCAATGTGATACACCATATTAACAAACTGAAGAATAAAAACCATATGATCACGTCAGTAGATGCAGAAAAAGCTTTTGACAAAATTCAACACCTATTTATGATAAAAACTCTCCAGAAAGTGGGCATAGAGGGAACCTACTTCAACATAATAAAGGCCATATATGAAAAACCCACAGCAAACATCATTCTCAGTGGTGAAAAACTGAAAGCATTTCCTCTAAGATCAGGAACAAGACAAGGATGTCTACTCTTGCCACTATTATTCAACATAGTTTTGGAGGTCCTAGTCACAGCAATCAGAGAAGAAAAAGAAATAAAAGGAATACAAACTGGAAAAGAAGAAGTAAAATTGTCACTCTTTGTAGATGACATGATACTATAGAGAGAGAATCCTAAAGATGTCACCAGAAAACTACTAGATCTAATCAATGAATTTGGTAAAGCTGTAAGATACAAAATTAATTCACAGAAATGTCTTGCATTTCTATACACTAACAATGAAAGATCAGAAAGAGAAATTAAGGAAACATTCTCCATTGCAACAAAGAGAATAAAATATCTAGGAATCTAGACCTGTACTCAGAAATACAGGAAATATCTAGACCTGTACTCAGAAAACTATAAGACACTGATGAAAGAAATCAAAGATGACATAAACAGATGGAGAGATATACCTTATTCTTGGATTGGAAGAATCAACATTGTGAAAATGACTATACTACCCAAAGCAATCTACACATTCAATGCAATCCCTATCAAATTACCAATGACATTTTTCACAGAACTAGAACAAAAAAATCTTAAAATTTGTATGGAGGCCCAAAAGACCCCGAATAGCCAAAACAATCTTGAGGGAAAAAACAGAGCTGGAGGAATCAGACTCTCTGACTTCAGACTACACTACAAAGCTACAGTAATCAAGACAATATGGTACTGGCACAAAAACAGAAATATAGATCAATACAATAGGATAGAAAGCCCAGAGATAAACCCACGCACCTATGGTCAACTAATCTATGACAAAGGAGGCAAGGATATACAGTGGAGAAAAGACAGTCTCTTCAATAAGTGGTGTTGGGAAAACTGGACAGCTACATGTAAAAGAATGAAATTAGAACACTCCCTAACACCATACACAAAAATAAAATAGATTAAAGACCTAAATGTAAGACTGGACACTATAGAACTCTTAGAGGAAAACATAGGAAGAACACTCTTTGACATAAATCACAGCAAGATCTTTTTTGAGCCACCTCCCACAGTAATGGAAATAAAAACAAAAATAAATAAATGGGACCTAATGAAACTTAAAAGCTTTTGCACAGCAAAGGAAATTATAAACAAGAGGAAAAGACAACACACAGAATGGGAGAAAATATTTGTAAACAAATCAATGGACAAAGGATTAATCTCCAAAATATATAAACAGCTGATGCAGCTCAATATTAAAAAAGCAAACAACCCAATCCAAAAATGAGTGGAAGACCTAAATAGACATTTCTCCAAAGAAGACATACAAATGGCTAAGAGGCACATGAAAAGCTGCTCAACATCACTAATTATTAGAGAAATGCAAATCAAAACTGCAATGAGGTATCACCTCACACTGGTTAGAATGGCCATCATCAGAAAATCTACAAACAACAAATGCTGGAGAGGGTGTGGAGAAAAGGCAACCTTCTTGCACTGTTGGTGGGAATGTTAATTGATACACCCACTATGGAGAACAGTATGGAGGTGCCTTAAAAAACTAAAATAGAATTACCATATGACCCAGCAATCCCACTACTGGACATATACCCAGAGGAAACTATAATTCAAAAAGACACATGCACCCCAATGTTCACTGCAGCACTATTTACAATAGCCAGGTCCTGGAAGCAACCTAAATGCCCATCAACAGATGAATGGATAAAGAAGATGTGGTACATATATACAATGGAATATTACTCAGCCATAAAAAGGAATGAAATTGGGTCGTTTGTCGAGATGTGGATGAATCTAGAGACTGTCATACAGAGTGAAGTAAGTCAGAAAGAGAAAAACAAATATTGTATATTAACACATATATGTGGAACCTAGAAAAATGGTACAGATGAACCAGTTTGCAAGGCGGAAATAGAGACACAGATGTAGAGCACAAATGTACGGACACCAAGGGCGGAAGCGGTGGGGGTGGGGCACTGGTGGGATGAATTGGGAGATTGGGACTGACATATATATACACAAATACGTATAAAATAGATAATTAATAAGAACCTGCTGTATAAAAAATAAATTAAATAAAATTCAAAAAAAAAAGATAAGTGCTCAATCAATGAAAGCCATCACTAGCCAAGAACATATTGTGCAAAGTAGGTGCTTGATACGTGTTTTTGATTGCAATTGAATTCAGCTAATGTGAGCACAAAAGAAGCTTCTTGGGAAAACTATATTTTATATTTTTCATTTAATGAACTCATTTAACATAATCTCTAATTTTTTCACATGTCTTCGGTCAGCTAAACTCCCCCCAAGGTGGTTCTTTATCATGCTATCATATTAGAGAATGGTTATTGGTTTTGGTTTTTTTCCAGCATGTTCAAGTTTTGGAGGGAAATCATACCCTTCTTCCCATGCATTGACGCATTCAACCGAAGGAATCAGTGAGACAACAGATGTTAGAGACAGATGCCCAACTATCCACTCGATAGTCAGGCTTAATGAACTATCACAGGAAGAACAATTACAGACTTCATTAATTATACTCTAGGTTCAATTCCATTGTTAATTCTAATCCTTTATCTGAGCTAATGACTTCAGGTTTTCTTATAATTTGTGCCTATCAGTGAATCATAACATCTTTAAATTTCCATGACTGTGTAAAATTCACACTGTATATATATAACTTTCTACTTCCAAAAAAGACCTAAAGTATTTCTAAAGATACATAAAATTCTCCAAGATAACATGATTTCTTTAAAAAAAAGTATGACTATAACATGAAGCAAGGAATAAAGTTAATATAAAAATGTATACTACAAAGTCTTACACATTTGTCACAAGTTCTATTTTATAAACAGGAATAGCTCAGACAGTTCAGCCAAGATTTTCGTCCGTTAACACTTAAAATCAAGGCACAGACTTTCGTTTAGGTAAACCTCTACCATCGTAAATCCACTGTAATTCAGTAGTTTGCTAACTGTTTGTCTTTGTTATTCTTGCAGAATAATAATATATTACAGGCTGTCCTGTATTCCTTAATAGTTTATTACAGAAACCAAAACAAAAATTCCTTCAGTTAATAAAACATAATGAAAATGCATTTTTGGTCACTTGATGTACTCTGGCCATCTTTTGAGAGGAGGGTAATGAGATTCTGGGCTTCTAACCTTTAAGGTGCTCAGTCTTGCTCTTGAACTAATGCATATGTGCTCATTTGCATACTCTCTTTCCCTCCCTCTTGGGCAAGCCACACTGACACCAGAAGCCTCCTTACCAGGCACCGAAACTGTTTCAAGATGTTTCAAGCTGAGAAATGGCCACCTGCATGCATTCTGGTCAAGATTTTAAGTTATCCTACCACTCAAATCTTCCTGAGGAAAGTTCAAAAGGTGTTCATCTGAATCATTCATGCTTTTTTTATCCTTGACCTAAGCAATCTGGTGGATTTTTCTTTTGGGGGCATGGGGTAGAGAGGACAAACTTTTTATTAGAAAACGTAAAAAAAAAAAATTATATGCTCCAATATGTCAATAATTGTATGGATTTGTTTTTTATTGTATTATAAAACTATTTTTTCTTACTTTAAAGTTAAGTTCTAATATGAGGTATAATAAAATAAATAAGATTTATAAAATATCTACTGTCATTTTGATCAAAAAAGAGAACCAGGTATAAAAATATGACTTTAATCAACTACACTTCAATAAAAAATTTTAATAAATAAATAAAAATTAAAAACCTACAAGATATTAAAAAAAGATCAATTAATATTTCTTTTCTCCTTTTAAAAAATATGACTTTACACAAGTGCATAATTTTATCTTATGCATATATACAATTTCATTTGCTCACACAAGCTAAAGTAGTAAATAATACAGCTTGATTTACTGACTTGGTTTTAAATGCCTAAGCTAAAAAACAGTTACAGTAGCAGAATTTTATTTACATTTATTAGTATGGAAACCTTTTTTGTGATTTCAAGACCAGAAAATGCATGACACATGAGAAGATGCACCTTCTTCTGTTCAGTGAGAAATGTGCGAATCAATATCAACGCAGAACTGCTGAAGAAAGAAAACCTATATAGTGTGGGTTATTTCACCTTCGCAAGCTGGGAGCCATTAAGTAATGGCTCCCTCCACTCCCCCCGCCCCCTTCGGTGAAACACATCCTGAACATTGCGCCCACCTTTTCCAGAAGAATGTGCCCCACTGCCCCTTGGAAACTCCATTTCGTTTACTTGGTTCAGTTAGTTAATGACGGTCCATTTTGGCTCAAACATCCAATTCCCTTTCATCAATCATGTCTTTCTGGACTGTCAGTTTCACAGCAATGATTACCAAGCCTTTCCAGGCGACATCCACAGACGTTCTCGAAGAAAAACCCAGATCCACTTCTCCGTTTAGGATGTCCTAGGGACCCATTTCCTCCACTATCCTTCCAAATGAAAATGAGTTATGTGAAAAGGGGAAACCCCACCAGAAAATGGATGTTGGCAGCTCAAGTGTTAATCTAGAAATCTTATTATTTGCTGCTGGAAAAGGGCATTGTAACAAGATGGGTTTTTTATACAATGCAAACATGGGGAATGCAAAACACTGGCAACCATGAAAATAAGATTTAATTTGGAATCACAACACACAGGGTTTTTTCTACTTTAAATTCTTCTTATTCAATCATATTTGCTATAAATATTCAATAGAAACAGTTTTCCAGGATTGAAATAGTCTTTAAGGAAGCAAGCCATGTGTGGTTTTTCAGTCAAGCATTTTCATGCTTCGCTAACTGTCAGGCTGTTCGTGTTCCTTTCCCAAAAAATATTCTTTATGACTCTGCTTAGGTCTCTGAAAAGCAACTTATTCTCTGGAGACTTGAGGAATCATCTACACATCACAATTCTATAGACATCAATGCATGAAGCATGTGGATGTGCTTTAACACAGAGGCAGACCTTCCATTTGGACGTGGCCACCTGTCCACGTGTCACTGAAATTAATTCAGCCCATTGTGAGTGCCTGCCTGGAAGCCAGAAAGGCCAATTTCAGCTCTAACTCTGCCACTTGTTGTGTAACTTACTGTTTAACTTTGGGTGAGTTACTTTCCCACAAAGGACCTAAGGTGTCTGATCTTCAAAATACGGAAGTTGGGCTCCATGAGGGATCATCAGAATACTACAGGTGGGCTAAAATCTGTCTGCTACCTGCTTTTGTAAATAAAGTTTTATTGAAACACAGCCATGCCTGTGAGTTTACTATTATCTGCAGCCACGGGGGCAGAGTTGAGTAGTTGTGACAGAGCACATCTGGCCCCCAAAGCCTAAAATAGTTATTATCTACCCATTAACAGAACAAGTTGGCCAGCCCTGGACTAGTTGACTTTGGGGGTCCTCTCCAATTCTAGAATTCCTTATATAGTCTATAAAACACCTAATATTTATGTATTAATCCTTTCAATCCCCAAATCTTTATGGAGCTTCTCCTGTGAATTATGCCTTGTACTGCTTCAAAAGATACATATTATACATTAAGCAAACTTTATAATAGTTTCTTTTTCTTATAGGATTTAAATTATGTTAACAGCTCTTGGAAATATCCAAGGCAATATTTTGGGGCAAATGTCTTATGATTTGATTATCATTGTTAAATACAACATATCTTTTTTTCTACTATAAATATTTAAGAAGTTTAAAAAAAAGTACAGCGCAGGAGACATCACATTAAGACATCGTTTTAACAGATTGTTTAGCTTTGGTAATATAATTTGACATCTAAACATAAGCTGAGAAGGATCTCCCTCAAAACCTTTGATAATATGATTCATTGTCAAATGTTTGTTTTCGCTATCTGGCACTCATTAATTAATTCTTTTTAATATAGCTTGGATTTACTGATTTTGAAAAAGAGAATTATTCTTATTGATGTTGCTAAAATATCCAGGTGGCTTGAATTTCACCAACTAGATAGTTTAATCTAGCACATTTGTGTAGCCCTAATCAAATCTTTACCAACAGATGTGAGAAGCCCAGTACCGGAGCTAATGTTTGTGTCTCTATGATAATTAAATTAGCTCAATAAGGAAAGTAAATGAAAAATAATGACCGAAATTTTCCCCTAAGCTTGTGTTATAGTCTTGAAAACATGTTTTTCCTACCAAGTTTTTCAGTAATGAAACACAAATTGAGAACTTTTAATTTAAAGACATATACTTTTCAAGAACTAGTCATGCAGCAAATTGTTTATCATCAAGTAATCATGTAACACTGTTTTTCACCAGAAAGTAAAGCCGACAACTAAGCCAAAATTCAAATTTGAGGTTTCCTGACAAATTCATTATAAAGAATGGAATAATCCTTTCTTTTGGCCAATAACATAGAAAACTTTCTTTTCTAAGTATTATCTCTTCATACTATTTTCTAATGAATAGGAAATACCTTTCTCAGGTTGAATGATTATTTCCACGTATAATTAGTTCCTGCTTACGACAGTGCTGTACCAATGTCATGGCTCAATGAACTGGCTTTATCATTCATTAATCATAGCTTTCATTGAGCTCCAGGTGACAGTGCCCACCACAGGCCAAATAACTTCTCACTTAAAGGCAATTTGTAGAAATAGGAAAGTTTAGAAGTCTCACGTTCACCAAAGGATTGAAGAGTGTTTAAAAAGCCAAGATCAGGCATTTTATGGATGGTGAGTTCATGGAAGAAGGGTGGCTGATGGGTGAGGGCAGATGGCTTTCTGGGGAGGCCGTGTTGCAGCTGCAGGTCAGAGCACGCTGGATGGTATTCCGTGCGGACGTGAGACACAATGCTGCCTCTGTTTCTGTCCCGCTGTACTCTGACCTTGCTGCAGGCGAAGTGGTGTTACAGCTGCACTTGCGGGATGGTCAGTGGTGGTGGAAATGGGGCCAGTGTGGTCCCCTCTCACCCAGCCCGCATGCCTGCAGGTGTGGCTACCTCTATTTGTATATTTTACTGTATTTGTTTATTTGCCTGGCTAATCAGCTCGGGGTCACATTCCCAAGCTGGAGGTGTTCCTTCTTTGTCTCTTCCTAAGAGAAAGAAAGAGAGAAAGAAGGAAAGAAAGAAGGAAATAGAAAGAAAGAAAGAAAAACAAAGAAAGAAAGAAAGAAAGAACGAAAGAAAGAAAGAAAGGAAGGAAGGAAGGAAGGAAGGAAGGAAGAAAGAAGAAAAGAAAGAAAGAAAGGAAGGAAGGAAGAAAAAGAAAGAAAGGAAGGAAGGAAGAAAGAAAGGTACTTCCTAATTTTCTTTAGCTTCTGTGATAGGTTGTCTTATTTTAAGACCTCTTAGGCAAGGAATAGAAATACGACTTGACAATCAGAAAGTTTGTAGGTGTATCATTTAATGCACTGTAGGCAAAGTATCCATTGCAGTATACAAATAAAATAGCCCCTGTCCCAGTTCTGTGCTCTTAGTTTAATATATTCTCTTAATTTGGAAAGCTCCAAGACAAGGGTGCAATTAGTTTTTCTTTCATGAGGAGGGCTAGGATCCCTTTAGCTTGCTTACAAAAGCCGTGGAAAATCAATGTGTTAATTGCTTTCCATTGAATTGGAAATAATTTTTTTCCTGTTTCACGGCAAAACAAAGTGCATTTGCCTGTTAGTTCATTCAAATGATGAAATTAACCATGTCTATAAGCGATGGGGCCCCTAACAGGCCAGTCCCAGTCCTAATGCTTTATTTACCTCATGTAATTCAGGAAGGAAGAGCTTGCCTGTCTCATTGACCAGAGGAAATCGAAACTCCAAGAATAAGCTGCCCAAGTGAACACAGCCTCAGTGGGGAAGCTGCCTTCAAGCTACAAGCTATTTCTCCAAAGCACTTACTTGGAGATGTGTGGTTAACTTTCCACCCCTGCAAAGGGGAACCCATCCCTGCAAATCACAAACACTCAGGTAAGTTCACAGTTTTTTTTTCAATTAATTCATTTATTCAGCAATTATTTACTGATTTCTTTTTATATGCCAGGCATATTTTTAGGTCTGGGGGAACAGAAGTGAATAAAATGTGCAAGATCACTGTCCTCATGGTGTGGTGCTTATAGCCATAAAGTAAGCCCCAAAATATAAAGTGTATAAGATGATGATAAATTCTTTTTTCTCTTTCAGCTGGAAATATTAATTTTTTTACATCTTTATTGGAGTATAATTGCTTTACAATGTTGTGTTAGTTTCTGCTGTATAACAAAGTGAATCAGCCATATGCATACATATAACCCCATGTCTCCTCCCTCTTGAGCCTCCCTCCCACCCTCCCTATCCCACCTCTCTAGGTGGTCACAAATCACCAAGCTGACCTCACTGTGCTATGCAGCTCCTTCCCACTAGCCATCCATTTTACATTTGATAGTATATACAGGTCAGTGCTACTCTCTCACTTCGTCCCAGGTTCCCCTTCCCCCACGTGTCCTCAAGTCCATTCTCTACGTCTTCGTCTTCATTCCTATCCTACCACTAGGTTCATGAGAACCTTTTTTTTGTAGATTCCATATATATGTGTTAGCATAAGGTATTTGTTTTTTTCTTTCTGACGCATTTCACTCTGTATGACAGACTCTAGGTCCATCCACCTCACTACAAAGAACTCAATTTCATTTCTTTTTATGGCTGAGAAATATTCCATTGTATATATGTGCCACATCTTCTTTATCCGTTCATCTGTCGATGGACACTTGGGTTGCTTCCATATCCTGGCTATTGTAAACAGTGCTGCAATGAACATTGTGGTACATCACTCTTTTTGAATTATGGTTTTCTTAGGGTATATGCCCAGTAGTGGGATTGCTGGGTCATATGGTAGTTCTATTTTTAGCTTTTTAAGGAACCTCCATACTGTTCTCCATAGTTCACAATATTCACATAAAACATGCTTTTGAGACAAGAGTGTGTGACTTGCATTGACTCACTAGAAGTCGCTCTAATGGGCCTGGTCTACAAATTTAAATATGAGTATTCCTTCAATAGGAACAATTTATTATAATTAATATATCTAGAATAGATAAATTAATTCTTTTTCTGGGAACAGGAGCCTCTGGTTTATAGAATTGCCAATAAATCAGGTAGAGCAAGATGACATGAAATATTGAAAATATTGAAAGAAAATTAGTGAGACGGAGAAATTTGAATAAGTATAGGTCTGTAGACTATATATAGGTCTTTAGATTAGACGATAGTCCTGTGTCAATGCTAAGTTCCTGATTTTGATGATTTTACTGTGACCATGTAAGAGAATGTCCCTATACTGGGAAAATAAACACTGAAGTATTCAGGAATAAAGCAACATCAGGTCTACAGTTTATCCTCAGATGGTTCAGAAAATATATATATATCTCTGTCTCTCTATTGAGAGTGATAAAGTAACTGTGGTGAAATGTGAACATAGGCAACCTTGATGAAGGATATACGGCAACTCTTTGTCTTATCATTGTGACTTTTTCATATATAAAATTATTTCAATATTTAAAATGTAATTTTAAAAACTTTAAAATAAATGACCCTCTAGACTAGACATCCAGTTCTGGAGGGCACAGTGCCAGGGGTGTGGGTGAAAGGCTGGAATGTTCTGAGACTGACCACCACAGGAAACATTTCTCTCCACATGTTTGGAACTTAGTTTCTGAAAGCCAAAATGACCATAGTATCCTGATAGCTAAAATAGAATTCATTTTCCAGCGATTTATTTGAATGGCCACTGGAAAATATGTTTTACCAAACAATGAGTACCAACATAAAAAAGCAAACTATTTTCAGATTAAATATTCAAGTGTAAAAATCTGTATCAATTAAATTATTGCCTTCCTTATAGACCAATGTTTCTGTATGCTGAATTTTCAATGATCCATATCAAAATATTCCAATCAATGTAGAAGGTGTGCAAACACCGCGGTTAAGATTAAGAAGCACCTTTGGGAAAGAATATTTAAACCCAAGGGGAGGTAACATAAACATGGAAAGTAACTTCAGAGCTAAACTAGGAATAGTAAAGCATCACAAAATTTAAGAGCACGTGAGAATATGACTCTGGAAGAAGTAATATTCAATCTATATTTCAATTCTTAATGTATGGAGTGTGTAATGCTTTTTAAGGTTGCCCTCTGTGTTCTATATAGGATTTTCACTAACAGTAATAAATTAAAAAAACGAATGGAGATTTAAATGTCAAAATGCTACAGGTAGCATTGGCATCCTCCACAGTCCCCCCTGGCTTAGCTGGAACATTGAGCACTTGACATTTAGGAACTAGGAAAAGCCCTGGACTTAGTCGTTGGACCCAAAGCCCCTCCCAGCCCTGGATCTGTGACATACGCAGAGTCACCAAATTGCTACCATTCTCTGGTCCTCAGTTTCCCCATCCATAAAGCGAGGAGGTTGGCATACATGACATTTATGATAACTAGTGGCTAGCACACTATGACCTACAACACCGTGTTAGACAAAAGACGTGAGTTCCCAGGGAGGCATTCAGATTATGCCGGAAGAGAATTTTGTTGCATTTCATATTGCTTGAAATCATTGACCTACAAACTAGAACTCAGAAATCTTCGGGTTACATGAATAGTGTTGTTTTAATGAGAATTTTCTTTGGAATAAGAGAAACAACAAGCAAGCGAATGTACTTTCCTCTTAGGTTGAATGTTGGAATTAACTAAAAGTAACTCATTTTTAAATTTTTACCTGCATTAGAAAAACATTTCTTGTGCTGGAAACATTATTAGGGAGTTTGGGAGCTCCGTCTCTTTTCCCTACCTCCCAAGAAGAATTTAACTAAACCTTGAAAAGTCACCCAAATGCCAGTCTTTCTCCTGCCACCTTCAATATTTTTCCACCTGTGCTCTTATTTATTTAACATTTTTCTTCTAATTGATTCATCTTTTTAAACCTCAAAGGCTTGTAACAGCCTCACGCACACCAGTGGTGTGCGTATCATCCTTCAGGATAATAATGCCCTAAAGGTTAGTAATGATAATTAATATGTATAATTTGCCAAATGTTGCCCCCCATATATTAGCTCATTTAATCCGTACAACCCCCAATTTTACAGGTGAGAAAATGGAGGCTTAAAGAGGTTAAATGATTAGCTGTAATTACACAATTAGTGATTAACTAAAATTCAAGTTCAAACCTTCTAATTCCGCATCCCATGTTCTCCTTGCTACACCAACAACGTTACAGATGCTAAGGCTCATGTTACATTTCCCTTCCTAAAAGCATTTTCCATTTCAGCTGTGTTCTCTTTTCCTAGGGTGGGGAAGTAGGGAATGTGCTCATTTAAAAGAAAAAAATCCAGGTTATAGATTATTTGTTTAACATTTACACTATACTTTCTACTCTATGCTAAGTAGTATATATCATATAATATATATTACTACATATCTAATTTTTCTAAAGACAGAAAGTTCTGACATCTTGGTTTGATTTTTGTTTCTAAACTCATGAGCCGAAAGACCTGATCTTGAGCTTCTATAAACTGGGCTTGTTTCCTTGTGAATGCAAAGCAAAATTGAACTCCTCTCCTCTTACTTAAAGAAATCAGATAAGTTGCTGATTGGAGTGAGATATTCTGATTTGCATTTATTTATTTTTAGCGTTAATCGACTCCGTTGGTGAGTGTGTCTTGGTCGAAAAGGAGTTAAAAATACAGTCAAAGAGATTTCCTTTCCTCCCTTCTTCCTGTGGATCATGACCTTTGGTTTTTTCAACTTCCTCAATTTAGATTCAGTAAATTGTCATAGAGTGCCACAACACCTGCTTCGGTACTTGAGAAATTGACTTTTCCTGCAAATTACCCTGATCAGTGACCTTGTCTTGGCTACCAAAGGGTTTGGAGAAGGAGGGAGGCTGTCCATGTGGCCATGCCCCAGCCCACGATTGGTATTTAGCTCTTTGAAGTTCACAGTTATCTATTTAACGTACAGACGTCTTCTGAAAAAAAATGCCACATTATAATCATCAACTAGAAAACCCAACTGTCACCTCTTAGGGAAATAACACTCGATCTTACAAGGGATGGACCGCAGTATAATTTAAGAGCTTCCAATTATAATTTTCTTAAAGCGGGGACACTTGGTAGATGTGGCTTTTTGTTGTGAGTGACGATCTCAGTCAGGTCTCCATGTGAATAATCGCGCAAGAGTGAAATGACGGAGGATAGAAAATGTGCGACCAGCTCTCGGAAATTGTGTCTTTCAAAGTGCTTCTTTAGGAAGAAAATTTAAGATCGGCGTCTCCTGCCACACAAACGTTGGATGAGATCAAAGGTCACCCCTGGAAGCTCAGGAGGTAAAATTATATTTTTATCCTTTAGCTTTGATTTTTGGCGGCTTACTGCATTTAAAAAAAAAAAAAAATTAATTGCTCTGTCCAGCCAACAGGTGTTAGCCCTCAAGTGTGGGCCCAACGGCCGGCGGCTGGGCAGGCAGCTTAAAGGCCCATAACTCACTACAATCGTGAGCTTCCTCAAATTGGTCCAGGAGAAAGTTCTAAAAGTACTTCAAGGCCAGATGACATGGGAACCTGTGTCCCTGTCAAATATCAAAGAAAAACAGACTGTAAAATGTAAACTTATAAAGCGTGCACTTAATTCTGACAAGCTTTTAGTATCAAGTTGCAGATTTTAAGCAATAAGGCGGCTTAGGCTGAAATCAGACATAGGAAGCGGAACCTGAAAGCTCGTTTCGAATGATATGGGGAGCCCCTGACTCATTTTTTCCACATCTGTTCAGTTTAATTTAGACAAGGAGTTTGATGCAACATTTCAGGAATCAAATTCACTTTTTACCTGTGATTTTTATAAATCCCAAGAGCCAAAAAAATAAAAGGTTTTTCTTGTCTTTCGTGAAGTTTCCTACAGGTCAACTTGTATTCGGCAATTGATTAAATATTGAAAATATTGTTTCAAACATTGTCATGCTGTAAATGAAAACTCAAGCTTTTTCTGGTGGGGCCATAGGTTTTTCTTAAATAACTGAAAGTATAGGGCTTAGTCAAATCTTTGACCTCATCCTAAGTCGGCTTAGAAAGCCTCGTTTCACCAGGGCCATCTGTGCCATTTACATGGAAGGACAGAGGTTATGAAAGCTATGATACAAAGAGCATACAACAATCCTGTTGGTGGTGAACAGAGATGGCATGGAAGAGTTGTCACAGCTTTATCTTCTCTGGGTGGGCGGTGCATTGTGGGTATGTCAGCTCTTTGGGCTATGACAAAGGACTAATGAGGTTGGAACTGTGAGGCTGTCATGGAGTTACCTTTGGTCTGTTTCACCAATTACTGTTGTCCCATTTTTGATTGGTCATGGAGAACCAGGTGAGGGGAAAATGAGGCCGGGGGCCATGGGGGAGAATGGGGGGTATCATAACCTTTCTACTAAGTAAATACTTTAGACCCACACATCCCACTGGTTATGGAGAAGGAAGGTTACCCTTGTGTATAAAATGGTAAACAACTGAAAAAAAAACTGATGGGACATCCATGCCACGTGTTTGCACTGGTGGCCCATCAAGTCCACATCCAAGTCCTGGGAGTCAATGAAAGTCAACTACAGGCAGCACCTAGTCCGGCTCGTTCAAGTCCATATTGCTGGGGAGCAAACTATTTCGAAGGTTCCCCAGGCTTTAAAATAAGTACTCTGACTGGAGGGTTAGCTGTCTTCCCCACTTCCTCTCTCTTCCCACCCGCACCGCTCCAAGAAGCGTTGGCTCGGTAACCAGGCTGCTGATATAGCAATATGCTTTCTCACATTGAAGCGAGGCGAAACTTCAGCATGTGAATTGTATTCTCCACAACATATGGTGGAGAAAACAGACAGTGGGAAGGGGAGTGATTTGTGACTCTTCAGCCCAATGTGCGTTCTATTGTGTTGCCAAAAATGATAGACTTAAATGAATTGCTCTTTTTGGAATTTATACTCGTGCCTTCTTCTCATTTTTAAAAACTGAAAACGAAAATCCTCATGTCCATGTAGAAATTCCCATTTATTTATGTGGTTCCCTGGCCTTCTCCCTCCTCCCCCTGACTTCCTTACCCCAGCAGAGCCGAAGGCATTTTGGATATGGAAACTGCATGTCCCTCTGCGGTCAAGATGAACAAGAAAAGGAGATGAAGTAAAAAGGGAGGGGAAGCAATTAGTGTGGAATCCTAAACTCCAGATTCTTCTCAGAAATTTTTATGGCTTTTCTTAGGCAGCTGAGGAGAGACTGGCTTTGCTTAGAGAAACTATTAAGCCTGCTGCAAATTAATTTTCGTTGGTCTACGTCTTCTGTTTTAATTTTGTCAATGGCAGCTCTTATTGTTGAGAAAAAATTAGTACCTTAATGCTGTCTAAACATAAATCTCATCTTCAATCTATTAACATTCAGCTGTGGTAAGAATAATTAGATGAAGTGTTTTTTAAGCATTATTTACAAATATGCTCACAAAAGAATGATTCAAACAGGCATTTTCTTTAATGGATTTAAAGACAGGAGAATGAAATTAATCCAGAGAGTCTTGCCGTTCTTAATTTTACGGTCTGTGGCTGGGGGGAGAGCAGCCCCGATACAGTGCAGTACCACGCGAGCACATCACAGTGCCCCACGGAGAGGGAAGAAGCACGTTAGGCCAAGATAAGATTTAGAATGCCTACAGATCACGGAGACAGGCTGGAAAGGATCCAGGGGTCACCGTGGACCAGACACAAAGTCACATATATAACCCTGTTTATAGATAAAGAAGTGAGGGGGCGGAGAGATGGAAGACACAGGGTTGTAAAACTAGGAGTTTGGAATAAAACATCTGAGGTAGGGTAAAATCCTAACGGTGGGCAGTTCTGGTTCTACCAAAGAGGAGAGATGAGGAACGGTTTGAGGTACATCAAAGCGGAGCCACAAAATTTACAACAGGGTTGAAAACCAACAGCTACGAGGAGGAGCAGCAGTGGGAATACAGAGATACATGGCATGGGGTAATTGAGGCTCCCGCAGAGACCAGGGAGTGCCCTCTATCGTGGCTCTCTGTGGGCATCAGAACTCAGGCAAGATGTCGCCATAACCACTTGTGCCAGTTGGGTCAGGATCTTCGCCCTGATGTCCAGGGTGGGCCCAGCTAACCTCTCCAATCAGCCCTACACTCCTCCTCTCTTATTCTCTGCTCCAGCCAAACCAGACTTGCCCCTGTTCCCCCAGACCCTACACTTTCCTGACTGCTATATAGGCCATGTGCCCACCCATCTCCAAACATCCAAGTCCTTCTAATGGCCACCCCTTCCACGGAGGCTTTCCTAAACTCCTCAGCCAGACTTTACCACTCCTTTGAAATCCTCTCCCACATCAGACCTTTGCGGCTTCCTTTACTTTTTGCCTTCTAGACTTTGCAAAGCCAATGTTTTCATGGCTGGCTTTCACTGAGAGCTTACCTTGTGCCAAGTGCTTTACATGCATTATTTAATTATTCCCCCAGAAAGCCATTAATCCCAGTTTACAGATGAAAAAATTGAGGCACAGGAAGATTAAGTAACTTGCCCCAAATCACATTGGTGAAACCAGCCAGGAATCAAACGTGGGTGGTCAGACCCTAGAGCTCAAGCTCTTGATGATAGCAACTTGACCATGTAAGGAACTACAACCATGAGCCTGCAGCCCACCTTCTAACACAGTGTGGAACAGTCTATGGCAGACTCTGGATGTCAACCTTACTCTTCATTTTACTTGGCAAGCCCTTTCCCCTGTCCCACTGTTGATGGTCCCACTTGCTTACTGTAGTAGGCTGAAGTGTCCCCCCAAAACTCGTGTCCACCTGGAAACTGAGAATGTGACCTTATTTAGAAATAAGGTCACTGCAAATATCATTACTTAGATGAAGATGAGGTCATACTAGAATAGGGTAGACCCTGAATCCAATGACTGGTGTCTTTATAAGAGGAAGAGAAGACACAGAAAGAAACATAGGAAAACTATCACGTGACAATGGAAGCCAAGATTACAGTGATACAGCTACAATGCAGAGAATACCAAGGACTGCCAGCAGCCACCAGAAGATGGAAAAGGCGAGGAAGCGTCCTTCCCCAGAGCCCTCAGAGGGAGTGCGCTCTGCCAACACCTTGATCTCTGACTTCCGGGCTCTATAACTCTGAGGGAATACATTTCTGTGGTTTGAGGCATTTTGTTAAGGCGGCCCTGGCAAACTAATACATACAACTTTGTTATCTCATCAGATCATGGTTAAGTGCCTTAATTTTTTTTTCAAAGAAATTGGATAAAAATGTATAAAAAATTAAATTAAATTTCTGCAAAAGCATTAAAAGAAAATGGCTAAAGAGATCTTACACTCCACTTAGAAAGGTCTGAAATATGAAGCACGTGAGCTTATGTGAAAATCACTCCAGGCGAGCCTGCGGTGGGACATGGCAAATGGATGGACGGTGACTCTCCAGGTTAGTCAAAACTAGGTGCCGTAAGAGGCCAGTGTGACTGCTGACGGGAGAGGTGTGACGTGCACTTTAAGAGCAAACAGATGGTCATTTCAAATAGCCCCAACCTGAAAGTTACAGGCATCGATGCCCCCAAACTCAGGCTGATTTGTCAATCAGTTGCTTCTCAGAAGGGCAGCTCTACCCCGTGCTCTCATGTGTGTATCAGCCCAGGTCGGCAGTTATTTCGTGTTTGATTCTCAAACTGGGATGCGAATAACTCTCCTCCCCTTTCTGGATCATGAGTTTTCTCTGGGCAGCTGGGCTTTTTGCACTTACCTCTTCAGCACTTAACATAATTCTTTCTACAGCGTGATGTCTCAGTAAATTTTGTTGAATCAAATTTCTGGGAGCAAGAAAGGAAGACATTCCTCTCTGCCCTGGGAAAAACTTTATGGATGTGAGACGGAAAATATTTCGAATAATTATCATATTCTTCTAACACCCTACAGGCCCGTATAAGTCTGACCAAAGCTTTCAGTATGAATAATTGCACTTAACCTAGGGTCTTAAAAACTATTCCCCAGCTACTTATATCAAACCAATCCACAGTTGATTGGAGGATAAATCAGCTAACATAGAAATATTTGTATCATGAATTACTCTTTTCCAAGAAAGTTCACATGCACTATCTCCCCTGATCCTAATCAGAGCTCTGGAAAGTGCATGGAGCAGGTATCAGTCCACTTTAAAGTAGAAGCAACTGAGAACAAGAAAGTTAAATAAACTTGTGGTAGAGTTTGGGAGTAGACTCTTCATGGGACTTCACTCTGGGAGGGACCTTAGAGAAACTTTCTACTTGGACCCCAGACCAGGGAAATGATGCTCAAACCTATTTTCTATGGGCCCGGCAAGGACCACGGCAGCCAGGGGTTTGAGCAGGTGTCTCAGTGAACATCAGAAGGTGGAGTTAGGGGGTGGATTCAGCATGGTCCTGTCTGGCCACCAACTGGACAAGTGGCAGGCCCAAAACCCCTCTGGTCTTGACAGCTTCACCTCTAAAGTGAACGGTTTGTAACATCTGGTCTTGAAGGGCATTCATGCTTCTCAGTGCTGAGACAAACCTAACCAGCCTCCTTCTAGTCTTATGTAAACTTGGAAGTTGGGCTTCTTGTTTAGCCATATGAATTATTTAATTTTTCCCCTTGAAGGATAAGCAGCTGATGTATCAAACACAATGGTATATTACTCAACAATAAAAAAAGAATGGGGCTTCCCTGGTGGGGCAGTGGTTGAGAGTCCGCCTGCCGATGCAGGGGACACGGGTTCATGCCCCGGTTCCGGGAAGATCCCACATGCCGTGGAGCGGCTGGGCCCGTGAGCCACGGCTGCTGAGCCTGCGCATCCGGAGCCTGTGCTCCACAACAGGAGAGGCCACAGCAGTGAGAGGCCCGCGTACCGCAAAAAAAAAAAAAAAAAAAAGAAATAATGCCATTTGCAGAAACATGGATGAACCTAGAGATTATCATACTAAGGGAAGTAAGACACACAAAGAAAGACAAATATCATATGATATCACCTATATGTGGAATCTACAAAAAAAAGATACAAATTAATTTATTTTCAAAAAGAAATAGATCCACAGACATAGAAAACAAACTTATGGTTACCAAAGGGGAAAGGGGGAGGGGGAGGGATAAATTAGGAGTTTGGGATTAACATATACACACTACTATATATAAAGTAGATAACCAACAAGTACCACAGGGAACTATACTCAATATTTTGTAAAAACTTATAAGGGAAAAGAATCTGGAAAAGAATGGATATATAAGTATTATATGTACAATTGAATCACTTTGCTGTACACCTGAAACTGACACAACATTGTAAATCAACTATACTTCAATAAAAAAGTGAAGCAAATTTTATAATTTTGAGAAAACTTAGCATTCAAAATTGTGAGATATTTCTTTTCTTGTGAGTAAAAAAAAATGCTAATTTCAGTTCCGCATCCCAAATTGGATGTAGGAGCGTAATTCGGTGTAGGGACACTGAAGATGCTCAGAGGATGTTGAATAATATCTTCGTGGTTATATTAAGGAATCCCCAGGGCTGACAAAGCTTGAACTTGGCTGAATTTAGATTTTTGGACATTTATTTGACCATATTGATTGTAAACAGATCAAGAGGATGCAAATTAATTATTCCCTTGCGGAGTTTTGTTGTTTAACCAAAAAGGGAACATTTCTTTCTAAATAAATGACCTGTCACCACTGTATGCAGTTCTCTTCTCTGCAACCCATCTTCTACTCCACTGCTGGATTCATCTTCCTGATGCGTTTCCTTCTGTGTGTCTCTCATTTCCCCACTGGCCTTTAAGAGCGCTCCTTCCTTGCCAAAGAAAGTCCCAGTCTCACCTGTCCTGTCTCTTGGCCCCCTTTTCCCACTATGTCCCTCCATAAACTATGTCCTTGGCAGAGGTCCTGGAGGCATGTCCATTCATTGCCCTTGAAGAACAGGTGGAGACCCACCCTCACGCCTTTCCTCCCTTCTCCTCTTTGGCTGACCCCTCTTCCCCCTGCTACATCCCAGGTCTACTTCCTAGGGCCAGCCCAGTCCAAAAATAACAGAAGCAGCGTCACGTCTGTGCCATTCCCTTGCAGCTTCTCATCTTCCTGTCTCTATGTCTGGCCTCCTCAGCAGGGCTGGAAGCTCCCTGAGGACAGAGGCTGAGTCTTCCTGCTGCCAGCAATTGCCTCAGACAGAAGTAATGGGCAACAGATAAAATAAACAAAAGACCCAGACCCTGGCTTAATTGGGAAAATGGTTTCTCCATGTCGTAATA
Source organism: Pseudorca crassidens (assembly GCF_039906515.1). Taxonomy (NCBI): domain Eukaryota; kingdom Metazoa; phylum Chordata; class Mammalia; order Artiodactyla; family Delphinidae; genus Pseudorca; species Pseudorca crassidens. Next base: position 12,801,717 of record NC_090311.1, on the reverse strand, counting down.
CCTTGGATGTGTGGGTGAGCCATTATTGAGTACCTAAATAAACGCAGCATTCCACTCAATTCCTTACTCTCAAACATTTCCTTTCTTATTATTTTATAAAAGATCTGTCATGTTTAAGGTATTGTTTTATTTCTCTCTCCTCTTCAATAGATTCTACATTTGAATCTCTTATATCTGTACATGGAAACCAAACTAAACAGAGAAGTTCTCCAGGCTGTATCTCCGAGAGAAAGTCCTAGGACTACTTCCTCTGTGAGTTCTGCTTCCTGCAGAAGGTATGGAGGCAGACGATGGAAACTCACACTCGAGGAATTTTTCTGTCATGGGAAAATCTTTGGTGCCCAAGAAAACATTGGCTTTGCCTGTAATTCAGGGTCAGAATGGACACCACCTCATTTCAGCATCACATGTTCCTCAGAATAGTTCCCATGCTTCAGCGTGCCGCCCATACAGCAGCAGGTAGGGGAAACTCAGCAGGGTTTGGCCTCCATTGCACAGAAGGAATCTGAAATTCAAAGAAGATGCCATTTCTCCAGCTTGGGTCCAGATGAGCATTCAGAATATAACTCAAGACTTTCAAAAGATGATTCATGAGTTATGGTGCGGAGAAGTTATGGTGCGGAATTTTTGAAGGGGGTGGAGAAGTAGTAAATTCCCATCCTCTCATTGATTCCAAACAAGTCTTCTCATGGTTGGAACCTGGAAGCTTTAGAGTAGGTAAAATGTTCTCTTTTTAGATGATAGGGAAGAAAGCCTTCAGGAAAGATTAGTTTTATGATTTTCTATAAAAGTGAATTATTTATTTCAGAGTAGGGAAACAAATATGCCAATTGTTTAGTATAAATCTTTAATGGGTCCTATGTTTTGTTCTGACTTTTATAGTCCCATTTCCCCTTCTGTAAAACTGCGATGGTTATATATGCCTTACCTCCTTCACAGGATTCCCAGCAGGATCAAATAAGACAAAATATAAGAAAGTATTTAAGAAAGCATAAAGAACTCTAAATATAAGGGAACATTCTTTTTATTCTGTGAAGGTTTTAGATAGTCTTAATGACTGCATGTTTCTTTAAAAGACCATACTGAGTATTTATCTCTAAGTTTCACATCTAAGTTTGTTTAATATTTGCTGTATTTGTTTTCTGACTGTGCAAACTATAACTCTAAAATTATTATTTTTAAACAAAATGTTTTATATTCTTTAAAAATAAAGATAACAGAACTTCAGCTTCAGAAGATAAAGTCAGTGTACTTTTCTCTATCCCTCCCTCAAAATACAACTAAAAATCCTGGACATAATATATAAAACAAGCATAAGAAGACTCTGAAAGGCAGAGAGAAGAAGGCAGATGGGCTAGGGATCCCAGGACTTGAAAAACAGCACAGTGATGATTTTTCTTGTTGCCTCAGACATCCCAGACTGGGTGCTGGCAAAGCAGGCAACCTGCAAATACCAACAGATGCAGACAGAAAAGCCTCAGCAAAAAAGCCTGCTCTCTCTAGCCAAGGGACAAGGAAAGGGCAGCCTCGCAAGAAAGTAGTAAACTTTTAGAAAACAACGACTCAGCTGTAACTAAATATCACAGAAAACACCGTGGTCCCAGCCCCACCCATGACAGTAAAGGCCACGTGGGATTCTAGACATCATCCCTCACCAGGCTGCAAGAGGTGTCCAAACCCCACCCCACCCTTGCTGGGGTGTTATCAGAGATGGCCATGTAGCTGGGACTTTCATTCCCTATAGGGAGTAAGGAGTTCCCCACCCCAAACCCCCATGTCCCTGCAGGATCACTGAAGGTCATGTGGTAACCCTAAACTTCAAACGCCACCTGACAGTAATGAGATGTCCCCGCTACCCCAATCCACTGGTGGTGTCGGAAGTGGTGGGCTTGAAGAGTCAGGATAACCTTCTAACATTCAGAGGCCACTCCACTCTGGGGTGTCACTGGAGGCCTCATGGGAGCCAGAACTCCCACACCCTCCCAGCACTAACAAGAAGCATTCCCCTACCTTTCAAATAGGCGTCAACAAAGGCCAAGAAGAAATCTGGCCGTAGCAAGGTGGTGCCTCTCTCTCCTTCCCCTTCTCCTGCTGGAGCAGTGTCAAAGGAAGCCATCTGAAACAGAAGATTAAAATAAGATCTAGTGTCTTATAACATTATACTAAAAATATTCAGATTTCAATCAAAATCATTCATCATACCAAGAACCAGGATGATATCAAACTGAATGAAAAAAAGACAATTAATAGATGCCAACACTGAGATGACAGAGATATTAGAATTTCTAAGATATGAAAACAACCATCATAAAAATGTTTTGATAAGAAATTATGAACAAGTTGAAACAAATTCAAAAAACAGAGAATCACAGAAAAGCCATAGAAGATATAATGAAGAACCAAATGGTTCTTCTGAAAAGTACAATAACTTTAAAAATTCATTATATGGGCTCAATAACAGAATGAAGGGAACAGAGGGAAGAATCATTAAATTTGAAGACAGAACAATAATAGCTCCGTAATCTGCACAGTAGAGAAAAATTAGACTGAAAATAAGGGATCAGAGCCTCAGGGGCCTGTGGGACTTTAATAAAAGGTCTAATATTTATGCCATTGGACTCCCAGAAGGATAGGGAAAAAAAAGAGTGAGGCTGAAAAAGCACTGGAAGAAATAATGACTTAAAACATCCCAAATTTGGCAAAACACATACATTTTTAGATTTAAGAAACTGAGTGAATTCCAAACAGAATAAGCCCAAAGAAATCCACATCAAGACACATTACAGTCAAACTTGAAAAAAAATATTTTGAAATCACTGAAAAACACACTGAGGAAATTCTAATGACAGTGAATTTCTTATCGGAAGCCATGGGGGCCAGAGGAGGTGGCATAACATTGTTCAAGTGCTGAAAGAAAAGAACTGACAACTCAGAATCCTATATCCAAGAAAAATATCCTACAGGAATGAAGAGGAAATCAACACATTTTTCGAATGAAGAAAAACTAAGAGAATTTGTTGCCAGCAGACTTACCCTAAGAGAATGGCTAATAGAAGTTCTCTAAATAGAAATGAAATGATAAAAGAAGCAATCCTGGGACACCAGGAGGAAGGAAAGAATATAGCAAGCAAAAATATGGGTCAATACAATAGACTTTCTTTCTTCCCTTGAGTCTTTTAAATTACGGTTGATGGTTGAAGCAAAAATTATAACACTGTCTGACATGTTTCTAAACGTATTAAAGGAAATATTTAACACAATCTTATTACATGAAGAAGAATAAATTGACATAAAGGGAGATAACTTTTTTACATTTCACTCAAACTGGTAAGATGGTGACACTAGTAAACTGATAAATTATGTATATATAATGTGATACCTGGAGCAACCACTTAAAAAGCTCTAGAAAGAGATACACTCGAATTTTGATTTTAGATAAATCGAAATCGAATTCTAAAAAAGGTTTAAGTGAATCACAGGAAGTTGGGAAAAAGAAAAGAAAAACTAAAAACAGAGTGAACAAGCAGAAAGAAAATGGCAGACTTAAGACCTAACATATCAACAATAATTTTAAATGTAAATGGTCTAAATACACCAATTGAAACACACAGATTAGAAGAGTGTATTAAAAAACATACCCAAGTATGTGCTGTCTAACAAGAAACTCATTTCACATGTAACAAGAAAAGCAATTTGGGAATAAAAGGATGGAAATCAAAACTACAATCAATAATCTAAGCTTCCACCTCAAGGACCTAGAAGAAGAGCAAAATAAACCTAAAGCAAGCAAGCAAAGGAAGCAAATTATAAAGACAAAAGCAGCAGTTAATGAAATTAAAACCAATATAAAAATAGAGAAAATCAATGAAACAAAGAGCTGGTTCTTTGAAAAGAAATAAAATTGACAAACTTCTAGAAAGACTGAAAAACAGAGACACACACAAATGACCAATATCAGGAATGAAATGTGGAGTATTGCCAAAGACACTGAAAACATCAAAGGGACAATAAAGAAATACTTCAATCTACATACATACATTTAACAATTTAGATGAAATGGACCAATTACTCTCAAAAAATCAAACTACCACAACTCACCCAATACAAAATAGATAATTTGAATAGCCCTGTAACTATTAAGAAAATTGAGTTTATAATTTTAAAACTCCCCCAAAAGAAATCTCCAGACTCAGATGTTTTATTGGAGAATTTTAACAAAAGTTTCAGGATTAACATTAATTCTACACAAACTCTTTCACACAATAGAAGAGGAGGGAATATTTTCCAATTTATTTTATGAAGTTAGCATGACCTTGATACAAAAACCAGGCAAAGACGGTACAAAAAAGAAAACTATGGACCATTATTCCTCATGAGTAGAGGTACAAAAGTCCTTAAACATTGGCAAGTAGAATTAAGCAATATAAGAATTATATATCATGACCAAATGGAGCTTATTTTAGGAATGCAAGGCTGGTTCAGTATTTGAAAATCAATCAGTGTAATCCATCATAATGGTAGGCTAAAGATAAAAATCATATGATCACATCAACACATGCAGAAAAAGCATTTGACAAAATTCAACACCCATTCATGATAAGAAAAAGCAAACAAAAAACCTCTCAGAAAAATAGGAATAAAGAGCACTTTTTTTTAATACTTTTATTGGAGTATAATTGCTTCACAATGGTGTGCCAGCTTCTGCTTTATAACAAAGTGAATCAGTTATACATATACATATGTTCCCATATCTCCACCCTATTGCATCTCCCTCCCTCCCACCCTCCCTATCCCACCCCTCCAGGCAGCCACAAAGCACCGAGCCTATCCCCCTGTGCTATGCGGCTGCTTCCCACTAGCTAGCTATTTTATGTTTGGTAGTGTATATATGTCCATGCCACTCTCTCGCTTTGTCACAGCTTACCCTTCCCCCTCCCCATATCCTCAAGCTCATTCTCTAGTAGGTCTGTGTCTTTATTCCCGTCTTGCCCCTAGGTTCTTCATGACCTTTTTTTTTTCTTGGATTCCATATATATGCGTTAGCATACGGCATTTGTCTTTCTCTTTCTGACTTACTTCACTCTGTATGACAGACTCGAGGTCCACCCACCTCACTACAAATAACTCAATTTCGTTTCTTTTTATGGCTGAGTAATATTCCATTGTATATATGTGCCGCATCTTCTTTATCCATTCATCTGTTGATGGACACTTAGGTTGCTTCCATGTCCGGGCTATTGTAAATAGAGCTGCAGTGAACATTTTGGTACATGAATTAAAGAGCATTTTTTCAATTTGAGAAAGAGCATCTACCAAAAACCTACAACTAACATTACATCTAATGGCAAAAGACTAAGTGTTTTCCCCCTGACATCAGGAGCAAAGCACTGTCACTGCTCTTATTCAACATAGTGCCGGTCTTTCTAACCAGTGTAATGAGACAAGAAAAGAAAACAAAAGACATACAGATTGGAAAGAAATAAATAAAACTGCACCTACTTACAGATGACATGATTTTCTCCATAGAAAATTCCAAGAAATCTACCCAAAAAAACTCATAGAACTAATAAGCAAGTTTAGCGAGGTTACAGGATACAAGAGAAATATGCAAAAATCAAGTATATTTCTAAATAATAGCCATGAATATCACATGAATATTTTAAATATAATACCACTTATTTATTTACTACCATTTGAAAAAATAACATACTTAAATATAAATCTAACAAAATATGTACAGGACTTGTATGCTGAATTTATATAACACTGATAAAGGAAATCAAAGATCTAAAAAAATAGACATATTTATTCATGGATTGGAAGACCCACCATAGCAAAGATACCAATTCTACCCAAATATATAAGCAGGTTTAATATAATTCATATCAAAAGCTCTGTAAGATCTTTGTAGATATAGGCAAGATTATTCCAAAATTTGTATGGAAAGGCAAAGGGACTACAATGGCTAAAACAAGTTTTTAAAAATAAGTGAGAAGAATCAGTCTATCTGATTTCAGGATTTATTATATAGCTACAGTAATCAAGCCTGCATGGCACTGGCAGAGGAATAGACTCATAGATCAATGGAACAAAATAGACAACCCAGGGATAGACTCACACAAATATGCCCAACTGATTTTTTTCCAAAGGTGCAAAAGCAGTTCAGTGTATAAAAGAGAGCCGTTCTGGGCTTCCCTGGTGGCACAGTGGTTGAGAGTCCACCTGCCGATGCAGGGGACACGGGTTCGTGCCCCGGTCCGGGAAGATCCTACGTGCCGCGGAGCGGCTGGGCCCGTGAGCCATGGCCGCTGAGCCTGTGCGTCCGGAGCCTGTGCTCCGCAACGGAAGAGGCCACAACAGTGAGAGGCCCGCTTACGGCAAAAAAAAAAAAAATAATAAGATAGCCGTTTTAACAAATGGTGCTGGAGCAATTGGATATTCATAGGGGGGAAAATTAATCTTGACCTAAGTCTTGAACTTTATCCAAAAGTTAACTCAAAACAGATACTAACTTAAATGTAAAAGATAAAACTAAAAGTTTTAGGGAAAAAATAGAGAAAATCTTTAGAATCTAGGGATAGGCAAAGAATTAGATATAACACCAAAATCACACACCACAGAAGGAAAATTTGATGAACTCACTTCATAAAATTTTTAAACTTTTGCTCCAAAAAAGACCCTGTTAAGAGGATGAAGAGACAAGCTTCAGAGTAGGAGAAAATATTTGCAAACCATATACCCAACAAAGGACTGGAATCTAGAATATACAAAGTACTCTCAAAACTCAATAGTGGGAAATCAAACAATCCAATTAGAAAAGGGGCAAAAGACATGAACAGATATTTCATTGAAGAGAATATACAGATGGCAAATAAGTACATGAAAAGATGTTCAACATCCTTAACCATTAGGGAAATGCAAACTGAAACCATGCCCTATCGCTACACACCTATCAGAATGGCTAAAACTAAACTAGCAAAAATGCAAAGGCTGGAGATGGCGTAGACAAACTGGCTCACTCCTATATCGCTGACGAGAATGTAAAATGGTATCGCCCCCCCGAAAAACTGTCGGGCCATTTCTTTTGTTTTTCTCTCTTTTTTTGGACAAAATGTTTACTACAGCACCTTAATGACCTCAATAACAAAACCTGGTTACTCTCTAAGTGTCTGCTTTAAGACTCAGTAACAAAACCTGGTTACTCTCTAATGTCTGCTTTAAGACTCAATAACAAAACCTGGTTACTCTCTAATGTCTGCCTTAAGACTCAATAACAAAACCTGGTTACTCTCTAATGTCTGCTTTAAGACTCAATAACAAAACCTGGTTACTCTCTAATGTCTGCTTTAAGAAAATTAAATTCCTTATGGCACATCCATATAATGAAATACTAAGCAGCCATTAATAGTCCATATGTGCCAACAGTATTGTGTGAAAATAGGAGAATACAGAACTGTGTGTAGAGTTTGATCCATTTATGTCGTATATATATACACATATATATGTATATGTGTATATATATATGTCTATATATGTATATATATATGTATACATATACATTTTTTAACATCTTTATTGGAGTATAATTGCTTTACAATGGTATGCTAGTTTCTGCTTTATAACAAAGTCAATCAGCTATACATATACATCTAACCGCCTATCTCCTTCCTCTTGTGTCTCCCTCTCCCTCCCTATCCCACCCCTCTAGGTGGTCACAAAGCACCCAGCTGATCTCCCTGTGCTATGCGGTTGCTTCCCACTAGCTATCTATTTTACATTTGGTAGTATAAAGTCCATGCCACTTTCTCACTTCGTCCCAGCTTCCCCTTCCCCCTCCACGTGTCCTCAAGTCCATCCTTTATGTTTGCATCTTTATTCCTGTCCTGCCCTTAGGTTCTTCATAACCCTTTTTTTTTTTTTTTAGATTTTATATATATGTGTGAGCATACGGTATTTGTTTTTTTCTTTCTGACTTACTTCACTCTGTATGACAGACTCTAGGTCCATCCACCTCACTACAAATAACTCAGTTTCATTTCTTTTTATAGCTGAGTAATACTCCATTGTATATATGTGCCACATCTTCTTTATCCATTCACCTGTTGATGGACACTTAGGTTGCTTCCATGTCTTGACTGTTGTAAATAGAGCTGTCTGGCAGTTTCTTACAAAGCTAAATGTGCAATTATCATACCACCCAGCAACTGGACCCTGGAAATTTACCCTAGAGAAATGAAAACTTGTGTTCACACAAAACCTGTAAGTGTATGTTTATAGCAGCTTTATTTGGAATAGCCACAAACTGGAAACAACCCAGATGTTCCTCGATAGGTGAATGATTCAACTACAGTCCATCCATGCCATGGAATATTACTCAGAAATAAAAAGGAATGAATTCTTGATATACACAGCCATCTGAATGAATCTCTAGAGAACTACAGAGAGCAAAAGAAGCCAGTCCCAAAAGGTTACATACATACGTCTTCCCCTTTATGTTACATTCTTGACTGACAAAATTATAGAAATGGAGAACAGATGAGTGCTTGCCATGGCTTAAAGGGGGATTGGATTGGGAAGGAAGTGGATGTGGCTATAAAATGGATGTGGCTATAAAAGGGCACCTTGAGGGATCCTTGTGGTGATAGAAATGTTCTGCATCTTGACCTTATCAATGTCAATATCCCATTTGCGATACTATACTATAGTTTACAAGATGTCATCATGGGAGAAACTAGGCAAAGGGTTCAAGAAAATTGCGTCATATTTGGCAACTTGTTTGAATCTACAGTCATCTCAAAATTAAAAACTTTAATTTTTAAAAATCCAGAAAAGGGCTTACGAAGTTGTAAAAAAGAACAATGACATTTAGAGGAATACAATGCTAAAAGACCAATGAAACCAGTGAAAACCCAACACCTTAAAAAAAAATAAAGGTAAGCAAGAGAGAGGAAATCATAAAAACAGAGGAGATTGAATCATAAAAACAGAGGAGATTAATAACAGCATCCCATTTCAAGGCTTCTTCAGCTGTCCACTACTCTCCTGGGAGTCATTATGTTTTAACCATCAGGGTTTGTAAATAACAGAATATTGTTACCCTTTCTGTTCTATCTACCCTCCACTTTGATGTCCTGCTGTGATCGCTATAGACGTTTCTGAGTTATCTAACGTATAGTTACTGTTATAAGAACCTGAAAACTCATACAAGAGTGATAACATTAAATTTATAAGCAGTGTTTATCCTAAAAAGAAATAAAACAGTGTAAAATATATAGTATTCCAAAACATTGAGAGTAATTCTGATGTATCTGATTATGATGAATTGAAATGGTGACATTTTTTGACACTCCTCCCCATCCAGAAGTGGGGTCTGCCTCCCCTTCCCTTGAATCTAGATGGACTCTGACTGCTTTGACCAATAAAGAAGGGATATTCTGTCAGTTTCCAGGCCACCTCTTGCCATGGTCATTCTGAGGGAAGGCAGCTGCCATCTAAGACAAATTCCTTAAAGACCACCCTGCTGTGAGGAAGCCAAGTTAGCTGCTAGAAAGGCTGCTTGGAGAGAGAGAGAGATGCCTGACTAGCCCCAGCTCATCCAACTACTCCAACCCAGTGTCAGACATGTAAATGAAAAACCCATTGTGGAGCCTCCAGGCCAAAAGTTGTGATACGGAGAAGAGTCAAGGAACCCAGCCAAGAGCCAGAACTAGGGTCCCCGGCGTGTAATGCCCAGTGAGCCATGCCAGTCATCCTCAGCCATTTGAGTCGATCTAAGCAGAGATGAGCCGTGTCTACTGTGCCTTACCTGAATTTCTGACCCACAGAATCATGAGCATACTAAAACAGCTGTTGTTTAAATAACCAATTTTGAAATGGTTTTTTAAGCATCAATAGGTAACTGGACCACTGATATATCCATGTAGTGAGCATCAACTGGTACTTTCTCATGGTGATTAATATGCTAAACTTCGGAGTCAAGCTGACAGGGGTTGGAGACTAGTCTCTGCCTAGTATACAACTAGTGTAACTAGTTGTATAATCTTGAGCAATTTTAACTCCCCAAGACTTAGTTCTTTCATCTGTAAAACAAGTGATAATTACACCAATGACATGGGATTTTGTAACTATTAAGTCAGGTAGTGCATATGATTGCTTGAGACAAAACTATTGTTATGATATATATTATATAAAATATACATAGATAATGTAACATATACAATAGGTGCTCAATAAGTACTTATTAAAAATAAACACTTTTATTGTTTATTAACAGAAGTTGTTCCCAGATCATCTCAGCCAGTGAATTTAAACTCAGCTCCTCATATGATCAGTAATAGGTTTGGGGGCCCTTTTTTTCTTCCTTGAAGAAGGAAATTTTCTAAATACAATGTGGTACCCTGGATTGGATTCTGGAACAGAAAAAGGATACGAGTGGGAAAATTCATGAAATCAAGATAAATTCTGGAGTTTAGTTAATAGCAACGTACAAATTTTGGTTACTTTTGACAAATGTGCCATGACTATATAAGACGTTTAACAACGAGGGAAGTTGTGTGAAGGGTATATGGGATCTCTCTGTGTTATCTTTCAATTTTTCTAAAAATTTTAATTTATGTCAAAATAAAAAGTGTATTTTTAAAAAGACATTCTTTTCCAAACCCTTCTAGCTAGTTGTCCCTTCTGGATTCAGGCAGCAAATTGTACTTAAGTTTTGTTTCTCATCAAAGGTTTGGCTTCCACTACTATAACATATCTAACTTTTCTGCTTTAGACAGTAAATGAAACACATATCTGCCTTCTTCCTGTTTGAAAATACATTTCTAATTTTAAGCGATGCCTAAAAGAAGTTTCTTTTGGTTTTAAATCAGGAAGATATTGTCATGGATTTTCCTTTTCAGCTTGTAGTGGCTTAATCTGTAGTCTTTCAGCTTGAAACAGCATTTCTTAACATCCAGGCAACATTTTCCATTTAAATATACAGAAAGATTCCATGGTGTAAAGGTATCGAAAATGTTGCATCCTGAGATCATCAAACTCATTCATCTACTCAACAAATACATCTCTATTGTGCGGAAGAGCCAGTTCTGGGCCTGAGAATTCAAGGGCAAAGTAAGACAGATATGGTCCCCGATCTAGAACATGCAACTTGTGGGGAGACCAGCATCAGCCAGTGAACCACAGGAATAAATGTAAAACTGCAACAGTGGAAGTGTCTCCAAGGAGAGGTAGGTACATAGCTCTCTGCAAAGGGGTCCTCACCAAGCCCGGGGCATGGGAGGACGAGTCAGAGAAGGTTTCCCTCAGAAATGATCATTGCACTGAGGTATGAAGAATCAATAGACATCCCAGATGATGAAACTAGCATGTACAAAGGCCCTGGGACAGGAGGGAACAGGAGAAGCCCAGGTGTCTGGAAAACAGAGAACAGGAAAGAGAAGGGTGTTAGGTGAGGTTGGCAGTGGGCCAGGGCCTGGGAGGTCTTGGGAAGGATTTCAGGTTTTTTCTAAGACTGAAAAGAAGTCATTGACATGCTTTAAGTTGAGAGGTGACATGCTTAGATTTTCTTCTTTAGCTGATTGCTCCAGCTGCAATCTAGAGAATGCCCTGGGAGAGGGGAAAGGGGGAAAGGGCAGATCCGTTAAGAGGCCACTGCAATAGACAAAAAATATGGCAGTAGGGCAACAATGGAGGTGTTTGCAAGAGGTAAAGAACTCTAAGAAGTTTGGTTATTGAGAGGATGAGAAAGAGAGAGGGTGGCCACTGGCAGGGGATTGGGAATCAAGAAAGGATTATTTTTATTCTGTGAGATCTGAGCAGATTCAGAAGCCTATAGGAAGGATTCCTTTGAGGTAATGTTGAATATCTGTAAGAGGAAATGGATAATGAACTGATAGTCTAGGTATCCTGACGTCACCCCAGTGACTCTCCCCTTCCGGAAATGTGTGTCATAGCAGTCCAGGTACATTCAGGACACAGAAGCCATTCCCGCTATTCGAACAGAGATCATTTAATGTAAAGAATTTTTAGTAAGGTTAAAAAAATTATTAAGTAACTGAAAGGCTTAAAAAGACCACTTTGGCATTGCAGAGGTAGCTACTGCAGAAGGCAACAACCACCCCTAGGGATGGAAGAACAAAAGGAAAGTTCGGATTATTAAAATTTAGAAGCTTAGAAGAGGGAGCAGTGGGGTGGGACCCAGACGTCTGAGGAGGAAGCACTGGCCAGAATGTGCGTCTCTGAAGGGGCAGCACGAGGCTAGTTCTGTAAGTGTTGGGAAAATTGCAAAAGGGATTCAGCCACGTCTCAGGAAGGAACTGCAGCTGCCGGCGCGAAGCAGCAAGGTCTGGAGAGGTGCTCAGAAACAGGAAGCCAAGAGGAGGGAGCAAGCCTCTTCCTCCTCCATCTCCCTTCCGCTCTCCCTACTGGCCGAGCCTCACAGGGAGCTCGCGGAGCAGTAATGGGGTGTGCGGAGTCCCAGCCTCAGCACCCCAAGTTGAGTATAGCAGAGGAAGGGCAGACCTGAGAGATAATAATTCCTTCTGGAATTGTAAAGAGTTCCTAAATGGGCCTTAATTTATATTCATTTTCAGTGAGATAAGGCTGGACCCATGACAGGTGTTCATACTGTCATGTAAATACTCGGAATTGACAGAGACCACGTTTCTGATGGCAAATCTTCTGGTGTGGCATTTAGACCCTGTCATGTTTACTTAGGAAGGGACATTAGCTGCCGGAGTGTCCAGTGGGGATGCTGAACTTGTGTGTCCTCCACCAGCTCATACAGGCTTCATTTTCACCTGTATGGAAATGGGGATGAGAATCTTTTTTCTCTCTTTTTTTTAACACTTATTTTTCCATTATTTAAGGGCTACTCTCACTGGATGAAATTTGATATATTCAGAAAAGTAAAAAGAGATGTTAAATCACCCAGTATTCTACTACCTAAAGACTCCTGACCTTTTATGCATATTTTCAGTTTTCTTCAATATCATTACAATCATTTGAATGTAAAATTCTGTATTCTTATTGCCTTTTTCACTTAATCTTATTTGACAAACATTTTCCTTGTTACCACAAAGCCTCTGTAAACAATTTTTTTTTTTTTTTTTTTTTTTTTTTTTTTTTGCGGTACGCGGGCCTCTCACTGTTGTGGCCTCTCCCATTGCGGAGCACGGGCTCCGGACGCGCAGGCTCAGCGGCCATGGCTCACGGGCCCAGCTGCTCCGCGGCATGTGGGATCTTCCCGGACCGGGGCACGAACCCGTGTCCCCTGCATCGGCAGGCGGACTCTCAACCACTGTGTGCCACCAGGGAAGCCCTGTAAACAATTTTTAATGGCTGTGTACCATTCCTTTGAAGGGGACGTTTCATAATTTACCCACCCATTTTTTAATGGTCAGACATTTTGGTGACTTCTAATTTCTTACTCTCCTAAATGATATTTCAGTAAATATTTTTGTGCCTATGAACTTTTCTGTACTCAGAATTATTTCCCTAGAAAAAGTGACTGAGAAGGAATTACTGAATCGTAGGGTATAACTAAAGAAAAAGTATGGGTTTTGGAGTTGGAAATGCCAGCAAGAACCACAGCTGAATTCTGACTTGACTGGGTAGGGCCCCTGGGAGCCCAGTGCAGGAGGGGATTCTGCTCTCCCTGGTGGGGGAGAATTTTCTCTGAACCAGGTACTAAGACCTTGGCCAAGCAGAGTGACTGGTGTCTGGGTCTAATTTACAGAGACATAGAGACAGTGTGGGATGGGTAGAGGCTAAGGGAGAGGGGTCTTTCCACATTTCAGCAGGATTGAACCTGTGTCTTCACCATGCAGAGGACTCTGAGGAATATAGCACTGCTGGGGCCCCTGGCTTTGCCACTTTGGAACCACCTGGAACCAGCAAGCTTGTCAAGAGATCCATTTTGTCACTGTGGGTCATGGCAGCAGGGATGGTGACAAATTGCCCCTTCCATGCGGTTTCCTGGGGAGCAGAACCAGGGTGGACTGACTCTCTGTGACTGCTGGGAGAGCTCTTTCAAGAACCTTCTGAGGGCTTCCCTGGTGGTGCAGTGGTTGAGAGTCCACCTGCCGATGCAGGGGACATGGATTCGTGCCCCGGTCCGGCAAGATCCCACATGCCGCGGAGCGGCTGGGCCCGTAAGCCATGGCCGCTGAGCCTCCACGTCCAGAGCCTGTGCTCCTCAACAGGAGAGGCCACAGCAGTGAGATGCCCGCGTACCGCAAAAAAAAAAAGAACCTTCTGAGATTCCATATATATGTGTTAGCACGGGGGTGGGATAGGGAGGGTGGGAGGGAGACGCAAGAGGGAGGAGATATGGAGATATATGTATATGTATAGCTGATTCACTTTGTTATAAAGCAGAAGCTAACACACCATTGTAAAGCAATTATACTCCCATAAAGATGCTAAAGAATAAGTAAATAAAAAATAAAATAAAATTGATTAAAAAAAAAAGAACCTTCTGAGGCTTAAGAGGCCCTACACGTTACGTGTTATGTGAGGGGGACCAGAGCCAGGGAGGCATGGTTTGTTCATCAAGGTGGGGTCATTTATCCCTCACGCTGCTGAAGCCTGAGAAAATCAGGGTTGATGCTTTTTTTTAATTAAATTATTGTCATGAAATATTAATTGTATAAGTACATAAAAGGTTGAAGCCAGTTTCCTAAAATTCTTTTTAAAATGGTCTCCCCGAGAGTGGAAGATGAGAGAGGAGTGGAGAATTCAAACCGATTGGGAGTCTGACTTTTTGGGGGGGCACGGGGGTGAGCCTCATGTCGAGCTACGGAGGTGACAAAACAGCAAAACTGCAGGCCAGGAGGCCAGAGTCATTTTCAGCTCACTCCAAGTGACTGAAAACAGGATCGAGGTAGACTCTGCTCAATATCTTTGGGGAGAAACTCCATCAACCAGCCTTAGAGGCCAATGGATGGAACTTTCTAGCAAGAGAAAACATGGAGGGCATTTGCCACCTCCCTTTCTCCAGGGAGCAGCAGAATTCTGCAGGAGACCTCTGGAACCTTTCCAGAGCCTGCATGATGCAACTGGGAATTAAATTTGGCCAGAAATGTTTGAAACCTGGAGACCCTCGGCAAAGGCTCAAAACCGGTTGCTGAGTGGGCCTCCCTATTGGAGTTTTCGCCAAACAAAATGACTTGAAAACGATCCAGTCAGTGACAAAGCACTGCTGGCAACTGAGCCCTTGAAAGTCATTTGAAAACGGACTCTTCCTCCTCTGAGACCAACCCTTGGCCACCTGGGTCAATAATTATGGAGTTGTTTGGACTGGAAGGAACTTGGCCAGGGTCATTTAGTCCATTCCATGCATCGCGCTGGGATCGAGTTCATTATTCCAAACAACCTGTAATAAAGAGTTCCCTCCTCTCGCTCAGAATAGCTCCAGGGATGGAAATTCCCCTTTCTTTGGCAGTTCATTCCCTTGTTTTGCTTGTTCTCTTGTTCTGCACAATCCCTGGTTTGGTTTTTCTTTTTCTTTTTTTTTGAACTTCTTCAAGCTCTGAGCCCATGTTTTCCCTCCCGTAACTTAAGCCACTGAAAGCGATTCCTTCGATAACATCATCTCGCCTATTGTGAAACTGCTAGGGGCTCTGTCTTCTGTTGTCTTCCTAAGACAGAACATGGTTCGGGCTCTTAGCTGTTCTGTCTTCCAAATCCTGAGTGGCTTTCTTTTGTTTGTTCGGGGTTTTCTCCACCCCTTAGCCAGACTCTCTAGAATCACTGCCTCTTAAGGGAAAAAAGAACTCACAAAAGCATCTGTTGGGAGTGACATGGATGCCCCAGGTTCTTTGCCTCCTGGCTCCCAGGACGTTTTAACGGCAATCCTTAAAGTAGGAGTGCAGGAAAGGATTTCAGGTGGAATCACCGTGAAACAACTTCTCTGCATGGATGTTCGAGGGATTATCAGGGTGATTTTACAATTCAGTGTTGATGAAAACACAAATGTGGAAGACATTTCCAAGTGTGCCCACCTCCTTCCTAAATAAAGCCCAATCCTAAGGCTGTTCATTCCTTCCTGAATCCCTCTCTCTCTCGCTTCCTGTTCTTCAGCTCTTTTTGCAGCTCCCCTGGGTGCGTCACCCACCCACACAACCACAGCTGCCTTTGGGTAAACCCCAGGCTTCTTTTGAAGTTCAGCTGTTTCCATCCAGGCGGCTGGATGACAGGCTGAGAGAGGCGCCCCTCAGCCTCCTCCTGGCTGGTCAGAGCCCTGAACTGCACTCCGGGGACCTCAGAGCTAATCTGAGCCTTGTTTCATCTTCCGAGCATCAGCTCCCAAAGGCAGGATGCATGGTTTTGTCTTGTCTCTCTTTCTCCTCCCAGGCACCCAGTGCTGAAGAATTGCCGTTTATGTTTCTGGAAAGTGTGGGGAGTCCCCCCTCAATTTCAATCTCTTACGATCCCATATTTAATCAGGTGAAGAGTTGAGAGAAATGGCCTTAGTTGTAAGGATATAATTTTGTAGTATATCTTACTATCTGGTAGAATCAGCCTCCCCTCTTTATCCTTATTTTTCAAAATTGGCATAACTCCTTCAGAGTCTTAATACTTCATATATATATACCTATATATGTGTATACATGTATATATATATATATGTTAGAATGTGTCACTCAAGCTTTGATAGCTTTTTATCATGTTTAGCCAATTCTGCATTCCAAGTTGATCATGAAAACTTTTTTTTATACATCGTTGGATTCCACTGGTTTATGTTTTGTTTAGAGTTTTTGCATCTATGTTTATAGGTAAGACCTCTATAGTTTTCTTTTTTCATACAGACTTTGTCTGGTTTTGATATAAAAGTTAGTACTAGTCTCAAAAAAAAAAAAATGACCTTAGTTGTGATAAAGGTCAGGGCCACTCAAAGCCTCCCCCCTCCTCTGGTCCCTAGTCCATCCACTCTGATCTGTCTCCTTTAAGTTTGGACCTCCAGCTTTGGGAGCACCTGGAAACTTGATTAAAATGCAGATTCCCTGGCCCAACCCAGACTCAGCAAATTAGCAGCTCTGGGGATGGGTGTCTGCATCTTTAACCACCTCCTCAGATGCTCCTTGGGCCCGGAATACTGCCTGGAGCTGAGGCTGTGACAGGTCATATGTCTCCAGACATGTACCTTGTGCCGCTCTCCCTTACACTTTTCTGTCACTCTGCATCTCATCTCTACTCCACATCCTCAGGTCTCCAGGACCAGGGTAGCCCATGCATGTCTCTGAACCCCCTATAGACTGAGCCAGCCGACTTTGAAATGCCCAGTGTGACAGCCGGTGCAGTGAGACCTGCAGGGCCAGCAGCCTGGGATCCGCCGCAAGGACACTGAACAGGAGTCAGTGAACTCGTGTTGATGGATCACTCTATGGTACCTCTGTCCTCTTTCAAAGGACCGTTCCCGCGCAAGTGCCTCGTACAGAACGCTGGCCATGACTCTTCTTCTTGGAGCTCTTATCATGAGCCAAGCACTATTCTGACCAGGACTTGGCGTGAACATGGCGTGAACATGGCAACAGGTTCACAGGGTGACTGAGAGCTTTAAGTGGCACGATGCATGTGAAGTGCTTACAACAGTACCTTAAAGGAGGTAAGCTCTCAACAGGTTGGCTTCTACTACAACTATGATGATGAGGGCAACCACTCAACTGAGTTTCTGGAGGACGTAACTCCAGGTCTCCCCGTGGCTGTGCCTGATGGGGCGGAGCCAGAACCTAAGATCAGGGTATGGCCTCTTCCCAGCCTGGTTGCAGTCATCCCTTTGCTCCTGTAGGATGTTGCAGGGACCAGGAAGAGGTGGGCAGGGCCACGGACGCACAGAGAGAAGGAGCCGTTCTCATGGGTCTTCGGCTCCTTTCCACTCCCACAGGGAGCATAACTCTCCCCGCACTGTCCCCCCACCAGGCAGCTCTGTCTCATGCCCTCACCAAGCCCTGATAAGCTTTGCTTTTTCAGCGGCCAAGTAATTCCCCACCCCCATCCCAGCTTCTGGGCCCTCACCCTCCACTCTAGCCAGTGACAATAGAGATAGATGGTCTCAACCTCTGCAAAAATGTTCTTTCCTCATAAAGGAATGGGAACACTGTCAAATTTCCAAATTTAAGGGTAGAATGTCAGTACATATTATTTGTATATTTTTGTACATAAATGTTAAATTTCTACATTTATGGTCATTTACTTTCCAAGGACTGAAAGAATCATACTCTCGGACACATTCAACAGAACTTGAAAAATCAAAGAAAAAAGAGTCTTACAGTGGTCAGAGAGGGGAGGCGGGAAGGGGCGTCACTATTCCCAAACCAGGCCAACGGCGTTGGGTGTAGCTAAGCCTTCCATTGAACCTCGACCTTCCCAGTAAATGGGGCAAATTATTTGGGAAGGAGACACACTCCCTCAGCTGCTGAACACGTAGACCTGGTCTCCTGGCCGAGATGACTCTGAGAGTTTCAGTAAGGCGTGAGGCAGAGTGGAATGGATAGCTTGTTCCTCCAACTTTAGGTTTGAGCGGTGCTCAAGGTCCGCGGATGGTGCTGGGGAAACAAGATCCTGCAGTAACTGGTCAGTTTTCAGAGCAGTGCTCCCGGCCACGTGGCCAGACATACAAGTGCTGCGGCCACGCACAGGGGCAGCTCAAATGGATGGGAGACGGGGTCTTACGTGAAAGAGAGCAAGGGCAGCAAATTCCTCCCTGGAGAGAGCGTCTGTGTGTGTGTACGTGAGTGTGTGCACCCCACTCATCTTCAGCGTGTTCTTTCTGTTATTAAAGCAAGAACTGCTTTCAATTCTGAAAATGACCCTGGCCCTCACTCTGAGCTCGGCCCTGGCCCTGGCCCTGGCCCCGGGTACCAGCCACAGTCGCCACAGCAGGGCTGTCCTCTCCCTTGCAGACATCCAGGACAAAGACACACCACTTAGGAAGGTGAGACGCCTTTTAAAAATTAGACAGAATCTTAGAGGGTTTATTTCCTTTATCTTTAGACCTACATCCATTAACCCACACTGGAAGACAATCAGTGCCGCTGTTCGGGAGGGCAACTCAGATGGGTCGAAACTGCCATCGTATATCCAGGAAAGAGAGAGACACAACATAGATTAAAAAAAAAAAAAAAAAAGCCTGTTTCCAGGGAACCAGCTCCCCTTGAATGCGGCCTGATAGAAACCCGAGATAAAACTCTCACGGATTCTGCTGTAATGTAGTGTCACTGAGACAATTTGCACAGTCTGTGAATTGCTCCCATTCGCCAAACTTCTTTTTTAGCTATTCTAAACTTGATCTCATCAAACTCTTATCTTTTAACTATATGGGGCAGCATTTAAAATCATAAATTTGGGGGAGGAGGGAAGAAAGACAGGGTTACATGAATAACCGGGACCAGACAACAGCCGAGGAGACGCCTTTTTTTCTGAAGACTGCAAACCCTGAACCATGACTTATCCTGGGCCCTCTGATGCTCTTCGCTCACATAGGACCTCTCGCTCTGATGATACACTTGCAAGCATCCTGGTTCCCTTTCCCAGCATCATTGTGAATATCCAGTTTCCTTCAATAGCGGCCATCTCTTTAAACCATTATAATACATATGGATTTTACTTTCTGGCTCTTCTTGCATATTCCTGTCTATCAAAAAAAAAAGATTTATCTTTCAGAGGTGGTTTTATCTTTTATTGCTTAAACAATCATCTTCTGTATTGTGGAGAAAAACCCAAAGCTGTCAGTGTTCCTGGTCTCGGGTCTCTAGCAAACTCACCTCCCCCCACCCCCTCTCACCCCCATCTGCTTATAATTTAATGCTCTGTATGTTTTAATCATTTCATTAGGCATGTCTTTATTTTGAAATGCAACTAATTCTTCAGTTCAAACAAACAGCCAGTAACTCTAAAAGTGAGACCATTCTTTTCTTTGGGGTAGAGACTGGCCTAGAAGAAATATCACACCTATTTTGAGAAGGGTGAAAGAATTTAAATGCTCCTTTTTTTTTTAATCATTGATTCTTAAAAGTGGAAAGGATCTGAGAGATTTGTTGATTATCTCCACAGGTGTGGAACTCACTTTTGAACAGTTCTTCTCACGCCCTTCTGAACATCGTGATAAAGCCGTTATTATTATTAAGGCTTATCAACAAATAGACTAAAAAAATTATGTCGTAAAATACTCATTCCTAAGAGCATCTCATTATCTCATACCTATACTTAGTAATAAAGGACACAAAAGAGAAAACTGACCCTACTATAGGACTTGTATATTTTACTAGTCTATTTTCTTTATAGGCATTTACATTTATTAAGGCAAGGGGTGGTCATATTTTGCTATGGGGGGAAAATAATCTACAAAGTGCTTCACTTGATCATTTTTGTCCCTGAATTTCAGATTTATTCTACATCCAGTATGAAGCTGCTGAAATTCCAGCACTTATTTAATTTTAACATTATATTGGTGGCCCAACTGTAAAACATGGAATTGATGTCTTTACTTTCAGATACTTAATTGATTTCTGGTGATAAGATGTTCTTTCAACATTTTAGAAGCACAGGTAACATTTACTACACAATTTTCACTTATTAAAATTTGTTGAAGCATTGGTAGATAAATGGGTAACTTTTTTTTTAATTTATTTATTTTATTTATTTATTTTGGCTGCTTTGGGTCTTCGTTGCTGTGCGCGGGCTTTCTCTAGTTGCGGTGAGCGGGGGGTTACTCTTCGTTGCGGTGCGTGGGCTTCTCATTGCTGTGGCTTCTCTTGTTGCGCAGCCCGGGCTCTAGGCTCACGGGCTTCAGTAGATGTGGCTCACGGACTCAGTAGTTATGGCTTGCGGGCTCAAGAGCGCAGGCTCAGTAGTTGTGGCACACAGACTTAGTTGCTCCGCAGTATGTGGGATCCTCCCGGACCAGGGCTCGAACCCATGTCGCCTGCATTGGCAGGCGGATTCTTAACCACTGAGCCACCACGGAAGCCCCAACATTTAATATTTGTGTCTTAATTCAGCTTTAAGTGCCAGTGTTTATCAACGTTGGTACATAGCAAATGCACTTTCTGTTATAGTCTCTTCCAGTGAAGATTTCGTCTAATTCAAAAACATAAATCAGAACCATTTAAATTTCCATATAAAGATTGAAATGATGATAATCTAATAGCGAAGTTGTCGCTATTAGACAACACATTTGAGGAATTGTTTTAGAACACATTCGGGAAGTTATTGACAGATGGGAAGCCCGTGGGTGGCTGGCACAAATGGTTGTCATGCGCCATCTAGTGGCTCTACGAGAAACTGTGCTCATTTCCCGGGAAAGGTTTTTGGAGCCAGTTTGACTGCTCCGAATTTCAGAGCCTGTAGGAGAAGCCAAGGTACGTTTGTCCATCTTTAAGGCTTTAAACTGAGAGGGACCACTGAGGACAGCATGCCAAATTATCTTCCAAAATCTCTGTCCTAAGGAACACCTAAGAAGTAACTAGTCAGGGAGACTGTTTCTCTCTAGATCCGGAGCAAAACTGGGAAGCAGTCGGAGAAATCTTTGCCTGCAACAGTTGTGGTATAAAGCAAGGTAAGTAGCATGACATTCCCTGCTACATTTTTCCCACAGAAACCGTCACTGTGTGCAGAAACCCATGATCTGGCCATGACTTCTACAACCCGGAGGACCTGCTTAGCATTGCTGAATTTGCACAGGGGAAGATTCTGTGGCAGGTGGTTCATTTTATCCAGCGTTTGGTGCTAATTCATAAGACATCTTAATTCTTACACATATGCATAATAGTGACGTTTTGTAATGGATTACAATATCCTATTTCACGATTATCAACAATCTGATTTTTAACTTTCTAGTTGAGGGCTATTACAGTAAAAGAATTAATAGATCCAAAATTAGTAGCAGAAAATAAATATCTCCAGGTTTATTCTTATAGTGGCAAGTTATTCAAAATAGAGTGAGCACCTTGAGTTCTTGCATTATTTCAGCGTTAAATATCTTCAAGACAATTTGAAGTGTGACCATAAGTCATTTAGACATAAATTTCACAAAAAATCACTAAATAAACAATGTGTGGGTATAGTGGCGTGGTGGGAAGAGCATTCGATATTTGAGAGTAAACAACTAAATTTAAGACAAATTGTTTAGGAATCTCACAAATGAGACAGTTTTGCTTCTCTCTAGTTTTCTACACTAGCATGTTTACAGTGCTTGAAAAATGCTGCTTTCAAAGTCATACTAACTGCTCTTTAAGACCATCAAATGAGAAACAATTTAGCATATTAGTTCCAAAATAGAAAACCCTGCAAGAGCATTTCCTCTTAACGTTAAGGTCAATTTTTATTATAAATGCTTGCTTTCAGTAAAAAATGCTCAGCCTAAAAGATATTTGCCTTTGCCTTTGGAGCTATAATCCTGATCCCTATGTTGTGATAGAGCTTCAACTACATCTCAAACATTTATTTTTCACTTTCTACATCAAAGGGGACCATGGATCCATTTAAGGTACCTGTATCATTCATTTATAGAGAAGCCCGTAAACAAGTAGAAACATGAATAACCTGATTGTTATGCAGGTGAAGTCACCTATCAAAACATCCTGAAATTTTTTTATCACTTTAGTGCACTATTCTTAATTAAATAGCTTTTGTCTTGAAAGCTAAAAGTATGTTTTAAAATACTGGTATATGGAAAAACGAATTCGATTTGTGGACTTAGATCTCCATTGTTGCCGACATACTTAGAGGTCTACAAAGAAAATTTTTTCTCTCAAACCTTTTGGCTTTCCTTAATCTTATATGTTCAAAGTGATTGCATTTTCCAGAATATTTACCTATGAACTGACATTATTGTTGAAAAAAAAAAAAACAGACTCATTTTTGGCCGTGCCGTGCCTCACTAGAAATCCTGATTATGATGTACTATGTTTGTACTATGAGAGAGGAGAAAAATAAAGTTTGAAAAATTCCAGTCTCTGGCCCTTGGCCTTTTGCTGGCTTTCCTGTTTTCTTTCAAGTCCTCAGCATCTATGCCATAGCTCAGCTAAGGGCCGATATAATTTTCCTCATCTTCCAATGCTACACTTTTCAAATATATCTGAAAATACAAATCAGTGACAATTTTTAAATTCTCTGTCCTTAGCAAAGTAGGAGCGTGTGGTTCAAGCCATGTGTGGTAGCCGTGCTATCCTGGGCAGTCCTTTTAAATCTCTGACTCTCTCCACTGTCCACTTTATAGAGATGTTGCTGGAATAAGAGGAGACAATTTCAGGAAGGTTTGGGGCACAGGAGGACATCAATGCGATCCATTGTTTTGCACAGTCTGGCTGAAGTGTGCGGTGCACAGTAAAACTGAGTTCCTCTTTTATTGTGGAGCACAGTTGGGCTGTTTGATCTCTAAGTCCTCGGGTAATTGGAGTCTACACAGCATGTGGAATCGGGGCCTGAGCAGCTCGTCCGCATGCCCGAAGCCCGCCGCAGACCTGCCTGCAGCACCATTTCCCACCCCCCGACCCCACCCCCTGCCCGATCCAGCTTGTATTGGGGGCTTTGCCTGGACACAGGACACAGGGGCAGCTTCTGAGCATTTTCTGAGAAAATGACGATGGGCAGATTCTCAGTGGAAGACATGCTGTTTGCTATCAGGTACCTAGAAGTGAACAGAAACTATCCCTGGTCTAGGCAGCCAACCTGCATTTGCGGGGGGTCGGGGGGGGGCGGTTTCTCTCGTCACAATCCACAGCCCTCCCTCCCAATAATGGTAGTCTTCTGATCCAACTTCACCACCACAGGCTTGTTTTTCACACTGGATTTCCATGCAATCTACCTTCTCCCCCGCCCCCAGCCCACCATGCACTCTCCCTCCTCCAGCTCACAAGGCACCATGGTCGGTTTACACACCACTCACTCCACAAAGAGTCACTGGGCACCGACTGGGCGCCGGGCACTCAGCTACCTGGGAGCTCTGTGGTGAATGACAGTGACATGTGTCTGTCCTCAACAAGGAGGGTGACCAACTGTCCCGGTTTGCCCAGAACTGAGCGGATTTCTGAGACTTAGTGCTTTAGGTTTTAAAACTGGTGCCGTCCCAGGAAGACTGGGACTAGTTGGTCACTCTATCATGAGCCCAGCACATGCTATCTTCTATGGCTCCTTGTCTGCTTAGAAAGACGTTTGTGCCCCTATCCACAAAGGAGGGTCCTTCACACGTGTGTTCATGTCTGAGACCTAGAAGCTTGCATTTTTGCATTACGTGGGACTGCAGCAGTTATCCAAATCAGCTGCTTCTTTTTCTAGATAATTCCAGGTGGATCCAGGTTTTGAAGGGCTCAAAGCGTATGCAAGCTGGGACCCTCTTTAAGAAAAATAAGGGAATTCCCTAGCGGTCCAGTAGTTAGGACTCTGCACTTCCACTGCAGGAAGCATGGGTTCGATCCCTGGTCAGGGAACTAAGATCCCACAAGCCGAGCGGTGCGGCCAAAATTTAAAAAAAAAAAGGACAAAATGAGGATGAGATATAGTGCTTTGGGGGAGGAGGCGCACAAGAATGCAAGACCAGGGACCTGAAGCTTAAGTTTCACTGGCTTCATGGACAACCCACCTTTGTACATAGAAATAGTAATTAGTGATTAACATTTATTAACTCATTGAATCCTCACAGTCAGCCCGTGAGGCAGATGGGTTATTATCCCCATTTTACAGGTAAGAAAGTTGAGGTCCAAAGAGGTTGGGTAACTTGCCTGCGGTCATCCAGCAAGGTCCACTGCTCAGCTTCCTTCTGCCAGAAATGGCAAATGACTCTCCCACTGGACAGAATCACCTGGCTAGCAACTCAACGAACTCAACTGGTTTAAAAATTAAATCCTTAAGGTAAGTAGCCAGTCAAATTTTGTGGACCCCGAGAGGTTCTGCGTGGCAGGAAACCCAAGAGGAGCCTGAGTGCATCTGAGGCTCTCACAAAAGGCTGTACTCTGTCAACATCACACATTTCTCTAGAAGAGGATGAGAATTCTAGCACGTGCCTCCGTACGTGTGACGGTTGTACCTGGAGGGAGGTCTATCTTCTCCAGCTAAGGGAAGGCACTGGATTCTCCTAAGTCCATTGACAAGTCTGAGAAACTATTTTCTTGCCTTGGTTCTCAGCATGACTCTTTTCCACTTCTTTACCTCTCTCCTTCCTTCCCAGCCTCCACCAGACACACTGTGGGTATCCCTTGGTCCCTAGTCCTATAAGGAACCCACTGAGGAGGGGCAGTGGACAGAGGATTAAGAGTGTGTAGTTTATAAGACAACAGTGTAAAGCAATTATACTCCAATAAAGATGTTTTTTTTAAAAAAAAAAAGAGTGTGTAGTTTACCACCAAACTCCCTGGCTTGGAATCCTAGCTGTGTGACCTTGGATGAGTCACTTCACTTCTCTGTGCCTCAGTTTCTCCATCTGTAAAATGGGAATGATAACAGTATCTATCTCACTGGTCTTGTGAAGAGTAAATGAATAAATTCGTATACAATGCTTAAAACAGGGCCGGGTGCATAGTAATACTATAAGCGTTAACTATTATCATCATCATCAAATTATTATTTTTACTGGCAGTTGGGCACTTCGGTGCAGAAATCCCAACAAGGAGGAAGGGCAGCCTGCCAAGTACAAGATTGCAGTTTGAGCATTCGAACGGTCATTTCCACTTAGAGCCACTAGTGAGTAGCTTTGAATGTCTCCATTCCCTTGATGGTCTCTTGTTTTGGGTCTGTCTTTGGGACACATGCTTAGCCTAGAAGTGGCGCATTAAGCAGCACCTCTTAGGCTGCCCATCAATTGCTAATTAAAGTGGCATTAACCCTAATGGATTGGGAAGCAGAACTCGCGTTTACCCGCCGTGGGTTTCCACAGGCTGAGCAGACAGCTCCCCCATCTGGACCGCGCACCCTGGGGGTGACGGGGGCCCTCGGGAGAGGGAAGCTGGGTGCAAGGGCTGAAGTTCTGCAACTTCAGAATCTTCTTATTGTTCCTGACAAATAATAAAATAATAAAGCCCAGACGTGCTTGTACCAATCAGTCGCAGGTGCTGGTAATAGTTCACCTAATTACTTCATTATTTTTTGCCACTCCACAGAGCAGTTTGTATTTATGGTCCTGTATATGGTTCTATTACTACCACTTATTGTGACGATTCCAGCCATTCCGAGGAGTCTCTGAGGGCCTGGACAAGCAGAATCTTGTTTTTCTTGATTTCCCTGTGGGGGAGGAGGTAGGAGGTGTGGTGGAGAGAGGAGGAGTCTGGAGGAAAAGCATCCCACCGGCACCAACCTGCAATTGTTCATCTAAGATGAGTGATAAATGATGGGTGATTTTTGAAACGCTAGAATTTTAAAACAAAACAAACATACCCTATCCTGTGAGGTACAAGGCCAGCCGTGGTGAGAAAGAGAAGAAGACAAGATTGAAGTGCCCTGGGCCCGCACCCCTGGTGGAAAAGGGCTCAGACCCAGCCCTGCATCATTAAGTTGGAAGCGGAGCTGGAGGCGGTTCCTAATGAACACCAGGCCACAAATTAACAGAGTTGGTTTGAAAAAACGTTGTGAATTTTAGTCACTCAGGCATCAGTAAATCTGCTAGAAGTCAGGGCTGGTTGTTTATAGCTTGTTAAGATGTTGACTGTTTACATATTACATTTTCCCTTTGAAAAAGTGGGCACCTCGCAGCGGCTTCTTGTCACTCATCGTGTGCTGGGGTGCTGCCTGCCGGGGAGAAAGGCTGCCTGCTGTTTGCTGGTCTAATTGGGGCAGTTCTCCATTTTGGGGTCCCCTCCTCTCCTCGGCCCCTTCTCTCCCTTTCTCCTGAATTTAAAAATCACTCTTAAACCCAGTGCCCCTGGAAGCAGAGTTTCAGACAAGCCCTGGGTTCTGCACAGCCGTCTATGTGCTCGTTACTTGCAGCTACACAGCGGGGACGGATGCTGAGCGCTGCCTGGTCTCCCCCCTCGGGTCCTCCTTCTTCTCAAAGAGGCTTCAAGGGCCTGATTTACACACCTGGACTCACTGGCAAGGTTAGGAGCCAAAAGCAAGCCAACAAACAAACGAACCAAACCAGATTATACATGCTCCTGCTACGTTCACTGATTGCAAAGAAAAGTGACCAAGTCACGGGAGGTTGGAGGTCGTGCATCCTAACTCTCTGCTTTGACCCAGAGGGGAGGTGGCAGCTGCAAAGCCTCCCCGTGACTGGATCCAGCAAGAAGCAGAGCCCAGGACCACAGACTTCCTGTGGGCAAAGCACCTCACGGAAGCTGCTTTCCTGCGTCTTCACTTCCCTGTTTAAACCCATGCCACAGGTTTCTGCCATGGCGAGCACAGCCTCAGCTTCTTCAACGGCCCCCAGCAGAGCTCGACTGTCTGGAGGTTCTGGGGTTCGTGTCGTGCTCCGTCCTTTGCAGTTGGAGCTTCTTCCTACACATTTTCCCCGTGTAGTCTCTGTGGCCTATTCCCCTTTTCTGGGCCTTCCATGGTCAGAAACCTGCCTGTATGGTCCAAAGCCGGTCAGCTAGACCCTTTGAAGGAGGCGGGGAGGGGGGAGCACACCAATCTCCTTTTGTAAATGAACTTACTGAACAACGCGGGTCCACACTGACCCGTCACTTCACAAGGATGCCAGCGGTGTGGGCCTGCTGCCGCCCGGCTTGAGCACTTCTGCCCACACAAGGGCCTGGGTCCCAGGCGTCACTGCTGGCAAAGGAGCTTGGGTTGGGCTGGATGCTGAGAGCAATAAATAGGCAACAGACCTCTGTTAAAATCACGCCTCAGTCCCAAGATGAGAGCCGATCCCACGCAGAACTTCTGATGAGTGATTTGCAGCCAGCACTGCGCTCAAAGGACCACTCCCCAGTAAAAAGCGAGGCGTGACGGGGGGCATCCCTCCTGACCATAACCCCGGGCTAGCCCTGCTGTGCCCAGCCTGGCCCGGCCTTCCCCAGGGTCCCCCGTGGAAAGGTGTGTGTGGAGTGTGGCAGTGACGGCAGCCGTAGCAACGGGTGAGAAATCCACTCCTCAGGCTGTCCTGCCGCCCCTCGCTGTAGCCTGCGGGGACAGCACAAGCTCGATTGGAGGGCATGAGCCTTCACCGTGTCTAGACATTTAAGTCATGCCGTAGACGCCCAGAGGTAAAAGGATACGGCAAGCTGTATTCGTTTCCTGGGGCTGGTGTAACACATGATCACAAACCAGGTGGCGTAAAACAGGAGAAGCTTATTGTCTCAGAGCTCCGGAAGCTGGAAGTCTGAAATCAAGGTGTCAGCAGAACGTCTGAAGTCTCCAGGGGAGGAGCCTTCCGTGCTTCTTCCAGCAATTCTTCGAATTCCTTGGCTTGTAGACCATGTGGCTCCAATCTCTACCATCCTCATCACTTGGTGTTATGGCGGAATTCTGTCTCCCTCACCCCAATTCATATGCTGAAGCCCTAACCTCAGCACCTCAGAATGTGATTGTATTCGAGATAGAGTCTGTAAGAGGTAATTAAGTTAAAATGGGATCATTGGGGTGGGCCCTAATCCAATACCACTGGTGTCCCTGTAAAAAGAGGACATTAGGACACAGGTAGCAGGTCAATGGATGACCATGTGAGGACACAGCAAGAAGGCAGCCATCCACAAGCCAAGAAGAGAACCTTCATGAGAAACCAGATCTGCCTACACCGTGATCTCGGATACCTAGCTTTCAGAACTGTGAGAAAACCAATTTCTGTTATGACATTTTGTACGGCAGCCCAAGCAAACTAACGCACATGGCGTCATCCCCGTGTGTCTCCCTGCCCCCATCTTCTCATAAGGACACTAGTCACAGTGGATTAAGGGCCCACCCTACTCCAGGATGACCTCATCTTAGCCACCTCTACAATGACTCTATTCTGAATAAGGTCACATTCTGAGGTTCTGGGGAGGACATGAGCTTTGTGGAGGACACACTGGTCCATGCAGTGCAGGTTGCCTAAAAGAGTAATTTACCCTAACCTGCTTTTCATGTTGACTTTTTTTTTTTTTTTTTTTTTTTGCGGTACGCGGGCCTCTCACTGTTGTGGCCTCTCCCGTTGCGGAGCACAGGCTCCGGACGCGCAGGCTCAGCAGCCATGGCTCACGGGCCCAGCCGCTACGTGGCATGTGGGATCCTCCCAGACCACGGGCACGAACCCACGTCCCCTGCGTCGGCAGGCGGACTCTCAACCACTGCGCTGCCAGGGAAGCCCTCATGTTGACTTTTTTATGGGTCTCAGTTTTCTCTCCCTCCTGGAGGGCAGTCACGGACCACGGTGAGTAATGCCTGTGCTTCACTATGGGCTGGGAGCTCCAGTCTGTGAAGCAAAGATGGGCTCCAATTCCTCCAAACAGCCCGCGCCTTCCACCTCGGCATGGCATGGCCCGCTTGGCCTTCTCCAGCTCCGTCCGTCAGCAAGCTGACCAGGCAGATCTAAGGCCCCTGCCATTTGCTGTTACCGACACCCGTGATCTGTCTGATTCCATTTTTTCCTGAGTTATTTGTCCAGAAATCGAGTGCAAGCTGGAGCAAGTTGTTTGATCCCTTTTCCCATCAAGAAAACGCCACTGCTTCTCAAGGATGGGAGATGGCGGCGGGGGTGTGTGTTGGGGGTTAGGGGTCTCTAGTTCCTATTTTTTAGAAAGAATGAGTTTGGTGGTCCTCAGTCTTGGCCACATAATCACCTAGAGAACTTGAAAAAATGCTGATTCCTGAGTTCCACCAAGATTTTGATGGAATTGGTCTGGGATGGGTCTGGGCACTGGGATATTTAAAAGGTCCCTGGTAATTCTAATGTCCCTGGCTGAGAAGCACCTGCCCAAGGTGACTAGAGTCCCGAGTGATCAACTAAATGGAATGGGGGTGAACTTAAATGATGTACGCCAACTCCCTCGCAAAAGAGACAAGGTAACTGGTATCTCGAGCACTCAAGGTTGCCCAAGGTCACCCAAGGAAGGAACCCAGGCAGCCAAGATGAAACCTCAAGCCATCAGCCACTGGCTTCTCCCCAAGTTTTCATTTCCTGGCTGTAAATTAACATATTTAATGATTTTAGTCCATCCCGCTGATCTGCCTTTTAATGAGGTCTGCAGGCTTTTATGGACCTGGTCTCTCCTCACTCAGGTAGCTGATTTCATCTACACTTGGAAATATGCTGCAACCTCCTTATCATTTTGATGCCTAACCTAATCGGCTTCACCTGGAGAATAGCCACGGCCCCCAGCCACACGCACCGAGCCCAGCCAGCCTTCAGCCTGGCTGTCACTCATCACTGGGAGACCCAGGTGAGAACACGGACCAGGCTTTCAGCAAACTCTCCCACTCCACGGACATGGGGGAAAAGCCCACATTCCCCCATGACCTCCAGTGATGGACTACAAGTGAAGGGCTCAGCTGGCTAACAGTTACAGCCACAAGCTGCCTCATTTTTCCCACCCAGACTTTTCAACTGTCTACTTCATCTTTACAGACGGAGGAGTTGCAATTTGCATTCATAAAGCTCATAACCTGTTGCTTTATGTCCTTTTGTGTTGGCTTAATATTGGAGAGCAGGAAAATGGGAGGAATAATTAAATAGGTTGCTGTTCACTTCACTGGGGATGAAAGTCAAGGGTCAGCTTTATTGAAATTTGGAAATAAAAGGGGCCTTTGTGTGCCTTAAAAATATCGGCTCACAGAAGGTCTTCGTAATAAAACAATTTCTGAAATGTATTTTTTCTTATATTTATTATAGCTTCTTTGTTTTTTTGGTTTTTTTTTTTTGACCCTTTCAGACTGTCTTATTATTATTGTTCCTTTTAAACCAGGGTCTTCTGCGCGCACGCTCCCTCCCTCCCTCTCTCTCTCTCTCTCTCTCTCTCTCTCTCTCTCTCCCCCCGCCCCCTTCTCACTCTTCTCTCTCCCCACTCCTCTCCAGAAAGCACACACACACTCCTTGAAGAATCCTGACTCTTACAAGGTATGTTTTCCTGTGAACAATTTTCACACAATTTATTACATGTCCTTAAGGATAAGAAAAAACTATACTTTTGCTTTAGTGCTTAAAGGAGTTTCATAGAAATCCTTGGTTGCAAATCGCCCACGTAAAATAATGAAAGCACAACCCGAGTGTTTACTCGCTGGGGGTGCAACGCTCCTCTGCTTGCTAGAAGGCCTGGGGGTGCCAGGGTGCTGGGACCTGCCTGTTGGGATGGGAGAAATTAATTAAATTACCTTATATTTAGTGTTAATTTTGTCCTGGGCTTGTCAGATAATAGACAACAAGCCTGGACTCGGCTAGGAGCCTCAGCCCGGGCAGGAACAGAATCTCCTGGGTTGTCCCATCGTCAGACTAAAGGAGCTGACGTCTTGGTAGCGATTAGTTACAAAAGTGATTCCAATATTATTTCAACAGGTGTCAATGTGGGGGGCTGTGGTCAGAATCACACAGCCTGCTGCATGAGGATGGCAGCGCTCGGTTCAGCCACTCGGGCAGTGATGTGACCGTCTGTCCAGCTGGGGGAAGGGAAGGAGGCTTGGCGATGTTTCTGAAGAACCATCACTTGCGAGAGAATTTGAGAGTGAAATAGGTTAAGGTGTCAGTCTGGGACTCACTTTCCCTGGGTCCAGCTTGGAACAAGGACATCTTTGGGTGATATAAGAAAGTCCTGAGGATTCTTCCTATGTTTGGAGTGAACGCTTTTGATTACTAATTAAATCTTGCCTCACTAGCACAAACCTGAACCTTTCAGGAAGTGGGTTGTGAGAAGTCCTAATTACCGTGAAATTATATTTCCCCGTAATGTTACGGCCCCGATCCACATGGACCTGTAGGACTGAGGTAAGGAAGTGTGCCCGGGCACTTGTGATTGTGCAGACTTGCACTCAAATATTATATCCGAGTCTCGACTCCCAAGCCCTGAAAAGCACTTTTCACTCAAATGAAAAAGACCTTCCAAGGATTTCCCCTCCTTGTTTCAGAGAACCGAGCACAAAGCACAACCTAATGAAAGTACTTTATCAGATCAGCTGCTGTGGGCCTGGTCTTCTGTCCACATAGCTCTGCCCAGGAGAGGAGACCCCTGGCAAGGACACTGTGCCAGGCCGCACCCTTCGGAGGTCCCCACCGCACCCCATACCCGCTCTGGGAGAAAGTCTAAAGCTATCAGTGGACCCAATAACGCAGGCTTCTGGCCCCGTGAGAAAGGGAAGAGGTAGGCTTTCACCTTTGGAAATGCAGCGTGAACTTACCACTAACACATACTGTTTGGTTAGTTTCCCACATGTTATTTGTCCTGAACAAAGATCCTTTTCCCCCCTAAGCATCCAAAGCTGGTGTCGGGTCTCTGAATAAGGACAAATCAAATCATTTTGTCTATTCCCTAGTAAACCCAGAACAAAATTAACGTAAAATATGGTGAGTTGTTTAGCGTTTCTTACCTTATCTCACAGATCAAACAAGATGGCAATAGGGCCATCACAGAATGCCCTGGTAGAGAAAAATCTTGAATCATCCACCAGAGATCTACAAGACAGCTGCACCCCTAAGAGCCTGTGGGTCACACAAGTGATCTCAGAGCCAAGTTGCATCCTCTGTCCAGCCTCAGAGGAAAAGCCTTGAGCGTATGCGGCCAGCCTGCCAGTAGAAGAGATGCGGAGCTGGCGTTCTGGCTGAGTCCCTGAGTAAGATCCTGGAAGCCCAGTTCACCTGACCTCGGGCCACAGTGAGCCACTGCTAGCTCTCAGTGTCTGCAACAGCCTGATGCAGCTGCCACAAGCCCAGAGCAGCTGGCAGCAGGCTGGGGGTGGGGGGGGAATGGGGGCAGGGAGGTGAGTCCCCTCCTGCTGCGGATGTCTCAGGAATCAAATCTGCTGATGGGCAAGCAATGAAGGTGGAACACCTGGCTTTGCTGTCGCTTTACATACCTGCCATAGTCACTTTGGTTGCACAGAATCACATGTTGGGTGGAAGGTGCGTAACTGGCTGAAAATATATCTATTCATCACAGCAAGACGGGGAGTCAGGACGTGGTCCCTCACATTTGGAAGAGCTAAACTTGGGCCGAGGTCTTCAGAAACAAAATACCATTATATACAAAGACGGAAGGGTGACAGGTGGCCCCATTAGGAAAGAATTCACAAAGCTTCATTTCTGATAATCACTGGGAGACTGAAATATAATGATCCCATTTATTCCATCAGCAAGAGTTGTCACGGTCTTGTTATAAGAAGAATGAGCCTCCGCCCTTTGGAAATTCAACGTGAACTTACCAGTTGCACATAGCGTTCGGTATAGTTTCCACATGTTAATTGTCTAATAAGTAACTTCCTGAACAAAGATCCTTTTCCCTCCCAAGCCTCGAAGCTGGTGTCAGGTCTCTGCCTAAGTGCAAATCAAAGCATGCTGTCTATTACCTGATAAACCTAGGACAAAATTAACTTAAAACATGTTTAACTCTTCCTACCTTATGAATCAAGTATATCTAAGATGGAAATAGGAATCTCACAGAATGCCCTGGAAGAGAAAAATCTTGAAGTAGTAATCTGGTTTCTGGCTAAAGAGTATAGACTTTTGGTGTTAATATCATCTCATGTGTAACATGCAGGTTATTTATATATCTAACCACACATTTATGCTATAAAAGTTACATCCATATATACAGTCTATACATAAAAAATAAAATATTAGAATTCTATTAAATATCCTGAAATCAGATTTTTATAATTAAATTTTTCTCTGGCTTTTTATTATTACAGAATGTCTTTGTTTGGGTAACATTTTAATTCCTGAAATTTAATATTCCATGGTACCTCATTAAAGTAATAAGACAAGTGAGTGAGTAAATGGGTAAGTAAACAATACGTGTCTCCACTGTCGATTTCTCTCTCGGTGAGGACAGTTCCAATTTTGAGGGGCCTCTTATAGAGAGTTGGGTCTGCACCCCACCTCTCTCCACCTTGACTTTCTAGATTGATCTGTAGGCATTCTCCAAGAGCAGACTCTGGCTTAGAGAAAGCACTATTGGAAAAGTATTTAATGATATTCCCTGCAGTTACTTGGCCAAATAAAACTGACTCTTTATAGCGCAGAGAGAAAACAAAATTGTTTACTCATTTAGTATTTATTAGTTTGGAAACGGGGACGTAGTACCTAGCACACAACAAAAGGCTGATGTTTGCTTTATCGAGGTACCTGCCTGGCGTGCCTTCAGAAGACAGGAGGAAGAGGCTTACAGTTCCTGAGCTCATGTTGACTCTCTGTAGCACAATTCCTCATGTTTTAGGGGGCAATTAATTCTCATAATTGATGTTGGTACAGCATGGATCTTAAATGATGTATGAAAGAGTTTACTGCCTCAGTGCAGGCATTTCTAAGAGTATCTTCACCCATTGCTGCCATATCCTGTGGAACACCAGATACAAAGGAGACCAGAAGATGGGCAGCGATGGGAGCAAAAGTGTCACATCTCAGCTTTGAGCCTGGGCAGCTCAGGCTTGGGGACAGCACGTGCTAAGCCCGGGCCACACCAACCTCGTGCATATTCCAGAGCTGTAAGTCAGACCCTGGCCAGGCCTAAGGTGGCATTTGAGGTAGCAGGCTTAGACTGAGACCATGCAGCCTGAAATGAGGCCTCTGGCTGTGAGAATCTGTGGTCACGTGGCTCTGTGGCTGTCCACATCAAAGGCATGTCCATCTGCCCAAATGTCAACCCCACTGGGCATCATTCTCTGCTCCTTAGGATTTTGAATGTCTTAGGAGTTTCCTTTCGGAAGCCAAAGACCCCAGTACAGATAGGCTTTGAGCTTTACACTTTGGTCATGAAGTAAGACCTAACTCAGAGTAAAATGATTCACTGTGAGAATTAATAATGGGACAGGGAAGAAGAGGATGGTGAAGGGGGCAGATGATAGGGAAGAGCAGGGGGACTAGTATTTACTAAACAGCTACTATGTGCCAGGCACTGCGCTAGACCCTCTATATATGTGTTGTTTCTAAATCCCCACAAGGACACTGCAAGTTGGGTGTAATTATCCCTATTTACAGAGGAGAAAACTGAGACTTAAAAAGATGAGTAACGTGACAGGCCGATCGCTGGAAGCAGCCGTGCTGGTGTTTCCCCCCTGGGTTGCCTGACACAGTGTATGCTTCTTCCATGATGCCAGGAAGATGCTCCAAAGACACACCCTACGTCCTCACCTGCGATCCCTCCCCAGTACCCCTAGGAGGGAAAAAGGTTGTTGACTGATTCCAAGGAAGGTGTCTCGTGGTGGCCCCAAGGGAGGGGTTAGGTGCTTCATTTCTTCCCCCAGGTCTCCAGCCACCACTACAAAGCAACTCCATAGAGGTACAATGTAAATAAAAACGGTGTGAGCTTTCTAGGCAAGCACAACCTCAGAGCAAGTCCTCTAGAGTCAACTTCTAACCAGATTGTCAACTCGAAGCCCCTCTCATCCAGAAAATTTAGGGAC
Source organism: Pseudorca crassidens (assembly GCF_039906515.1). Classification (NCBI taxonomy): domain Eukaryota; kingdom Metazoa; phylum Chordata; class Mammalia; order Artiodactyla; family Delphinidae; genus Pseudorca; species Pseudorca crassidens. The sequence goes on along the minus strand of NC_090311.1, from coordinate 12,766,266 downwards.
TCCTTTGATTTAAAAAATTATCTATCCGTATCTCTTAGACTGATTGCTCCCTGAGAGGAGGAATTGTGTCTGTTCATCTTTGCGCTGCGTCTCCTAGGCTATGCCCAGTACCTGACCTAGAATCGTTTCCCAGTAAATACTGGCGAAATGAATGAATGAAGACAAACCTCTGCGTTCTTCAGCTTTAAACCGGAAAAAGCCTGAATCACTCCCTTTGGGGTGCCAGGGCTCCCCCTCTAGACTTCCCATCCCCTAGGGAGAGAAATGTCCTTGCAGCTCTTGGATGGCTTCTAGAACATTCTGTACCCACCTGCACCAAGCAAGGCCTGTGACATTCTTAGGACACCAGTGAGCTGCCAGACTATGTCAAGTTTAATGCTCCCCCAGCCAAAAAGGAGACAAGTACGGGCCCAAAGATACATGTGAAATGTACGTGTGAAAACCGAACTGCTATTTCTTGGGGCGTGATGAGAGGGTGTCTCTGCCTTTCAACAAAGGTCTGGGTAAAGGAACTCAGAGAAGCCCCAAAGGCCTGAGACTGAAAGGGGGCTGTCCATAATTTATCGCTTATCTGCCTAAGAGCTGTCTTGGACAGACTGAAGTCATTAGCCGAGCAGGCTTGGGTGGGAGGAACCGCTAAGGTACCTGGCACGGTGAGTCCGGAAGGGGCAAGCTCCGGCATGGTCAGCTCCTAAATCTCCAAACGCAAATTACCAGGGCAGAAACACTTGGCATGTTCCCCACATCCTCCCCTCCCACCTCCTCGGAGCAGCATGTGCCCTTTAAAAAAAAAATGGCCCAGATAAAAATCACACCCATTTACTGCAGTGTCTTTTCCATCATTGTAAAAGAAAGGCCTTTATCACCTCCCCTGAATTAGATCTGTGATTTTTTTGAATGACATGTATAATAATTAGACTGTGAAGATGTGCCGTTAATCCATTTAAAGGTGTAAAGAAGCCCATTTAATGAACATTATAGTCACATTAGACTAGGAAACATCCAACTCTTTTGTTGAATAAAAAGAAGTTCAATGAGATTAACTTCTCTTAGTTGGTTTTAAAGAATAATCAAACACGTCTCCCTCTGATAGTGTGCTGTGCCTTCTCACGTGGGCTCTGCATACCAATGTCTGGCAGCCCAGAAGGGTAAGAAAAAGGCCGCTGGACCTCACGTTTCAGTTAAACAATTACAAATTAAAGAAGATCACTCCTACTTCCTATACTCCCTATAAAGTGATAAGAGGCCGAACTCCTTGAACTTGTAATTATGTAACAGAAATGTTAATCTGGTTTGCTATTCTCTCCTGCTGCGTTAACTACATTCTTACAATTATCAAGTGTACTCCTTGACATGTAGATATTTCTACTGGGAGACCAGTTACTTGATCCTATCAGATTGTGACCACAAACAGGGTAATGGATTCTGTTTACAAATCTCATTCTGTTTCACATCTCCCGACAAGGCAGCCGCGATACCTGCCTAACACAGGAAGGTGCCCAGCGCAGGCGCTGTCTGCTCCCATTTACGGTGGGTCAGAATCCAGATATCTTAGCTAACTCCTAGGCCTCTTCAAAAGAGTCAGACTAGAAAACAGAAATGGACAAGTTTGGAATAATCCCGGAGTTGATGGGAAAGAAAAAAAAAAAACGATGGTAAATCCCAGTTGCTAGACTATCTTTCTTCTGAGAATTCCCATTACGGGCACACAGTGTATCCAAGTTGAACCCAGAAGATGGTATTGGTCAGATTTAATCTGCTAATTCGCCTCTTCTCCCTCAGGCATCTGACTTTCTACCCTCTTTTTAGCTTAGGAATGTATATTTTGCCTTCTGTGTTCCCTCTCTGTCTTATCTATAGCTTCTAAGAATTTAAAAACAAGCAAACAATTGACGTGTGTGACATACTGCCTAAGATTTCAGAAGGCAGAAGGTATAGATTTCTTTTCACCAAGGAAAAGAAAGTTTCAGTAGTGAGGAAGGACGAGCATCAGTGGGAGATGAGAGCGCTGGCTTGGGAAGAGCGTATGAGCACAGCACCCTGCCTCCTTGCTTCGTGCCTAATGCCTCTTGCTAACCAGTGACAGTGATGGATGACTGTGGAGACTGTCTAAGCCAAACTGCTAACCAGCGCTGTGTTAGATCTTTTTGTAGTTTAGGAAACAAAGCTGATAAGATCAAGAGGCAACATAATCCTGGTTAATGTAGTGTGATCTGTCTTGTATAGCGTAATTGGGCATCACACCTTAAACCAGCCGTGATATTTGTAGGAATGGAAAGGAAAACTTACAGCAGTTTAAAAGACGTTGCTGTTGTTGTTGTTTTTAAATAATGAGTTGTGCCTCCCTCCCATTATTATGAGTCACCATAGTGTGATCTGGAGGGGCAGGGTCTACTCCCAGTGGGCTGAGACTAACTCAGAAATTAAGCCTGGGACCTAGAGATGATCATACTAAGTGAAGGAAGCCAGATAGAGGAAGACAAATAGCATATGATATCGCTTATATGAGGAATCTAAAAACAAACACAAAAATATACAAGTGAACTTATTTACGAAACAGAAATAGACCCACAGACACAGAAAACAAATTTATGGTTACCAAAGGGGAAAGGAGAGATAAATCAGGAGTACGGGATTAGCATATACACACTACTATATATTAAAAAAATAACCAACAAGGACCTACTGTATAGCACAGGGAGCTATACTCAATATTTTGTAATAACCTATAAGGGAAAAGAATCTGAAAAAAATACATGTATATATTTATGTATAATTGAATCACTTTGCTGTATACCTGAAACTAACTATACATCAACTATACTTCAAGTTTTTAAAAAGGGGGAAAAATTAACATATATTTCAATAAATAAGTATAAAATTAAAAAAATAAAACACTAAACTTAAAAAAAAAAAAAAAGAGAGAAGAAAAATTAAGCCCGGAGACCCAGCGCACAGCTACAGTTGTACTTTTCACCTCTGTTTTGCTCTGGCTCATTTATAATCCTCAGAGATGAACGTCCAAGGAGGAAACAGGGAGAACTTGTTCTGAAAGGTCACAATTAGATCATTGCTTTTCATGGGTCTTCAAACAGAACCAAGGGGAAAAACGCCTGGGGCCTTCCAACGCCCTCAGAAAAGAGGTAGAAGAACACTACGTTTTGTTATTTATCACTAACACTTTTCCTTTTCCTGAGGTTATCTTCATTATATGTTTATAGCACAAAAGACATGTACCAGGTAAGACTAAAAGGTGACACATTCAGCCTACAAGTGAGTGAAATGGCAAAAGCAGAGGAAAATTGGATGCATGCAGTTCTGGAACGGAGTGTAAAAGACGATATGTTCTTTTTGGTACCTGGCTGCGGGTTTTGTGTGCAGAAACTGATTTAGAAATCTAGATAGCTCTGGGATAGTCGTCATGGGTGAAGGTTGCTAATATCACCAAAGTTTGAAGCTATTCTGTAACTGCTTTCATCAGCCTGAGATTTAAAATTACACTTCAGTGAAGAATATCTACAAGATCTTTAAAAAAAAAAGGCAGACCCAGTAGTATCCATTCATATGCAGAAGAAGTGTCAAAAAGGTTTTATCTCAGCTCCTAAGCAATGTGTCCCTTCCACCCTTTCATTGAAAGGATCATTTAAATGTGAATGCATTATTTTTGGGTTAGGTTATTAGATTGTGTTCAGATTGCACAAATAATTTAAAACTTGAGTCCGATTAGAAACTGCTCTGAATTTTCCTCTATGGGATAAAAATCTTATGAAAAGCAGATAAATGCAAAGGGGAGTAAAAATCGTTTGTCAATATGCTGTCCCAAACTTGCCTGAAGATAATTATCATTGCTTATAAATACATGTTTGAGGTTTGCTCGAATACGTTTTTGTAGAAAAGAGAAAAGTTATCATCTTGAAAGGAACTAAGTAGTGCCTCAGAATCGCTATCATGGTCTGGAGTGAACTAATCACTTTATCCTCATCCCCGAACACATTTATCCACCTCCTAATTCTTCACCTAATTAGAGGGAAATGCAGAGCTGTCCTGGTCAGGGAGGTGGGGATTAGGGTTAAGAAAACACTTGTATTTGGAACCCCCTACCTCCCCTGGTCAGTGTGAAAGATTCTCAAAGAATCTCCCAGCCTAGCTAATCCATGACCCTCAGCAGGGGAGGAAGTGTTAACAATTTAGTTTAAAACTCACACTCTCAGACAAATGCATCAAAAACGGCTTTTCTCCTTTGATTTGTAGGTATTAGTTGTTTTTCCAGGCCCCATTAAGGACTCTTCATCCTGTACAGCAAGGGGCATTAAGCCCTGGCAAGTTAGAGTTGTTCCCAGCTCTGTGTTATTCAAAGGCAATTTACACTAATTATTCGAGCCCACAGTGTTACCCATATTAGCAGAATGAACCATCTCAGCAGGTAAAAGTACTTTTGAAATGTTAATTTATTACCAAGGTATAAAAATGTCCTGGAATTAAAATAAAGTGGAAAAAATGAAGAGCAGTTTTAAAGGATGGGACTGAAACATTCTGTACCCCTTTTTTATTTGCAGCAACTCCTTCCTAACTGCTTGCCTCTTAAAAACATAGTTTGTCATGGCAAATGGCAATGCATTCTCTGACATTATGGTTAATACAAAGATCTCGCCTACTTCGGTGCATTTTTCTATCCAGTTTACCAAGGGAAGCCAGATGAACCTTCCGACCCCGCTGCATTCAGAGGCAGCAAAGTGATTTTGTGCCTCACAAAATCTGCTCCTGGGTGTTGGTTGCTGTCTCGCAGCCAATGATATTTTCAAAACCCTCTTTAATATTCCATTGTTTGTTCCAGAACGACTTCTCTGGTCTAGAAGAAGCAAGACAGCATCAACAATTTCTCCAGTAGCATTTGTGACTCCATCCAAGGATGGACCCACATGTCAGGGGCTCCCAGACTACAATGTCCAGGGTATCCCAGGTACAAAAAGAACTTTCATCATAAAGTCCAAGGCTCTGCTTTGCCTTCTGGCTTAGTCTCTCTCCCCCTCCTAAGTGATTGTGTGGGAGAAGGGGTAGGGGAAGAACTTAACCTGAAATTAGACTCTGCCATATTGGGAAGGAACTCACTGTTAGCCAAGATCTGACAGCTAGGCTCTCCCCGTTACAAGAAGTGCCAACAGCGACCCCTCCTGGTGACCTGAACAAGCCACAGGGTCCAAACAGCGCAGCTCGTTGTCAGTGAAGACTACTGTCACGTCTTCCATTCATTCATTCTACAAGCATTTATGCGCCAAGGCACAACAAACAATCTCTGCCCTCATGCTGTTCAGAAGACCAACAGGGCAGTAAACTCATAAAGCTGTGACAGAGACATGAGGAGGGGATGGTAGAGCCCTCGAAAAGAAAGACCCACACGGTCCAAAAAATACAGGAAACTGTTTACAAAAGTAAAACGAAGATTCACTAAGCAGAGGGAAAAGAAAACCTAAGGTTAGAAAAATAGCAGGTGCAAAGGCCCTGAGGGACACAACAGCATAGCCCAGATCTGAAAGCTGGGTAGGGTATCCAGACTGTCCAGAGCTACAGGAAATGATCGGGAAGGAGTGGGAGAAAGAAACTGGAAAGGTAGACAAGAGCCCCGATCAGCTGTCCTAGGAAATGCAGTGCATCTTCCCATAGACTAGAGGGCTCCCAACTTTTTTGACCATGTATCCCCATCCCTGAAAAAGGATTTGATCATCCTCAGCATATGTACGATTAAATTATATGCATATACCGATTTCATCCATTATAATAAGTACTAGTCATGCTTATTTTATTTCTTATCTTTTTCATGAAAATATGTTAATAGAAGCTCTAGTATTTTCTTTCCTCGCCCCAGTGTATTGCTGACAGTGACAAATGCCCCAGAGTTGATGGGCCCATGGAAACCCAAGGTCTACCCCAGAGATTCTTCTGGTGCATCTAAGTAAGGCATTTGTGCTTCCAATTCCTAATGCAACCAGAAGCTTGATCACATGCCAAGAGTTCTGACCTAAATCAGTCAGAAACAGGTGAACTACCATTACGGCAGGAGCCAAAGAAGTTCCAACCAGTGGATCAGCAGATGCACCCTTAACACCCCACAAGGGAAATCTGGCCTTGAACCTTCTAACATTTTTCTCTCCTGTCTTGGAGTAAATGTATTCATGATCCATAAATCAGTATACCCAAGAGCATATACTATAACTTCTAGAGTTTAGAATACAGCCAGAAACACAATAAGAGCATCTATAAGACAAGTCTAATATAAAGTAAAAACAAGAATAAGTTGCAGCATAAATTTTAAAATAGATGGGTCACCATGAAGCTGGAATCTAATTTGTACTTTCCAATTGTCTATTAAATGCAATTTTGGGTAGATTCCTTATGAATCCCCCAACACACACACACACACACACACACACACACACACACACCCCTTAACTTTGCTACCCAAGCAATTCTAGAGTGATTAGGAATTCACATTTGGATACCCACGAAATACATCATAGAACAGCTATTGCTAGAAGCCATGAATTATAGTGACACCTCTCTTTACGAAAATTTGCCCGAGGACTAGAATTTGTACTTAGGTCATTGGAAATGGTGGGCTCCTTCAGATTCTAGAAATGGCTAACAGAGTCAGGATGCCTCATGCTACCACAATCCATCCATCCACCCACCCATCCATTCAGCCATCCAACAAATGTTTATTGTTAATGAACATTGAATATTGTTATTATTGGTGTGTCAGGCATTCACAGTCACAATTGGCAGGGAGACATTCTCACCTAGTATTTAAATGTTACTTGCCGGACAATAGTAGGAGACAGAGCATCTAAAATGACTGTACAGAATGACTATTCTTCAGATAGAAACCTAATTCTCGATCAGTGTCCTTTTCACATCAGGTGTTCAAAATGTCTTTTGAAATCAAATTGTGATATTGTACCCATTTCTACTTGGAGAATATGGTAAATATCTTACTTATTTGGAAATGACAGTAACCCATATTCTATCTGAACTAGCTCTCCCTTTTTTTTCTTTTCTAGAAATGCTTTTTATTTTACAGATAGTGTAAGTGAGCAGGTAGGGTACAAGGAGAATTTTGAAAGTGTTTAGAGAACAATTTGCTTCCAATAGTTTAGTAATGCACCTTTGCCTGCAAATAATGGATATGAAATCACAAACCAGCTGAGTTAATCATGTATCCTAAAGACCTTTAGAGTCACAGCCCAGCTCTAATTACAGAACATCCATGGAAGTAAGAATAGTACATTCCCATAAAAAATTTCTATGGTTCAAAGTATTCACTAGTTAATCTGGCTGCCCCTTCACCACCACCACCACTTAGTTTGAATTAATGAGGATGGATTCACTAATGAAAGCCAAGAATTTTCTTCATTCTGATGAGACAATACAGTCATGGGGAGTAGCTCTATCAAATAATTTCCACGGCATATGCTGGGAAGCTGGAAGTACTAAAGGGGATGGTGCGTGGCTCAAGGCTTATGATCAGAAGGGGGTGAAATTAAGTCAGAACTGAGAGTTTTTCTACTTTAAAAAGCATAAAGAAGCAGCACTTTATTTTCATATTGAAAGAAGTATTGAAAAATGTACCATGAAATTAAAGCCCTGAAAATCTTTAAGGAATCTTTCATTATCTTTGGATCAATGCAGAAACAGAAGCTTTGCACGTGCAAAAATCAAAACACTTATACACAAAACATAACCTTTACTGATAAAGACTGTATTTATAGAGTGCATCTTATATTCATAATGCATATGTGTACACCTTTAAAATGGCCTCAGTTAATAACCACATAGAATTTCTAGAAAACTGTTTGAAATGGGTTTACTGGCTTTTGTAAATGTCTTGAAACTTCATTCACCTAGAGAGGCAGCACATTTCAGTCGACAAAGCACTAGGCTTCAAGTCCAGAGGCTCAGACCCCTGCCCAGGCCCAGCTACATCACTAGCCACTAAGGTGACTGCAGGCAAGTCACTCAGCCTGGCTCAAAATTAATGGTTTGATTGGCTTGGCCTCCAAGGGCTCTGTCAGTGCTAAAATTGTCAAACTCCATATAGGAAGTTTTTGTTACAGTCATCGAAGAGGAAAGCTGTGTACGAAAGCAAATGTTTCCTAAGATGGACAAAGGATTTCTTTAAATTTTTGATTAAAGAGGGCAAAGCATAGTTTTGTTTAAATCACACACACACACGCACACACGCACGCACACACACAGACACACACACACGCACACACGCAGACACACACACATGCACACGCACACACACACACAAACACTCACACACACACACAGACACACACGCACGCACACACACACGCACACACGCACGCACGCACACACACGCAGACACTCACACAAGCCTATAAAGTGTACATTTCGTAAAACCCAGCAGTGTTTTCCCCAGCTGAATAAAATGTGGCTTTGCAGGCGTTCAGATCCTATTGCATCTGTGCATTCTGCACAAGGCTGCTGGCTCTAGACAGGCTTTGCTTCTAATTAATACAAGTCTAGCTGAATCAGTGGGTGGAGGAAGAAAGACTAGAAATGAAGAAAGAAAATGAGACATTAACACGAATGCCCATCACACTGTGCGTATCTATTTATCTGCATAATATTAATGATACCAAATATGCAAACAGATGTTTCTCTCATTAAATTGTATATGCAAATACTACTGGTAGGAGTGGGAATGTTGTCTTGGGGTTGAGAGATCGTAGAGGGTAATTAAAGGTTAATCCAGTTTTCAGTTCACAGACTATACGACAAGAGTGGTTGTAAAGAAAAATTGTCACTTAACCTTCAATTCATTACCAATGGCACATGGATTTTCTACTTAAATAACATAAACATATATGCGCTAATCATCACTCCCCCCTCTACCACCTCTGCAGTGGTTGGTTGATCATTAGCTACCGCTGGCAAAGACGTGTGAGTTGAGCGAAGTTGAGTATTTCTGGGCAGAGCATTAATAAGAAAGATATATAGAGCCTCAAAAATACTGATGGGTTCCTTAGAATCATGTAGAGTCATAATCTAATTCTTAACAGAAAATTCTAAAGTACTCACATCGTTACTCCTTGAATATAATTAAAAGCATTGTTTGAAGATACTGAATGTGAGATTTGAGAGGCTACAATGACATGACTAAGTTCGCAATATATTACTGTTTTCCCTACCGGGTGAATTGAAAATGGTAAATGGTTTGGAACATTTTTTGGACAGAAAAGTTTAACTCACCAGCTGAGGTATTTTCACTTCCTGTTTTGAGGAGGCAAAAAAAAAAATTCAGCAAGTAAGGTCAGAAAAGTTCCAAATTGGCAGTCTGTGAGAAGAAATGCAAGGTCAGTATGAACTATGTGTTTCCAGGAAGAGTTGAAGAAAAGCAGAGGGAGAAGAGGTTTTCCTGCATCTGGGGAAAACTAAAGAGGATTTATTTCCTGATCAATAGTTACAAAGAGCTTACCTTTGGTTTAGTGGGAATCGGGGTTCTGAAAGGGTAATCTCTTCTCTCCCCTTTACTTCCTTAGCCCTTGATGCTACGAGAAGTGCACAGCTATTCACTCGGTGTAAAGACACAAAGCTAGCAAGCAGAGTACCTGAAGTCCCCATATTCCTGTAAATTAAACATGTGCCTTCTGCTCTGAGTGTTCAGAGATGCCAATCAAAACAAAATCAAAAGTTTCATGGGCAGCCTGACCCCTAACGTTTAATCCTCATTATGCATTGAGGATTTTTAGCTAAAGCCAAATTTAATTTTAGTTTTCATGGCACCAGAAAAGCCGAAGCTCCTTTCAGGGTTGCAATCTACATTAAATCTAAAGCAATTCTTGAATATAAAACGAAAGGTCTTACTTGTTCCTACTTTCTCATAGGAAACAGTGCTTGTTTAAGACACTAAAAATTGCCTTGGGGAGTAAATATATTTCTCAAGAATATGGGCTATGTTTAACTTGCCCAAAGCAACTGTTTCATAGAATTTTAGCAGTACTCGCTTATTGGCAAACTCAAAACACAGGGTAGCTACTATAATTCCGAAAAGGGGAGGGTGATGTCTTACAATCCAGTTTTTTTGGTTGTTGTTTTTTTTATGTTTTTACTTTTTTTTTTGGTCTACACAACACCAAACAATTTAATTTCTTTTTTCCACACTACTTCATTTACTGATTTTTTTTTCCTTTTCACTTTTTTTTTTTTTTCATCTTTCCTGAATGGCTACTTGGTCTCCAACTTAGAGGTGGGTCTGCTAGGTTTGAGAGCAAGGTAGCCCATTCATCACCTGTGCTAATAACAGTAGGGTTCTGATTGAATCCTCTTCCGTGGACTGGCTCTCTCTTAGCAAGAAAAGAAGGAGCAGGGTGTCTCCCAGGTCAGAGCTTAGAGGGAAAGGGCTTGGAACACTTATGACACTGCCTAAGTTATTAGGACATAATATGTGCACTTTCCCCTGGGTACATATTAAAAGATCTGATCGCCTGCCCTCTCCCAGCTAATTCTGGGTAGCACTTGGAGATCTCCAGCCCTACTCTCAGGAGGCTCTTTTGAAATAACATGGCCCTGTGCTCGTCTATTTGTTAAATAATTGAGAGGTAATGACGATTATTACGTATTAAGAAGCAGCCCAATTCCCCTCGCACCAGGCAGACCCCATAAGTGCTGTATGGCTCAGAATAGCACATAGGCCATGCTGAGGTTGAACCTGGGGAGCTGGACTTTTTGGTTAGAAAAGTTCAGACAGGGCCAGATGATTTATTTTGCTAAGTGCAACGAAACACACCTCCCTCAGAGCAGAGGCCCTTGATTTTGAGTGATTCCTGGCCCATCTTCCCCAGTCTCCTAAAATATGAGGGCTGTGTGTGGTTGATTTAGGCCCTGCCAGTGACCTGAACCTCCTGACTCATTCTCACCGACCTCCTCAGCTTAGCTTTGGCCCTGGCTTGATAGGGTGTGATGAATCTGATACCTCTGGAGCTCAGCTGAGCAGATCATGAGAACAAGCAATGATGCTAGAACCACCCAAGGGAGGAAGCCAGCAAGTGCGGCAGGAGACACATGAGCAGTGGCTACTGTACCTTCAGGAAAGCCACTCACCCGCACCTGCTCTGAGCTTCAATACCTTCTTCTGCAAGGTAGGAAAATATAGTACTGACCCCATGAGACAGTTGAGACGATTCGATATCATACATACAGGGAGCGCTAAGCACCCAATACCAAGGAGGCTGAAATGATGGCGGTAGTTAAGATTAACAACCTCATCCTGAAACTGTGGTATCCTAGGCCCCCTGGGAACAGATGCACTCAGAGGATGTCTCCAGATGTTCCAAACATGGCTGCTGCTTTATCACTGGGGAGTAGGGCTGGGTTTCCATCCACTCAGAGAAATCAGCTGATCACCTCAGCAGAGTTTAGGGGCAGCCCCCCAACATTTCTTTTAACAGCTTCCTAGAGTGCTTACCATGGGTCACTTAGTTGCATGACGAGACTGCCCTCCGCTAATAATTCAGGTCTTCAAGTGGAATCAGGGGACATCACTTCCAAGCCAGTATTGAGGTGGGTTCTGGGCAGTTTATAATAGAAACCTGACAAGCGCCATGCATGTCCAAAACCTGACCAAATGTGTGACACCATCAGCACACAGGTGCTCTCTGGGGTGGGCTCTGGAGGTACCACAACCCACAACTGAATGCCCCTTACGAGCTCTGAACGGACACCACTTCGCTTCTCTAAGCCTCAGTGCCCTCGCTGTAAGACTGATGTATGGACTGAAGAACAGTGTAGAAGAAACACTCTGTCACGTGACAAATAGCATCAGAAATAGAGGGGTTTGTAGTGTTTGAGTCACTGTCTCATCCTGGTGCCCACATCACGGCCATTATTCTTAACCCTAACGGTTTGTTAATTTAACTCATTAGGGGCTCTTAGCACTTGAAAGCATGTTTAAAAACACAAACCAACAATTAGTCTTTGGGGACCAAAGAATAAATGCAAGCATAATGTATCACTTTTCCTGGCTCAACAAACACCGTTTTGATGTGCTAATGGCCCCGAGTGAAGGCGGTAATTTTCAGTTAAATAAGGGAAGCCACCAGTCCAAATGCGAACTCTCCACAAAGATGAAATCTGCCTTCCCTGTGAGTCAGCCGGGAATAAACACTCATACAGTATCATTTATAAATAATTAACATAAAAATAAAGTAGTATGTGTAATATACAATGTATGGTCAAGAAATGTGACACTGACCCAGGAACCGGAAGACAAAAATTTGAGTCTAGCCTCCAACAGCCATTAGCTCTGTGACCTCCAAAAATAATGTCAACGCTATAAAACAGCACCTATAACAACCACAACTGGTCCTACTCTCACTGATCCTCAAGTTTCTCATCTGTAAAATGGGGGCAGTTTTACTTGTTGCCTACCTCACAGTATGGTGGGGAATGTGGTTTCATGTGAGCAAATGATAAAGCTCTATTTAACATGTGAAGGCTTTTGATTTGGACAAATTAATCTTTAGGGTAAATGAGTACAGAGATTGATCCTGCCTCTATGACTATCAAGGTAAACATGTGACCTCAGTTGGATAAAGACGTGTGAAGTGGGTGTTCTTTACATCAGGGATTCCTGACCCCCCAGGCCACGGACCAGTGTGGGTCCGAGACCCGTTAGGAACCGGGCCACACAGCAGGAGGAGAGCAGCGGGTGGGCCAGCAAAGCTTCATGGGCCGCTCCCCGTCTCTCCCTATCGCCCCCCATCACTCACATCACTGCCTGAACCATCCCCCCATCGCTCGCGTTGCCAGCTGAACCATTTCCCTGCTCCCGCCTCTCCACACCCACCCGTCTGTGGAAAAACTGTCTGCCGTGAAACCGGTCCCTGGTGCCAAAAAGTTGGGGACTGCTGCTTTACCCAATTTTTTTAAACTGTGGCAAAATACACGTGAAATTTATCATTTTAAAGTACACAGTTGAGTGTTATTTAGTACAGCCACAATGTTGTGCAGCCATTACCCCATCCAGTTCCAGAACATTTTCATCACCCTAAAAGGAAACCCTGGACCCACTAAGTAGTCACTCCCCGTCACCTCTCCCTGCAGCCCCTGGAAAACTCTCATCTACTTTCTGTCTCTATAGATTTGCCTGTTCTGGACATTTCACATTAATGAAGTCATACAACGTGTGGCCTTCTGTGTCTGGCTTCTTTCACTCAGCATAATGTTTTCAAGGTTCATCCAGTGTCGTAGCATGGCTCAGAGCCCTTTACACAATTTTAAGCCTAGTATTCTTTAAGCTGTATATTCAAAATACACAGCTGATAAAAATAATAAACTACCATTTACTGAGTACTATGTGCCAGGCACTGAGTACTTTATATATACGATTTCACATAATCCTTATCCAGTAAGCAGTATTATTATCTCCATGTTACCGATGAGGAAGCTAAGATTCAGAAAGGTTAACTGACTTGTCCAAGGTTACACAGCAATTTAAGTGGTTAGGAAGCAAACTTGGGTTTGTCAGATTCCAGCGCTCTTGCTTTTAATCGTCACATTTGGTATTTGTACAGTCCAAAAGGCCCAGGCCACAGAGAGCTGGAGTATGGCCAGGCAGCCCATTACGGGGACCCCAGTGAGCACTGAGAAGACCCACGAAGGGGGGCATAAAACAGAAACTTGGATCACCTCACAGTCTTGCAAGCTCCGTCCTGGCCACTAGTGCCAACAGCCAGTGGGAGCCTGACTGGGGCACAAGTGCCCTGAGGCATGGTCTCTGGGACTGCCAGGGCCCTACCCCATCTCCTTGCCTTTGTCTGTCCTCTCTTCGAACTAGGCATGGCAGAGAGCAGTGGTTGGACAATATAAATGCTCTGGTCCACTGCGGTCCAGGCGGCCTCTGAGGTCCAGGCTTGGCTTCCGGAAAAGTGTTCTGTCCTTGGCTAAACATCCTGTCAGCTAAAAACCTGAGGACTAGTGATTTAAGCCTAATTATGTGACTTCAAGAAATACAGAAAGCCCTAACAGTCATGTGGAACTTAGGGGCTGCAAGTGGGGACACAGTCAGTGTTCACCAGGATGCTTGGGGTGAGAAGAACCCTGATGCATTGATCAGTAAGAAATTAACACTAAATGTCTAGCGTTCGATGACGCTCTGAAGACAGCTTCCTTCTCATATGCTTGTACTCATAACAAGCATAAATAGCCCTCATCTTCAGTCAGAATCTTGTTATTCTTTAACCTATCCAACTTTAATTCATGTAAATGATATTGACAGAAATATGGTTTTAAGTGTCAAGAGCTTAGAGTGAGGAATAAAAGGACCCCAGTTTGAATCCAGACTCCACCACTAAGTAAATGTAGGGAGACCTTGGATAAATCATTCACCTTCTCACAGATGTCCCACCTTCAAAATGGGCTTGAGGAAGGGGTTTGTGTCTGTACGCAGTGCCTATCTTCCAGGATTGTGACAGGCGGCTCTGGCGAGGACATTCTGCCTCAAGATGTAAATTTCCTGATGTTAGGGAGATGGTCGGGAGGCTGGCAGGGCACACCAGTTCATTCATTCAGTGTCCTCGGCACATGAGCTTCTCAACTTCCTGGAGACCAGTTTGTGCATCCAGGGAACAGGAATCACAATTCATCCCCCCAAGCGCTGTTGGGGAGACCAAGCGCCGTAACTCAGCTCACAACGTGGGCGTGGGGCAGGAGCCCAGAATATGTCCACTCCCCTCCCTTCCCCTGGAGGGTTTAAAAAGAGAAAGCACAACTTGATGCTATTTTATGCAGCCTGGCCAAATGATGTAAAGTACTGACCCCCAAAAACAACACTAGAAAAGGAAATTGTGTGCACCAATTTCTGAACTGGTAGTGGAGGGAGGGGGGATTGTCACAAAGTGTAGTGGAAGGAAGGGGAAAAGATGTTCTGGCGTCAGTGACATTTCAAGAAGTAAGCCCCTTTCTTCACATGAAGGGGAAAAGTACTTCAAGGGACAGCGTATTTAGCCTGACTGATTACAGCTCACCTCTAGGGTTTATTTGTGACCAGGAGCGTAAATTGAAGGGCACTGATTTATGAGAAACTAATATCTGAATTCTGTGCGCATTAAGCAAAAACTAAATATTTAAGTCATGACCTGTAATTATCTTCCATTTCACATATCGATCTTTGAGTTACAAGAGAGACACAGACTTCTTTTCATCGGGGTTACAATTAAGCTTGAAGTTGCATTACATGTCCAACTTGCATTTTCTTTTCCATGAAACCTGCAGGACGTCAGGAAAACCCAGAGGAAAGAGGTTGGGATTTGGAGTAAAGCCATTTGGGTTTGAATCTTGTCTCCAACACTTACTCTCTGTGTGACCTGAGTAAATCACTTAACTGCTCTGAGCCTTAGTTTCTTCATCCGTAAAATGGGGGCAATAATGACACCTGCCAGGGTCATTTTAGGGCTGAAATGAAGAAGGGGATGTCCAAGTTCTGTGTTTAAAGCAGTGTCCACCCTGAGGAGTTTCCGGGCTCACCCTCTACGTTGAAGCCCAGGGCACTCCGCCAGGTAGGGGAGGTGGCACAGGAATCTTTCAGTTGTCCAAAAACATATTCTCTTCAAAATCGTTTCCTGGAAATAGGGGGTGTGTGTGTGTGTCTTTTCTCTGAAGTGGATGAAATTTGTCAACAAAATCTTTACTAAAAATGGAACTTTTGCACATCTAATTGCAGAATTTTGCAAAACAAAACAGAAGATATCTTGCCTGCCTCCAGGCATATCCGAGGGGATTAATCTGTCCCTCTTCAAAAACCCTCTTTGATTCTCTATTCTCACATTACTTAGTAGTAGAAGGAACACCGCACACACTTGGTATAGGAGAATTTAGGAGAAAGAAATCTGCCCGCCCTCTCCAGAGAGAGAAACAGGGAGGGGAGGCCAGGAGACAGGCTCCACACCCCCTCCAACCCTGCTCCCCAGGGAAGGGGGCGGGGGGAGGGGGGCACCGCCCAAGACTTTGCAGTAGTTACCGCCCTTCACAGACCTCTGCAAGACAATCAGGCGTCATTATTTGGTAGAGAAACTCTGAAGACTGTTTAATACAAATATTGCTTTTAAGCCTAAACCCCAGTGATAACCCCAATTGCTTAAAACAGAGACATAGTTGATAGGCTCTTTTTAGTGATTATGAAGGAAGATGACTATATTGGAACCAGATCCCAAACCAGATATCAGAATTGGAGATTATTTAAGGTCAAACACTGAATGCCATTTGTACTTTTGATAAAGTACATATTGATTGTATTGATGGATTTGTCCCGATCAAAATCTTTGTCTGAAGCTATCTTTGTTTCAGATCCATAAGTGTTTATCATAAGTGATGCCCCTTTAATGATTTTTAGTAAAGTTTAGATTTGCTCCTGTCATTTTGTGTGGCTTGAATACAATGATTTTTCTTTAAAAACATTTAAACATGTTCATCAATTTTCATCTTTCAAAAAAATCAAAGTAATACCCAATTAACAGTATGTGTTTTACTGGCTGGAGAGAGCATTTCTGTCACTAAATTGGGCACAGGCCACCTTTGAAGGTATACATCGTGGGTCCCTCCTAAAGGGGAAAAACTAAAGTCCCCATGTAAGTAGACACGTGGAAGTCTGAGTGTAGACGGACATCCGGTGTCCCCCACTTTTCCCGGGGCTCCTACCAGGCAGCTCCAGAAGCAATTTCCATTGCCTGCTTGTTTAAGGTAATTACACCATGCGTTTCTTCCCTGCTGGCTCTGCTGAAGCAGAAAATACTTCATCATTTACTTCAGTCCTGAGAATAAAGCAAAAAATCTGGAACATAAACACCATTTCTTCTTTGCATTCAAAGGCCGGGCTCAGGGTGAATTTGTGAATAACAAACCAAAGTTGGCAATCACGCTAATAAGTACGAAGCCGCCGGGAGAGGTGTCCTGCAGTGGCCTGAAACTGAAGGGGCGCCCGGGTTTTTGTCCTCTTGTTGGTAAATATCAGCCCTTTATTTACATACAGTTGTTCAGTTTCAAAAGATATTCAAAGCCTGGGTAGTTTCTGCATTTGCTTTATAGGGGAAGGGATACGTATGGGAATTTTTAAAGGGATTTCACCCTAATTAAATCTATACTGCCTGGAGAGAGTTGTAGGTTGCAACAGGGAAAGGAGACGCATGAGACCAGCAGGTCAGGGCTGTAAACAGGCGCTTTCTTTCTGAAATCAGAATTACCTGAGTTCGTATTCATCATCGACAGTCTCAGGCTCAGAGAAATCCCAGGGCCAGGAGCCTTTGGGTTTAAGACGAGAACTTTGAACTCTCCATTTCAAAAACAGAGTTTCTCCTCCTCGTCGTAGTTAGCAAAAGCATCTGATGTGAAGCATTTCCATTCAAACTCTCCAGACTTTAAACATTTTCCATTTTAAGCTCCTAGCAATGAAAACCTCTGGTAATGAGTTCCCTGCCCCCGACAGAAGTCCTGCATCCAATTTGTACTCTTTCCTGGTGAAATGGTTTACAAGTCTGAGAGGAAAAAAATCCAAAGGAATGCTCTAGAGAAGGAATGAAGTGCTATCATTGAAATCTTTATTTATGGGAAGAGAAAGAGCTAAAACATTACCTCAGAATGCAAGATTACAACATCAGTCGGATATAAAGTAAATCTATTCTAGTGGTGAAACATCAGAAACCCATAATCCTTTCTCAAAGCCCTTTTGTTATTTTAATGTCTGACAAATTATGCTTTTTTTAAGAAGAAAAACACTTAGATTTGAGAGGTTTCTTTTGCTCCAGTAAAAGTAATTTCACTGATTTAAAAAGTTTTAATTTTCTGTGACCCAGACTTTACTGTGCTGGCCAAGCATATGCACACGGTTAAGGTAATTTTTAGCTTCAATAGAATTGGTCGCAGTGACCACCAAAATGGGCTTCAAGTTGCTATGACAAAGGTAGCCTAAAAAGTACTTAAGTTAAGCGGGACATTTTTGGTTGCTAATTCGAAACTTTTGCCTTTTATAGTTTTTTTTTTATTATTATTTAAGTGGCTGAGGATAGATGAGTAAATTGCAATAATTTACTGTATTTTCTCTCTCTTTATGTCAGGTATTTCATAAGGATTCTGGTTACTTATCTCCTAAATGACTCTTTAAAGACTGGTAAGAAACAAGGAAATTGTGAAGAAAATTGGGCAAATGGCAAAAAATAAAATAAAATGAAATAAACCTGTTTCTCTGCAGGAGCTCTTTCAGGGAAGTCATCATGGGAAGCCCGTGAGAGGGGGTGGGGCTGGAGAAGGGAGGTGGCTTCTCTGTGTTGACCCTGGCTCCAGGCTAGATATAAAGCTGAGGAAGATGGGGTCCACTCTCCTGGAATGAATACAGTGTGCACATTGACACACTATAGTGTGGCAGATGATGGGAGTGAAAGCAGCTACCAAGAGCTCTCTTTTTAAAATATATTAACAATTTGACCCTTTCTTAATGACTCAGAGTTGGAGGTTAACCAACAGAAATTTATTGAGTGTCTAATACATGCTCTGGTCATGGGCTCTATTGGGGAAAAAAAACAAACACTCTGGCACTCATGGAACTTATATTCCAAAGAGAGTAGTCAAACAAAAGCTATAATACAAGATAGAAAGATGACTGACAGATTGAAAGGCAGGTAGATAGATAGATAATTGACAGAAGATAGATAAAGTGAGGATGGATAGATAAATAGATAGACAGATAGACAGATAGACAGATAGATAATTGGTAGATAGATAATAGATATAAATAGATAGATAGGTAGATAGATAGATAATTGGTAGATAATAAATAGATGATAGATAAACTGGTAGATAGATGATAAGTAGGTAGATAGATAGACGATAGGTAGATAGATAGATAGATAGATGACAAGCAGTATGTCCAAAGCTGATGAGTACTATGGGAAAGTTCTAAGAGCCAGGATGGGAAGTAACCGAGAATAGAGTTGCTGGGGGGGTGTCGCTGAGGTTGGGGACATTGCACAGAGACATGAAGCAGTTGAAGAGTCAGGCCAGCAGAGGCCTGGGGAAGAGCATTCCAGGTAGAGGCAACAGCGAAAACAAAGCCCTCAGTTCAGGAGGAGATTATGAATATTGGGTTATTCATAACTATACAAAACAACAAACCTCAGGGTCAGTGTAAGGTTTTGAGCTCCTCTACTAAGTGACCTCAGGCTTCATTGTATAAATTCCTAACTCTGAGTTTCCTTATCTCTTTCCTCCAGGTCAGCCCCCCTTCTACATCAACTCAATCTTTCCCTGCCCCAGAAATGAGCACCTGCCTCCTTTTCATCTGTTAGATCTGAAGTCATGTGATTTAGGAAAACAGATGAGCAAACCTGTTAGACTTGGGTCTACGGAAGATTGGTGGTGCCCAGGGTGAGGGTCTGTCCGTACCGCGAAGAACCCCATCACTTTAGTGCCTGGGTGTCCCTTTGTCTTTTACACTGTGAACGTCTTCAAGCTGGGGCCACGTGGTACCCTGTCTGTGTTCTTTCATACCCTGCTAGCACTGGCACCTTGTGCTGTAGGATAAGTAGATGCCCCACGAAGGCATGAGTCAACTTTGAGATCTCTTTTTGTCTCTTCAAATGCCTTTTCCCTTCCTTCATGGTTCTTATCACTTGTGGATGCCAGATGAGTGAGTGTTGGGGTGAACACGAGCGTGCTTGTTTAGAGCAGCGTTTTTCACCAGAGCATTTTCCAATCCATGACCTCACTTGGATTCTAACAACAGCCCTATGAAGTACATGGAGAAAACGCTATTAGCAGCAACCTCTAGATGGGTTGGCAGATGGAAAGAAGCTAAGTGATCCACACCACAGTGACAGGCAGACCCCACTAGGTCAAGGGGTCCTGAGTTCGCACGTGGCCTGGGGCTATCTCCAGAATGGACAATAACAGCTGCAACAGCAGAGGCTTGGAATTCCTCCAGAAACGTGTGAACTGGAGGACCAGCTTAGCTCCAGTCAAAATGTAAATTCCCAGAATTCACTCAGGAATGAACCTGGTAGGCGCAGCCTATGGGAAACGTTTCTAGAAATAGGTGTAGGGGCCGAGGTGCTGGGGAATCGGGGGTCGAGAGTGCTGGCCTGGGCTTGGCCACCAATGTGCGAGAAGGCACAGCAGTTCCACTCTCTGAGCCTCTGTTTCCTCAGCTATAAGAAGAGAGGTGTTCTAGACTAGCTTTCTCAGAGTGGAGGGGGGCAGCTAGGCGGTTCCCTGAGAGAACAGAGCATCTGCTGAGGCAAGCTCTGTGAGCATGACCCTCCCCGCTTCCCTTCTCTCTCCATCCCTCAATTCAGGTGGGCAGCAGTACCCAGCTAACATTCAGTAACACTATTTTCACTGAATTTATGTTTACATTTTCTTTCTACTTACAGCAAAGGATGCTGATTTTTCATCTTTAATAGGAATATCAAGATTCCTTTCAAAATAAATGGGTTTAATTAAACATAGTGATTTATTCAGAGAAAAATGTTAGGTAAATAACATTATAGGTGGGACACAGATGTTGCAAGATAATGTGTGTAGTTTAGGAGTGAGCGATGTTTGGGAAACCTGGGTCAGAGAGTCCCGAGGATTCTTGTACTTTGCAAAGCAATACAGAAGGGTGGTCATGAGCTCGGGCTCTGAACTGCCTGGGTCTGCATTCCTGGCTCTGCCATTTACACCTGGATAAACTTGGGCAGATTACTTAATCTCTCTGTGCCTCGCTTCTCTTATCTGGGAAATAGGAGTAAGAGTGCGCCTACAGCAAGAGGTTGCTACATATTAGCATTTAGAAGAGTGCCTGGCTCAGTGTAAGCACTATATGAGTGCTTCCTCTTATTATGGCCTCTAGCGGTCCTTGGTTGGACCACAAGCCAAGGGCTTTTGGAAGAGGGAGGTGGGCCCCAGTGACTGCGTCCATATTCAATGGCTTTCCAGGGCCGCTTGCTCATACCTACTGTTTCCTGTCCCTGAACACATAACCTCAGTGTCCCTCACTCACTCACTCTTCCTGTTGAAAAGCGAGTGAAGCTTTCCATAAATAAAGGAGGTGGAGCAGAGTCCATCTGGCTCTGTCCTCAATCCACACAGAATGAATAGTACAAAGGTGCTCAGGTGTTATTTTTCTTCTCATCGTTTATCTGAGATCCCTGCGAAGAGTCAGCTGTGAGCCACATGTTAAGTCATCTCCCGAGCCAAAGAGAAAGAAAGAAAAGAAGGAGTATGAAGTTAGAGCTGCAAAAAGGGCAGCGCACCCACTCGCTGTCCTCTGCGGGCTTTTCCCTCATACCCGCCACCCTGCTCTGAGTCACACTCTCTGTTTCTTTGTGACAAACCCTGTTGGTTTCCCTCTCCAAGGCTGGCACTGCAGCATCTTCTGAGACACGACTGAGGCCCCAGGATGTGGCCTGACCTTGCAGGTGGCCTTGTGCAGAACCTCAACTGCGTCTCGATATACAACTGGTCTACCCCAGCCCATCTCCACTTTGGGGGCCACAGAGGCAGCCCCAGGATGTTCCTGGGAAATCCAGTTACTTTCTTCTGGTGCAAATTCACCACATTCTCCTGGGGTCAAATGTACAGGGAGGTCTATTCTAAGCAGGTCGAATTTTCATTTATAATTTACTACCCAACACTCCTCAAACAAGTGAGTGAGATGCTCCCCACCTATCTGCATTCTCTGGCAGCAGAGAGCAGATAACTGTTAATAGACTGGCCTGGGAAGTTTATTTAAAAGGAAAGTTAATTGTATTCTTTTCTAGGGAGGTGTGAAGATGCTTGGGTAGCTTGGTTGTGGCATATACACCCCATCAGCAAGCATCCTGACGGTGATCCCAAGCAGTGACAGGAAACAGGGAGCCACCTGCCACCCACACGTTGTGCAGAGAAGGTCACTGTGTAGATCAGGATCTTTCCAGTAGGGTAGAAGCTTCTGGCTTCTGGAATTGCTATTCTGAGCACAGTAGCAAGCAAACTGCCGCCACCTCTCTTAGCTTCCTCCTATTCTTCATATTTCCACTCCCACTCCCACAAAACAATTGCAAAAAGCCGTGGTGGCAGAATTTAGTGTGATCAAGGGGCAGGAAAATACAGTGCTTACAAGTGTGGCTTCTGAAGCCAGGCTGCCTGAGTTTCAATTCTGGCTTTTCTCCATACTAAGTGAATGACATTGGGCAAATTACTTAAACTCTTACTACCTCAGTTTCCTGGTCTATAAAATGAGTGTAATAGCACCTACCTCATAGGGTTGTTGGGAAGTTTAAATACATGTAAAGCACTTTCAGCAGTGTCTATAACATAGCAAGACAGGATAAATGTTAGCAATTACTGTTTACTGAAATTCTTCCACTAGGCAAGTATCTCATACACTGAGTGTAGTAGTCAGCCTCCAAGATGGTCCCCAAAGCCTCTAAGATGGTCTCCTGGCGTTCATGTTTTTGCATTGTTCCTTTCACATTGAATGGGGACGCAACCACTAGAACACTGAGGAAATGATGGAGTGTGACTTCTGAGGGTGGGTTGTAAACATCATTGCACCTTCCACCTTGCACTCTCTTCCAACAGCCATCATACGAAGGCTGGAGGATCCACTTCCAAAGTGGCTCATGCACGTGGCTGACAAACTAATGCTGACTGTTTGCAGGAGGTCTCGGCTCCTCCCCACACGGACCTCCCCATAGGGCTACTTGAGTGTCCTCACAGCATGGCAGCTGGCAAGCGCACCTGAGTAAGTGATCCAAGAGAGTGCATACGGCTAACACTGTTGTCTTATCTTACACTTAATTTCTTATTCTCAAAAGTCCATATTTTCTCCAATTTTATTACAAGTATCAAGCAGAAGCTATCTAAAAGCTTTGTTTCCTTAGCTAAATGTTTTTCAAAAGAATTAGCTTCTGCATCTTCAGGCAATGTTCCCTTCTGTTTTTTTTAAGCTATAGGCTTGTCTTTTTTTTTTTTTTCTCAATCAATTGCCCCCAATTCTCTCTTCCTTTCTTCCTTCTTTCCTTCCCTCCTTCTTCTTTTCTTCCTTCCTCCTCCTCCTGCTCCTCTCCTTCCTCCTTTCTTACCCAGGAATAAAGAAGGGCTCTATCCATCTTAGCTGTTATCCATGTTTGCTTCTAACACAGTAGGTGGACTTGTCCTGACCCTTCATTTAACAGCTCTCTTGCTTTCTGATAGACCCTTTCTTCCAGAGCTTGTGGGAGGTTGGTATCAGTTAGTTCTGCTGTGTAACAAACCACCCAACTTTCAGTGGCTTAAAGTATCAATGATTTATAATTGCTCACATCTGTGGATCCACTTGGATTTGGCTGATCTAGGCTGGGCTCAGCTGAGGCCTCTGCTTCAGACATCTTGGCAGCTCTCATTGCAGGACTGCTGGTTGGTTAGAGCAACCCACTCCATATGTCTCTCAACCTCCTTTGACATCCTGCCTAAGGTAGGCATGTTTTTCTTATAGTGATGGTAGAGGTACCAAACAACACATAGGTACACAAGCTCAGGATCAGAGCTGTCACATGTCACACTGTCCTCTCACCCATATATAACAAAAACAGGTCACATGGCCAAACCAAAATTCAAGGAGCATGAAACTATATTTCCCCACTCTGTTCTTGGAGATGGTGGGAGAACTACAAAGTCACTAGGAAAGGATGAATGCAGGGAAGGGTAAGGAATTGGGGCCAATAATGCAATCACCCACAGTGGTTCAAAGATAAACAAGAGACCTCTTGACTTGGGGTCCGCCTTTAAGGATTCAACAGAAAAGACTGAAAAGGGATGGTATGAGAGGAGGAAGGGTATCAAGGGGAAGACATCAGTGAAGAGCAGCCCAGTTGAGCTCCACCAATCTCTGTCCTTGCTCGGGGCCTCATCCCATCCTCCCAGGATTGCTCAAGCCTGCTATTACCACAGCCTCTCATGGAGCCAACCTGGTTCCAACCTACTGATTCTTTCTCTTGGAGTCTGCAAGGAAAAAGCATGCAGTGTTGATTTCCAAGCCAGTCCAACCAAGCCCATTAGACCCTTCCGTCTGCATGTGGATCAGCTCTTACATGTCTGAGCACATTTCTTGACTATGACTTCCTGGAAGCTTCACTGTTTTTAATTGCAAATATGTGCTCCCCAACTGGTACAATGAACAACTCCCTAATGGGCTTCATTATGGCAATGGGCAGAATTTTTTGTACAGAAGAAAAATAATTTCCCTGGAGGACAGAGCTCAGCCTACATTCTGTATCCCAAGGATTTGGTCTCCACTCCCCATCATCCCAGGGAATGGCATTCACTGTCTGCTTTGGACACGCAGACTTTTGGCCGAGCTCTTCAAAGAAAACCACATCTAATGCGACTTGTGTGTTCTACCTGCTCAGGAAATCACGGAGAAAAATACAATGTTATCTAATCCAGGAGTCAGCCAACTTTTCTATAGGAGGCCAGATAGTACATACTTCATGTTTTATGGGCCATCTGGGCTCTGTTGCAACCTCTCAACTCTGCCCTTGTAGCATGAAAGCAGCTATGGACAATAGGTAAACAAGTGGGCGTGGCTGTGTTCAATAAAACTTTGTTTACACAAACAGCTGGCTGGTCAAATGTGGTCCATGGGCCAGGCTAGAACTGGCTGACCTCTGCTGCGCACACCTATACCATGGCCGTGGGCTTTTGGTGCCATGCTTCTTGGAGGGGCGACACTCAGCTGGGATGCCCCCATATGAGTGTGCTGAGTGTTGGATGCCCATACCTTCCTGGTGGTTAAATAGCTTGAATATCATGCTTGCTTGTGTTTTCTTTGTTTGTTTGTTTATATTCAAGACTTCCTACAAAAGCAACCTGAGACTGGAGACCTTGAGTCACCCATCTTGTAACCTCAGTGACTTCCCAACTCAGCCCTTGTACAACAGAAAAGTAGTTGTAATAAATGAATGAGGCCCAGAGAACAGAAGTGACTTGACCAAGGTCATACAGTCTAATACAGAGGTCCAGTTCTGCTCCCACTATGCTTGCAGTCCAGTGGGGGAGACAGACACAGAGCAAGGAATGACAGCAGAATATGCTAAGGCTCATGGTGGAGGTGGTGCAGAACCACATGGTGCACAGGACAGGGCACCTGGTCAGGACACTGAGTCAGGGAAGGCTTCTCAAGGGAGGGACATCTAATCTGAGCTCTGGAGGATGAGTAGGAGGAAGCTAAGTCCCTGTGATTCCTTGGACCTTGTCATTAAGAAGGAAAGTGGAGAGAAGATGTTCAGGATAATAGGGTCTGAGCTAAGAAGGGTGAGGTAGTGAGTTGGGCATCAGAAGCATGTAACAGGTAAATTAGGGAATTTTCCCTGGGCAAAGAGGCTTCCCCAAGGAGCACTCACACCCTGGCCTTCCCCCATCCCAGATCAGATACCGTTGCATGCCTGGAGGCCAGGGTTGCTATCTCTAAGGCTGGTGGTCAGACTCATGACCTAGAAGCTGCAGCTGCCCCTCCACTGTCTGACCACCCAGTTCCGAGGGGATCTGGATGGAATCTCTCTACCCACACCCACCAGCGTCCAAGAGGTTCACCCCAGAGCCTCATGACTGGGGGACAGAGCCATTCTACATGACCTGCATAGAGTCAGACCATGGCATTGGCTGCTCTGGAGGCCCCATAGCCCCAGGACGGGAAGAACAATTGCTGGGTCCTGCTGCACTTCCCACGGCATCAGTGCCCTGACATGATGCTGTCTTCTGGATCACACACCAGCAAACACTGTGGTGGTGCAGGTACCAAGAGTTCAAGAGGCCTGAGTGAAGGGAAGAACATTCGCTGGCTGTAACAACAGGCACAGAACACAGCCGGTCCTGACCAGATCCTAGAAGCCCTTTCAATCCTGAGATCCTTTTCTTGCTCTTGACCTGAAACATCATGTGAGTAGCTTTTTTCTTGGAGTTAGAGAGGAGCAGTGGAGATGCAGAGCATCTCTGCAGAGATGCAGAGGGTTCTGAACCACTTCTGACTTGGAAGATGGGAGTATTAACCTTCAACACTTGCTAGAACAGGAAGCAAGATGACCATATCCACATGGAAACAATCAAAGGCCAGTGGTATTTTTCCCTGAGGGTGAATCCAGCTTTAAGAGACACAGATCTGAGACAGGGGCAGATGAAAAAACCTTACCTGGCCTGAAAGAGAGAAGAAATGCTCTGCTGGACCATTTCTAGAAAATATACTGGAAATCGAATATATATATATATATATATATATTTTTTTTTTTTTAAATCCGTCTATAACTGAACTAGAACTCTTAATGTAATTTGCTTTTTAACAAAAGGAGTTGGAGTTCTGCTATTTGGCCATACTTTTGGAATTCGCTTTAAAGTTAGACATTAGCCCATGTTGGCAATACGTCGGGGAACCCCAGGGACACTAACACGTTTCGAGTTAGCAGCCTGACTGGGATATCCCTAGCTCCAGGCCAGTCCTTGACGGAGAATCACAACTCTGCTTTCACATATTCCACTTTGGCTTTGCCCCGTGCAGAGCCACAGCTGTGTCCATAGTAATGACCCCTCGGCTGCATCTCCTAAATGAGGAATCTGGCCCTCTCTGACCCCAAGAGGCTGTGCTGCCGTTGCCCACCCAAGAGTTCAGACCCTCCCTTGGGAATCAGGCCACTGCTGTCAAAGTCCATGTAAAGAGAACAAGGTTCACAGACTCTGGACCACAGAGGAAAAGGTTCAACATACGCATTGCAAACATATTGCAGACAGCACCGGGAGAAAAAGCAGTGTGGGGCTGTCTCCCTCTACTACTGCACTCTGTGTCTGAAACTTTTCAAACAAGTGTTATTTTCTAGAGTATCCAAGTATATCCGAAAACCCAGCCAACACGGTCTCAAACATATGAGGATTTCTGTGGCCCATGGAGCAACAGGTAGAAGCAACAGGTGTAGAAGGAAATTCCTGGTGTAACTGCTCAAGGAATTCATCAAGGGCACACAGCCTTCTGTCGTTCTGCTCCTCGGTCCTGTAGACGTCAAACCAGCCATCGCTGTTACAAGATAACCATGGTACTTTCCACATACAGGAGGAGAAAGATGAGAGGCTGAAGACCAAAAGCCTTCTCCGTGGGAAGTTTGTTTCCCAACATTTTATTTTGAAAAAAGAATTCTAACATATGGCAAAGTTGGAAATATTTTACAGGAAGCATTTGTATATCCAGCAGCTAGATTCCACCATTAACGTTTTCCCATATTTGCTTTATCACATTTCTTTCCAGCTCTCCAGCTCTCTATCCATCCATCAATTCACAGGATTGATTTTTGAGGCATTCCAAAGTAAACTACAGACATCGGTACACCTCCCTCTGGCGAGGTTTTTCCCTGTCGATTCGTTGGCCAGAAATGCATCACGTGGCCACCTGGCTGCAATGAAGGCTGGGAGATGATGTATTTAACATCAGGTTATATAAGTAAGAAAGAAATGGCACTAGACATTGGGCAGGCAACTAGCAGTGTCTGCACAGCAGGCACAGCTCTTTATACGGTTTGGCTTCACTAGACTTTTTACCTCTCTTACCTGAAGATGCACCCAGAGCTGAACACTGATGTGGAAGAACCGATGGGGAGCCCTTGGGGCTGAGCCCACACGGTTTGATGGCTTAACCTCTGGCACATTCAGCAGCTGTCCTCTTTAGGGACACAGACGGACTGAGGAACAGCCCCTTTCCCCCTTTGACAGCTGTTGGTCCTGTTCTCAATCTTGTTATCTCAAACAGCTCATTGGAAGGTGGGGAGATCCATACTGGTGAATATTTACATGGTCAAATTACACCTATCCCATGTTTCTGGTGATGCTTCCAGAAACTCAGTCACCCAAAATGTAGGTATAAACCAGGGTAGAATTGTGTAACTCTACTTTCTGTAAATATATTGTGCAGAAAGAGTGAATCCTGGGACAAGAGTTAGGGAGCTTGGGTTCTGGTCTCAGCTCTGTAGCTAACCATCATGTCATCTCCATCAGTTCACTCCTTTCTGGGCCTCCTTTCCTTTGTTGGGGACGTAATCTATGTAAACTAACAAACAGCCCTCACTGCTGAGCCGTTCTCTATTCTACGCCTGGGATGATTTTATCACAACCACATGATCGTCATCTTTAAGGATTGATAAGTCTATGCAGTGGAACAGACCCCATTTCTTTACCCTGCAAGCCATCATGTTGGTAATTACAAGTAACATAAGACAGCAACTAGACAGTGTGTGGCAAGAAATGACAGCCTAATAGAGAAAGGAAATAAAAGTACAAAAGTGCAGCCATATGGGGACATTTAGTGAAGGTGTGAAAGCTCTACACACAGCTGCCCCGTGGACATCTGCACCACCATACGAATCTATAAATGATGATTCTAGTGATTACGCGGAACCATTACAAGGTCTCAATTATGTTCAGTTAAATCTGGTTAAGAAGACAGAGGCGTTTGTAACTCATTTGAGAAATATTTCCATAAAATGTTTATTTTCAACGTTATTACACTTAGGTCACCTGGATAACTCGTATGTTTTGTTTCATCTCCCCGTGATGCAGGATACACCGCATCCTGTCGACTATGTCCTACATACAGAGTTATAAATGCACTCACTTGTTTACTCAATAGCTAGAATGCCACGTCCGTGTGAAGTGCTGTGAGCCCATGAGAGGTATATAAAGGGTCATGGAGAATTAAAGGAGGGATAGACGGCCAACTTGAATTTCATGAAGGCAATGGCCCATCCTCCATACTTGTAATAGCTGCAGAGCAACTCATGTACAGTGATGGGTGAGGCTCTCCTGGAAGAATGGGGGAAGGTCCAGGAGTCCAGGAGTGTGAAGGGGGTTTCCAGGTGAGAGTGGGTTTGCTGTGGCCAAAGGAAAGGTGGATTATGAGTGATGTGAAAACATATGTGAATGTTCTTGGCAATAAAATAATATTGACTTTTACTTATAGACTGTGAGACATCATAAAATTTATGACAGGATCAGAGTTGTGCCTTGAGAAGAACGTTCTGGAAGCAACGTGTAGGCTGTACTGGCACAGAGAAATGTTGGGACAGCAAGACCCAGTATGTGGCTATTGAAATAGTTAAATTAAAAATGAATGAGAGGTTCCATGCAAAGACTTGTGCACAAATTTCATAGCAGTTTTAGTCACAATAGCCCCAAACTAGAAACAAACCCTTCAGCCAAAGAATGGCTAAACAAATTGTTTATCCACACAATGGAACACTACTTAGTAATACAAAGGAACAACGGTATGTGCAAAACATTTATGAATCTCAAAATCATTATGCTGAGTAAAAGAAGCCAGACAAAAAGAGTAAATTTTTTTTAAATACATTTATTTATTTTGGCTGCATTGGGCCTTCATTGCTGCGCACGGGCTTCTCATTGTGGTGGCTTCTCTTGTTGCGGAGCATGGACTCTAAGCGTGCAGCCTTCAGTAGTTGTGGCTCGCTGGCTTCAGTAGCTGTGGCTCACGGGCTCTAGAGCACAGGCTCAGGAGTTATGGCGCACAGGCTTAGTTGCTCTGCGGCATGTGGGATCTTCCTGAACCAGGGATCAAACCCATGTCCCCTGCATCGGCAGGCAGATTCTTAACCATTGCGCCACCAGGGAAGCCCCAAAAGAGTAAATATTGTATGATCCCATTTATATAAAATTCTAGAAAATGAAAACTAATTTCTAGTGCTAAAAAGCAAATGGGTGGTTGTTTGGGACACTAGAAGGAGGCTTGGACTGCAAATGGAGCACAAGGAATATTTGGGGTAATGGAAATGTTTCGTATCTTAATTGTGGTAGAGGTTTTACAGGCATATACTTCTGTTAAAACTAATGGATTGCACATTTTAAACGGGTGCAGTTTATTATACAGATATCACATTTCGTGAAGTTGATTTAAAAAACTAAGAGAGATTTCTGGACAAAAATGGTGGATGGAACTTATCTACTTTCATTCCTTCCACCATAATACTAAAACCATCTTTTAAAGGCACATATCTACAAGGACAGTAAATAGAAAAAGAGTCATTAGCAACCAAGTTAATAGAAGCTGGAAACAATGAAGAAACCTGAGATGATTGGATCCTCAGGGGCTGATGAGAAAAGCCAAGACCCACTCACTGCACAAAGGGTAAGAAATTCTAATGGCTCCAGTTACCTCTAGATGTGGGGGTGAAGGGAGGCTGGAAAAGTAAGGAGGATTGATCGAAAATCTGTTTTTAAGCATTTCGCTTTTTTTGCGGTACGCGGGCCTCTCACTGTTGTGGCCTCTCCTGTTGCGGAGCACAGGCTCCAGACGCGCAGGCTCAGTGGCCATGGCTCACGGGCCCAGCCGCTCCGCGGCATGTGGGATCTTCTCGGACCGGGGCACGAACCCGTGTCCCCTGCATCGGCAGGTGGACTCTCAACCACTGCGCCACCAGGGAAGCCCAAGCATTTGGCTTTTAAGCTGATATCCTTCCCCACCCTCTCCCTGGAGAAGATGAACAGGATGTCTTGGGACTGAGAGATATTAGACATGGTAGAGGGAGGGAAAACATATACCAGGCCAGGGTGATAAGGGAAGGTACACATGCTGGAAGTTGAGATGCCTACCCATTGACTCATTTAGGTCCCACAAAGCTGGTAGCCAAGACTTCAACCTTTAAGGAGAAAGTGGTGGCATCTATGGAGAATTTGACTGGTCTGAAAGGAAAGACCTAAAACACTGTCATTGAAATCACAGCCCAGTTAGACCATCCTACCTAGATAAGGCTGTGGTGTTTGAGCTCCCCACATGCCCTCAGAGCTTTAAATCAGCATGTCATCTCTCCACTCTTAAATATAACCAGACAACCAAGGATTATAATGCAAAAGAAGAAAACCAAACAAATGAACATAAATAAGCAATTTGGTCGAAACAGATAATTTGCAATTAGAAGTAAACCTCTGAGACCTAAGATACTGCAACCATAAAACAAAAACAGATTACTATAAAAAGGGAGATTCTGAGAATTGTAAAAAGAGCTCTAAGAATTTAAAATAGAGCAGAAATGAAACCCTCAATTGAAAACTTGGAAGATGATAATATTATCTTAAAAACAAACCTTAAAAAACAAAGAATGAAAGCAAAAGCAAAACAAGAGATTCTAGAAAGAGAGGTGGATTTTTTCTGTAAGAAAGGGAAAAAAATCAAAATATTTTAAGAAAGTTTCCCATAATTGACAAACATTAGTTGGTAAAATTGAATGGGCCCAGGACAGTGAATGAAAAAGACCTTGCAAAGACATATGAACATGAGCTTCCAGAACACAGGAGACAGAGAGAAGAGATTACAAGCTTCCAGAGAGAATGAAAAAAGAAGAAAAGAAAAAGCAGTTCACCCACAAGGAATCAAGAATCACGATGCCTTCAGATTTCTCAACAGCAATACCAGAAGAGAGAAAGTAATGGAATAAGGCCTTCAAAATTCAGAAGGAAAATTAATACCAACTTATAATTTCAAACTCAGTCTATTATTCAATTACAGGGTAGAATAAGGCAATTTCAATCAGGCAAGTTCTCAGAAAAATTTTTCTTCTCTGCACCCTTTCTTAGAAATGTCTCGAAGATGAGTGCCACCAAAACAGGAGATTAAGAAAGAGGAAGATGTTGGGCTTCCCTGGTGGCGCAGTGGTTGAGAGTCCGCCTGCCGACGCAGGGGACACAGGTTCGTGCCCTGGTCCGGGAAGATCCCACATGCCGCGGAGCAGCTGGGCCTGTGAGCCATGGCTGCTGAGCCTGCGCTTCCAGAGCCTGTGCTCCGCAACGGGAGAGGCCACAACTGTGAGAGGCCCATGTATCCCCGCCCCCCCACAAAAAAAAAAAACAAGAGGAAGATGTGGAGTGCAGGTAATAAGAGCTCAACACGGGAGGGAGATGAGGGAAATTCCTAGGATGATGATGTGGGGAGATTTCAGAATGATACCTCTGGTCTGCAATTAATAGTTGTTTTTCCTATTAGGAGCTTAGAGCCCAAATGGTATCTCTTGTTTATTAAAAGATTTTTTAAAAGCCCAAAACCAAAATCCTAACCTCTGAGGCATTTTTTTGTGCAAAATAAATTACTCAAGAGCTTATTAGAAATGCAGATTCTGTTGCCTCCATTCCAATGGGGCATCAGGAAAATGCAGTTTGACCAGTTAACTTCAGTAAAGTACAGATGGTTCATGACCACATCTGCAGAACATTTGTCTAAACAATAACACTAACAGCTGAGTAAATGTAAACATGGTTATGGCCTGCCAGTATATCTACTCTTTTCTAAATTGAGATATAATTCACATAAATGAATTTCACCATTTTAAAGTTTAGATAGAGTTCCGTGGTTTTTAGTGTATCCACAGAGTTGTACAACCATCACCACTGTCTAAATCCAGAACATTGTCATCACCCCCAAAAGAAACCCTGTATCCCTTAGCAATTACTCCCCATACCCCGCTTCCCTCCTTGGCAATTACTAATCTACTCTCTGTCTCCCTGGATTTTCCTCTTGTGGATATTTCAAATGAATGGAATCATATGTGGCCTTTTGTATCTTGCTCCTTTGACTTAGCATAATGCTTTCAAGGTTCTTCTAGGTTGTTGCATGTATTAGTACTTAGTTGCTTTTTATGGCTGAATAATATTCCATTGTGTGGATCTATGACCTTTTGCTTATCCATTCATCAGTTGAGGGACATGTGGGTTGTTTCCATCTTTTGGCTATTGTGAATAATGCTGCAATGAACATTAAATATTGATCTTTAGTGCCAAATTCTCTGGCTGCAAGATGTATTTATTGCCATCCTATTGTTTGGGTTATTATCCCCCTAAAATTCCCCTGGTCAAAAATGCTTTATCCTTTCCTAACAAAATATTATTTAATGAGATGATTATAACAATGTATCAAAGTTCTAAAAAACCAAAAAATGACAGGGATTTGTGTTTAGATATTTTTCATAGCAATGACTTTTTTTTTTTTTTTTTTTTTGCTGTACGTGGGCCTCTCACTGTTGTGGCCTCTCCCGTTGCGAAGCACAGGCTCCAGACACACAGTCTCAGCGGCCATGGCTCACGGGCCCAACCGCTCCGTGGCATGTGGGATCTTCCCAGACCGGGGCACGAACCCGTGTCCCCTGCATCGGCAGGCGGACTCTCAACCACTGCGCCACGAGGGAAGCCCGACAAGTATAATATTATTCTAAAATAATTTTGCTAATGGATCATCAACTGAACCATGCTTATAAAATACTGGGTTGGCCATAAAGTGCCTTCAGTTTTGTTTTTTTTAATTTACTTATTTATTTATTTTTGGCTGCGTTGGGTCTTCGTTGCTGCATGGGGTCTTCATTGCTTCTCTAGTTGTGGCGAGCAGGGGCTACTCTTCATTGTGGTGCGCGGGCTTCTCATTGCAGTGGCTTCACTTGTTGAAGAGCATGGGCTCTAGGCACGCGGGCTTCAGTAGTTGTGGCTCACGGGCTCTAGAGCACAGAGTCAGTAGTTGTGGCACATGGGCTTAGTTGCTCCACGGCATGTGGGATCTTCCCGCACCAGGGATCAAACCCACATCCCCTGCGCTGGCAGGCGGATTCTGAACCACTGTGCCACCAGGGAAGTCCCAATGCCTTTGGTTTTTTAAATAAAAATAAAAGACACATTCTTCGTTTTCACCAAGAACTTTATTGAATAACGTATTCACCATTTTGTTCCACTACTACCTTCTGCCATTTTTCAGGCAACTTCTTAATTCCATCTTCCCGAAACTTTTTTATCTTTTTGAGCAAAGAACTGTTCCAGGTGCCTTTTACAGTCTTCCAGGGAATTGAATTTTTTTCCATTAAGAAAATCTTGTAAAGACCGAAATAAATGGAAATCTGAAGGTGCAATGTCTGGTGAATACGGCAGATGAATCAGAACTTCCCAGCCAAGCTGTAACAGTTTTTGCCTGGTCATCAAAGAAACATGCGATCTTGCGTTATCCTGATGGAAGATTATGCGTTTTCTGTTGACTAATTCTGGATGCTTTTTGTCGAGTGCTGCCTTCAGTTGGTCTAATTGGGAGCAGTACTTGCTGGAATTAATCGTTTGGTTTTCCGGAAGGAGCTCATAATAGAGGACTCCGTTCCAATCCCACCATATACACAACATCACCTTCTTTCACTGAAGATCGGCCTCTGGTGTAGTTGGTGATGGTTCATTTCGCTTGTCCCACGATCTCTCCCATTCCACATTATTGTACAGTATCCACTTTTCATTGTCTGTCACAATTTGTTTTAAAAACCGAAAGTTTTCATTATGTTTCAGTAGAGAATCGCATGTGGAAATACGGTCAAGAAGGTTTTCTTCGCTTAACTTCTGTGGAACCCAAACATCAAAGTGACTCACATAACCAAGCTGGTGCAGATGATTTTCAGCACTTGATTTGGATATTTTGAGTTTGTCGGCTATCTCTCGCGTGGTATAACGTTGATTGTTCTCAATTATTGTTCCGATTTGATTGCTATCGACTTCAACTGCTCTACCCGACCATGGAGCATCGTCCAGCGAGCAATCTCCAGCACAAAACTTCACAAACCACTTTTGACACATTCGATCAGTCACAGCACCTTCTCCATATGCTGCACAAATCTCTTTTTGCATTTCGGTTGTGTTTTTACCTTTCTGGAAATAATAAAGTATAATATGCTGAAAATGTTGCTTTTTTTCTTCGGTCTTCAATATTAAAATGGCTACACAAAAATTCACCAATTCTAAGTCTTTTTTTAAATGCACGCTGATATGACAGCTGTCACATACAATCTAACAAAACCGTCTTGAATGAAGTTAGAGACAACTAAGTGCTACTAGAGCCATCTTACAGAAGAAACTGAATGAACCTTTTGGCCCACCCAATAATCACTCAGGAGGTACCTAGAGTACATCCTTTTAAATAACTGATGATCATAAAAACATGTACGTGATGACAGTGCGGGTTACGTTGTAGCATGGCGTTTCCCGGCGCTCTGTTGATGTTCTCCTGAAGTGTTGCGTGTCTGCATGGCACCAAAGGACAAGGAATCATCCTCCCAAAGAGCCCAGGAGGAGGGTGGCGAGGCTGTGAGGAGTCCAGTCGTCCTGAGATGGGAAGGGCCAGCTCCTCTGGACAGCCGGGGGTCCAGCTGCTGCATTCCTAAGCATGGTTTTCCCACCCACTACAGCCTCTTCCAGAACATTATCCCTTTGGGACAATGGGGGATCACAGCAGGTGTAAAAGCAACAAGTAAAACTTCTTCAACCATAGAGGGAAAGGCTATGACTAAGTGAAGCTCCTAAGAGTGGAAGATGGATGTGCAGAAAGGCAGAGGGCCACCAGCAATGGTCCCAGAGGCTGACCACGGCGGAGGGGGCTGTCGCAGGGAGCAGGGCCAGGCTGGGTCCAGGGGTGGCCCCTGCAGCTGGCAGACCCTGAGATCCCTGGGCCTCCACAGCAAGTGGGCTCGACCAATGTTAGTGATCACAGGAGTGCTTGGGTCTTCAACATGCTGTGTGGGCTTATTCTACTCCTGACCTGAAGCTTCGCGCCTGACCTCCCCACTCCTGGATTTCGCTTATCCACCCCCAATCCTCTTAAGCCTCTAAGAGTGTCCCCTCCCCCTCACCAGAGGGCCTTGGGCTGTTCCCCGGTGTTCCTGCTCTCGCCTTTTCAGAGCTGAGCTCCACTCTCCTGTCCTCAGGGAAGTCTCCCAGGTCCTCCTGCATCTTGACCCAGTCACGTCCACTTATCGTGGCCTCTCCTGGAATTGAGAACTCCTTTACACCGTTTACCCCAGTTACTTTTATCTATTTGGGTGACTCCGATGACATCTTTCTCCTACATTGGACTTTAAGAGGAAAGTGACTGCAAGAGGGAAACCTACATTCTTTTCTTTTCTTTTTTTAATGTAAAGACAAATTTGTTGTTGTTGTTGTTGATACGCGGGCCTCTCACTGTTGCGGCCTCTCCCGCTGCGGAGCACAGGCTCCGGACGCGCAGACTCAGCGGCCATGGCTCACGGACCCAGCCGCTCCGCGGCATGTGGGATCTTCCCGGACCGGGGCACGAACCTGTGTCCCCTGCATCGGCAGGCGGACTCTCAACCACTGTGCCACCAGGGAAGCCCAAGACAAATTTTTTAGAGCAGTTTTAGGTTTACAACAAAATTGAGAAGACGGTACAGAGCTACCTCATATACCCTGCTCCCACACAGGCATAGTCTCCTCCCTTATCAATATCACTCACCAGAGTGGTACATTTGTTACCAAGGATGAACCCATATTGTCACATCATAATCACACAAAGTCCACCGTTTACCTTAGGGTTCACTCTCGGTGTTGTACATTCAAATGTATAATGGCATATATCCGTCATTGTAACATCACACACAGTATGTTCTCTGCCCCCCAAATCCTCTGTGCTCCACCTTTTTGTCTCGCCTCTTCCCCCACAGCCCCAGCCCTGGTAACACTTGATCTTTTTTACTGTCTCCAAAGTCTGGCCTTTTCCAGAAGGTCATATAGTTGGAATTACATGGTGTATATACTCTTCTAGTCCAGATGGAGTTGCATTTAGAACACTAAAGGCAGCCGGGAGGAATAACAGACATCTGAAAGGGGCAGCGTGAAGCCATGTTTCTCTACTGTAGAGGAACAGTGTTGGTAGTGAGGTGGTGTTAGTAGCAACAATAAAGTAATAATAATAATAATGGTGGCTGCCATTTACCATCCATTATGTTGTTTAATTCTCATAACAGCCCTGACGAAGTAGATATTATTACCCTCACTTACAAAGAACACAGGAAAGTTGCCCAAGGGCACACAACTTGTGAGCAAGAGAACCAGTCTTGGAACCTAGTTATTTGCATATTTGACTCTCCCAGGCCCTACACCCATTCTCATCTCCTTATCTTGGGTGTGTATGGAAGTGAGAAAACTAACTTTATATGTGCGGCTTTAAGTGTTTGAGCCCCAGTCCATGGAATCAGCCCATCTTCTTTCCCTGAATCCCTTCCCAGACAGGTCCCCTGAGCTAGACAGTGAACCCACTCGAATTTATAAAGAAGACCCTATGTGAATAGTGCATGGCAGGCTACCAGTAACTCTCCTAATCCTGACTTTATACCCTTTTGCTGGGTACCACCTCATCCTCTTGGAAAAGTCACAAATGTATCTCTAAAACTTGAAGGCACATGGGTTTCTGAACAAAGACTCATACTGTCTCCTTTCAGGTACTTTTCATTTTTATGTTCCAGAAATTGTTCCTTACATAAACAGGAGGTATTTCCCTGTCTCTGCTCAGATACTGTGAGTAATATGCTTTCAGCTGTCTGCAAAGCTGATCAGAGCCAGAACTCCATTTCACCACCTCTAACAACCATTCTTTTCCGGTAGAGAAACTTGCCACAGGACAAGCTCTAGCTTGAGGTAGGTCATAGCAGAGCACTGAGAGGATTATTCAAACTGGATCAATGTAAAAATGTCTGACCTTAAGTTTTACCACGTTCAGAGATTATTGTTATGTCTCCAGTTATTTTTGGCATCGGGAAACATGAGGTCAAGTGACGAAATATTTGGGGGAAGAGGTTTCAGTCAACGGTCACTATTTTTAACATCCCACCCAAGAGTGATCTAACCTTTGCAAAAACCTTTACCTCAAATGCATTTTTATTGTTAGGTCACACTGATAATTCTCTGTTGCATTACTCTTCCTGTTTAAAAAAATAAATTAAAACAATCTAAGAAGGGAGATAATGTTTAATGGAAAAGGGCAGCGATGAGCTAATGGTTGCCTAGCAACTACTAGACATTGTTTTGCTGCTTCACTCTAGAGAAGCCAAAATAGCGGCTATAATCCTTCTCTAGCCCCCTGGACAGTGTAGGTATGAGTGACAGTTCCCTCTGGGCCCAAATCATTTTCTTCTTTGTCTTGGGCAGCAGATCATTCTTTTTTTTAGCTTCCAAAAGGAGAAA
Source organism: Pseudorca crassidens (assembly GCF_039906515.1). NCBI lineage: Eukaryota > Metazoa > Chordata > Mammalia > Artiodactyla > Delphinidae > Pseudorca > Pseudorca crassidens. Next base: position 12,728,229 of record NC_090311.1, on the reverse strand, counting down.
ACTCGTTGTCTAATTCTTGAGTACGCTAAAGCCTATACTTTCATCTTTGCAGAAAATCTATGCCTGAACTTCTCAGGTTCTTCCTCTGGGCAGTTTTACTTAAGTATTTTCATCCATTCCCCATTTCTCCCTTTGAGTTTCCCTGTCAATCAATTACCAACCCTGGTGAAGTATTTTTTGAGGTCAAACAAGGCACTTGACATGATTTAGTTTTAGAAAGTCTTCTCCTGTCCAGTCCTCCTTTCTGCTTCCAGGAGGGTGCTGACTGCCCAGTTTTCTAGGGCCCAGAGAAGGCTGGTAAATCTTTGACCATTGGGTATTCTCACAACTAGAGAATGGAGGGAGAGCAGAAACATAGTTATAGAAAGTATGTTAAGACTTTTCAGGATGATAAGCATGATCAGTAAGACTGATGAACCTATTTTTACAATAACATTTCCCTGAGCTTATTCAGAACCCACAAATCTATTTTAAGGAACCCAAAATATCTGAAGTGCTTTAAGGTTTGCTCTTCTAAAACACAAGTAATTGGAAGTAGGTCTTATGTGGCCTTGACTAAAGAGATGAAATAGCCACTGTGTTATAGGTTGTCCATACTAGCTTGCTGATTTGGGACAGATAGAGGGGACAGGATTTCTTGGCCTTCTTATCTTAGTGGGCTGGGTACTCTAGAACAGGAGTTTTAAGTAGGGTCCTCTAGATAGGAAGTGTTTAGGAGATCCAAGAACCACTGGAATCATATCAGAATACAGTGTATATGTTCACATGTGTCTTTTCAGAGAGGGGGTCTGTCTGTGGCCTCCAGAAGTTAAAAGCCAGTGGCAGAGAGGAAGCTGAGGACCTTTGTCAAGAATCTTTTGGTTTCAGAAAAATATACTGAGGACATTTTAATGCAAAAATGTCTCCAAAGGAAGGGAAAATAAGAATTTATTAATTAGCAGGTACTTCAGTTCATTCAGTCAGTCAAAATTTTTTATTGAACACCTACTATGTGCTAGTCATTGTGAAAAGTCCTAGGGATGCAGCCATGAAAAAGGAATGGTCCATTAAACCATGCTGTTGCAGCCAAGGGGGCTGAATAACATTGGCTGAATATATATTATGTGCTAGAGTTTTATGTACAGTAATAAAATCTTTACAAACAACCATATAAACTTCAAATTATTATATTATATATGAACTCAAATTATATATGAACTGAGAGCTTTCTGACTATAGTCAGTCCTTTATCCACCCCACCTATAGGAGCTTAATTTGGAGAATTTTTTGGGCAGAATCCAAGAATACACTGAGTTGGGGTTTGGGTAGTTGAAAAGCAGCTTCTGCCTGGAATACAGTACGGTATTGGGTCTGACTTCCCTAAAGATCCAGGGAGAGGATAGAAAATGCTCTGACCATATTTTACACACAAAATTAATACAGTAATATGAGCCAATGGTAACTGAGTGCTTACTGAATGCCAGGTCTCGGGTTAAACTTTCTACGTGCATTATCTTAATGTCCACAACAAGTTCACAAGGTAAGCATCATTACTAATGCCACTTGACAAATAAGATATTGAGGCTTAGAGAGTTCCCGTAGAGAGTGAGAGTCCAGAGCCTAGACTCAAACCCATTTTACTGTCTTTCTTGTCATCTTTATACAGATATTTAACCTCTTTGGGTCATTAGGAAGCTCTTTGAAGGCTGGAGTCACCAGTTATATTTTTGTTTCTTCCAGAAATTTGGCACATGTGGGGAGTAATAACAGTAATACTAACACACACCCAAACATTCATGCAAGTATCATCAAGAACTATGAAGGGGCTGAGATTTCGCCCTACTTAAAGTCAGCAAGTCAGCCTGCCACTGTTTCATGGATGCTGGTAGAGGATACTGGACTCCTGGATCAGAGACAAAGGACAATTTATTACTCACAAGCAGTAGCCATTGTCTCAGCACTTTTTGCACTGATTCCAATAGTGCGATACTAAGAGGGCCAGATGACACCTGCTCCAGATCTTTATAATGGGAACAGGCATGGCTGCCTTAGCTCCAAAGGAAGACGTTCTTTATCATACTGGACAGTAAGCATGGCCACTCTTTGATCCAGAGGGAGACACTATCTCAATCTTCCAAGGCTGTTTATACACAAACATCCTTGCAAAGATAGCTTGCAACAAAAGGGTAGCTCCGCCTTGCTTGTAAGATGTGGGTAATGCAAGAAACCCCAGAGAACTGTCTCCCCATGAGGATATTACTTGCTATGTATCCGGATCTGAGCACTTTCATATTCATCAATTCCTTTCATCCTCACAGGTCTGTCACATAGGTACTATTAGTAGCTCCATTGTTCAGTAGGAGAACCAAGATACAGAGAGGTTGAGTGACCTGCTTGAAGGTGACACAGTTCACAGTGGTAGTGCTGGCATTTGAATCTGGGCTGCTCCGGAGTCCAGGGTGTAACCGCTTCACCGTTTTAACGTTTGCTGGTATCAGCAACACCTGCTCTGGACACTGTCTTTTTCTCCATAGCTTCTCACCACACGAGAGCACAGTGGTTCTCAAACTGAGTGTACATGAGAGTCACCTGCAGGGTTTGTTATACCAATTTCTGATTCGGGTCTGGCCTGGAACTTGAAAACATGCATTTCTCCATCTCCCAGGTGCTGCTGGGCCAGGATCTCACCTTGGGAACCACTGTGATGTTGTCTAGTTTGTTTATGATCTGTCTTTCCCACTAAAATATGGGCTCCATGAAGCTCAGGATTTTTCTGTTTTGCTCACTGCCGTATCCTCAGTGCTTACAATTGTACCTGGAGCATAACAAGCCCTCAACACATATTTATTGAAAGACTCAGGAAAGCAAATGCAGGGAAGTCCATTTCTTCCGGATTCTGTCATCTGACCGTAACTGTGGAAAACACTCTAGTGCCATCCAGGAGCAGTCAGAGTTTCCCACCACGAGACTCGAGGGAAAGGAGCCAGGACAGGACCTGAAGCGGGCGGCGTGCTCCTGATGCAGCGAGGCCATTTACAAGGCTTCTGACCTCGAGAATTGTTGGAGCCACTTCTAGTAATATGTGAATTTCATAAAAATGTCTTCCAAGCTGCAGAGAAACACCTGAGAACTTTAATTAAGCCTTCCGCCATGGGGAATGGAACTTTTATGCACACGGACTTTAGATTTTCTCCTTTTCTTTTCTTTTTGAGCACTGCTGGTAAGGAAGCGAGTCCCAAGTGAGGATTCCAATTGAGTTCTTTGACACGGAACTTTTCTTTTTCTGTTCCTTTTTTTTTGTTAATGAATATAGTTTATGAGTAGAGCCAGGCTTTTGGGGAATATGAGCATTTATATTAATGGAATTAGACTCAGTAATTTTTTTTTTTTTTTCATTTTTGCAGTATGCGGGCCTCTCACTGTTGTGGCCTCTCCTGTTGCGGAGCACAGGCTCCGGATGCGCAGGCTCAGCGGCCACGGCTCACAGGCCCAGCTGCTCCGCGGCCTGTGGGATCTTCCCAGACGGGGGCACGAACCCGTGTCCCCTGCATTGGCCGGCGGACTCTCAACCACTGTGCCACCAGGGAAGCCCAGACTCAGTATTTATACTGAGGTATCGCTCCCTCCCTATGGTTTATGATAAGACGTGCAAGTTTCACTGGCTTGTTTTTGTCTTTCCCATCCCAGCTTACCTGTGTAGAAAGGAGGTGCTACTCCAAGACAACAATCCTTCAGAATTAATGTGCATTAATCACAGAGGAGCTTATTAAAATGCAGAATCCCAGGCCCCACCCCCAGAGAGGGACCCTGGAGTTCACATTTTTAACAAGTGATTCTTCTGCTTGCTGGTAGTGCATGGATCACACTTTAAGAATCACTGGGGCTTCCCTGGTGGCGCAGTGGTTGAGAGTCCGCCTGCCGATGCAGGGGACACGGGTTCATGCCCCGGTCCGGGAAGATCCCACATACCGCGGAGCAGCTGGGCCCGTGAGCCATGGCCGCTGGGCCTGTGCATCCAGAGCCTGTGCTCCGCAACGGGAGAGGCCACAACAGTGAGAGGCCCGCGTACCACAAAAGAAAAAGAAGAATCACTGGAAGAGGGATAAAGAGCAAAGGCCTGGCCTAAGCCCTAATCCCAGCTCTTGTATGCTAGAGAGAGGAACAGACTGAGAGTCCTCTCTTAGCCTCCCGGCATCGCAGTTTCCTCATCTATAAAAAAGTATAATATGTATTGGCTTCCTTAGAGGGATGCTCCCAAGAGTATGGAGCGTGTAATGAAAACATTTTAGCTTTTCAACCGGCAAGACTTTTATATGTTGTATGTAGAATTAAGGTGTTTCTTTGAGGCAGGAGCATATACAATACTGATTCTCAGCATGTTTAAAAGTTTTTTTCAGTAGAACAATACCATAGTTCCAAGGCTTATATTTTCAATGAGTCATGAATATTTAATACGGACATCAAGACAAGACTTCAAATGGTTCAATTGGAAGGACCAGGTATGTATATATTCACCCATCCACCCATCCATCCATCCACCATCTTTCCATTCACATAAAATGTTGGCCTGTAATCCTGCGCCAGTCTAGCTGCATTAGAATCACTGGAGACCTTGAAAATCAAACAAAACAGTTCCAAACCACATGCTCAGAGATCCAGTAGGTCTGGGTTGAACTCAGAAATCTACATAATATAAGCGTTCAGAGAATGTGATTTCCACACCCTGGGGGGAGATACCAAGGAAAACTTGAGAGAATGAGGATATAAGATGACCCTCAAATAAAGGATGGATTTGGCTAGACAGGGGGAGGGGAGGGGCTCAGCACAAACACAGAGGGGGAAAGCACAGAGGCTCTTCCCAGACAGGGTTCCTGGAAGCAAAAGCAGTGTTAGATAGTCTAAAATGTTACCATTCTAGATGTTGTACAGTTAGGTTTGTGTTTCCCAGAGCGTTAAATACACGGATTCATTCACGAGGACTGTTAATAAGTGGTAGGTGGAAAAGAAGAAAGATCACATTGTTAAACAAATTTGAGAAGCTTGTGATAACAGCAGCGGGAGGTTACTGACTTCTCAGAGGCCCTGATGTGCTGATGATGTGCACCGTCAAGGTCACAGTGGTGCTAACATGCAGTGTTTCCCAAATGTATTTAACCACAGAAACCTGTTCTTCTTAATGGGCCAAGATTCCACGGAACTTACTATGGGAGCTCCTCCTCTCTATATCTATATGTATCAATATATGTACATACATTTATCTATATATTGGTATTTAAGCACATATCTTTTTTTTTTTTGCGGTACGCGGGCCTCTCACTGTTGTGGCCTCTCCCGTTGCGGAGCACAGGCTCTGGACGCCCAGGCTCGGCGGCCGTGGCTCACGGGCCCAGCCGCTCTGCGGCATGTGGGATCTTCCCGGACTGGGGCACGAACCCGTGTCCCCTGCATCGGCAGGCGGACTCTCAACCACTGCGCCACCAGGGAAGCCCTAAGCACATATCTTATAGTAGTAGATGGTTTCAATTTCTACCGTGTACTCACGGTTGCAGGCGCTCACGAGTTTTTTAAATCTTTAAGCAGCTCAGTTTTCATACTATCTCAGGGAGGGTTATTAAGGGGTTTCACTTATTATTGGAATCAATAATCACAACACCTATGTTTTTAAATCCAGCAGGCTTCTACCCAGCACTATCAGGCATCTCTATTTCTCATGTAATCAAGACACCAGGCAAGGTGGGGATTACTTAAACCCTTCTGACCTCAAGTTTACCACCCCACACTGTTTGTCCAAATAATGTCCCCCGGATAGAGCTGGGCCCAACTGCCATGACGATGACTGTCTGTCCTGTCCCGCACACGCATCCACACTCCCCGCATCTCCCTTTACTGGGTGGGCCTATCCATCCTCCAGCTGCTGCTTCAGCTGCTACCAGTGCCCGGCTGTCCCTCTTTGAGAGAACTGCCCTCCACTGAGGGAGGCCGCTTTGCCCAGGGAAGTGAAGCCCCAGGGAAGGCCCACAGCCATTGGCCGACTGGGATAAGGGCAGGAGAGGCTGTCTCCTTTGCCATAAGGCGCCAAGGCTTAACCAGCTCTTTCCCTTCCTCATCGGGTTCACTCTCTCCCTTACAGGTTTTTCCAGACATGCACACCTTTATACATCACTTTCAGAAGACATCTGAGACGTTGCTTCTCAGAAACCTGATCTGAGGTGGCAATCATTGTGATCCAGATTTAAACCTCTGATTTGGCCAAGACCAGGGCCTTCTGAAGCCGCTGTCATCTTACTCGACGGCTCAGCAGTGTTTGTTGCTGTTGACACACCACCTTTCAAATAAGCCTCTTTCCTGTCTTCTGCAACAACCTTCTCTTCTGACCTTCCGGAAGGAAGTTCCACATGAACCTTGCCACAGTGAGTCTAAGTATCACCAGCATTGCTAAAAATGACCTATTACTAAATGTCTGATTTCACACGACGAAATACGACTAAATTACTAAATACGACCTACATTTCCTGCTCTCTGCTACCTGCCTCACTCATCCCACATCACCGTCCATAGGCACCCAACCCTCCCGCACCCCTATGCAAAGAGTCAGCAAGTCTCGTCAAGTCTTCCCCCGAACACGCCTGACATTCATGCTCTCCCCTCAATTCCCACAGCCTTGGTTTAGGTTCTCATCAGTTCTTCCCTGGGCTATTGAAATACCCTAACTGACCTATCTTCAGGTTTGCCTCCCAACTCATTTCTCATCATGCAAACATGCATTTCTTGCTTGCTTAATATGAGTTGATGTGTCCTCACTCCCTAGAGACACAAGTCCAAACTCCCCCACGCGTCTCACTGTCTGTGCGCACGGGGGCTCCAGCCACCCTCTCCAGCACCATGGTTCTCCGGCTCGGCCTCCAAACTCCCACGCTACCCCACTGCTAAACTCCTCGCTGCGCCTCCAACGTGCCATGCTGCTCCTCCTGCCTGGGATGATCTTGCTTCAACTGGTCTCCTGTATGAAGTCCCAGTTTTATCCTTTTCGACCTAAACTAAGCATCGCCTCTGCCATGACCTCGACTGACTTTCCACGGGTGGCAACTACATTCTCATCTGAGTCTTGTTGAAATGTGATTCTACTTCAGCACTCACCATACATTGTGGGAGATGCTCGGGACCTCTACCATGCGCCTTGCCTGGCAATCTGGCGGCTATTTTGATCAGCTCTGTGAACACATCCAAGTAAAATGCTTACATCAAACCACAAATAGCAGTTTGTGGTATTCAACATCATGCCTCAGTAACACCTGGCTACTACAAGTCAAGGTCACATGCAATGGTCACACGTGGCAGACACTGCTAGCTCTTTACTAAATATATTTCCTCCCCTTCCTGGGAAACAGTATACGTTTCCCAGCCTCCCTCGCAGTTAGGTGAAGTAATGAGGTTCTAGCTGGTACAAAGCGAGCAGAAGTAATGTATTCCCCTTCCAGGCCAGGCCCATCACCTCCCCTGAGTGCTATTCTATGGTTACTTCCCTTCCAGTTGACTGGGATGGTGACCCCCCAGGGTTGCTAGGAAGAGAAAGTCAGAGAGCTGCTGTCAGCCTGGACCTCTGAGTGAGTGCACGGAGCAGAGCCCCCCAGTGACAGGAACATCCTCCTTTGTCCCTTGAGCAGGAAATAAAGTGCTATTGTGTTTGAGTCATTGTAGTTTGGGGACATATTTCTTGTAGTAGTTAACATTTCCCTAACATGGGCAGGCACTGTGACACAGCCATTGTAGTATAAAGGACGTGTTGGTACAGCCTAAGAAAAACTTTAAGCTTAAAATTAGGGAGTATTGTGCAAAACAGTTGCATTCACCCCCTAGTCTCACCCCATCGGTGACCCTCACCTCTGCATGAATCTAAGAAATAAGGTGAAAGTCAGGGTGTCAATCCCACTCACTGTGAGGTGAATGCTAAGCTAGTGAGTGACCGTAAGCAGCTGCTCAGCAGACTTCACACCCTGGAGAGAACGTATACCCACAGAGCTAAAAATTTTACGTCTAAGTTATTTAATTTATTACATGTAGATTCTTCCTTTGTGTTAACAGCCTACCTAAAAATCAAGTTGTCCAACACACGCTTTATATATGTTTCCCAATCACACTGTGCTTATTCATTTTTGCATCAGCACGAGTTAGTGTCTAACATTCAGTGAATGTCTCGCAGATATCAAATAGGGAGGAATTCAAAGAAACGCAAGGCTTGTTTCACTACTCCTTGTGACATTCATAATTACTTCTAGTATCACTCACAAATGAAAACACTTTTTATTCTGGGCAGTCATAATTAGATACTATCCATCAAAAAATAAAACGTTTATAGCTGAGGCATATGCAGCCTGAAGATGAAGTGATATATTAACTTCTTGATCAAATGTCAGAACTTACAGATGAATATGAAACAGACATCAATAATTACAGCTTGTACCGCAGATGTTGGTTTCTAAACCTTTCAGTTCAATGAACAAGTAATAACTGGACAGACACACCTTTCAGATATTAGAAGTGGGAAAAGATTACCTCATTCCATACCCGTCACATAGCTGGCCCCCTGCAGCAATTCAGCAAGAGGCAGCCCATGAGCTCTGGAGGAGATGTGGGCTGGGCCTTCTAGAATGACACCAGTAAGGACACAGGAGGAACCCCAGGCAGGAGCACCCAGGAGCCAAGGCTTCTCTTGGACACTACCCTCCGTTCCCATCTCAGTCCCTTTTATTCTGTGTTTCCTTAAGAAACCTGGTCTGGATATAAAAGGCATGTACCAAAATTCAATTTTTTTCTAAATTTCCTCCTACTTGGAAAATTCTTATGTTTTACTTGAATCTACAAAGGGAGTTACTAATATTAATAAAAAGATAATTATCCCTCAGCTAATTCTTGATTTTACAAGCATATCTAAAAACCCAGCGTATCACATGGCACTTAATAGATAGTCCCACCAAAGGCCTGTAGTTGTGTTCCAGGGATCATGGTCACAAGAGCTAGCGTGGCACCACTGCCATATCTGAAGAAATTTTAGCAAAATGAACACATATCTCCAGAATACTCACAGGAGAGTAGGAGGAGATGCTGTTGAAGAAACTGCACACTTCATTTTAACACGAGAGCACAACAGTTTGACTCCTTCCTAAGTTTCTTCATGGCATCTAGATCTTTTACATGCTGCCATGTTCTCGACTGGAGTTGAGAATCCCTTTCCCAGTATGTCTTCGTGCTGATTACAGCTACAACACTGAATGTGTGCGCGCGCGTGTGTCGTGTGTCTTTTAAGGTGAGTAACGTGGAGGGAGGATAGGATAAGATAATAAAAACTAAAGAATGCAGCTCTACTCATTTTAACAAAATATACAGAGCACCCCAACCTCAAAAATGGAAAAATGGATCTCATTGTCTCAGTATGCTACTAAGGTCAAGGATAAATAAATTGATAAAAGAATCTTTTGATAGTTCATTGAAATTTACTCCATGTAGAGTCTACTTTCTAGCAGAAAGTCTCTCACTAATTTAAATCTGAAAACCTAGAAAGATGCTCTGATTATTTCATAATCAAAATTAATTCCTTGGAATGCATGCCCTGGGTTTATAACGACTTAGACTTTTCAAAGCATTTTCAGATCCATTACCATGTTAGAAAGCACTGATACCACAAACACCAATCTACATTTGGTCTTGGAAAAAGATTTTCGTGTACATATTTTGTCCAAATATTACTATTTGTTTCATGAAAGTCAAGGCTAAGACTTTACTAGAGTGTAAATTTTAAGCCAATGAATAAACAGTTGGCTTCAAAAAACATTAAACTGACATGCAAAGCATTTGTTGCTCTGCCAGATTCTAAAAATAAAAGCGACGTCTGCCAACGTGGAAGAACTTGAGTATTTTGGTTGGTTCTGAATTTGACTACCGGGTTTCACTAAGTTCATTTTCCAAAATGGGGCCTGACGTTAATGTTATACTCTTGTTTCCTCACACATTACCTCTTAAAACAAACTACTCACAACTGGCATCTTATTTAAATATTAACCTCATATATTTTTTATAGTGTAGCAGGACATACCTTTCTAAAAATGTGGTATCTTTACCTGACAAACGAAAATTTGAACATTTGAAAATCAACCTTCATATTTTAAAAATTAAGTTCAAACTTGTCTTACCGAAGAATAAGCTAAGTTATTAAAATATTTAGATAACATTTTAGACAACAGGTATCAGGGAAATCAGGAGATTTTAAAGGTGCGGTTTTAAGCTTTTAGTCAAGTTCAGGTAACATTTTATTCCTGTCCTTGGCCTGCTCCTCCCTCAGCTGTCTCTCTAAAAAACAATAAGCACGTTTAAAATATGGAGTTTTGAGATTTATGATCAGTCGCAAAAACCTGCTTAACTACTGATTTGCAGTTTTGGCCAAGGTTTTTAAGTCTGTCATCAGAACTAATTACAGCAAACCTGAGATTATATATTCAAACTCTTCTTTTGGTGAAAGAATAGAATGTTCTGCTGAAAATCAGAAACACCCTGAGGGCTCCCAAAGAAGAATGCACTATCAACTTTAATTCTCAGAACCAGTGCTGCAAAGCTCAAAATTACTGTTCTTTAGTAAGGTGTTTTAGCCTGAAGTACTCAAACAGTAAACTGTAGTTACATTAATGCCATACCCATGGCCTGAAACATATTAATCTCAGTTAACAATACCTGACATTTACATTACTAATCTAATTCAGTCATTCTGGTGGTAGTAAATGTACATGTTAAAGCTTCGGGAACTGAAGTTATTACTGATCCAAAAAGAATCTTTATTTCACTGTGACCAGACGGAAAGGACAAATGACTACACTTTGGGGGCAACCTGGGTTTTCTAAGAATAATGTCCCCATTTTAATGCTTTCATGAGTAAAATGTCTAATTCAAATTAAAACAGATTAAAAGTAAAGTGTTCCCAAATGACATGCCAGCAGGGTTAACCCAAGAAAACCAGTCCCTTCCTCTCCCTCAAACCCTCTTCCCATCCCACCCCCTCCTCGGCTGCACTGTTTTAGAGCCTTTCAAAACCCAGGCCCCGAAGAGTGGGGCCTTAGGCGTCATGGCTCCTCTTATCAAATGAATCCCCTGCTACCTGATTCCACCATAATGCCATCTACTCAGGGAAAAAGCTCCCATCCACGTGGGACCTCTGAGTGCGGGAAGTGGGCAACCTCTGGCCCCAGAGCAGGCGGAAGAAGAAGGGTCAGGGGAACTCTGGGTTCAGGGGCTCCCAAATCAGACCCTAAGGGAGGCCACTCCGGCAAGGCCTCAGCACAAGCAGAGTGGGGATGTGCCTGCAGGGGTCACTCACTGCTCTAAGGAAGTGGATCCAGGGGGAAAGGGGGGCAGAGACTGCAGGGAGATGCCTGTGCTGGGGCCCTATGCCTGAGAATACTCATACTACCTGCCTGCTCAAAGCGAACATTTTTCATGTTTCAGACAAAACCACTGGATTGTGTAGCGGATATTTCCCCCATGAAGGATTTTTTCAGAGGAAAATTTCCTATACTCTAAGTCTGTATTCACCTATAAGGAGTCTGAAATAAGATGCTGTAGCTAACCAGGGTATGATAATATCCACAGAACCCAACAGGGAATATTAAATCATAAAATGTTAGATTTTCCAATATTTAGTCTCTCTCTCCATTATGAGTTCTATAAGAAGGTACACAATCTCTTAAAATCTTGCTTTCTCTATTATACTGGCTTTTGTCACCTAAGTGGAAGCAAGATACTATTTTTGTTCTCGTAAATAGCAATTAGTTGCTCACTTATTCCAGAACACAGAAAAATAAAATATGCCACCCCAAATAAGTAAAATTTGATTAACTGTTTGTAAGTAAATAAAAAAATATGCCACCACAAATAAGTAAAATTTGATTACTGTTTGCCGATTCAGGGGACGCGGGTTCGTGCCCCGGTCCGGGAAGATCCCACATGCCGTGGAGCGGCTGGGCCCGTGAGCCATGGCCGCTGAGCCTGCGCATCCAGAGCCTGTGCTCCGCGACGGGAGAGGCCACAGCAGTGAGAAGCCCGCGTACCACAAAGAAAAATAGAATAAAATAAAACAAAAGTAACAAAATAATACTACTAGTAATATCATCATGACTCATTTTCTATGTTCCTGAATTTATATTATCAACCTAGAGAGTTTGTGTCGGACAGCAGACACCTCTGATGAAGGCTGAAGAAGGGAAGAGACCTGATGAAAGCCACAATAAGCAGTCCTTCACCTCCACTGGGCACCAAGAGGAGGTGCCAAAATACCTAGGCCTACCCCCAAATCACAACATCCAGCTGTGGTCTTGTCCATCAGCTTGTGACAATTTCTCAAAGCCCCTTCTAGTTCAGACTACGAAACACACTTTCAGTGAAAACCACTTCCCAGGGCACCAATCCCCGTTATCCTCATTCACTCACTCAGTCTCTCCAGGAGTGATGGGGAAGAGGAGAAAAAATAATCAAACCATGTTTGTTCTTAGAAGGTTCAGAGTTACACTGTCTTGAGTTATAACTGTCTAATACTATTATACCAATTTCTCTTCTAAGAACTATCTCATAATTTAAAGAACGACATGGCTGAGAGAGAGATTTAGGAAGACACTTCCAGGCAGAGAACTTGAATTTAAATCATCCTCTAAATACTACATTCTGTCCTTTTTAAAAACTGTGGTATTTAATCTGAAGGTACACAAAAATTAATCAATTGCTTTTATTATGTGACTGTGAAATATCAACTCTACTGTCTCCAATAAAGAACCAATAATTACTTTTATAACATTAAGATAAAGTCATTTGTGAAGACAGTATCTTTCTTGCACTTATGACTAATCCATTATAAACAAATGCCAATCTTAAAAACACAGCTCCAGAATAAGTGCAGTTACACTGAGTACAGATAAGAAAGTACAAGGAGCTCATTGGCTATGCTACACCAAGTGGATGAAAAGTAAAACTGATTTTATACTGGAGGTCTATATAAATAAATAAATAAAATCCTATCTTTTTTTTTCCTGTATGTATGCTTAGATTTCTTGTACAAACAACAGAATGCTCCATTTCATTCACTTCAGCAGGATGAACTCTTTAGAAAAAGACTGAAAAAAGATTTGATAATCAACTTCCAAATTTTATGCTTATTTTTTTCTATTTCCATCAATTTTCCAACATAGTTAACATGAACAGGAAAATCTTTCCAGTAAATTAAGCAACTGAAGACTCAAGTGAAGTCTCAAAGGTCTTGAAGACTCTGGCAAGTCACATATATCCCATGTTGCTTTTGGTTTCCCACCTCTTCTTTGCTTCAAACCTAAAATGAAGAATATGAAAATCCCAATTTATTTCTAAATACTTTCCTGAAGTAACATGTTTACTAAGCGCCAAAGTAAAATAAACTTTAAAAGTTTTCACATACTCCATCAATTACAAAATAAACATCGAACAGGAGGAAGAAATGCCTCCATATTTATAATCTGATAAACATTCAGCAAAGATACAAAGAATAAAATGAATAACAATTACACACAAACTGGATTCACCAAATATATCACAGGATTTCTGTAATTCCTATGAATTTAGTAGAATTACTAATTTAAAAAATCTTGAACTCACCCCCAGGCAAGTTTCTTCTTTTTCCGAGCAACCTGTGAATTTTCAGCATCCTTTTTGGCTTTTACAAAGTTGTGGCAGGCAATCGCTTTGGCAATTTTTACACCAAGCTAAGAATTACACAGGAGGAAAAGTGAAAATAAATATTCTAGCTGATACAAGAATTACAGTGATACAAATACTCGAGAATTTGTGGGTATGAAACCCATGTCGGCGTTGCTTTAGACATGCTAAGAATAGAAATTCTTATGCTCGGCCCCCCAAACCACCGAATTACAACAAATACAAAGATGTAGCTAGCCCCTATTCTCCTAACCTCCCACAGACCTTTATCCCAACTGTACCAGCCTCCCAGTCTCCCAGATGGAACTCCTTCCCACACTAAGGCCCGTCGAGGGTCCACGAGGGCTGTGGATGAAGATCTTGAAGCGCTTTCAGCATTTCAGTAGGCCAGACAGGAATTTACCCCGATAAGGCTGCACAGGCTGACAGAGACATCCAGTTTCTTTGCTCTGGGCTAGAATTACAGAAACTCAGTATGGGTGTACCCGTTATCTCACGCTGATCAGAAGCTCAGATTGGCAGTCATAGATGTGATTAATAAAACACAGGAAAGCTAATTACTACTTCATAAACACAGTTTGTGTGATGGGCAATCGCTTGTCACTCACTGATAGAAAAAGGAATACAAGGGGTGCCAAGAGGCAAAGAGGCGGGGCACCAGGACCACAGTACCGAAGTGTTCCCTCTGCCAGTCGCCCGTGCGTGCATGCTCCCCCCTTACACCCATCTGCCCCAGTGCTAGAAGGCTGAAGCAGAACAAAGCCTCCTCTCACCCCACCCCCGGAAGACTTCTCTAACTCAACCCAACAAAGTCTTTATTTCTTTATTTCTCTAGCCCTTCAGCTTCTGTGCCATAACCTATGGTACAGCTCTCTGGCCACAGAGGTGTTCCTCGGTGAGCGTCTCCAGGACAGGCATGGTAATCCCCTAGTTTTGGTGGGCTCTGATTTTAAAAATGTCCACCTATATGGATGGCTCAAAAGTATCTGTTAAGAACCCAGGTTAAACAACAAAGGCTAAAAATCTCTTCCTGGTATTTCTTGCCTTTTCTCTCTCTGTACACAGCCTACTGCATTTCAGTAGCCAGCAGACTTGTGGACAAGAGGCAAGGACCCAGAAGCTATTCTCAAGTCAAAGTATTACAGCCCAAGGTTTAGGGACCTGCTGGCCAACAGTGAGGCACGGCAGGCAGTCAGGGGCTCGTGTGGAAGGAGAGAAGCTGACTTAGGAAAGTGAGGTTTGACATGCCCCACACTCCTTTCAGCTCATCTTGGAGAACAGTTTCCTTTAGAATGAAACAAACAAGCAGTCATCAAGCACTGACCGGGGTTTATAAATGAGAACAAAAACAGATCTGATTTTTCAGTCTAGGAAAGAATACACATAAAGAAGGTAAGTAAACGGAAGCAATATGACAATCAAGCCGGCGTGCTGAGGTAGTCGACACCAAAAGGAAAGCCACTGAAGGAAGGAGGGTCGATTGTGGCTGTGAGCCCACCTGGGAAAGCAGACCAACTCGGAGCCTTCCTGACGCTCAAGCCAACACTAGCAGCAGCATCTTTTTTCACAAGGACGACATTCATTCAACCAATATCACGAGGGCACAAATGCATTATTTTGCCAGGCACTGTTGCAGGTGCTGCAGATACAGCTGTTAAAAAGAGGGCTTCGGGGGCAGGCGGGGGGGGGCAGCTGGGGAGAATGGGTTGCCAGTTACATCTGACTGCTTCAATCCCGGACCTGTTCTCTTGGCTCTCTTTTCATTTCCAGTTCTTTATTACAGAAAAATTCATATAAGTCAACTATAAAAAAGGTTAAGAATCAAAGGGCTGTAGCATCATCGTCTAAGGAGAAAACGAAGCTCTGGAAGAATGCTCTGGAATCATTTATCACGAAGATGGATTTCCTATCAACTGAAACACCATTCACTTGTCATAAATGTAAAAACATCAAGTTACGCCTGTCTGGTTAGGCTAGTCAAAACTGCAGTAACAAACAAACCCCCAGATCTCAGTGGCTGAACTTTTATTTCGTGTTTCACTTAATGTCAGCTGTGACTGGCAGGTCTCTCCATCTTGTGGTGCCAACATCTCAGCACGTGGCTTTCAAGGCGCTGTGGCAGAGGAGGAGATGGCCAGAGGGTCTCACACTGGCTCCTTAATGCTTTAGTCCAGAAGCGACACACAGCGTTTCTGCTCAAAGCCGTCTGGTCAGAACTACTCACAATTCCACCTGGCTGCGAGGCGGCTGGCCACAGGGGTGCTGGGGGACATCAGGGGAACACTAAATGCACCTAATGAACTGTCTACTGTCATAACATGCAGCTTGCCGCCTGGGTTTAAGAGGTACACTGGGTCTCTCCACATTCGTGTAGGATATTTAGTCTCCTCTCTGTCCCCCACCTCCAAAAGATAAAACACAGAACTCAGTATTTGCCTATCTAATTATATTCCTATGTTTTAGACAGCATATGCAAATTTGAAATATGATATAGTTTTGCCAGGATCACCCCCTAACTAAAGTTCCACTCAGCTAGTTTATCTTATATTTAAATTGAGCCTATACTTTTGAGCATGAAACAAAAATGACCTGAACTATATTTGCCATGTACCATTAACCCCGTGACAAAATTATTTCCTAAAACTGTTGTAAATTAAGATGCAGCTTACAGTTTTAGCTTACTGAAATTTCCCAGTATGGATTTTCTGGTTTGGGGATAGACAAACCGAAGAGCATCTCAGTGTGTCTGGACATTGACCGTGGTCATGTGATTTAAATGGGGCCTCTTCAACATGGTCATATACTCTTTACAATGTAAAAGATTTTAGTTTTCTAGCAACACGAAGGACAAACCCAGCACAATCAGCATCACAGTGAAGACTGAGAGCACATATGCCACAGAAGACATAGCACAAACTTGTTAAAAAGAATTCATTACAATGTAAGAAACATGTATTTACATGAGAGGGCTCCATCGCTTTGTAGACTAATTAAATATAGTAAATGATTAGGTACGTAGGCCATACGTTCAAGCAGACCTGTTTGTAGGAAAGGTATATTTTCTAACTGTATTTTGCCTGGGGTTAGGTTCAATGAAATGTTCTTTAACTGATGAACATTAAACAAGCCTGGTCTATGCATTTTACAGAAAGAATCTTTTAGCTTGTAATGATGATGAAAAGTCTTATCAATGTTGTGTCCTTCCCATGCTTAAAATGAATGTTTCACTTATTCCTGTGGAGAAAGTAAAAAGAATGGAAATATTTGGAAATATGGAAGGATCATGAGATCTTCTATAGAAGACACAGTTGAGAAGAAACATGTTTTCTCAGGCAAGATGACCAGCCCAAGTTCCAGAAGATAAAAGAATACCATGCTATGTTTCCGTATTACAAACAAACAATATAGGCCCACAAGAATCCCCCTTCTGCTTCTCTAAAAAGAAAAATGCATCTTCGTGCCCAATGTAAACATCACAAAAGCTTGGTCAATGGTTTTTATATTAAAAAACTGTTTCAGGTCATCAGATAACTATAGCAACACAATGTGGGAAGAAATTTTTTTAACCAAACAAAAATATATACAGAATTTCTTGCATGTGTAGCCAAAGTATCAGCATTTTCCATATAGAACATCCAATATTTTGCTGCATTTTAATTAAGGTGTCTAAACATTATCACAAAGAACTGCAAATTGGTCAGAGCAAACGGTAAGGAAAATTAAGCTCTAAAGGCTTTTTATCACCGTATTTCAGGAACCAAGGGTGTAAAATGTTCTAATTTGGGATATATTAAAAGCCATAAAAGGTCTTTCAAAAAGATTAATGGTACTTTGCTTGGATTTAAGATAAGGGCTTTAGCTGGTTGGAAAAGCAGGGCCCTGGCTGGACCCTTGAGGCATTCATCTTTACAGCCACTTGGAAGATTTGTAAAAGCGTCTGCATAACCTCAAGCAAATGCACCCGGCGACATTTTTTTAATTCCTTTCAATTTTACAGGTTTAGCATGCGTAAATCATATTGGGTTGTAAAATAGATATAATGGCACATCTTGTAACACAGTAGAGATTTTTAAAAGACAAACTCGCAAAATAAAGTTCATTTTTCTTACTAAACCTTGCCCTACTGAAGTTTGCCGGTAATCATTTGAAGCATCTGATTCAAACAGCTTAATCTAGCATCACTGTAAACTTCTTATCCATTTCATAAAATACTTTACTCACCTTTGAATTACTAGCTTGTAACAGATTTATGAAGTTTTCCTCCCTTCTGAACACTTTCAAGGCACTTATTTAAAAATACCAATTATCATACTTTAACTTTTGATGGAATAATAGGTCTCTATGAAAAAATATTTATGCCATTCTCTTTTGTTCTTTAATTAAATGAAAACAGATGTTTTCTGAAGTAAAGCGGAACCATTACTGGAGCACTTAAAGTGTTAAGGTCTTTAATTTCTATATCAGTTTGGTCGACAATTCATGATTGTCTTTACTCGAGCTCAACATTAATGTCAAGCAAGTTACCTAGGAGACGAAAGAGATCAAAGAGACAAAAACCCCTCCAATGTCTGATTAATCAAGCCTGCAAACAGCTTATTTCTTTTCGCCTGCATGCAAGTATGAAAATGAGATTCTGGGAGCCGAACATTGTGCAGATTTGTTCATTCTTATCAGAACAAAGCCAGCGGCAGCTTATTTCATGGATCATTGGCACTGTCATCAGTGCTACACAGAACGGGTGACAGCTCCTCATTTTGAGGCTTGAACAAAATTAGCAAAAAGTCGGCACAAATTAGCCTCTCATCTTTTTGGTAATATGACATTATTCATTTACTTTTTATCCAATTTTTAATTTTTTCCTTGTCAGCTATCCCTTTCTAGTGTCTCCTGCATGGCATCACAAAATGCCTTCTTAGAAACAAGCAGAGAAATAGCCAAAGCTGGAATAACATGCAAAGTTCAAAAAGCAAAGAAGAAAAAGCACTTCCAAGGACTGATGATGCTTTATTTTTTTTTTTTAGTAACTTTCAAAACTTTGCAAAAATATTAACAGCTCAGAACACCATGCAGTTAAGGAGTTTTATGAAATCGCTAGTATATTTCAATAAAGAAGATGATGTGGCTAATGTATTTCACTCAAACCACAATTTAACATGGCAGGTGCTATAGTAAATTCAGGATGTCTCCACTCGGATTGGTACCTTTCTCTCCACGGTCATACCTGAGATGCCAAAGCTCTGAGGACAGCAAATAAGCTCTGCCATATCCAGTCATTTAAACACTGACTGTAAATCAAGTCTTTCTCTCTCTGTTAGAGGAAACAGCCCAATTTCACTGTCATCTTAAAATGTGCACACACAGGTTTGCATGTTTGTGTACTACTTACATCTATGTTGTGTGCACAACTGTACAAACACCTATTATTTATTTTTATACCTACAACTTCATTATCAGTTAAATCCAAATGGTTTTTATTTCAAAGCATAACCCAACAAACCCTGTTTTTAAAATACATTATAAGATATATTTGTATAGACATATTACATATATGTGTATGTGTGTGTGTGTGTGTGTGTGCGTGTGTGTGTGTGTATGATTCACCTTGCAATTTATAAAAAAAATTTGTATTTGGTCCATGAGGTATGAGAAGATAGACTTTGATTCATATCCTCAACTCTGATTTCATAGCGGAATAGTTTATATAACACCTGGTTTAATGATAACTGTTAAGGCTTCAAATCATATGTAGATTACAGTATTCCAAAGCGGGGAGAAAAGATGTTATACTGTTGAAATCACTCCTGGATAGAGACATTTATATTCAAGCAACTTATTCCATTCATAAGGGAAAAAAGCATTAAAAAATTAACCATAAGCTGTTAGATGCTTTACACAGTCCCCATCAGAAAGACAGTTTTTTTGAAGAACTGTAGTACTGTTTTCAGCAATTTCTTTATCTCTGTTCTTCTAAGTAAGAAAGCTTATTAACAAGCTTTGAACTTAAAATCACATTTACAATAATGTGCCATCAACAGTTTTATAAGCTAATTAGAAAAAGATTAATTAATGACTGGCTGCTAATAAAATGGCAATCATGAAGAAAGAAACCATGGGTGCTAAGCTTCAACTACCACCAATTAAGAGCTAATTACAAACAAATTATATATGTGTTTTGCTGTGGGCTTTAATTTACTAAAATGGTTTTAATTAAAAGAGAAAACATGCTGATTAATTGAACTGCAGAAAAAATCTACAGTATAAACTGTGCTTTGTCTGTCTCTTTAATTAGACTTGTAACATCTGAATTTTTTTTTTAAGGTTTGTTAAAAGCACAGATAAACATAATTAAAAGAGAGTATAAGGAACACCATTCTAGGTGATCACCCAATCATTCCCCAGAGGTTAAAAGAAAATGTCCTCAGTGCAATGAGATCTAAAAAGCACACCTAGAAGCCTCAGAGGAAAACCCATCCCTCGGTACCATTTTTATTTTTCTCTTGAAGTTGGAGCATTTCTAAAATGCTCCAACTTCAAGGATGTATACCATTTTTTATAGGAAAGAACGTATCTTTAGGTTCCACGTAAAGGAATTCAACTAGGCCTTCCCTCACCTGGATAGGCATAGCAGATTTCCCATACGATGTGCTAATTGTTCATCTATATGAAATAACTGAGTTACTTTTAAGAACTAAGGAGAACAAGGCTTCAAAGAATTAAAATCACCATTTAAAGGTCCCGCATACTATGCACAGACTACAAAATGACACACAGCGGAACATCTAAATTAAAAAACCACTGAGAAATGACCAAAGTTAATGAAAGTGAGTCAGTTCTAGATGATCCTAAATGGAAGCACACACCCCTCCCACCCCTCCCTCCGCGGCAGGCAGAGCGCAGCCGGCTTCCCCAGGTGGCTGATCACTGCCAACTAACAAGAGCCTGTTCAGTGAGGGCTTTCTCTCCCTCGTGTCCTAGATTCTCTCCCAATGCTAATCAGTGAAATATACCACAAAGAAACTGGTCCTACACTCTGCTAACTGGAAAGAGAAAAAGAAAGAAAGAAAGAAAAAGTAAGGGATGGAAGTCAGCGTAGGAAAATTTCAAATAGGGGCATAAAACAAATTTTGCCAGAGTTTGCAGGCATTAGATGACTTTGTATGAAATAATATATTCTTCATATACACCCCTGGTACTAGCAAAAAAGGAAAGCTCCTTTCTGTAAAAATAAAATGTTGAAATGGAGATATTTAATTTTAAACTCTTAATATGTACAAATGAGTACTATTTAATGCATTTTTACTTTGTTTACCTTACCTTCAGTGGCTAGAAAACACAATAATTAAGAAAATAGAAAGCACCTGCCAGCCTTCATGGGTTCTAATGATAAATTCTTACAATAGCTAACTGGAATACATGTTCAGCTTCATACCTGAACAAATCGTTTTACCTTTGCAATCATGGCTGTTAAGATAGTTCTAAAACTAGTCACAAAAACAGGAAGAAAACAATTTTGCTCTCTGGAATACAGAATAAAGAGTTTAGAACCACAAGACTTGCTTCACTATAATGTCTTTCAATTTAGCCTTTTTTTTGTATGTGATGCAAACACTCTTCCTAAAATACCGAAGCTCTGAAAACAGCACTGATGAGAAGTAACTTCAAACTGATCAAGTTTGGCAGCATCTCTATCTCAAAAATGTAAACAAATGTTTCAATTCTGAACTCTAGATATGAGAATGCTCCAGGTACTTTTTGATGGATAAATCTGTCAAAATTGTACTATTTGGGGCAGGGTTTTTTTCTTTTTTGCGCGCGGGGTGGGGGGGGGGGGGCGGGCAGTGAATTCAAGCTCTTATTCCATCAGACAACATAGCATGTACATCGACATAAAATTAATAACCAAAATAACATTACAACATGAAGTATGTACCGATGTTTTCAAGGAATTAAGTTTAGCTGGTGCTGCCGAAGGCCATCCTATTTGAGTCACTTACAGAAAAGGCAACCTTTAAGGGCATGAGGTATACAAAGCGCAAACCAAATTCACAGGCCACCTCCCTTCCCCGCTCATTTCTGCCCTGACATTGTACAGCTATAATTGAAAGCAACAGACGTAGCTAACGTAGGTGTGACTCATTCGACGGGAGAAACTCACTGTCTGCTGCCAAACCACGCTGGTTTTTATCTACAGCAGGCTACCACGAAGACGCCTAGAGAAAAATTCTCTTTCCAAAATGGGAGATTCAGCTGAAGTGCAGCTTACTTTATTAAATCTAGGCTTTAGCACTTAATTTTGAGATGCTTGTTTCTCCTGGTTTCTACAAATTGGTATGATCTGGACTGTAACGAAGATGGTGTGCCAGAAAAGGCAAGCACCCAAGGACGGCATTTTCGAGGATCACTATCAATGAACGGAATGTCCTTCCAATTCAGGCCTGAGGTTAACAAGCTACGAATGTGCTCAGACACCTGTGTGCATGTGCGTGTGTGAATGTACACGTATGACATATATATATAAATAGTATTGTTTAAAAAAAGAACTTTTGTTTTCAAATTAGAACAGTTTCATCAGTATGACACAAACCCAAGTGTACTTTTCCACTTTAGCTCTCCTCCAAGACTGTTAACAACAAGGAAGGATTTAATCAACAGGACTTTTCCACTTTAGCTCTCCTCCAAGATTGTTAACAACAAAGAAGGATTTAATCAACAGGAGGGACAGTCCCAAAGCAACCACATTACTACACGGCAAAACCAAACTTGATAGCACAATCTAGCTTTCCAACATGTGAACTTGAGCCATCCCCCAAACCAGATTAAATACATCTTTAACGTCATCATTAATTTAAGGGAATATGATTCTGGAAAAATATGTGCTTGCTCTGTCATAATGCTAGTGCACTGACAGCTTTGTTCTGGCATGCCAGTTTGTTCTGTTTTGTTTTGCCCTGTTTTGAGGAACTGTTTTCAAGGCCCATTCTCAGACATGGCTCTTCTTTTGGCTTCATTTTTCTCAACACTGATGCCGCCCTATTGGTTTCACAGGCTTATAAATGTTAAACATCGAAAATTAGTTTCACTTATTATGGTTGGAAAAGGCTTTAAGAACTCTGGGGTCTGTGCCTCTGAGCAAAGGCTTTACCAGCAAGTCCCAGTCACTGCTTCTTAAAAAAAAGAAAACGGTACTGATTAAAAACCCATATACCTGATTTCCAAAAGGACACCTACCATGCACATATACATTTAATTCATAAAGGGTTTCTGCCCCAAACTCACAATTACTTACTTCGCAAAATCCCATCTTTCATATCCACAGTGATTCGCACCAAGGAGATAAACATGAGAAACTAAACCTCAAACTAAACTATTCATTCAAGAATTCCATCTTGATACTTTAGTTATTCTTCGCGGGTGTTTAATTAACACGGCATCAGTATCTCTCCAATGTCTGTGTCTGACAAGCAAAAACTTTCCAGATGTTTTTCCACTTATACAAGTAAAAGAATAGGGCCCAAATTATTGTTTTTCCTTTTAATCAGAATTCTTTAACCCCACACTACATAAATTTCTTTTACTACAACAAAGCATTATACTTGTATGGAAGTAAAAAGAACAGTTGGGGAAAATGTTTACTATCCTTACAAGTGCTAAAAATAGTATAAATTCCTAAAGCAATCTCATTCATATGTCATGAAGTGTGACAGAAAATAACAACTCTTAAAATGGAAAATACCTGGCCAGTATTATGCAATTCCCATTTCTAAAATAGCAGTCTGACAAAACAAAACACAGAAACTTAATATTCTCAAAGGAAACACAGATTTCTGAGGCCTCGGAGGCATTACTTCTGTTCCCTCTGACAAGCAGCTTCCTGCGGCAGGGAAAGGAGAGCTCACGCGTGGCCACTGATGAGGCAGACAAGGAGGGAGTGAACATGCAACCCTGGTGGACACAAGGCCACTGCAACCCCAGCCCTCCCAGCGCATCACTTAGGGAAACTATATCCAATTCCCAATTGACCAGGTTACTGAGAGATTTAGTATAGATACATAAAAGATTCTAGAATCCGGTATCTCACTGAAGGCACATTTTAGATCTGATTTGCCAGGTAAAGATGAAAAGTACAATCAAATAATGTTTTCAAGATCTTACTGTAATAATAATTGTCTTGAGCAGGAAAACAATCAGCAGTGAATACTAAAACTAGCAAGTAAAGAACAGTGAGGAAAAGCATATTTACAGTCTCAAATCATCTCCCATCTCTCCATACGATACTCATAATTATATAGGGAAGAACAGTAACGTTATAGAGGGGAAACCTGGAGACACCACCTTACCCAAATAATCAAAGGAACATAAGCAATAAATTGGACAAACAGATATCACATGCCTCCTGACATCTTGCACTGAGAAGGACACAGTATCATGTCTGTGATCTTCCTGCCAAAAAATGCATAACCTGAATCTAGTCATGAGGCAGCATCAAACAAACAAAAACTGAGGGGCATCCTACAACATAAGTGGCCTCTACTCTCCAAAAATACTAAGGTCCTGAGAAACAAAGACAGACTGAGGAAACATTCCACATTAAAGAAGACTAAAAAGACATGACCAGAAAAAAGAAAATTTTCTTTTGCTATAAAGGAAATCAGTGACATATTTGGTAAATCTAAATAAGGTACATAAATTAGAAAGAATGGTAAAGCAAATGTTAACTGTTAACATTTTGCAAATTTTGCAACTTTCTGAAAGTTTGAAATTATTTCAAGATAAAAGATTTTTTTTAAAAAAATCAAAGTGTTCAACTCTTAAAATTTTAGCATTACTAACTTTACCTAAAAGGAACACAGTGCTGCAGTAAAGTAAATGCTTCTCTCTGAATTCCCCTGGCCTCTGGTATGGGTGCTAAAAAACAGAAAAAAGACAAAAAGAAAAATAGCCAGCCATGGATGGATCACGGGCAGCCCACATTCTAACGTTACAGACCAGGGCTGGCATTACTCTTTCTTCCTTTAGCAAGGCAAAGATCTGAGGAAACTTAGTGACTGAAGAAGCCACTACAATAACTAACAGCTAACACTGAAATCCTACTGAGTTTGTGGTACCATTCAACACACCATCAAATTCACTGCATTCAAATGTAATACCTGAATCTTTCTACTTGGAAAGAGAATAATAAAATGCTATTATACTCAATGAATGCTATAATCAATGAAATCAAAATATGGTTATTTTAAAGATGAAAAGAGCAATTTTCAAACTGAAAGCACAAGAATATCATAGGCTAGGAGGGATGAATGAATCTTACCAAAAAAAAAAAAAACCCTTTTTTAAAATCTCACATTTTTGAAAGGCCACATAACTGCCATTTATGCTGCTTCTTACCTAGGTCCCAAACTCAAGCTCACAGCTTCCTAATTTTCTTTAGATTAGCCATTAATAAATGCACATACATATACATAAACATTATAAATGGAAGTATCAATATCTAATGTGACAACTGATTTTAAGGCTTAGGGGGAAAAAAAAGACAACCTGTGAATCCCTAAGCCTTGCTTCTGAACTGGTTTTCTCCCCTACATGAAAGTATAAATCCCACAAGATACTTGTGGCCAGCAACCAAAAAGAGAAAACAAACAAGCCAACATACAGCCACCAACGGTAGATGTTTTGACATCAGCGGATGTAAGAGTGGAATGGTGTTTCCATAGAAGAATTTACTGAAATAGTAATTTCACCACTAGTCTTAGTTTAGAAAAAATGTTCACAAAAATGTGAATAAGAAAGATCAGCGCACATGCCAAGAGTTTACACAGGTGACCGATGATATTCTCTATGTAATTAAACACCATGGAGTAGTTATAGTTTAAGAATGAGGCAAAGAAGGTAGGGATATATTAAAAAAGAAAGCTTTGATAGAGCTTTCTTCCTAGAAACTAGGACAAAAAAGATTTACAAAACAACGACAAAAAAACATATGCCAATTATGAGCTCTTTATGTGTGACTTTACCTAGCGATACCTGGCAGTCATTCCTAATTGGAGGAATATTCCTCCCAGAGGGTGCAAGTGAGAACCTTCTGATGCCTTGGTACTTGGAAAAAGAATATTCAATATACCTATTAGTTTTATACTATAGACTATAGGTTTTAAAAAAAAGGCTGAAAATTCTTTAGGGTTGAGGCAACTACTTAGAATATGCAGTAAGAAAGCATTCTGGGGAGCAAGGGTTAGGAACATGTTGAGAGGTGTGACATTAGAACACACGGCTGCCCTCAGGGAGAGTTAAACTGAGTTAAAGATGCAAATGGAAAAAGAAAGCTAGCCTTTTAATCATAACTGGCAAAAAGCTCTCTGAACTAGATGAAATCTAGGGGTTGAATATTAATCATGGATTATTTCCAGCACAAGATTTAGATCAGAATAATTTAATAACATTAAAGACAAAAATAAAACCCAGCATTTCGAAATAAAAGGTGGATTTAAGAGGGAAGAAAACGGAGAGAAAGGAAAATCTTAGGTCAAATACTTGAATACTGAACTTACTCATGATCACAGAAAGAACATACGCTCATTTTAGAAGATCTGGAAGCACAGAAGAGTGTCACCAGTTGGGCTGACTCACCTCTCGAGTAGCTAGCTGATTGCTGAGCTCCTCAGCCTTCTCAATGTTCCACTCTTCCACAGCCTGGTCTATGCTCTTTTCAAGGCCCGACTAGAAAGAAAAGAAACCTAAAAGTTAGAGGCAAGAAAGAAAGGCAAACATTTGCTAGTAAAGACTACGTCACAGGACCACACCAAACACATTACATATTTAGACTACTTAATTTTCACAATGATCGTATACGGTAGTTGGTACCACTCCCATTTACTGATGAGAAGGTGGTTCAGAGGTATTAAATAACTTAGCCAAGGTCAGGTCATTTCTTGAACTAAGAAAAAGGAGATGCAAATCCAAACTTATGTGACCCTTAGGACTACGCTTTCCCTTAATAACAATATAATGCTAATGATAATAAGTTAGAAATTATGGCATGCTTATTATGTGGTACACCCTGTGCTTAGTACTATAAGAAAGCTCATTTAATCCACATAACAACTCAATGAAATTATACCGTTATCCTGTTTTGAACATGAGGAAACAGAAGCTTAGACTCACTAATTTGGCCAAGGTCACAGCGTCTGTAAATGTTAAAGCCACCATCACATGAATCTAGGTTTGCCCAGAGCCTGTATTCTAAACCACCATTTTCCTCTGCCTCTTTTCACTATGGCCTATTCCTGTAACTTGAGACTTTCATTCAACAGCCCCTCCTAGTCTCTGACGATGGGATGGGTACTAAGTTGGATATTAAACATGGGAAGAAAGTTATATATGAGAATGATTGTACTTTCCTATGGAAATGTTATTTACTAGTTGAAGATACTTCAGGAAATCACAATGAAAATTTTCATGGGATCACCAAACAGGCTGTGTAGGATACATCATACTTTATGGAAAGATGCTTCTTAGAGTTAAATAACTGAGTTTTAGCTTATGGAAATAGTTACTAAAGAAAATATAACTTTTTAAAAATAGGCTAATATATGCTTCTTAGAAGAAAATTTTATCCCAACGATGGCTTATCTAGTGTATCTTCCACATTTTCAGTTAATGGACTTCTCCCTCCTTGACCTAATAAAAGAAGTCCAGGGAATGTCTCTTCCAGCAGTATACTGCTTGATTATACCAGTCAACTAAGAGAAACTTTGCTCCCATGTAGCCTTTATTGAAACAAGATTTTAAAATTGCCCACACAAAATCTGCCTAAAACGATTTTTGGAAACAAAGACCAGCAAGGTTGTCACTGATGTCTGCGTTAAAGTGAAGACTGTTCCTTCTCACAATCCCTCATTCGACAACCCAAGGGCCTGGAGGATGATTAGGCTTCTTTTAGTTGCTCCCGACTGGAGCCTGAGACTGGCGTTCAATAGCCTCTCAGAGCCTCAGAGCCCAGGCCGTGCTGCTCTACTGTTCTTTTCCCATTCTGGTCCTGTGATCATCCACCAGTCTCCAGAAATTTCTCTTTTTTGTATTTCTGCAGAATTCTTCTCCTGATAGTCCAAACAACGTCCTGGACTCACTCTTCCAACATCCTTCATTTTCAGCGCCTGCTAAATAACACCCCACCCCAGAATCTATACTCAAGGCCAGGGATTCTCCAAGTGTGGTCTGTGTACCAGGTCAGGTCTGCGAGTGATGCCAGTCTAGGAACTGAGCTTGTGCCAGTGTGCAAATCAATTACATGACTACGCACAGGTTTGTCTAGCTGACTTTGTTTAGGGGAGGAAGGGTATGGGATGGGGACAACAAGACTTTCTCAAAGAAGGAAGTAGTACACTGAGTTACACTCAGGCACAAGTTCTTTATTTCCTGGAAGCCCAATACTTTGAATACGCTTGCTCTAGGCCATGTAAGAGCTTTACAATCTAGGATTCTCTCTAAACACAAGATTCTGTCCTTCCACTTACCCCAAGTCCTTGGAGCCAGTGAACCGGCCTTGTCTTCATTTGGAACCCCATACTCTGTCACCATCGTATTTATTCTCACAGTCCTTCAGCCCCTTCCTGGAGTCTCCTATCCTGCCTCTCTGGCCTGCAACCCATGATTAACCTTTTCAAACTAGACTCTAGGCCAAAAGTTCTCAAAGTCTGAGTCTGGACCAGCAGCATTAGCACTACTTGAGAACTTGTTAAAAATGCAAATTTGAATCAGAAACTCTGGGGTTGGGGCCCAGAAATTCATTGATTCTAACCAGGCTAGAGTTTGAGAACCACTGACCTAAGCAATACCTCAGGCAACTAAGCAACTTTCTCCAACATCACATCTTGTTTTGGTTGTTCCCAACCACTTGTTTCCACTACTTTAACATCTAGGTGTCCCAGCAAAGTCAGAGAAAATCAAATGACTCAATTCACTGGCTTTACTAAATGCTCCTTTTCAAACTCAGCTGGGTGGGCTCTCAGTTCTGCCCTTGAAAGTTCCCACACTCCTTTAAGAAGTTGTTGCACGTCTTTTTCATTTTTTCAAATACCCTCAACCCTACCTCCTTTTCAGCAGATTATAACTCTACCCCTACTTCAGGAGAGGCTGAGGTGGTGGGAGAGAGGGAAGAGGATAACCAAGGGTACGTATGTACTTTCTATAATCTTCCTCTCACCCGCTTCTCACTTACTCTGTTCTTCCATCCTTATTGCCTCCAAGAAAGAATCATCTCTCTTCCCAAGACTTAGCCCACCTCCTGTGCTCATCATAATTCCACCTGCTTACACGTTATCCAGAACCCTTCTCTTTAAATTTTCTCCTCTCTCTTTTCTCCATTTTTCTCTCATCCTATAAATAAGCTTGTCCTCCCCAATCTGGACCAGGGGCTGGATGAGATGACACAGCTCACCTCCCTCAAACTGATTTCTTCTTATGTCGGTACTTCATCTCTCTCAAAAGCAGTATATCAGTTGTCCCGTGTCATCTCCCATTCTTCTCTATTCCTTCTGTCCTCATCATTCCTCTGAAACTGCTCCCTCTACAGCCATAAATGATACCATTTGTCCTCCCATCATCTCTTATGTCAACTACATCCTCATTCTTAAAACTATCTCCCCAAATGTCTATCTTAACTCTCCTCTGATGCCCCTTATCTCCTCCTGTTGTCCCCTAATTATAGCAGTCCTCAAGGTTCTGTGATTGGCCCCCTTTTCTTCTTACTCTTCCCTCTCCTCAGTATTATACTCGATCCTAGGCCTTCAATTATTTCTTATAAGCTGCTTTGTATCTCTAAATAATTCAAAACACTTGACCTCTCCCCTATACTAAGACCTGTGTCTCCAGCTGCTTGCTAGTCATCTTCATGTTGAAGGCCTTGCAGAGGCAGGGTCTTCCATGTTTATCATGTGGAAAAGCAAGCTCATCAATTCCTGCCCCGACTCTCCTTCAGGGGTGACCCCTAGTCACCCCGGGGAGAATCCTCCGTTATATTCAACGCCTCCAATCCCTGGCTCTTATTTTCACTCTGCTTTTGTAGTGTTTCTCATGTCTCCCTTCTGTGCTTCCTCAGGGCCTCATCACCTCTTGTTTGTAAGGTTTCAACCCTCGTCAAACTAGTCTTGTGTTTTCCTAAAGCAGATCCCATGTCATTACCCAGCTCCAAACACTATCACTTCTTTCCTCGTTTTGAATAGCACCCAAATCCCTTCACAACAGGGTCCCCAAATGCTTTCTCAGCCCCATCTTGGGCAAGGCTGTACTTCCTATGCTCTGGCCACATTTATCAGTCTCTTCATACTCCCTGTGCCTCTGGATGTGTTTCTCTTTGAAAAATCTTAACCACCCTTGTAAGTCTCGTGTCGAATGTTACCTTCTCTATCTCTGCAGGTTCCCTCATGCCTATACACCCGCTGACCCCACGGCACCCTCCCCGATGCCCAGTACCTAACCGCTCCCTGCTTGCTGCCGTGCCTGCACGCCACGTCTCTCTCCAGCACTTTCAACTCAGCAACCTAACAGCATCCATTCTCCAGCCTGTCCTGCTTATTCCACATAATAGGTCTGCTTGTTTCCCTCTAATTATTTAGGCTTCCTGAGATTATTTAGGACCTGAGTGCTGTACACTTTTACTCCAGGCCCTAGGATAATGCAGATCTCTTTTTACCACCAATGCCCAGGAACTAAACCAGTAGTCTGCTTATTTAGCGAGGCATTTCGCTGCAGCAACTGGCTAACTTAACTCCCTTTGGTTGCCACAGAGCCACAGCTTACCGTTAATGTCACAAAGTGGAAAACAAGAACATTCCCCTTTTCTGGAAACTTATATGAACTGCTGGGCCGATAGGTATAATTTTCACTTAAAAATAAATTAGCTAAAATTACAAATCTCTCTCTCCACCATCAACTAACTCCCATTCCCCCAGTCATTCTAAGCAGCATCTAATATAGTGGAAAGAGTGCTGGACCAGGACTCAGAGGACACAGTCACAGCGCCAGGTAAAGGAGATACTTAACTCATAAGCTCCGTTTCTTTAAAGAAAATGAGAGAATCAGCTTGGATGACCAAAATTCTCTCCTAGAAATAAAATCCAAGAATTCCACTTACATGGTCAACTTTGATTTTAGCTCTTTTAAAAGTTTTTTTTTTTTATTTCAACAAAGTTTCGCTACACATGACTGTTTCTTTTTTTCCTCCCTTTTCTTTTTTCTTTCTTTCTTTTTTTTTTAGCAATTTATTTAAGTAAAATATAATAGTTCTTTTTGGCTCTGAAAAATTTCTGGTTCCATAGGCACACCCAAACTCTCTGCTTCTATAAGAAGATACTAACATTCCAAATATTTTCAAAATGCTCATGTTAAAACAAACAAAAAAAAAACCCTGAGGTAAAACATTTCCATCACCTTAAGACTAAAAGTTAGTAATAGTTTACAAAGAACATGGTTGCTGAGGTCAGACCTGGGTCCAAATTATAGCTCCTCTACTTACTGGCCAAGAAACCCTGGGTTTTGTCCCTAAACCTCTATAAGGTTGCAGTTTTCTCACCTGTAAAATGAGAATAATGCCACATTCTTTGCAAAGTTATGGTAAAGGTTAAAAAAAAAAAAGTAAAATACCTAGCAAAGTTTTTAGATCATAGAAGTCATTCAATAAATAAGCTATTTATATTATATCTATCAGGATACCATTAAAACAAAAAGAAGGTTCAGCTCTATATTACTACAGACCTCATTATAGTTCGTCAAGGGCTCAGACCCAAGTATAAGACCCAAGATTTCAACTTTGAGTCAGTAAGTAGTCTCATGAAATAAGATTTGAGTATTAAAGCTTTCTAAAAGTCTTAAGTTGGACCCCAGAGTAACCTTTATTGGAATTATCTAGGGCATCTTTCATACCACAGGAGTGGCAGGGGGCACAGAAGCACTGCTGATACTCTGCAGGTCCTCAGCATGCTCCTAAGAGGCCTTCTGGCAGGAATCGAAATTTAGCTTCAGATGTATCTCAGTACAGACAAACTCAGGGATGGCAACTTGGTCCCAGGTGGAAAATCATCTAAGCCCAGTATCTGACAGGTTCCCGTGAGGTAATAAGTAAGCTCTTATTAACAGTTTTGTTGCAGACGTCAAGGCGGTACTATAAATATCTAAGAAATTTATGGGTATTAGGTTTAACATCAAGGAGTAACCATCCGTATGTGTGCAGCAAAATCTCTTTTAACATACCGATTAAAGCTCTTCAAGTCAAACTGTAACAATATATTTCTAGAGAAATTTTGCTATTAAATATTTATTCAGATAACATATTCAATTTTCAAACCTTAATACAAATGAAGTGTCCACTCAAGTTTGTTGTTCTATGATTAGACCTAAATACCTAGGGGAAAAAATTAAGTAATCTCTCCATAAAGGAGGAAGAAAAAAAAGAACTAAGAATTAAGTGCTACTACTTTTACATAAAAATCACGCCTACCTAAATTATTTGAATCAGGTAAGTAAAAAACTAAGTTGGACTGTTACTTCAGAAAAATCTAGATTTGGGACTATTTTACTTTTCAACCTGCTCTGTTTTCTTAGACAAATCATGCTAGGCTTCAGTTTCTTCATCTGTATTGTGAGAATAATACTGGCCATACTACCCACCCAACGGGGATCACATAAGGATGACGAGAGAATGGTTTGTACCTGATCCCAAGGGAACAACATGGTACCTCTACACCCCACCATCCACCCTACCCACCCAACACCCACCTACTCAAGGCAACCAGCCTGTGATCTTTGTACTGGCGCTCCGTGTAAGATTCTAGTAAGAAAGAGTATTCTGCTAAAAAAATAAGTTTGAAAAAAGCCACACTATACAATGGCAGCTTCCTCTCATAAACAACTAAAAATTATCAAAGACATTGTGCAGTTACTCTCAAAATTTTTAAAAGTACCTCTGGTTTTTCTTGCCAAAAAGTATCCATTAAGTATACATAAAACTACTTTCAAAAATGACTGCTGACTAATCAAACTGATTCAACTAAAGAATACTTGAGACATTTATAATGAAATTAATGAGTAAAATTTATTCTAAAGAAATTCCCACATAGACACAAAATAATTGTTATGATTACAGAATTATTGATAAGTGCCAGAACTGCTGCCATTAACACAATTATAGCTGTATTTAATACAAAGAACACTTTAAAACAGCTTTGGATATTAGGAAGATTACATTTTAAAAATATAAGTCTCTCTGCACTGTCAGGGAAGCAGGTGACAGCAGTGTTGTAAATACACATCCAGTTTTGGCTTGGCAGTGGAGAAAGAAAGAAAGAGAGAGAGAGAGAGACAGAGGAGAGAGAGAGAGAGAGAAGGAAGGAAGGAAAGGAGGGAGGGAGGAAGGAAGGAGAGAGAGAGGGAGGGAAGGAAGGAAGGAAGGAAGGAAGGAAGGAAGGAAGGAAGGAAGGAAGAAAAAGAGAGAGAGAGAAAGAAAGAAAAAGAAAAGAAGGAAAAGAATAAAAAAGAAAAAGGACTACACGATAGATGTAAGAAGTTTGTTTTGTTTTACCATTCTTGAGAGTTGAGTGATTGAGCGAAAAGAGACTAAAAAGGGTCTCTGAGATATGGTAACAGATCAGCCTCTGCTCCAGAGAAGTAAAATAATGGACTATAAATCCATGCTAGTTTTGTCCATCCTGCATCACGGATTTTCATGATCCTCTCTAGATTTCTTGGGCAGTGCTATTATCTGCTGAACTTACATTTATTCTTAGCATTTATATTGGTGCCCCCCGTGTGGACATTCTTTAATGTCTATTTACTCTGTTGGATTCACAGTAGAGACTTTAGCATGACAGCAAAAGGGGCGCATGTGAAACAGTGATCCCAAACCAAAGAATGAGTGTGAACCTGCTGGCATGCAGTTAAGCTGAACTACCAAGAGAATATGAGATAATCTGGCTTCACCAAATCCTTCTTTTCCTCTTATGCTTGCACTTATTTATAGAATATTAAGTGCTGGCAACATCCTGGGCAGATACAAGCCTGGCCAGCATCAGTTTCCTTGTTTAGGTGATGCCATGACTTTCTTGGGCAGATGCCATTCATACAGAGGAATGTCTACCATTAGGAAAAGCCAAACTTATAAAACAGATCAACAGGTGATTATAAAAGTGTTTAGAGCGGTCTTCCTTTAAACAGAAATTCCTTTTTAAAATGGTGTTTGACTTATAATTCTTTCTAGAATTCGTCTAATGTACAATGCGAAACAGAACACTAGTTCCTAAAACTGAGTTGTTTAAAAGATTTTGCACATGAAATCCTAGTATCCTTGATTAAAGCTACTCTTCACAAATTCCAAATTTTAGACAAAGAATAAGTTGGCCTTATCTTCCAAGTATCAAGAAGGTACAATTTCATATATGTAGGGAAATAAAAATATTCTAATACAGATAGATTGTAAAAAAATGCCTTCAAAATTTCTACTTTTTAGAAAGGCTAAAATCTGAATTTCATAGCTTTAACTTCACTAAGAAACAATTCAGACATTCTAAAGACAATACAGTTATGAGAAAACACAACAAATACTGTAAACAGTTGAAGATCAAAGACCACCTAAGTCAC
Source organism: Pseudorca crassidens (assembly GCF_039906515.1). NCBI lineage: Eukaryota > Metazoa > Chordata > Mammalia > Artiodactyla > Delphinidae > Pseudorca > Pseudorca crassidens. The sequence goes on along the minus strand of NC_090311.1, from coordinate 12,693,903 downwards.
AAATAAAACTTTAAAAAATATTTCCTATGAGAACCAACATTTAACCATTTCTTCCTTCAAAAGAACAATCCAGTCAGAGGTTGGGACTCTAAAGCAGGCGGGCCAGAGATGGCCCGTGGACCGCTGCCATCAGCATAAGCCTCCTCCCTCAGGCTTTGGAACGGGTTTGGTACAGTCAAGAGCATCCTCCTCGCAAGAGCCCTCCTCCCGGCCCACCAGAATCACAGGAGTCAAGAGCACAGCAATCACACTTTAAAATGCTCACCAGCCCCTTGGGCAGTGAAGCTGGAGAACTGAGAATGGCGCAATAAAGCCTGGGTTTCAGTTTCACCTCTACCAGTGCTCTTTCTTTGTAAGAAATTTAGCATTTCCGCACCTGCCTGAACATTTGGAAAAAGGAGATTGCTCAACAGCTCTAATTATTTGCAGCAGCAGGTGATCCTGGTTCCAATTCCGCAGTGTTCTAGGGATTAGGTGACAGGAATTCTTGGCAAACTTGGAATCAAAAGGTTCGCAGGTAAAACTCTGTTGTGTCAGTTTCTTAATGCATGTGCCTTCAAGGAGGCAATTCCACCCAATGACGGGTTTAAAAATCAGAGGTTTTTCATAAGAAATACTGATTAACCAGAAAATGGTAATCACCTCTATACACAGTAGTTTACAGCAATGATCCTGTCTATACATGCAGGATACAATATCCTTGGGCTTCAACCAGCAGGCCTCTGTGCCTCTGTCCCTATGGCCCAGAGCTCAATTTTCATGCTCCTGGAGTCTGTCAACATTCCCCTAAGTGAATGTATAAGTTATTCATTCATTCAAGCCTCTACTAAATATTAACGCCATCTCTAGCCTGACAACTCCCAAGCATGCATCTCAAGCTCAGACTCTCCTGAAGCTCCCGCCTCGTTTTACCAAGTGTATTCTATTCCTGCTTGCTATTACCCATGCCCCAGAATTAACTCTGGATTAGGCCCCACTCTAAACCTCCCCTCCAAAGCTTTCCCATTTTTGTAATTCACATGACTATTCACACCACTGCTTAAGTAAAACCCCGAATGGTTCTCTCCCTGCCCTCATAATCCTAAATCTCCCCACCACCTCATAAGCAATCAGGAGGCAAATACTGTTGATCCTACTTCTACAGTGTACCTCAACTCTACCCACTTTTCTATCTTCAGCAGCACCATTCTTGTTCAAGCCGCCATCATCTCATGCCTGGAAGAGTCTCTTAACTGTCCTCTTCTCATCTGCTTTTGTTGCCCCAAGGTCCATCTTCCACGTAAGATGCAATCTTTTCAAACGTAACTTAGATCACATCACTCCCTTAACTTAAAACCCTTGAATGTCTCTCAATTGCACTGTGACTAAAACCCAATTCCTTACCTTGTCCTCTAAGGTCCTACAGAGTTTGGTCCCTGCCTGCCTGCCTCTCCAATCTTACCTTGGGCCACCCACCCTCCTCCTCACTGACCCCGTCCAGCCAGGCTGACCTTCTTACGTCTACTCAAATGTTCTATGATGACTCTTCCACCCCTAGGATCTTTACCCAGGTTATCACCTCTACACTAGCATTCCTTATACAGATGGTTCCTTCCCATCCTACGGTCTTAGTGAGACGGCATCCTCTAAGAAAGGACTTCCATGACCACTCAGCTAAAGTGGGGCTTCCATTTTAATTTCTTCACTATATCCTGTTCATTTCTTTCTTAACAGCTTTTTTAACGATTTGTAACTATATATTTACTTGTTTATCTAGCATCTTGCACACATTAACTTCTTCATTGAATGAATTAATGAGGAGAAACACCTTAGGCAAGGTTAATTACAAACATTTCCCACTGGCTAATGTAAGATGCAATAAAAAAGATCTTACCTTTTCAATTTTTTTCCTTTTAACAGGGGGGTCAAACCTATCGTTGACTCCAAAATACTGAGTAAGCTCCTTCAACTGGGTTTCACTTGAGGACTGTTCACTGTAAGAAGAGAGACAATAACTCATGTTTTACAAAATGTACTCACTTTTACATTTACTGTTTTTAATTGGTTACTACAATTATATTACATCTACTAGTTCTTACGTTTCAGAGGTTAAGTAGTTCAACTATTTGTACAAGTTCTACAGTACTATCTAGGAGAGACAGATATTTTAAATTCCACCTACCTTTGAGATTCTTCTTCATTCTTCAATTTACCTGAAAAAGAATTCACAGTGTCAATACCAAGTATTCGGTTATTTCAAAATTATGGTTATTAAAAATTGTTGAGGGCTTCCCTGGTGGCACAGTGGTTGAGAGTCCACCTGCCAATGCAGGGGACACAGGTTCATGCCCTGGTCCGGGAGGATCCCACATGCCGCGGAGCGGCTGCGCCCGTGAGCCATGGCCGCTGAGGCTGCGCGTCCGGAGCCTATTGCTCCGCGACAGGAGAGGCCACAACAGTGAGAGGTCCGCGTACCGCAAAAACAAGAAACAAAAAACAAAAAAAAAATTGTTGAGCTCAATTGGTCACAATTTAATATTAGCACTATTGACAATTAACCTAAATTAAAACACCTTTTCTGGAGCGTTTTCTTTTTTTCTTTCTGGATCTTGAAGTTGAGATTTTCTGTTCAGAATGTTTTGTATGCAGTTCTTGAAATTTCTACATAAAAGTAAAAAAAAGGAAAGAAGCAAATATGCTTTGAAGCAAAGCATACATCTGAAAAATAACATGTTAAGTAATAAAAAACTATAACATTTATAAAAATACAAATTTAATGAAACTAGTTCAGTTCTTCTTGAGATACTCTATTGTCTGAGACTTTCACAACCTGAGTTTTTATCTTCATTTATTTCCAAATAAGTCAATCTGATAATCTGTGGGTAAAAGTCAATGGCTCATAGACAACAAAGAGATTAAGACTGTATTATGTTAGGCCAAGTAGCTAATCCTACTAACTGTTTTTTTTCCTTCCTCTTTTTATGAAAAACAAAACAAAAATGAACATAAGTATCTGAGTGGCCAGTGAATTGCCCACAGACCCACAGAGTAATAAAATTACTCTGAGTCAATCTTCCGTACCTATTTACCTCCCAAGAACATATACATTCTGACCACAGCAGAGACACACACAGGAACATGCACAAACACACAGGTACAGGCTTTAATAAGAACACGTCAGAGAAAACCTACATTCCACATATTTAAGGGAATTCCAGAGGGACACTCTTCATATGCATTTACATTTGCCTCTGCTTCAGTTTTTGGTCCATCTGTAGGGATATCTGAGACCTCTGTGTTTGTAATGGTCCCATCTTCTTTACCTTCTTCTAAGTTAAGTTCAGAGCTCTCTACTGTGGCTTCATCATCAGAATTCAACTCAACATCACTTTCATTTAGGCCAGGAGGTAGCAGCCCACTCCACATCTTTTCTGCTAAAGGGAAAAAAATGAGTTAAGACGTATAAAGTAGACATGGAAAGAATTTTAAAACCATTAAAAGATACCCCAGCAACCTAATAATTATACCAATGGTTTGGGAACAGTCTATCTAAACTTTTTTTTTTAATTGGTATAAAGTGGGATGTATCCTCCATATTAAGATAATGTAAATATTTTGCTTGTATAAATTTTTTGTTTTTTTGGCGGTATGCAGGCCTCTCACTGTTGTGGCCTCTCCCGTTGCGGAGCACAGGCTCCGGACGCGCAGGCTCAGCGGCCATGGCTCACGGGCCCAGCCACCCCGCGGCATGTGGGATCTTCCCGGACCGGGGCACGAACCCGTGTCCCATGCATCGGCAGGCGGACTCTCAACCACTGTGCCACCAGGGAAGCCCTGCGTGTATGAAAATTTTTTTATTTTATTTTTTTTTTGCAGTACGCGGGCCTCTCACTATTGTGGCCTCTCCCGTTGCGGAGCACAGGCTCCGGACGCGCAGGCTCAGCGGCCATGGCTCACGGGCCCAGGCGCTCCGCGGCATGTGGGATCTTCCCGGACCGGGGCACGAACCCGTGTCCCCTGCATCGGCAGGCGGACTCTCAACCACTATGCCACCAGGGAAGCCCTGTGTGTATAAATTTTTAAAAAGTGTATTTTCAGCAAGTTTGTTACAAGACACACCTACAGATGAATGACTTAATGACAACAGAACCTCAATTCTCTAATATATGGATAATCTTGTCCAAAGAAAAGAGGAAATTCAGTAAAAGCATTCACGGCTCAAGAATGTTAAGAGCCTAACAATATACACTGCAGGCAACTTAAGAATTATAATACTATATTTCAAGCTGTAACAGTTAGAGGAGAAAATAAAATTGGATGTTTCGCCTGTATTTGAACGCACGAAACTTCAGGGGACTACAGAGTAGGAAAAGTATTACTCAAAGGAAAAATTTTAAGCTATGCAGGTAGTTTGAGAAAAGTATGGTGGTAAAAAGGATGTCCTAGTTTTACATTTTATACTGCTTGCTAAAGTAATACTAAATGGAGTACAATCCTAACAATTTAACAAAAACATACAGCTTTTTAAAATAACACTGTATTTGGGAAACAAGTTAAAGTTCAGGGTAATTCTTATCATTAGTTATACAGCCCACTGGTAGAGAGAACCATTAACTACCGTTAAGTCTAATAAAAATGATTTTTAAAAACTGAGGTTGTAATCATTTGCTAAAATTATAATTGAGTACATTTTCACTATTAATCTCCACGACACAGTCTATTTTAGCATACGTAAGGAGCCAAAACCAGTTCATTCAAAAGAGGCCTAGAATACAGACGTTGGCTGTACTGCTCAAGATTTACGATCAACTTAAAGGAATAAAATAGAAAGATGGAAATCTTTTTTGCTAACCTTTCTGCCTCCTATTGCGTTAACCTAGTAAGAAAACCACCAGCATTGTCTCTGAGACAAAGTATCACGGGATTTTGCATTACTCTGAATAATGGATGCCTGATAACTTTTAAGGACCTCCTCCCAAGTCCAAAGAATCAGCTCTCACTTTTCAGTCTGGGTCCAGCCTCATAGTTGCTGGCTCTCTGAAACATCCTCACCAAAACATTCTCTTGGCTTTTTAAGAGGAAGGGTTCTAACATCTAACTACTCCAACTGTAATCCTGACTCCACCATATATTAGTGGTATGAGGAAATCATTTTTAACACCTCTGACCCTCAGTTTTTTCATCTGTTTTACAGGAATAACTATATTGCACACAGGGTTATTCTGAGGATGAAACAACATAAGCTATTGAAACACTCAACACAGTGTTTAGGAGGTTCTGGGGACTTCATCAATGCTAAGTTCTTTTTGCCATCATTATTATTACTTCTGTGGCCAGGTACTGCATTTTTATCATTTCTATCATGGGTGGCAGCATCCATAAGGTAGCTTTGAAGTTTCTAATGTTTAAGGTGCATTCACTTAGCAATTGATGCAAGTCAGTTACTTCCTTGATTTCCACAGTCTGACTGAAGTTTCAATTAAAAATGTTGATGTCTTTTTCCGAATGGAGCAATAAAACCAGAAGCAAATTACCAGGAAGATAAATGGAACCTAAGCTTCAAGGCTCTTCTTTTTCACAGGTCCTTCCAAAGCACTATACCTGATTTTCTATATTTTAAATCTGTATTCCTTTTTTTAAAGAGGAGACCTCAAATTACATAAGCTCCAAGCCCTATAAAACCTGGATCCATCCCTAAATCTGGCCTGAGGATTTTAAAAGTTGGAATGGAGGTTATGTTGAGATATTCTGTTAGCACAAAGGACATAGTGTAAAACATGCCAGTATTGAAGAACAGGTGTTGTGCTATTAATAAAAATATTTCTACTGTTTTGAGAAGCAGGGGGAGGGGAGTGATAATAAGCTCCGTCATGACTTCGCCACTGACATAATACACCTTCAGACTCACTATCCCGTTTCAGGACTCAAGGACAGTAACAAGTTTCAGAGTTAGCTTTCTTAGCACCAACTGGGGTTCTACGTTTGAAGCCACTGTTTCTCCTCTCTGTCCATAGCATCTTTTACATGCCCACTGTGTGCCAGGCACTCTTCAAGACATAGGAACAGCAGTATACAAAACAGGCAAAAATGCCTAACCTCACAGAACCAACATTCTATACAAATGACAAGCTTCTGTCCATCAGCCAAGTACCACTCAGCCCAGACTTCAGCTGTGGCCGCTCAGATGGGCACAGTTCCTCCACTGGGCCACTGCTTCAGTATCTCCAAAGGGTGACTCTGTGCTCTGGGCACCCAAATGGGTTTCACCTTGGGAAGCAGTGCCAGTTGCCATGGACAGGGCATGCCTTTCCTCATCAGCCCTCAATCATTTTTGATCACTTTTGGACTTTCTCAAAATCATCTATTTTTAGTAAGTTCTTGCTGATGTGGCATTAAGAACTGTCCTCAGGATGCCACTGACTGGTACGATAGTTTCTTGTGTGTGCCCACAGGGGAAAAAAATTAAAATAACTTTTAAAAAGTGGACTCTATATCCAAATCCATAAAACAAGGCAAAGTTCAAATAAGGTGTGTTTCTGAACTTAATTCCTAAATATCTGTAAAGTGATGTGCCCTTCTCTGACCATAAAACACATACACACACACAAATACCAGGGCAACTTGGTGGCCACGGACAAACACAGATTATTCACTGAGGAGCGTGCAAAGTGCCCCCCTGAACAGCAGCTTGGCTGCAAGTCAGCCAATATGGAGTGGCTGCTTCGTGACTTGTTTTAGGCTTACGTTCCAAAACACTGTCTTTAGCACGTACATGTTATTCATACATTTGTATTGTACTATGGTACCAACTGGTCCTATCAGGCCCCCTGTTACTTCTGTTGTGTTCGTCTGGATTGTGATTCTCCAGCTCTTTGAAGTGCTGCTCACCTCATACCTTCCAGAGTGCATTCCTTCATTTTAAAGCAGATCACTCCAAATTACCCTTCACATGTGAAAATTACTCAGCCGTTCTCAAGAGACGTGGCATACCAGAGAACAAGAAACAAGTTTTTTAGTGTAGATGATCGCCAGGTCTATAGAACACTCCGTGTATCAATACATAAATTTTCACGTTTTTAGCCTGCACGTCAAATATTTTAGTTTTATCACTTAGCCCCAAAGAAGATGTAAATCATTCAGAATCCCTTTTTTCTCTATGGTTTTGAGTATCAGCCTCTCCATTTCATATTGGAGAGATTTTTCCAATTCCACAATTATTCTACAAAAAAATTCTGTGTATGCTATGCAGAACACATCTTTAGTCCAGGGCTGACATGATTTATGAGGAACAAAAAATATTTATGTATCATCCTCGTCTCAATGGCTGGGCTTTCTTTTGCCCGTGGAAACCAAACACAGTCACTACACTTAGCACACCTGGGCAGACGGCAATGCACCTAGAAGAACACGACACAGCTCAGCAGTTCCTCAGCTTAGGTTTTCCCAAAGTTTTATGAAGACAGTAATGGAGGTCTCTAAGCTAATTTCAATATTCAAAAAGCCCAATATATTTTATTATCCCTCAAACAATATCATCCACCTTTAGGTCAGGAGACTTAAATTCAATGAAACATTCTTCACCACACATTCATTCAGCAGAGACTCTGACTGGTAGCTACAGACCTGATTTTTATTAAAAAAAGAAAAACATGAACAAAAATTAATGAATATAGTTTAGTGGACACAATCTTTCAAAATATAGCATCCATGGAGATATCAAATTATAATAAAAGGGGTTCTAGGTTGTGAAAGGATTGAGAACCAGTGGTAGAGCAGCAGAAAAAACACTGTTTTGAAAGTCAGAAGATGGGTTCCTGATCCTGAACAACAAAATTGTGGGGAAGACACTGCATCTGTCTGGGTCTTTATTCTTAAGCTATAACACGAAGGGTGTGATCAGATCTCTGGGATGTCCTGCTGCTCTAAAATGTTTCTTTATGGATCTCAGTATTATACGTGCCCAAATGCCCAGAATCACCTCATTCTTTGCTGTAACATTCCATCCTCTCGCAGTCAGAACAATACTAATTAAACCTCAACACCCCAGAAGATAAGGGTTCTCTCCTAACCCAGCCACCACAGGCAAGCTTGCTAGTTTTCAGTAAGACTCTGCACTTCAGAGAGAACACCTAAAAGATGCTCTGCAGAAAGGGAAAGAAACCCCAATTGTGACAGAAGAAACAGAAACAAAACGAAAAACAAAGCAGGTCACCGCTATACATGGCATACAAACAATGTGACAGGCACCGTTTTACCCTTAATCCTCACCAATGACCCTTCCACTAGGAATTATTATCTAAACCCCTTTTACAGATGAGGTAACGGACTCACCTAATGCACTGTAATCCACTTATCTTAGAAAAATAGAACTCTATAGCTTGAAAACTCTATAGAGAACAGACTTTAAATAGTAATATATTCTTGGTGACACAGATTAGAGAATGGGTCTGAAGAATGTCTCCAGCCTGTAATTCTGTTAACATTTGTTAACAGTGAGAATTTTCTTCTCACTTTCTAAGGGCAGAAAGCTATGTAAAATGCTAGGCTAAATCGCCTGAAGTCACATTCAGAGGTCTGGGTAATAATGGCACATTTTCTGGAAGTCCAGGCAACTGTGTATAACCAAAACTCAATCTGAGCAGTTTACTGGGTAAATGTCTCCTGCCTGTAATACTCCAGAATTTCAATTCCATTTTTACCAAATGAAGCTGTCTTATTTCCCAGATTTTATATTCAATTAGAAATAAAGAAATCTGAATCTTGTCTGATCTGAATTTAATCTTACTTGTATGACAGTCACAAGCCACCACCCACCAATCTCAAGATTGTGTTAAATAATTTACACAATAATCAGTTTCTGTGACTGGGAATTAGTTACTTAACTGAAATACTTTTAAGCATGCTGTCATCAACATTAATGTAAATGTCCTGTTCATGTTTATGAAATAAATACGCTCCCTTTTCTCAAAAAGGTAGAGAAAGTACAACTGAATCACAGGCCTGACTTCGGATTTAAGTTACCAATCTGATTACCCTGATAAACTATTTAGCAGGATTTTGCATGTATGCATATGTTTTCATCAAAGTGAGTGTTTTGTTTAGCCAACACTTCCCCAGACTCAAAACCCTACACGGAAGGATTTACAAGTAACCAATAACACTTGGAGGCTCATTTCAAATTGGATGCAGCTGTGAGAATACTTACAGGGTGCAAGACAGCAATAGGGTGGCTCTAGAAAGGTACATCTTTTCCTGTTTGGCTGCACAACCCGTAACTCTGCAGGCTCTCCGGCAGCAGGGTCACACTCCGATCCCCGAGCGGGAAGAATCCCCTCCCAGCACAGAACTAAGCGTTGCAGATTCTGATGTAGGACGTCTAGCTTGCTGACACTCCCATTGACTGCAGCTGTCTTCCAGGTACAGCAATTGTAAACCAGAGACTGTTTCCCGGACCGAAAGTCTGTCTCCTCGTCCCCTCTCACTCTGGCTGAGATGGGACGAAGAACCCCTATCCCACCAACAGGACGGGGAAGGCGCTGCGACGCCGGGTCCAAGCAAAGCGGAGGCCAGCTCCGCCGACTCTCCCGCGGGCCCGGCCAAAGGGTTTGAAGGCTCCGCGGAGAGGCTGTGAGGCCACCCACGCTGGCTCCCTCGCTCCCCGCACCCGGCCTTCCCAGGTCCGTCACACCGGAGTCCGGGCCGCCCAGAAGCCAGCCCAACCACCAGCTCTACTCACCGGTCCGTAGCCGGCCGTCCAGCAGCCATCTTATGACCCGTCAACATCGCGCCTTCTCATTGGCTCCGGAATCTCAGCCAATAGGCTAAGGCCTTTCTGGCCTGGGGTCGCCATGGAAACCGGCCGCGTTCAGCTATGCTTTTAAATAGGCAGGAAGGGGTTGATTCCTTTCTTTCTACTTCTTTTCTCCCAGCTTTTCTCTCGTCGTTTTCTTCTTTCTTCTGGACGTTTTTAAAGACTGTTCTTTCTCCATTCCTTCCCGTACTCCGTGGTGAGGAAAGTGCTGGCTTAGACCTTGAACTGAGTTCATTCCCCAAGGACGGAAAGTCACTGCAGAAGCTCTCTAGACCCTTCTGGGAACGTTTCCATTCATACATCCTTTTCCCCTCGCTCCCTTCCTTACTTTTTTTTCTTTCTGTACATATTTATTGAGCAGGCACCCTGCCAGCCTATGTTTAGAGCAAAATGATCCCTACTTCTGCTCTAGTGGCGCTTACCGTTTGGTGATCGTGGCAGCTGCTTCACTGACCAGCTATGTGGCCTTGGCCAAAAGCTCATTGAGCTCCTTTTCCGTGGCAGCCACTGTCTTAGGCTCTGAGAAGGGGCTTAGGGAAGCATAGAAAATAAACAAGGGAAAAAAAAACAGGGGGGGAAAAAAAGCTCTATGAGGAAAATAAAACAGCATAATATGGCCGTGATGGGAGTGGGGCTATTTTAGAAATGCTTCCATTTTCTGAAATTACGTTCTGTAATAATAATAAGAATACATTCCTATTTTCTAGTGTTGTAACGATTATGTAACAAAATACACATAAACCGCTTAAGGCATTACCTTGCCAACAGTAATTTTCAGTTGGTATTGGCATTAGCCTTATCAGTAATACCTTTCTTTGAAGCATTCTAAAAATGTGAAAGAATTTTGTATTGCACTCAATATCACAATTTAGTATAAACCGATGTTTAAGTGTAATACTTAACTATCAACTACCTCACCCCCATTGTTTTCCAGAACACATGCCAGGTGTATGGAGTAGTTTTCTATGACCCCAGAATCACAGCAAAACCTGAAATGACAAGTTTGGGTTACTAAAGTCCTTCTCACACTCACATTCTCTGATGCTCGATTAGAAGCTGGGCTGAGTGGTGTGAGGATCTGTATGAAACTCTCCTGGCCAAATGTGTCCAGCCCCTCAATAGTGTTTTTCCCTGAATCCAATCCATAAAAAGTAGTTAAAGAGAGGATGTGTAGGAAAATGCTGTTGTGACTGCTACATTGTTGCCTCTTAATTGCTATCTTAGTCTGCTGGGGCTGCCATAACAAAATGCCACAGACTAAGTAGCTTACGCAACAAAAATTTATTTCTCACAGTTCCGGAGGTTGGGATGCCTAAGATCAAGGTGTCAGCAAAGTAGATTTTATTCTGAGGCCTCTTCTCTTGGTTTGTAGGCAGCATCCATCTTGCTGTGCGCTCATAAAATCTTTTTTGTGCAGTTGTGTAAGGAGAGGGAGAAGGAGAGAGAGAGAATGGGGTGGGTGGGGGCAGGAAGGGCTCTCTGGTGTTTGTTTCTTCTTAAGAGGACACTAATCCTATTGGATCAGGGCCCTACCCTTATGGCCTCTTTTAACCTTAATTCCTTAAAGGCCCCATTTCCAAATACAGCCACCCTGGGGTTAGGATTTCAACGTATGAATTTTAGGGGTACACGAACATTCAGTCCATAACAAATGTTGATGGTGGAGGTGTAACCAAAATAGGGAAAGAGAGCACAGAAGGGGAAGAACTGAGACATGAGGTAGGAAGGAAATATTGTTGGCCTGTTTCAGAACTATCTGGATTGTTTCTACATATGTTCCATCAAAGAATACTCATTGTTTAGTGCATAGAAATGTGCAACGGATAGAGGGGGAATATAATTATAAGTACTCCAAAGACTTACAGCCACCAGATTTCACATCAAAGGTTTCTGGAAAGTCCTACTCCAAAAATATGTAGTTTAAAATGTTCTCAATGTTAACTTGAGAATTCTCAAATATCTGATTGTTTACTCTTATGACATTATTGGATTCCTATAATAAACGTAAATAGCTCAGACCTTTCTTCCAGTTTTGCTTGTAAGACTTTCAGTCTCTGAATATTATTATTTTGCCAGTTTTCTGGAGGAAATGTCAGTCATTTGATTTATTTTAATCAATAAATTTACCTTCCCTCCAGCAAATTCCTGTCCTGGAACCCTGCCAAACCATGCATTTTGTGAATGAAATACTTGTATTTGTGAGATTTCTATGAAACATAGAATTATTGAATATCTTTTACTAAATCATAGTGAATGTGATGCAGCTAGTGAATTGTGTTGCATCTGGCACTAATTTCAAACATGTAAGTTTCATTTAAATTTTCAAACATCTTAAAAAGCATAAAGCAGTTTTTCTTTGCCAAGAAATATTATAGTTTATTAATCATTTTTCCTTATATTTAGTAATTTTTATCCTTAGTGTAGAGATTACAAGTCACACTCATAAAAGATTAATTGTGGAGGTCTTTTTTGACAGCTGCTAAATCTCTGATTGTTGAAAATTTCCCCAAATATAATGAAATCCCTTAAATATTTCTCAGTTGTAAAAAGTGAATATGATTTTGTTGAACAAATGATAAATGTGCTTCTTGCTGAAACAGAAAGAGAATAGTTATTTCCATCTGTACAAAATGCCTCATTGAAGAAAAAGTAGTCTAGTGACTTATGTGAAAGAATAGAAACAAGAGAGTTCTGAACTTTAGGAATTGTGTAACAATTTCTCTATCTGAATTTTGTTTTTAATTTGGAAATTGAAGCATCGATAACAATGTTAATCTTCCAAGAATATGTTGAACAACTAACACTATGACATCAGCAACTGTTGATATTGGAGGAAACAAAATTTCTGTAATATAGGATGTTGCCAAAGAAAAGTACTTTTTCTTTATTCATCATGTCTGGTACTTTCAAATTCTTCAGGTCCAATAGGTTGTACATAGGAAGATAGGAGAGGAAGCATTTCTGGGTGCTAGGTATTTTGCAACTAATGTCATATAAACCTATGGTGTACTTATTATTGTTTCCATTTGACAGACAAGGAAATTAAGGCTTCAAGAGTTTTAAGAAACTTGCCTAATGTCACACAGCTAGTAACATGCAAAACTAAGGTGGGGATGTTGCACTGCAGTCTGAGGCTCCTGCTCTTTCTGCTGTCACACGCTACCCCTTTTACAGTGAAGTTCCTGATAAATCCCAGCATAGTGCAGTCAATAAAGTGCAGACATCATTAATACCCAGTGGGATGTGTACCGGGTGGGAGCTCGTGAAAAGAGAGGCTTCAGGAGCAAAATGTGTCTTCTCTCTCCATCTCTCTTAGTACCTAGTGAGTGATCAAATCCCATCAGAGGCAGCCTCTTCAATCATTGCTGGATTGCTGCATTGAAATCTATGTTACTTTCCCTTTTCCTAACACCTTCATCCTCCAAAACAGCCCATTGCCTGATTAATCTCTCTAAATGAAGGAACACGTGTAAAGCTTTTGACACTCATCCTAGCATGTAGTCAATAGTCAATAAACATTAGTTCCCTTCCCTTACACATAAAAACTGTGTGTGTGTGTGTGTGTGTGTGTGTGTGTGTGTGTGTTTTGGGGCAAAGGGGAATTGAACAGGCAGAACACAGAGGATTTTTAGGGCAGTGAAAATACTCTGTCTGATACCATGATGATAGATACATTTGTCCAAACTCATAGAGTGTACAACACCAAGAGCAAACTGTAATGCAGACTGTGGGTGATTTACGATGTGTCAGTATAGGTTCATCATTTGTAACAAATGTACCGTTCTGGTGGGGGATATCAGTCATGGGGGAGGGGCAATTCATATAGGAAAGAATCTCTATACCTTGCCTTCAGTTTTGCTGTGAACTTAAAACTGCTCTAAAGATAATGTTTTAAAAAGTCATAAGACGAATAACACTTCATTACTTGTGAAAATTACATAAAATCCAAATTTTAATGTCCATAAAGTTCTATGGGAACACATACACACAAAAAAACTGAGTACATAAATGTTGACAGATTATCAGATTACTCTGTCAACATCTTCGTGGTCTTTACTATGTGCCCAATGCTTAGCACTTTGCTAAGGTTTGAGGAAAATACAAATGAAGTATATGAACTGACGTGTCAAGAAGTTTGTAGTCCAAGACATATAATGAGGTTATAAATGATACGTTTTACACTATAAGTACCAAAACTATGAGGTCCATGATGTAAGTAGAAACTACAGAAGTCCCAGAATGGAATTCAGAATGTGCTGTTTCCTTTGCCTGGAATACCTTTCTCTTTTCTAGCTGTTGAACTTCTTTTCATTCTTCAAAACCTAGATCAAATATTACCTTCTAAGTTAAACCTTTCCTGACTCATACTGTTCATGCCTTTCTTCTCTGTGTGTTCATAACAGTTGATACACAGCAGAACTAGGGCTTCAGCACACTGAAATACAATTATTTTTCATAGGTGAGTCTTCACTGATGGATTGTGAACTCCTTTGAAGGCACAGTACTTGTCCTGCAGTAGGTGCTCAGTAAATGTTTGTGGAGAGGATGGATGGATGATGGAAGTGGAGATGTCAAGGCATGAGATGAAGAGAAGTGGGGACGGAAGAAGAACTACAATCCTGCAGCCTTTGGAACAAAAACCACATTCACAGAAAGATAGACAAAATGAAAAGGCAGAGGGCTATGTACCAGATGAAGGAACAAGATAAAACCCCAGAAAAACAACTAAATGAAATGGAGACAGGCAACCTTCCAGAAAAAGAATTCAGAATAATGATAGTGAAGATGATCCAGGACCTCAGAAAAGAATGGAGGCAAAGATCGAGAAGATGCAAGAAATATTTAACAAAGACCTAGAAGAATTAAAAAACAAACAAACAGAGATGAACAATACAATAACTGAAATGAAAAATACACTAGAAGGAATCAATAGCAGAATAACAGAGGCAGAAAAATGGATAAGTGACCTGGAAGACAGAATGGTGGAATTCACTGCTGTGGAACAGAATAAACAAAAAAGAATGAAAAGAAATGAAGACAGCCTAAGAGACCTCTGGGACAACATTAAATCCACAAACATTCGCATTATAGAGGTCCCAGAAGGAGAAGAGAGAGAGAAAGGACCCAAGAAAATATTTGAAGAGATTATAGTTGAAAACTTCCCTAACATGGGAAAGGAAATAGCCACCCAACTCCAGGAAGCACAGAGAGTCCCATACAGGATAAACCCAAGGAGAACCACACCCAGACACAGAGTAATCAAACTGGCAAAAATTAAAGACAAAGAAACATTGTTGAAAGCAGCAAGGGAAAAATGACAAATAACATAGAAGGGAACTCCCATAAGGTTAACAGCTGATTTCTCAGCAGAAACTCTACAAACCAGAAAGGAGTGGCATGATATACTTAAAGTAATGAAAGGGAAGAACCTACAACCAGATTATTCTACCCAGCAGGGATCTCATTCAGATTCGATGGAGAAATCAAAAGCTTTACGGACAAGCAAAAGCTAAGAGAATTCAGCACCACCAAACCAGCTCTACAACAAATGGTAAAGGAATTTCTCTAAGTAGGAAACACAAGAAAAGAAGAGGACCTACAAAAACAAACCCAGGGAACTGGAGCAGCTGAAACAGAGTTACAGCATCTGAACCTTGTTTGCCATATGGATGAAAGGCTCTTGGTGCTGCAGCCAGGAGTCAGTGCTATGCCTCTAAGATGGGAGAGCCAACTTCAGGACACTGGTCCACAAGGGACCTCCCAGCTCCACGTAATATCAAACGGCGAAAATCTCCCAGAGATCTCCATCTCAGCACCAACACCCAGCTTCACTCAACGACCAGCAAGCTACAGTGCTGGACACCCTATGCCAAACAACTAGCAGGACAGGAACACAACCCCACCCATTAGCAGAGAGGCTGCCTAAAATCATAATAAGGCCACAGACACCCCAAAACACACCACCAGACGTGGACCTGCCCACCAGAAACACAAGATCCAGCCTCATCCACCAGAACACAGGTGTTAGTCCCCTTCACCAGGAAGCCCACACAACCCACTGAAACAACTTTAGCCACTGGGGACAGACACCAAAAACAATGGGAACTACGAACCTGCAGCCTGCAAAAAGGAGACCCCAAACACAGTAAGATAAGCAAAATGAGAAGACATAAAAACACAAAGCAGATGAAGGAGCAACATAAAGACCCACCAGACCTAATAAATGAAGAGGAAATAGGCAGTCTTCCTGAAAAAGAATTCAGAATAATGATAGTAAAGATGATCCAAAATCTTGGAAATAGAATAGAGAAAATGCAAGAAACATTTAACAAGGACCTAGAAGAACTAAAGATGAAACAAGCAATGATGAACAACACAACAAATTAAATTAAAAATACTCTAGAAGGGATCAATAGCAGAAAAACTGAGGCAGAAGAATGGATAAGTGACCTGGAAGGTAAAGTAGTGGAAATAACTATTGCAGAGCAGAATAAAGAAAAAAGAATGAAAAGAACTGAGGACAGTCTCAGAGACCTCTGGGACAACATTAAATGCACCAACATTCGAATTATAGGGATTCCAGAAGAAGAAGAGAAAAAGAAAGGGACTGAGAAAATATTTGAAGAGATTATAGTTGAAAACTTCCCTAATATGGGAAAGGAAATAGTTAATCAAGTCCAGGAAGCACAGAGTCTCATACAGGATAAATCCAAGGAGAAACATGCCAAGACACATATAAATCAAACTGTCAAAAATTAAATACAGGGCTTCCCTGGTGGTGCAGTGGTTGAGAATCTGCCTGCTAATGCAGGGGACACGGGTTTGAGCCCTGGTCTGGGAAGATCCCACATGCCGTGGAGCAGCTGGGCCCGTGCGCCACAACTACTGAGCCTGCGTATCTGGAGCCTGTGCTCCGCAACAAGAGAGGCCGCAATAATGAGAGGCCCACGCACCGCGATGAAGAGTGGGCCCTGCTCCCTGCAACTAGAGAAAGCCCTTGCACAGAAACGAAGACCCAGCACAGCCAAAAATAAATTAATTAATTAATTTTAAAAAAATTAAATATAAAGAAAACATATTAAAAGCAGCAAGGGAAAAACAACAAATAACACACAAGGGAATTTCCATAAGGTTAACAGCTGATCTTTCAGCAGAAACTCTGCAAGCCAGAAGGGACTGAGAGGACATATTTAAAGTGATGAAGAAGAAAAACCTACAACCAAGATTACTCTACCCAGCAAGGATCTCATTCAGATTTGATGGAGAAATTAAAACCTTTACAGACAAGCAAAAGCTGAGAGAGTTCAGCACCACCAAACCAGCTTTACAACAAATGCTAAAGGATCTTCTCTAGGCAGCAACACAAGAGAAGGAAAAGACCTATAATAACAAACCCAAAACAATTAAGAAAATGGTCATAGGAACATACATATCGATAATTACCTTAAACGTGAATGGATTAAATGCTCCCACCAAAAGACACAGACTGGCTGAATGGATACAAAAACAAGACCCATATATATGCTGTCTACAAGAGACCCACTTCAGACCTAGGGACACATACAGACTGAAAGTGAGGGGATGGAAAAAGATATTCCATGCAAATGGAAATCAAAAGAAAGCTGGAGTAGCAATTCTCATATCAGAAAAAATAGACTTTAAAATAAAGAATGTTACAAGAGACAAGGAAGGACACTACATAATGATCAAGGGATCAATCCAAGAAGAAGATATAACAATTATAAATATATATGCACCCAACATAGGAGCACCTCGATACACAAGGCAACTGCTAACAGCTATAAAGGAGGAAATTGACAGTAACACAATAATAGTATGGGACTTTAACACCTCACTGACACCAATGGACAGATCATCCAAAATAAAAATAAATAAGGAAACAGAAGCTTTAAATGACACAATAGACCAGATAGATTTAACTGATATTTATAGGACATTCCATCCAAAAACAGCAGATTACACTTTCTTCTCAAGTGCACACGGGACATTCTCCAGGATAGATCATGTCTTGGGTCACAAATCAAGCCTCAGTAAATTTAAGAAAATTGAAATCATATCAAGCATCTTTTCTGACCACAACACTATGAGACTAGAAATGAATTACAGGGAAAAAAACATAAAAAACACAAACACATGGAGGTTAAACAATACGCTACTAAATAACCAAGAGATCACTGAAGAAATCAAAAAGGAAATCAAAAAATACCTAGAGACAAATGACAATGAAAACACGATGATCCAAAACCTATGGAATGCAGCAAAAGCAGTTCTGAGAGGGAAGTTTATAGCTATACAAGCCTACCTCAAGAAACAAGAAAAATCTCAAATAAACAATCTAACCTTACACATAAAGGAACTAAAGAAAGAAGAAAAAAACAAAACCCAAAGTCAGAAGAAGGAAAGAAATCATAAAGATCAGAGCAGAAATAAATGAAATAGAAACAAAGAAAACAATAGCAAAGATCAATAAAACTAAAAGCTGGTTCTTTGAGAAAATAAACAAAATTGATAAACCATTAGCCAGACTCATCAAGAAAAAGAGGGAGAGGACTCAAATCAATAAAATTAGAAATGAAAAAGGAGAAGTTACAACAGACACCGCAGAAATACAAAGCATCCTAAGAGACTACTACAAGCAACTCTATGCCAATAAAATGGACAACTTGGAAGAAATGGACAAATTCTGAGAAAAGTGTAACCTTCCAAGACTGAACCAGGAAGAAATAAAAAATATGAACAGACCAATCACAAGTCATGAAATTGAAACTGTGATTAAAAATCTTCCAACGGAAAAAAAAAAAAAAAACTTCCAACAGGGCTTTCCTTGTGGCACAGTGGTTGAGAGTCCGCCTGCCAATGCAGGGGACACGGGTTCGTGCCCCGGTCCAGGAGGATCCCACATGCCACAGAGCGGCTGGGCCCGTGAGCCATGGCCGCTGAGCCTGCGCGTCCGGAGCCTGTGCTCTGCAACGGGAGAGGCCACAACAGTGAGAGGCCCGCGTACCACAAAAAAAAAAAAAAAAAAATATCTTCCAACAAACAAAAGTCCAGGACCAGATGGCTTCACAGGTGATTTCTATCAAACATTTAGTGAAGAGCTAACACCTATCCTTCTCAAACTCTTCCAAAAAATTGCAGAGGAAGGAACACTTCCAAACTCATTCTATGAGGCCACCATCACCCTGATACCAAAACCAGAAAAATATACTACAAAAAAAGGAAATTACAGACCAATATCATTGATTAATATAGATGCAAAAATCCTCAACAAAATACTAGCAAACAGAATCCAGCAACACATTAAAAAGATCACACACCATGATCAAGTGGGATTTATCCCAGGGATGCAAGGATTCTTCAATATACGCAAATCAATCAATGTGATACACCATATTAACAAATTGAAGAATAAAAACCATATGATCATCTCAATAGAGGCAGAAAAAGCTTTTGACAAAATTCAACACCCATTTATGATAAAATACTCTCCAGAAAGTGGGTATAGAGGGAACCTACCTCAACATAATAAAGGCCATATATGACAAAACCACAGCAAACATCATTCTCAATGGTGAAACACTGAAAGCATTTCTTCTAAGTTCAGGAACAAGACAAGGATGTCCACTCTCGCCACTATTATTCAAACATAGTTTTGGAAGTCCTAGCCATGGCAATCAGAGAAGAAAAAGAAATAAAAGGAATACAAATTGGAAAAGAAGAAGTAAAACTGTCACTCTTTGCAGATGACATGATACTATACATAGAGAATCCTAAAGATGCCACCAGAAAACTCCTACAGCTAATCAGTGAATTTGGTAAAGTTGCAGGATACGAAATTAATGCACAGAAATCTCTTGCATTCCTATACACTAAAGATGAAAAATCTGAAAGAGAAATTAAGGAAACACTTCCATTTACCACTGCAACCAAAAGAATAAAATACCTAGGAATAAACCTACCTAGGGAGAAAAAAGACCTGTATGCAGAAAACTATAAGACACTGATGAAAGAAATTAAAGATGATACCAACAGATGGAGAGATATTCAATGTTCTTGGATTGGAAGAATCAATATTGTGAAAATGACTATACTACCCAAAGCAATCTACAGATTCAATGCAATCCCTATCAAATTACCAATGACATTTTTTTCAGAACTAGAACAAAAAATCTTAAAATTTGTATGGAGACACAAAAGACCCCAAATAGCCAAAGCAGTCTTGAGGGAAAAAAAATGGAGCTGGAGGAATCAGACTCCCTGATTTCAGACTATACTACAAAACTACAGCAATCAAGACAGTATGGTACTGGCACAGAAACAGAAACATAGATCAATGGAACAAGATAGAAAGCCCAGAGATAAACCCACACACCTATGGTCAACTAATATATGACAAAGGAGGCAAGGATATACAATGGAGAAAAGACAGCCTCTTCAATAAGTGGTGCTGGGAAAACTGGACAGCTACATGTTAAAGAATGAAATTAGAACACTCTGTAACACCATAAACAAAAATAAACTCAAAATGGATTAGAGACCTAAATGTAAGACCGGACACTATAAAACTCTTAGAGGAAAACATAGGAAGAACACTCTTTGACATAAATCACAGCAAGATCTTTTTTGATCCACCTCCTAGAATAATGGCGATAAAAACAAAAATAAACAAATGGGACCTAATGAAACTTCAAAGCTTTTGCACAGCAAAGGAAACAATAAACAAGATGAAAAGACAACCCTCAGAATTGGAGAAAACGAATCAATGGACAAAGGATTAATCTCCAAAATATATAAACAGCTCATGCAAGAGGGAAGAGATATGGGAATATATGTATATTTATAACTGATTCACTTTGTTATAAAGCAGAAACTAACACACCATTTGTAAGGCAATTATACTCCAATAAAGATGTTTATATATATATATATATATATATATATAAACAGCTCATGCAGCTCAATATTAAAAAAAATGAACAACCTAATCCAAAAATGGGCAGAAGACCATAGACATTTCTCCAAAGAAGACATACAGATGGCCAAGAGGCACGTGAAAAGCTCCTCAACATCATTAATTATTAGCGAAATGCAAATCAAAACTACAATGAGGTATCACCTCACAACAGTTAGAATGGGCATCATCAGAAAATCTACAAACAACAAATGCTGGAGAGGGTGTGGAGAAAAGGCAACCTTCTTGCACTGTTGGTGGGAATGTTAATTGACACAGCCACTATGGAGAACAGTATGGAGGTTCCTTAAAAAACTAAAAATAGAATTACCATATGATCCAGCAATCCCACTACTGGGCATATACCCAGAGAAAACCATAATTCAAAAAGACACATTCACTCCAATGTTCATTGCAGCACTATTTACGATAGCCAGGTCAAGGAAGCAACCTAAATGCCCATCAACAGACGAATGGATGAAGAAGATGTGGCACATGTATACAATGGAGTATTACTCAGCCATAAAAAGAAACGAAATTGGGTCATTTGTTGAGACGTGGATGGATCTAGAGACTGTCATACAGAGTGAAGTAAGTCAGAAAGAGAAAAACCAATATCGTATATTAACGCATATATGTGGAACCTAGAAAAATGATACAGATGAACCGGTTTGCAGGCCAGAAATTGGGACACAGATGTAGAGAACAAACGTATGGACACCAAGGGGGGAAAGCCGCAGCGGGGTGGGGCTGGTGGTGTGATGAATTGGGTGATTGGGATTGACATGTATACACTGATGTGTATAAACTTGATGACTAATAAGAACCTGCTGTATAAAAAAATAAATAAAATAAAATTTAAAAATTAAAAAAGAAAGTATTTACAAAATGTCAAGATTGTCTTGGTACTATAAGTAAATTCAGTATATAACACTATTGTTATATATGAGAAATTAGATATAAAACATTGTATAATGTGGCAATCATAATTAATATCAATTTTATTAAGAACATAGAAAATATTAAAAACATGCCCATAACTGTCTATTATCTATGTCAAGAAGTCCAAGCTGGACAAATTCTGTTTGCTTGGAATTGATGTTTTGTAATGATTTTATGGCCCTGGCAACAGTGGTTATTCATCCATTCAATAAAAAGTTGTTGAAAACCTACTGCCAAATGCAGATCTGAATGCCACCCTCATGGTATGAGAAAACACATAGTTGGGCAACTTCAGTCCAGTGTGATGAGGACTGTATTAGAGGTAAGCAGGAGTGCTGTGTGAGTATGAGGAAGGAGGACCTCATGTGTGGAGAAGACAAGGCTTTGCTGAAGAGAGAGCGCCATCTCCAGTCCTGACATTTGTGTCCATGTGCTTTTGTGAAT
Source organism: Pseudorca crassidens (assembly GCF_039906515.1). NCBI lineage: Eukaryota > Metazoa > Chordata > Mammalia > Artiodactyla > Delphinidae > Pseudorca > Pseudorca crassidens. The sequence continues at coordinate 12,671,755 of NC_090311.1, read as the reverse complement.
TCAGGTGGTCATTATGACTGGATTCCTTCTCTGTAATGCAGGCATAGTTTCTTTATGTGGTAGATTTGTGGAACTACAAGTTATTTGCAATTATGTTTTATTAGGAGATAATTATCTGTAGAAAACATTTAAAATATGATTAAAACATTTTTTTAAAAAAAGAGAGAAATGGGGACGGTGGTTTAGGAGTACCACGTCAACAAATGCAGAATGGCAGGAATGCTGGGCTTTAGGTAAGACATAAGAAACCAGCTTGGGTCAGACTCTTCGGGACTTCCCTAAGCCAAACACACAATTTCTACCTTGATACAGTGGAGGGAATGAGAGGATTCTAATCAAGGGAGTAACTTGAAAAAGCAGGTACTCCAGGGAGAGTAATGTTATAGTCTTGTGAATATGAAAGATGTATTTGGAAGTAGTTGAGCCAACATGAAAGACACCTAGTTAGAAGACCATTATGGAATAAATGATTAGCATCTGGATAAAAGCAGTGGTAATGGAGGATAAGAGACAAATCTGATCGTCAAGTCTAATATTTTCTCCATTCATTCATTCATTCATTCCCTTTCATTCTTGCTTTCATGCCTTTGCTCTTTTATTGCTCCCTGCTTTCTACCCATTCATGTTCTGCATTCAGTTGTATGAATTCAACCCAGCCTTTGAGGATACCCTTCACTAGGAACTCCCCCCCCCACAAACAACCTGTTGTATGCCACCTCTCACCTCCCTTCTACCTTCAGCACAACATCCTCACTTTATTCTAAAAAACAGCAATGCTGTTCCAGATGAGCAGTGGTCATGTAGGTGGCCTCCTGGTGGTCTGCTTGGAGGCTGACTTGACACATTTTCCTCTGGTGCAGAGAACGGAAAAAGTGTGCTCTGCCTCCCCTTTGTTTCTTGCAGTTCACAGGATAGAAATTCCACATCAGCTAATCTCTTCCTCGTAGATACAGGTACCCCATTTGGAAAGCTCTTTTCCAGTTTTAGCTCAATAAATTTGATGTCTTATTCTTCATCGTCTTTGTGTGTGTGTGTGTAACACATGAAACACCGCTACCCACCACGCTCATCCTGATTGCCAAGTACAAGGTGATGATGTGCTGGCAAAGAAAAAGAAAGCTGGAAGTTTAAAGTGAAGTAACTAATTAAAGAACTAGCATCTCACCTTGAATGTGTCCAGAAGAGCCCTTCAGAATGTTTTCCAAAGTTTCCACCATTCAAAGTAAGGGAGAATCATTTCTTATTCAGTATTATTATTATTTTGTTTGATTTTTTTATTACCATGTGACATTATCTTCTATGACCTGGGAATCTAATTGGCATTTAGGATATTGTCTGTCTCTAATGAAATGACTATTCTGAATTTCCTGTAACTATTTGGAAATAAACACTTGAAACCATGTACTTGCTAAATTGAGGTTATCCTGAATGATCTGCCTCATACCATCGTACCCTTGCTAGGTTCTGTCCTGGGATTTTTTTCGAATTGCTTTCTATATAAACTTTGGGTAAATTTACTTATTTAATTCCAGTTATGAAAAGCACATTTTCAACAAGGACCTACTATACAGCACAGGGAACTTACTCAATATTTTGCCATAACCTATAAGGGAAAATAATCTGAGAAAGAATATACGTATATGTGTGTGTGTGTGTATATATATAAATGTACAACTGAGTCACTGTGCTGTACACCTGAAGCTAACACGACATTATAAATCAACTATACTTCAATAAAAAAAAAAGAAAGAAAAGTACATTTTACTCTGTGGTTATGTTCTCAGTCCAGCCAAACAAATCAGAAACTCAGCCACACAGACGCTGCCATCTCGCCCTCCCAGCTCCGAGCCTTGCCCATCCCTAGAGCAACGTCTTCCCTCTCCCCAAGCACACTTCCTAGGTCCTTTCTGGGATTTCATTTTAATTTATATACTGGCTTTTTCTTTTTACCTCTTTGTCTTATATTTTAGTGGTCACTCTAGGGATTACAATGTTCATCCTTAATTTTTCACAGACTTAAAGTTAGTATTTTAACAGTTCATGAAAAATGTAGAAACCTTGCAACTATACAGGTCCATTTACTGTTCTGGACACACCCTTGATATTGTCACATACACTACAGCCACATACATTGTGAATGCCACAATCCAGTATTTGTTTGCTTTAAACCATATATGTATATTAAAGGAATAAAGAGGTGGAATTAGTTTTTGACATCTACTTACCTATTCAGTATTTCCGATGCTCTTCATTCCATCCTGTGGATCTGAGTTTATATCTGCTTTCATTTACCTGCGTTCTAAAGAATTCCCTTTAGCATGTCTTGTTAGAGAAGTTTTGCTGGCAATGGATTTTCTTAGTTTTCTTTTATCTGAAAACATCTTTATTTCACCTTCATTCCTTTTTTTCAGTCAAGTTTATTGATGTAGAATTTAAGTACAATAAAATTTACCCTTATAGTGTAAGTTCTATGAGATTTGACAAATGAATGTAGTCATGTAACCACTACCACAATCAGTACACTGAATTTTGCCATCAGCTCAAGTTCCCTCATGCCTCTTTGAAGTAAACCACTTCTCACCCTCAGCTCCTGGGAACTACCGAGGTGTTTTCTGTCCTCATGGTTTTGCCTTGTCCAGAATGAAGTCATATAAGTGAAATCCAGTTGTGTGTAGTCTTTTGAGTCTGGCCTATTTCACGTAACGTAATGCATTTGAGGATCATTCATGTTGAGTGTACCAGCAGTTTCTTCCTTTTTATTGTTGGGTAGTATTTAATTATGTAGTTATAACAGTTTGTTTATCCATTCACCAGTTGAAGGATATTTGAAATGTTTTTTATCTTTACCAATTATGAATTATGAAAAAAGCATGCTAAAAACACTCTTATGTAGGTTTTTATGTGAATAAAATTTTCATTTCTCTTGAGTCAATACCTAGGAGTAGGATTGCTGGGTTGTATGGTAAGTTTGTGTTTAACTATATAAGTAACTACCAGTTGTTTTCCAAAGTGGCTGTACCACTTTCCTATCAGCCATGTGCGAAAGTTCCAGTTGCTCCAAACTCTTGGCAAAGACGTTAAAAAGAAATTTACCCACTCAAATAAGTGCTTAGTGGTATCTCATTGTGGTATTAATTTTAATTTCCCTAATGACTAATGAGGTCTGTGACTTGTCTTTTGATTTGCTTAAGTGTCTTTCAAAGCACAGAAATTTTCCGTTTTAATAAAGTTCAATTTATTGACATTTTCTTTTATGGTTTGTGCTTTTTGTGTTATGTCTAAGAAATCTTTGTCTCGCCCAAGGTCGCAAAGATAGTTTTCCTCTGATTTATTGTAGACATTTTCACAGTTTTAGATTTTAGAGCTATGATCCACTTTGAGTTAATTTTGTATATGGTACAAAGTGTAAGTCAAGGTTTATTTTTTGGCAATTTATTGAAATGCCATCATCCATTGAATTGCCTTTTCACCTTTGTTTAAAATCAAATTGACCATATGTATGTAGATCTATGTTGTGGACCCTCAACTCTGTTCCACTGGTCTATGTGTATATGTATATATCCTTTCTTAACTACAGTGGTTGTTTTTATTTGTTTGTTTGTTTTTGGGTTTTTTTTGTGGTACACGGGCCTCTCACTGTTGTGGCCTCTCCCGTTGCGGAGCACAGGCTCTGGACGCGCAGGCCATGGCTCACGGGCCCAGCCACTCCGCGGCACGTGGGATCTTCCCGGACCGGGGCATGAACCTGTGTCCCCTGCATCGGCAGGCGGACTCTCAACCACTGCGCCACCAGGGAAGCCCACTACAGTGGTTTTATAGTGCGTTTTGAAATCAGATAGTCTGAGTCGTCCAAGACACATTCCTTTTTTTCTCCAAAATTGTTTTGACTATTATTATAAATTGTATTGCCTGCTCTTATACAAATTTTAGAATTCGTTTGTCAGTTTCTACCAAAAATACAATATTTTGATGTGCATTGAATCTATAGATCAATTTGGAGAGAACTGACATCTTAACATTATTGAGCCTTCTAATTAATGAACAGTTTATCTCCTGATTTATCTGGGTTTTCTTTAATTTCCCTCAGGGATATTTTGTGGGTTTAAACATATAGGTCATGCACATATTACAGATTTTTGCCTAAGTATTTCATGGTTTTGTGATATATTGTACATAGTACTGTTTTTAATTTCAATTTCCAACGGTTCATTGTTATTAAATAGAAATACAATTTTAAAATTTTGATCGTGCACCTGAAAAGAATGTGGATTTTCCTGTTGTTAGGATTGTTCCGTGAACATCAATTAGATCAAACTGTCGGATAGTGTTATTCAGGTTTTCTATTTCCTTACTGATATTCTATTTGTTCAATCCTTCTTGTGGGTATGTCTATTTCTCCTTTTATTTGTAGCAATTTGTTTCTGGTATTTGAAACTAGTTTGAGGTGCATGTATATTTGAACTTCTATGATCTCTTTGTGAATTGACTTCTTTGTCATTACATAATAGCTGTCTTTATCCTTGGTAATATTCTTTGCTATGAAGTCTACTTAGTTTGGTATGAATATAGCCACCTAGGTTTGGGATTTTTTTTCATATTTGCATGGCATCTTTTTTCATTATTTTATTCTTAAAATATTGAGCCCTTACACTTAAAATGTGTTTCTTATAGACAATACATTCTTGGGTCTTGCATTTTTATCTTGCCAACTTCTGTCTCTCAATTGTTGTACCTGGAATATTTATGTTTAATGTAATTATTCATATGGGTAGATTTAAATCTACTATCTTTCTAGTTATTTTCGATTTGTTCAGTCTCTTCTTTGTTCCTTCTTTCGGTGCTTATCTCAGGTAAGCAAGTGCTCCCATCTCACCTCTCCCTTTTGGCCGTCTGTCGTTCCTTGGATTTCTAGCTACTTGTTTGCCCTATAAACTTAGTGCTCTGATGGGCTTGAGGAAGGTTATAATTTTGTCATTTATACAGCATTTTCTTAATTTTAGAGTATGAATGATGCTCTTTCCAGCTTTCACATTCTAGGTGGAAATGAAACTCATTTTTATTTTTTTAAGGATATCTTTGCTGGATATAGAATTCTAGGTTGATGTGGGTTTTTTCCTTTTATTATTTTAAAGCTGTTGTTTCACTGTCTTTTAGTCTCTGTTGTTTCTGAAGAGATGTTAGAAATCCATCAAACTATCATTCTCCAGTATTAAATGTGCCATTTTTCTCACATGCTTTTAAGAGTGTCTCTTTACCTTTGGTTTTCAGCAGTTGGACTATAACATTTCTAGATGCACAGTTTAGATTTTATATGTTTTGCTTGGAGCTCACTGAACTTGTGAACTAGAAAATTTATGTCTTCAAACAAATTTGGATAATATTCAGCCATTATTTCTTCAAATACTTTTTCTATTCGATTCTGTCATTCCATTTCTCAAATATTTACCATTTTGATATTGGTCTACAAGACCCTGAGGCTCTGATCATTTATTACAAATGTTTTTTTCTGTTCTTTAGATTATATGATTTATAATAATGTATCTTCAAGTTCTCTGAATCTCTTTTTTTGTCATATCCATGCTGCTGTTAAGCCTTGAAGTAAATTTTTCACTTTATGTATTTTATTTTTCTGTTCTATAATTTCTATTTAGTTCTTTTTTATAGTTTATATCTCTTGACTGAGATTTCCTATGCTCTCATTCATTATAGTATAATATTCTCCTTTCAGTCCTCAGCATAACTATTTTTAAAATTCTTATTTTTTGATTCCAACATTGGGGTCATCTCAGAGTTAGTCTCCATTGACTTTCTTTTCTCTTGAAAATGTTTCATATTTTCCTGTTTCTTTATATAATGAAAAATTTGGATTTCATCTTAGAAATTGTGAATGACATGTTGTAAAACTCTAGATTCTGTTATGTTCCTCCAAAGAACATTTTTTTGTTTGTTTGTTTGTTTGTTTTTTAAAGCAGGCAGTTAATTGGCTAAGCCCAAGGTACAAGCTCTGTCTCCCTGTTATAGGTGGCAGTTCAAATCTAAGTTCGGTTATTTTAGTGTTAGCTGTGCTCCTGGGAGTCTGTCCTTCACTTGCATAGTTCAAGGGTCATCCAAAGATTAAGGCATAGTTTATAAGTAGAATTTAGGCTCACCCTCTCTACCTCTCTTCTTTTCAAGATGCCTCTTCACTTTTTAGCAGTTGTGATTGACCCAAACTCTTTCCCCAGTTAGACTGTATTTCCATTCAATTTCTAGCCTTCCTACATAATGCTACTTGTGAACTTCCCTGAGGCTGAGAGCTGAAAAGCAATGATAAAGTCATCCCTTGCAGTTAGCTTCTTCGAAGTATCTGAACCCTCCAGTATCTGACTGCTTTTGTTCACTCTCCAGTGCCTTCAAGAAGTTATTTTGCTTCTTCCAGAGTCTATAGAGTTGTCATCAGTAGAAAGGTTGGTCAGACAGGAGCTTACTTGGCCATGACTGGAAATGCAAGCATTTCTAATTCAGATAGGTGCGTATCTTCTTAAACATCCTTGTGTTTTTCATGGAATCTTATTGTTGTTTATTGTTGTTGAGTTTATTCATATTTAGGTTATAGTTTTTAAGATCAAGACTGATCACTTTTATATTCGGCACCACCCAACATCTGCATACACTATTGTCCTATATGTTAGGCACTCAGTCAATTATTACATGATGAATAATGAGTTAATGTAGCATAAACTTTTCCTTACCTATACAGAATACATTCTTGTGGAAAAAATTATTCTATACAAGAACACTTAGTTAATGACAGCTATTTTTCATAAAAATTGCTATTAGAACAAAATAAAGCCCTTAAATTTATTTCAGAAACACAGGAACCTACTTTCTTACATTTTAAAATGAAGCTTTTATGCAATTTATTCAATATTGATTTGATATCTACTAGATACAATGCACCGTGGGAAACACTGACTATTTTAGAATGAAAGGGAAGGATGAGACAGATAAGACAAGGTCCCTGCCACCCAAGAATCCAAAATCTTGTTGGGGAGACAGACAGATATAAATAATCCTAATATAAAGCAGACAATGCTAAATGTTATTTCAAGAAGAGAACAAAGTGTTATGACTGCAGTAAGTAGGAAGCAATGAAATCAGGTTGGAATTCCAGGAGAGTTTCTTGGTAAAGGTAGCCTATATACTGGCATTGGGAGGATGCGAAGAACTTAATAGGTGTATCTGACAGGGAAATTCATTTTAGGAAAATTTGACACATTATAGGTCATGTTTAGGGAAGAGTAGCATGGCTTAGTGATAAGACCTTGAACTTTGAAGTCACAGGATACGTATGACTTTGTTCAACTCCTTAAACTTCCCTGAACCTGTTTCATCATCAGAAAAAAAAAAAAAAGGGAAACTAAAGTGGAAATCAAATTGTGGAGAGGCTAAAGGACAGGTTGATAGAGGCGTGTAGACCGTAGTTGGGGAAGCCTGTTAGGAAGCTATAGCAACAATGTAGGCGAAAAGTACTTGCAAGTAGATTGCACCTGAAAACAAAAGACTGTGTTTTCTGTTTCAACCATAGACTTTGGAAGAAGTCTGTGGTTGAAACAGAAAATGAAAATGAGGGTACAAATATAAACAATCCGGCAACAGATTCTATGGCGGAAAAAAAGAAGTGAAAACTCAGGGAATTTAATGGAAACTGGTAGAACCAGATTGTAGATTACAGTTAGTATGGTATATACCTAGGGTTCCTTTTTGCTGATATAAAGGCAATTATCTGATGCATATATTAATATAATCATAAACTACCTTTAAATGGTAATGGAACTTTAAAGATATTGTGAGAAAGAATAATTTTCAGTTTTCTAATTTTTTAATTAAAAAGAAACTCAAGGAACTTTCTCCACAGTTTTGCTTAATAATAGAATTTCTATATTTTCTTTTCTCTACTTTTTTGTTCATTGAAGTCTTATTAACATAACTACTTAACATAATTAACATTCATACTTTCACAGATACAATTTTTTTCTTTCTAGTAACAACCCGCTTGCTAGCACCTCCTTAGCACTTCATTAGAATGTTCTCCAAATAATACTATTGTGGTTTTTTTGTTATTGTTTATTTGTTTTGAATCGTGGAAAAATATTTACATAAAGGAAATCATATTTATGATTCATAAACCTGGAAACTCCCACTGTTTAAATGAAAACAAGCTGACATTCATATTTAGTTAAGTGACTATGAGGCAATTTAATATTTAGAAAACTGTGCTGTTGACCTCAGATACATGTATGTCTTTTGCCTTTATTAGCATCAGAAATAATTCCTTAATGTGCACCTGCCAGGTGCAAAACACCTTGCTAAGCATAGCATATGCATTATCTCACTTAATTTTCATGACAACAAGATAAAGTACTTTTATTATGCTTATTTTATAGCAAAGGAAATTACAGCTTAGAAAGTCTATGTACCCACAGTCACATAGCTAGCAAGTGGCAGAATCTAGATCTGAGCCCAGGATCATCTGCTTCCCAGTCCCATGCGCTTTCTTGCCTACAAGAAGAGAAGGAGGAAGGGGAAGAGGAAGAATATCTACAAAATGCACTGAGTACTTTCTAAATGCCAGCACAATTCCAATTGCTTTTACACATATTAACTAATTAAATCATTACAGCAATCATATGAGAGAGATTTCTTTTTTATCCTCATTTTGTATATGAGTAAACCGTTCCAAAAAAGAGAGAATAAGTTGTCACAGACCAGGAAAGGAACCCGGATCTTCCACATGGATTCAACAACTCTACACCTAAAATATCCCCAAGAACCTGGTTCGAAGTCACATCATTTGATGGTCACTGGGAACATTTACCTGGTGCCTAAATATTTTTTCTCCAGGGTTCGTCCCAATCAAAATGAAGATGATCCTTGGGAGTGAAAACATAGCCAACTGCACAGCATTGTGACTAAATGACCAGCTGATTTCAGGACAGGAGGATTTAACAAGAGGAAAGAGGACTGGGGACCACAGGGCACACAGGGAGAAGGGCGTGGCCAGGCTAGACAGAGGAAGGCAGGAGACACTTCTGGGGATGGCTGAGGCATGGAATCCCATCCTTGCACACTTCACACTTTTCTGGGCTTGGTCACCGTAGAACCAAACCCACATTTGAGGTTCATAAATGGAGACGAGACAATGAGGTGAATGTATTGTGTTCTAGAGAAGATGCTGAACTAAAGTACATTTGGTTTTTATTAAGTAAAGAACACTTTCTGTGAGATTAGATGTTAAGAGCTGTACATCCGGCTCTGCCAAGTATTAACTCAGGTTAATTGCAGGCTGCCCAATCTATCATCCACATGACAGTCTCAAACTTTAAAATGATTAAATTGTTCCTCCAGGTTGACGTTCCTCCCATCGTGTATGTCATGTGTGACGTGCCATCCTAACGACTCGGGTGTTTACCACTGTGAGTGACCCTGTGGCCGAAAGAAAAGCACAGTGGGGAAGGGCTCAACTGAGTCTCAATCATACCACTTCCAGGCGTGATATTGAATTAAGTTAATCTGTGAGTATTTTCTTAACTGTGGACTGAAAAATCTCATTCCCAAGAAGTTGTTTTGACTTTCAAGCAGAGCATACTGTAAAAGATAGACGATTATAAACTTTGCTGAAGCAAAATATTGGCTTTACGTAAATAGCCTTCTTAAGGTAATAAATAATTAAGGAAATTCAAATTAAAATAATGTGAAGATCTGAATTTCTAACCAAAAAGGTTTCCAAAGATTTACCTTTGGAAATGATCTGTCCTTAAGGAGAAATACTGAAAACACACCGAATGCCCTGAGTTCCAAAGTCATACGAGACAATCAGGGACAGGAATTAAATGGAGAGCACTTGGTTCTAGACGCGTCACAAAGACCTGGGGACTAACTCTTTTCTCCCAGACAGGCGGCTTAAACTCCGGGACCTTAGATGTTTTCATCTGTGAAACAGGAACAATAGCACCTGCTTTGCATGTTTTCACGGTGGTTGTGAGGATCAAGGGCAGAGGCAGCAATGAATATGAAGCAGTACCTAAACAAACAGGATACCACGTGTGTAAGGTCCGATGAAGTCTAGTACAGGGACCCAGCCTTCAGACCGTGCCTGACACTCTTGTGCCTTGCTGTGCTGTGTGTGAACGTTTATTTGGGAAGGTGGTAATTACTGATAGTACGTTAGAGCTGAAGCAGGATGAGAACTTGCTTCAATGTTCTGTTGAGGAAAGAGGGATGGAAGGAGTGAAGGGCTCATCCCTTGAAACTCTGGGACTCACTCAACTTTAGAGGAAGACAGCAAATATCTTAAAATGGGTTAAGTTGGAGACTTAGGGGCAAATGGAACAGGCACTGCTCTGTCCTAGAACATCTGGTCAGAATGGGTTGAAGAGGGACATGATAAGACTAGTGATTTTGCTGCCATCTTAAAAGTGTATGTAAGTAGAAAACTAGCCTGTAAAAAAAGATATCAGACACTAGCAGTGGCTATCACTGGATGATCGAACTCTTTGTGAGAATATGTGTGATTTTTATTCTTTTTGTTTATCTATATTTTCTAGTTCTTCCATAATGACAATGTGTTCTTTCTACAATAAAAAATGTTGTTTATATAAAAAGCAAATATACATTTGAATTTCATATTACACACAAAAACTGTAATTTTTTTTAGCAATTAGGCATATTACCTTATAGGTAACCTCTTTTAAAATGGAAAATGTGCGGCTTCCCTGGTGGCGCAGTGGTTGGGAGTCCGCCTGCCGTTGCAGACGACACGGGTTCGTGCCCCGGTCTGGGAAGATCCCACATGCCGCTGGGCGGCTGGGCTCGTGAGCCATGGTCACTGGGCCTGCGCGTCCGGAGCCTGTGCTCCACAACGGGAGAGGCCACGCAGTGAGAGGCCTGCGTACCGCAAAAAAAAAAAAAAAAAAGGAAAATGTGCTTCCTGATCATCGGCTATTGTTTAGGGTAACCAGTCCTTCACTCCTCATCTAGGAGTTACACTGCCCTCCTACTGCACTTGGGACCCGTTTTCTGCCAAGAAGAGATCGGTGGCATGAAGGGGTGTGGCACAAATAACCCTTAGGAATACAGGCCACAGAGCTAATGAAGTGCTCCAAGGAAAGAAAGTCTTACCTATCAGCTATGAATTCTCTCCCCACCCACACCAGAGACCTGAGGGCACGTGACCTAGGAATGTGCATCCCAAGATAATACTACCTTCAGAGAACTCTACTTATAGGTAAGTAACTCTCCTTTATAGGAGGTATCTTTGTGTGGCAGACTGTTTATGGGAGCAATTTGACTTGAACTTTAAATGAAAAAGGCATATCTCTGTAAGTGGTAATAATTTTAGTCATCTCGCTGTGGCTAGGGGTTGTGGAATTCATTAGCACAGATTAACATATAAAGTGGGTTAGATATCTAATAGCAAACGGAGAGGTTTAGGGGCCTTAATTCATCACTGAATGAACAGCGTGTACAGTATTAGGGACTATGAAATTTTTAATTTACACAAAGTGTCCAAGAATATAGGGAATAAATTTAAACCCAAAACAGATAATGGAGCTATGCCCTGCCTGGCTGGCAAGTTGAATTGTTTTTACACTGAGTGAAGAAAGCTAATTATCCCAAGCACAAGAAGACTGCTAAAAATAATAAGATTATAAGGAATAATTTGCTGATATAATTACAACAAAATTGGGTACACACAATCGTCAGATACATGTATTGCTTGACCTGGGTGAGAAAGTGAAATAAATCCTTCCTCTATAGCCTTCGTAAATCTGTTTTTATCTTCTCCAAGTGGTGTTTGCACACGCAGCACAATTTGCATGTGTAATGTGGCTGTACAAATTGACAACAAGTAAATTATTCAAGGAAATAGGCTGGTCGCGGGTCTGAACTATCTCTCCAAGCCTATTCATTTTGAAGAATCACTGAGACGTGAAGCTCATACATCAACCGTTTTCTGACAATCCTCAGACTTATTGTCTCCTAAAATGTCATTATGGCTATTATTTATGAAGCTAATTCATTTATTAATATATATTTAACTCTGACTTGTCATGCACCTTAGCAGACATTCTGTGCACTGCATATTTTTGAATAGATGAAAGACTTCTGCATGCTTTAATGATTACTGTAAGCTGCTATAGATTTATAGAATGCAGCCTTATTATCTACTTGCATTAATACCTCTTATAACTCTTTTTTTGCTTAAGGCCATCAAATATAAATGGCAAATGACATATTCAAAAGATTGTATGGAATAAGATTTTCCAAGAGTTTGTTGAATTTTAGAACAAAATGGGCTAGCTGTCAGTTAAGACCTAATTCACCTAAAAAGATGGGTCTATACCAATTATGTTGAATTTTCCTGCAAAATATAGGCTGCAATTTTTCAAGAAAAAGGAATAGACGCATGATTCATTGAGCTCTTTCCTTCTGAGAAGACAGCCCAACCTTCTATGTGCAGAGGACGGGTAACAGTTCCCAAGGGAGCTGGCTTGCAGGAGTTCATTATTACCTGGGGCCTCGCACTGTGCCCTTCACATTGTCTTTAGCCAAAAAAATAGATGTTGCATGAGTGAGGGAAGAAATGAATGACCACCAGCTTTCCTGATAATGCCACGAGCAAAATCAGTAGAATTACACATCGACCTAGAATACTATTTTATACATTTCTGCTTTAGCATTTCTGACCCCTAGAGAATGTTCCATGACTCCCACTATGATTTAGAAATAAATCATATGTATATGCAATCACAATACACAACACATGTTATTTTTATGGGGTGCATAAGAATGTATCAATACTGAACATGTATTGCTACTTCTGGCTGTCACTGCATAAAGTCTGCTCTCTAGCATCTTCCACAGTATGTGACCATGACTATTCTGGGCGTGTGTGTGTGTGTGTGTGTGAGTGTATGTGTGTATGTGTATGTGCACATATGTGTATGTATGTGTTGGTAAGATAGAAGGAACTGGAGAATGAAATGGAGGAACAATGGAGTTGCTTGAAATGTTCTACTGAGTATGCTTCATGCTAACCATTAACGTATTCACCATTTTTCTAACATAACATTTCTGCATTGACTTAGGTATAGATATAAAACTTTCTAGTACCAACCAAATAGAAGGGCAGTGCAGGAAAATACAATACTGCTGTAATTTACCAGTGCATTTGAAATTATTGCAAACCGGATGCTTCATTTTGAAGATAAAAATGGTGAGAAGATAAAGAAAAATGCCCTTACCGGAGTACTGTATTGACTGTATTGGCTTTTTTTTTTTTTTTTTTTTTTTTTGCGGTACGCGGGCCTCTCACTGCTGTGGTCTCTCCCGTTGCGGAGCACAGGCTCCGGACGCGCAGGCTCAGCCGCCATGGCTCACGGGACCAGCCGCTCCGCGGCATGTGGGATCTTCCCGGACCGGGGCACGAACCCGTGTCCCCTGCGTCGGCAGGCGGACTCCCAACCACTGCGCCACCAGGGAAGCCCTGTATTGGCTTTCATAATATTATAAAATCACCAAACTTTTTGGATAATTAAAACTTGTTTTTTTAAAAAACGCTACTTAATCTATGGAGACGAATCAGATGAGTGGCTGCCTAGGGCTGGTGAGGCGCAGAGGATGGTAAGTGACTGCTAATGGGCACAGGGTTTCTTTTGGGGGTGACAAAAATGTTTTAAAATTAGATTGTGGTGATGGGTGCACAATTCTGTGAATAAACTAAAAACCATTGAATGGTGCACTTTAAATGGGTAAATTGTGTGGTATGTGAATTATATCTCAATAAAGTTGTTAACGTACTGCTTGATATATGCCAAAATTACATATTTGACATATGTAACCAACATCATGTGCTATAAATAGTAGCATAAGGAAATAACTACTTAGGAAACTAGCTCGTAAATGAAACTCAATTGAAATATAAAGGAGGTAAGTAATCTATCCATAAAAGTATGGGAAGTAGGCTAACCGTTCAGAAATCCAGCCTTCAGCAAGAATGATATTCATGTTAGGTGATCTGATAAGAGAAAAAAAAAATTCCCTGCATCTCAAACACTGCTATGAGCCATCAAGTGTAGTGAAGACAAATCTTTAGTAAGTGCATAGGAAGGTACTATTTTTCATTTAGAATTATTGTATTTGATCAACAAAGCATCAAGAATCTATTTTTTAAAGTAAATTTCTTATATAAGGCAGTCTCTTGAAATGTCTTACTAGATATGGAAAGCAAACCATACACATACATACAAAATATCTTTCTCACTGCATAACCCTGGTGGGGAAGACTGATGACATTTTTATTAGTAGTATTCATCACTTGCTTAAAGGGAAAAATGTCTCACTTTTCCAGGAACCATAATATTTACCTATTTACACCTTTTAAAATTTCAATAACTCCAACTCAGAACCCTTAACCCCCATAACCTTCAAAAAAAAAGTAAAATGAAAATTAATAAACGGTCCCTAGTGTGCTACGAACCATTAATTGTACAGGCTGAAAAGCTTTAGTCTAATAAGAAACATGCCTCCAGCAGAAATGAGAAAGTCATCTGTGATGCTCATGATTTAATGATAAAAAGGTGCAGTCAATTTCCAATGAAGTGAAGACCTACAACCCAGGAATATTTTAACTCTCAAATTCTTGCAGATACCTGAGGAACTTTGAAAGGTGAACAACCTCAAGTACTGAAATGTTCTCAGCATGAATTAAATAATTCAGCTCCAAAGTGGTCTGAAGATAGAGGCAATAGGATTTCTAGCAATAACAGATGATTGGGGATGGATTTGGCCTGCACTCCAAGAAAGCACAGACATTTCCTTAATATAGCAACAAAATGATTTTATTAGTAATTTTTTAGAGCAGTATTATAATACTAGGAATAAAGACAATGTTAATAACATCACTGACCAAAAATCCCACATAAAATTTAAAAAATAAGCTCTAAACAGTATGGAGGTTCCTTAAAAACTAAAAATAGAGCCACCATATGATCCAGCAATCCCACTCCTGGGCACATATCTGGAGAAAACCATAATTCAAAAAGATACACGCACCCCAATGTTCATTGCAGCACTATTTATAATAGCCAGGACATGGAAGCAACCTAAATGTCCATCAACAGAGGAATGTATAAAGATGTGGTACATATATACAGTGGAATATTACTCAGCCATAAAAAAGAATGAAATAATGCTATTTGTAACAACATGGATGGACCTAGAGATTGTCATACTATGTGAAGTAAGTAAGACAGACAAATATCAGATGATATTGCTTATATGTGGAATCTAAAGAAATGGTACAAATGAACTTATTTACAAAACAGAAATAGATTCACAGATGTAGAAAACAAACTTATGGTTACCAAGGGGGAAAGAGCAGGGAGATAAATTGGGAGATTAGGATTGACATATACACACTACTATATATAAAATAGATAACTAATAAGAACCTACTGCATAGCACAGGGAACTCTACTCGGTACTCTGTAATGATCTACAATATATGGGAAAAGAATCTAAAAAAGAGTGGATATATGTATATGTATAACTGATTCACTTTGCTGTATACCTGAAACTAGCACAACACTGTAAACCAACTATACTCCAATAAAATTAATTTGAAAAATAAAAGAATTTTAAATCAGCTCTAGGTTTAGCTACAAAAGTTCTAAGCATAATTCCTTCATTCAAATAAAGACCCACTTGGGGCTTCCCTGGTGGCGCAGTGGTTGAGAGTCCGCCTGCCGATGCAGGGGACACGGGTTTGTGCCCCGTCCGGGAAGATCCCACGTGCCGCGGAGCAGCTGGGCCCGTGAGCCATGGCCGCTGAGCCTGCGCGTCCGGAGCCTGTGCTCCGCAACGGGAGAGGCCACAGCAGTGAGAGGCCCGCGTACCGCTAAAAAAAAATAAAATAAAAAATAAAGACCCACTTAGTTCTCACTATGAACCAAGCCTGGGGTAGACATACTGGAACTAAAATGGACAGATTCTGGTGGGATATAAAGATGAATGCAATATAGTCCTTGTCACTAAGGAACCTAAGATCATGAGAGAAGTGTGACATATTTGCCAAAATGTTGCCATTATTGTTTGACTTATTTGCAATGATCAATGTTTTATTTATTTTTGTTATCAGAACCAAGAATATGAAGACGGATTTTTTTTGAGGCACTTAAATGTTAAGGAATGAGGTGTGAAGTTTTCTAATATTCACAAGAGAGATGCCTGCCAAGGAAAATTTTCAAGGAAGGGTTAGCATGTGAGCTGGGCCTAGAAGGAGAGTCAGCATTATGATGGAGTGGCTTGGAGAAGGCAATCCAGGGGAAGAGATTGTGTCGGCTAAAGCTGGAAGTAAAATTAATGGAAAGTAATGTAATGTGGTTGCTGATTAGGGTGCATGTAGAGGAGAAAAAAGTAGAACGTTATGTTGGGGCTGAATCACGGGAAACCTACACTGTCACACTCGGGAATTCAGATTCAGTTTGTGAAGTCATGCATGTAAGGCACTTAGCACACAGAACCGGCTGCACTGTAAGTGCTCAGTGTGTATGAGGCATTAGTATTAGTGTCCAAGGTCTCAGAAGGAGATGAGGCAGAGCAAGGGCGACCTGTCTCCTGGGAAGCCAGGTTGGTGTCCTTCTTCCTATCCCCTATGTGGGCTCTCGAGGAGTGCTCCCCAAAAGGTAGGTCCGTATTGGGGTGCAGCTCACTTTCAGATGGTCCCTGGTCCATCTCCACCCAGCACTCCTCACATCCCTCACAGACCCACAGTGACCAGTCTGAAAGTTCCTTCATGCAAACTCCACGTAATCTTGCCTCTCTTCGTTCCCAAGTCTTTAGGACATGTTGGGTGTTCCAGAAATGCTTATCGAGCCAACCCCTGTGCTCCATAATTGTGAACACTCCTGGATAAATGAATACACTGATACTCTGGCCTATGCATCAGAGCATTATGGCCTGTTAATTTAGTAGATGTGTTTGTCATCAGTGGACGTACGAATGATATTTCTGGACCTGCCAGGTTCCCAAATGAGGTATTGTCCTGAGAGGCTTTTTCCTGACATGCTCTGAATATTGATATTTTATCAGTTCTCCTCCTCCACTCCCAAAATGTCACACCTACCCACATAGGGATATTGTAATGAAACAAGGCTTTGTGGCATTGTGTCTGATGTATACTAATATTCACTGAACGTGCTCTTTCCCCTAAACATCGGAGTTTCTAACTTATCCTCCCATTGGCTCTGATATGGTACACCATTACCTGTGTTGTTTTGGAGGTAAAAGAAAAGTTTCTTCCACAACTTTCACCTGAATGTCTCCTTTAGACAGATTCAGGCACTCATATGAACATTGACACACTCTTTCCTTTTCTATGAGTGTCGGCACCTTCTCCTTGTGGCTAAGCTCAGTTCTTGAAAATCCAGACTTCTAGATTTCAGAACTGCAATGTAACCAAGATATTCTGTTTCCACCAGAAACTAAGCAATTGAAGCCCAGAGTAGTCAAGTGACGTGTCTTTGATGAGCACTGTTGTGGCGTGGGAGAGAGGAGGAGTTTTCAGCTTTAGTCTGAATCTTTGGCGACAGGAAGGCAGTGGAGCCTAGTGGTTACAAGCAGGGGTTAGTAAACTCTGGCGCAGGGGCCCAATCCTGCCAACCACCTATTTTTATAAACTTTTGTTGGAAGAGAGCCATACCTGTTCATTTATATATTGTCTCCGGCTGCTTTCATACCCAGCAGAGGTGAGTAGTTTCAACATCATCATCCGGCCCTCAAAGCCTAAAATATTTAATATCTGGCCCTTTATAGAAAAAGTGTGCTGACCCTAGTTAAATATAATGGCTTCATCAGTCAAAACTGAGTTTAAATTCGAATTCCAACCTGGGCAATGTAACCTCTTTACTCCTGAGTTTCCTCATCTATAAAACGGGAGTAATGAGAGTGTCTACTTCGTGGGGTTACTGTGAGCATTAAAAACTTCCAAGTACTTAGCACAGTACCCGTACCGTGATAAGCTTGTTAAATGAGAGCAATGATGATGATGACGAGCATATATGTAAAATTACCATATAGGGAGCAGGAATACTGTACCTCAGAAAGGTTTTAAAGTGGCCTGTTGAAGGTCTACAATATAATGTAATATATACCTATATGTAAAATGTACACACACTCATATATACATGTAATGAATATGAAAAGGATATAGGTATAGAACACACACATACACACACACACATACATGCACACACACATAATGTATATAATATATCTTGAAAAGTGAAAAATAAGTATTAATGAAAATAGAATACACATAGATAAACACACACACGCACACGCAAAATCCTGTACTGGAAAAAAATACTTTCTCAGTTTCAGGCACAAAACAACTACTCTGTGATGAAATCACTCTACCTGACTGTGTGGTCTTTGCACTAAAGGTAGAAGAGAGGTCACACATGGAGAGTTGAGATTAGGTGGAGTTTAGCAATAATTGAATAATGGCTTTTCCTTTGCCATCTATCCCTTTGCAATTACTCTTCAGCTCCTTCCGTTTTTTCCCACCCAGTGGCGAAATTGAGTCACTGCAGCAGCTGAATCCAAGTGCTTTTCCTTCAAGGCTCACTGCCTGTTTCTTAGTTCTGGGAGAACAACTCAAGAGTTGGTAAAGTTAAGGGAAACGAAGATGTTGGAATGATTGTGATTCCAAAGAGCCAAGACTGCTTTGGGGATGAGAATGAAGGTGACCAAATACCATCTTCTAACATACTATAATGCTTATTTACTACGTCTACTGTTTATTGTCTGAGTCCCTCTTCATAACGTTACTTCCCCAAGGGCAGGGCATATTTGACTGTTTTGTTTATCAATGCATCCAAAAGCCCTTTAACAGAGCCTCATACCTTGTAGACACTCGGTAAACATTTTCTGAGTTGAATAAATGGCTGCAGGTCTAGAGACTATGCCACTTTGAAGAAAATGCTCAAGTGTGGTTATAAGACAAGGTCGTTGATAGCTTATTCTCATCCCTGTCTGTCCCCTTGGACTTGATTTGAGCATCTGTGATTAGAAGGATGAGGCTTGTTGGAACTGCTGTCAGAAGAAGCTGAGAGTCTCTGGGCACCAGAAGAACTGCCTGGGGGCCCAGGGAGGAAAAAAGTGATAAATAATAAAGAAGAAAAGAAAAAACCATGAGATACAAACAAACTCAAAAAAGAAACGGAATGGGCTTCTGACTGCTGGTAATCCCTGTGCATATAACAGCTATGAATTCTGGACAAAATATAAAAAGCAGCTGTCCAAAGGCAACAGAGAGTAACCAGGCAGGCAAATGCTGGAGGGGAGTCTGCATTTGGAAGAAGGGAATGACAACGGGCAAGTTTCCCATGATTACTGTATTTTTGCCAGGAAGCAGGACCCAATCCTTGCCAAATAGGAGTGACTAAAAACTTAGAAAACCTGAAGTCTTACTGGCATGAAGAGCCAGAAGTCAGAGTTCAAGGTGATTGAACTGGAAAGTGAGGGGGGAGTCTTAGAAAGAATACAGCCAAAGCCGGGGGTGGGGGAAAACAGGTTCTGTGTGCAAACTCTGCACAAATCATTGCTGATGCCCGACCTTCTGTGCAAGCAGCCCAGCTAAGGCTAAAGGAACTGGACAGAGATTTCTGTGGCCGCTCACTGCAAGGGAGATAGTTTGGAGTTTGAGGTTAGTTAACCTCAAACTTTTTAAAAAATCAGGATTCTTCAGAGGAACACAAACAAATCCAGGGGCTCTACAATATATATCATTCATAACTTCTTGGATGCCATCCAAAATACTAAGCACATGAAGAAACAATATATGTGAGCCAAAAGGCAGTCAATGGAGACTGACCCTGAGAGAACTCAGTGGCTGGAATTAGCAGACAGTAATTTTTTTTTTAACTTTTATTGGAGCATAGTTGCTTTACAATGTTGTGTTAGTTTCTACTGTACAGCAAAGTGAATCAGCTATGTGTATACATATATCTCCTCTTTGGATTTTGGATTTCCTTCCCATTTAGGTCACCACAGGGCGCTGAGTAGAGTTCCCTGTGCTATACAGTAGGTTCTCATTAGTTATCTATTTTATACATAGTATCAATAGTGTATATATGTCAATCCCAATCTCTCAATTCATCCCACCACCACCCCTTTGGTATCCATATGTTTGCTCTCTACGTCTGTGTCTCTGTTTCTGCTTTGTAAATAAGATCATCTATACCAATTTCTTCAGATTCCACATATATGCATTAATATACGATATTTGTTTTTCTCTGTCTGACTTACTTCACTCTGTATGACAGTCTCTAGGTCCATCTATGTCTCTAGAAATGAACCAATTTCATTCCTTTTTATGCCTGAGTAATATTCCACTGTGTATATGTACCACATCTTCTTTATCCATTCCTCTGTTGATGGACACTTAGGTTGTTTCCATGTCCTGGCTATTGTAAATAGTGCTGCAATGAACATTGGGGTGCCTGTGTCTTTTTGAATTATGGTTTTCTCAGGGTATATGCCCAGTAGTGGGATTGCTGGGTCATATGGTAGTTCTATTTTCAGTTTCTTAAGGAACCTCCATACTGTTCTCCATAGTGGCTGTACCAATTTATGTTCCCACCAACAGTGCAGGAGGGTTCCCTTTTCTCCACACCCTCTTCAGCATTTACTAGTTGTAGATTTTGTGATGATGGCCATTCTGACTGGTGTGAGGTGATATCTCATTGTAGTTTTGATTTGCATTTCTCTAATAATTAGTGATGTTGAGCATCTTTTCATGTGTTTGCTGGCCATCTATATGTATCCATTGGAGAAATGTCTATTTAGATCTTCTGCCCATTTTTTGATTGGGTTGTTTGTTTTTTTGATATTGAGCTGCATGAGCTGTTTGTATATTTTGGAGAGTAATCCTTTGTCAGTTGCTTTGTTTGCAAATATTTTCTCCCATTCTGAGGGTTGTCTTTTTGTCTTGTTTATGGTTTCCTTTGCTGTGCAATAGCTTTTAAGTTTAATTAGGTCCTATTTGTTTATTTTTGTCTTTATTTTCATTATTCTAGGAGGTGGGTCAAAAAAGATCTTGCTGCGATTTATGTCAGAGTGTTCTGCCTATGTTTTCCTCTAAGAGTTTGATAGTGTTTGGCCTTACATTTAGGTCTTTAATCCATTTTGAGTTTATTTTTGTGTATAGTGTTAGGAAGTGTTCTGATTTCATTTTTTTACATGTAGCTGTCCAGTTTTCCCAGCACCACTTATTGAAGAGGCTGTCTTTGCTCCATTGTATATTCTGGCCTCCTTTGTCATAGATTAGGTGACTATAGGTGTGTGGGTTTATCTCTGGGCTTTCTATCCTGTTCCATTGATCTATATTTCTGTTTTTGTGCCAGTACCATACTGCCTTGATTACTGTAGCTTTGTAGCATAGTCTGAAGTCAGGGAGACTGATTCCTCCAGCTCCATTTTTCTTCTCAAGATTGCTTTTGCTATTCAAGGTCTTTTGTGTTTCCATATAAATTAGCAGACACGAATTTTAAATCAGCCATTATAACCATGTTTATGAATGTAAAGGAAAATATGTTTGTAAAGAATTAACAAATCTGAGATCTCAATGGCGAGCTAGAAACTATAAAAAAAAGAACCAAATGGACATGATAAAGCCAAAAAATACAATATTAGAAATAAATTTCATTGTATGGGCCCGACAGAAATGGAGATGACTGAATAGACAGATCAATAGAAATAATTCTATGTGAAGAACATACAAGGAAAAAATGGGGGGAAAATGAATGGAGCCTTGAGAACCTGTGGAACCTGTGGATATCAAAATATCTAATGTATATATAATTGGAGTCTTAGAAAGAGAGGGGAGAGAGAATGGGATAGAAAAATCTTTGAGGAAACTTAGAATATGTAGATGTAATGTATATATAACAAATGTCATGGGGGTAACAGCTATGTTTTAAAATGTGATTTTATATATATTACATATGAATATATATTCAAATATAGATTACATATACATATTACATCAGGAAGATGAGTATTATAAATACCTGTGTCTGATAAGAGAGTTTCAGAATACATTTTTTTAAATTGACAATTAAAAGGGGAAAGTAGACAAATCCACAGATATAGTTGGAGATTTAAACCCTCTTTTCTCAACAATTGATTTTTAAAAACTAGACTTAGAAAATCAATAAAGATATAGATGATTTAAATAACACTATCAACCATCTTGACATAGTGGATGGTTAAAGAATGCTATACCCAATATCAGGAGAGTGCACTTTTTCAAATGCACATAGAACATTCCGCAAGGCAGCATATTTAGGTCATTCAACAAGCCTAAATAAATATAAAATGATTGTATGTGCTCTCCATAGTGGAACTAAATTAGAAAGTAATAGCAAAAATACATCTAGATCCTCTCCATGCATCCCCATATTTTTAAATTAAATGATATACTCTATGTAACTCATAGATTTTGAACTGAAAATATTCTAAACTGAATGATAGTGAAATCATAACTATCAAAATTTGTGAGATGCAGCTAAAGCAGTGCTTACAAGAAGATTTGTAGCTCAAAATGCTTTTATTAGAAAAAAAGAATGAAATAAAATTAATGACCTATGGTTTGGACTATAAAAATAAGAGAAAGTAAACCCAAATGAATTAGAAGAAAGGAAAAACTAAAAAGCAGAAAATAGCAAAGTAAAAAAGCATACCAAAAATATAGGAAGTTAGCAAAGTCAAAAGTTGGTTCCTTGAAAGGATCAGCAGTCTTGGACACTTCCCCAATACCTTGCCTTTGCTATGCTGCCTGTTTCGTTGTTGTTGTTGTTGTTTTTAACCCTACAGCACGTTTTCCTCCTATCCCCACCCATCCAAAGTCTCAGGGCAAAAGTCAATTTCTCCAACAGGTTTTCCAAAATTCTGCCAACTGAAAATAACCTCTTCCTTTCAAACACATATTTCAGTATTCACTTTCATGTCTTTTTTGTATGACAAGAATGGAAAACATTTGGTATCTTATCATGAACCTGAAACCCCAAGCTGATAGAATGAGCAGTACTATGGTCAGAAATTTTAAAATTTAGCCTTTAATTTTTTTGCTCAGCTGAACAAAAATATCTGGATATTAATCAAAGTCTAAACTAAGAAACTGATCTGTGATACCTCATTAGGATAACTCTAAAACAAGGTTCTTATCAGTAAGGAAAATTTAAGGGAGTATAAATTAACAGAAACATGATGTCAAGCAAATTTTTCTCCAACATAAAAAGATGAGTAGTTCTTAGAATTAAACATTCTCCAGTAGTAGACCACCTTATGAAATCTTATAAAACTATGAATTTCATCCCCAAATTAAAAAAATCACAAACATAAATTTTGCATATGGTTTCAGATATTAACCTAGTGTTCCCCATAGATTTTCTTCCTGGAAAAACTAAATTTAAATGGCTGGAATCTAGTTGTCAATGAGTTGAAAATTCTTACGAGATGGATGATGCCAGAAAGTACAAGAAAATTGAAGATAAACTTAAGAAATATATCTGGAATGTGATAGAAATGAAAAATTCAAGAAAAGATAACTGATACAGAGAGACCAAATTGTGTGAAAAAACAGACATTCTGGAGATCAAACAACAGTAAAGGCACAAAAGATAAAGCCACACATGAGTAAAACTATTCACAACGGAAAAACAATTAATTTCATAAAGGAAGAAATATCTTTTTACTCACCTAAAATTAGGACATGAGAGTTTTCAACTTGCAAAGAGAAAGGTAAAGTTTAGGTTCCTTTTAAAACATAATTGTTATTTTTAATTTATTTTGAAATACTGCACATACCAAGAAAAATTTAAATCTAATAAGACAAATATTTGTGTACTCTCCATCTAGCTTAAGAAATAAGCCTTACCAAGTACTGTTAAAGTCCACCATTTGCCCTTCTTTGAACGTATTTCTCTAAACACACTCCCCATAGTAACCACTACGTTGAGTTTAATAATAAACTTTTTTTATTATTATTTATTTTATTATTTAATAAAATAAATAATAAACAACTTTAATAATATTTTACTTAGAATTTTCTTTTTTTTTTTTTGCGGTACGCGGGCCTCTCACTGCTGTGGCCTCTCCCGTTGCGGAGCACAGGCTCCGGACGCGCAGGCTCAGCGGCCATGGCTCACGGGCCCAGCCGCTCCGCGGCACGTGGGATCTTTGCGAACCGGGGCACGAAGCCGTGTCCCCTGCATCGGCAGGCGGACTCTCAACCACTGCGCCACCAGGGAAGCCCACTTAGAATTTTTTTTAACCAGAGAACTAAAAACGTGGTTAGAAGTAGAATGATGGTTGTTTCATATACATAAAGTCTGCTAAAGAAAACACTCTTATTTGGGAAAATGTTTCTGAAGATTTTGCTTTGTATGACGGGATACAGAAAGAGATGTTTAAATCCACTACAAAAACGTTTCTAAATCTCATTTATTTTATTTTTCTATCGAATACTTATATAGTGCTTATCATGGGCCAGCTATTATTCTAAGTGCTTTACAAAGCGGAACTCATTCTATTAGGATGCTGGCAGGAAACAGATGGCACACTCAAATTGGATAAAGCGAAGTGAAGTAAACAAAAGGAGTATTTACATCAAAGTGAAGTAAACAAAAGGAGTATTTACAAAGGTGTGAGTGGGATTTAGAAAATGCAATAAGAGATTGTACAACCCAGTGGCTGACAGCAGCAGGGAGCCTTTACCACCCTAGGCCTGCCTGAAGGGGCGAGGATAGAGAATGGTTAAATGTACCCAGAGAGGGTAGGTTGCAGACAACCAAGGCAACCTGGCAGGGAGGAACAAGAAGAATAAACACCCTGACCTCACTCTTCCTCCGGCCTCTGGCTCTCTTGACTGTGCCTCCCATCAGCCAACAGGACAGAAAGCCAGAGGGTGAAGAGCTCATTGTTGCCACTTTTATGGGCCAGCCTCCAGGGTACAGAAGCAGGATGGAGAAAGATTGGAGGAGAATCTGGAGAGGCAAAGATACTCAGAACATTTATAATAACCCTATTTCGTAGATGATATTGGCGCATGCATTTTAATAGCAACTGATACACAGAGTGATTAAATAACTTGCCTAAGATTGCAAGTAAGTGATGGGTCCAGGATTTTAACCCAGGCAGTCTGGCTCCACTGTACTAGACCTATCTCTCATATCATATTATTATCCTATAAGCTTATATATCTTATTATACCCATGCTCTCGGTTTTTTTCCTTCTAATGTTGTCTGATATGCTGGGATTTAAATGGAGTAAAAAAGACCATTGTAAGAGTCATTTCTGACTTCTTTCTACCACCTGTTAAAGGGCTGGGAGGCATTTTTATGTTATTGTAGACACTTAACTACCAAGAGTTCCATTATGATTCATAGATCATTTTGAAAATTGAGCAATTTTCATGATAGGCATACTTCCCAGCAGCTTCTTAGTATAGTTGGGAAGATTATAGCCAGAGGAAATGCAGGAGGTGAAAATTTGGTCTCATTTCTAAGTGTTCAGTTGTAAATGTGGATTGTGGTCTCATTAAATTCATATACTTGATGTCTTTTAATTTTCCAATAGAATTGTAGTAATCTGGCAATTCTTAATATTCAAGGCGTAGATCCTTTCTAATTTTTTTGGTGAATGTCTTAAAATATGAAAATAACAACCGTGAGTTCAACATAAAATAAGTGTGTTTTATTAAGTAAATTTAAGCATATTGTTAGAAAAAAAATCTTTTCTTGTTGATTTCTGTCATTAGCTTGGTTCTCTCTTGAATAAACTACCTACTAGAAGATTCAGAATTGGGAATAAGTTGGAGATTGCCAAATCCAATACTGTTTTCCTGGAGGTTTTTGCATTGTGAGGGCTTTTTCATTCTTTCCTCGGAAAGTTCCCCAGAACTTTCAACATCTCCCCTCTTGCCATCTTGTATAGCTGCCCTTTCCATATTATTCTCTGCGTGTCAACCACATACTCCATGCCTCAGGCACACTGCCCCTCTCCCTCTTCCTTGGAGCACGCCTTTTCGTATCTTCATGACTTTTCATCTGCTCTTCTCTGCCTTGAATGCCCTCCTTTTATACTTGGTAACTCCTGCTTTTCATTTGGGAGCCCAGATGCCACTTCCTGTGAGACAGCTTTCCCATCTCCCCTAGAAAGAGATTTTCACTCCCTTCTATGAACTCCTAGGATTTTTTGAATGTACCTCTTCTGCAGCCCTTACTATAATGTGTTAACATAGTTTGTTTGTATATCTCTTTTTCCCATTGAACTGAGACTTCTTGAAGGCCAGGACCTTAGACTGCTAAGAAGAACTAGTTCTATGATTCTTGGCCTTCATACAAGGACCAGAAACCCCTTCAAAGTCTGTTTATACCTTTCTGTGTCTGCCATTTGCAGGAAGAGGTTCAAAGGATAACTTAGTAGCATGAAAACTCATATCCGTCCTGCTTTGCATTTTTTTTTTTTTTTTTTTTTGCGGTACGCGAGCCTCTCACTGTTGTGGCCCCTCCCGTTGTGGAGCACAGGCTCCGGACGCGCAGGCTCAGCGGCCATGGCTCACGGGCCCAGCCGCTCCACGGCACATGGGATCCTCCCAGACCAGGGCACGAACCCATGTCCCCTGCATAGGCAGGTGGGCTCCCAACCACTGCGCCACCAGGGAAGCCCCCTGCTTTGCATTTTAATATTAGGGTCAATGAGTTAAATGTAGTCTGATATAGTTCTTTAGTAGGCAGATTTAACATTTCTTATGTGAACCAGAATTTTCAAATTATTAATAACTTCCTTAGTGTTTTGCTTCTTATAATGATGCCTTCAGAAAATTCATTCAATTTAGGTATACTAAAAATTATATTCATGCTCAAAACACTAATACTGTCCAGGTATTACTTCCAATTACCTTCCTCTGAATGAGCATTAAAATCAGAATATGAGCTAGGTCCACATTATAACAAATGGGAGTGGATTTTGGTTTAAAAAATGCTCTTCAGTACCCTGAGTGTTATAACAAGCACCTTTTTGTTTTTCCGTGTGAGAGCTGGTCTTTTGTAAGGAGTGAGTGAACTCCTACCTCATCTCCTGAGTCTCAGATGCCTTCATCCGTAAGTGTTATTTCAAAGTGCCGGGATCTGAGCTTTTCACCTTCTACGCATGTGGTCTAGCTGCCTGCTCACCCAGTTTCCCCAAGAGATTACTACCCACACCGCCTACTTTAAATTCAATTTGTGTCGAACCAATCATTTTCTTTTATGCCCTCTACCACTGACTCCTGACTGTCCCTCCCTCCACTTTGTTAGAGACTGGGAGAGGGTGAGGCCGAGTTCATGCAGCATTTAGCTTCTACATGTGACTCTGGAGCTGGAAAAGTTAAAAGCAAAATCGCAGCCTTCACTATTCCCGTCTCTCCCCAAGTGCACCATGGAGAACAGTAAACTTTCAGTGATGAAGTACAACCTTATTCCACTGGAGATTTAGTTGGTGAAGATCTTTCACTGAAATAGCCTTTTCGTGTTCTCTTTCTCCATGGCCATACGGGTCATCAGCATTTCTTACCAACTGAGATCCGACATACGGAAGTGTATTATAAACCATGAAACAGTACACAGGAGTAAAACATTATCCTTACCTAAATTGTGAGAGAGCAGGGATGTCTGTAAACTTTTCTGAAACTAGAATTAGTTCATGGTAAAGAGAAGTTTTTCATCAAGAGCCCTCAAATATGCAGTTTGAGGACTTAGAACTCAGTGATGTTTTTCTTGGTTTCCAGAACTACACTCCTATTTGCTGAGAATTTGTGGCTTCAAAAGTGTTATCTAAATCCTCACTTAAGTTGGTTAATGAGTTGGAATCTTTTTCTAAGTTATTAGTTTGACTTTCTAGTATTTTCTTTCCCCTGGTCTGCCATATGGTATACATTTATTTTTAATACTAATGTGAATTAAAATTAATTTTGTTTAGGCAATTTGGAAGAATTTCATAACATCTCTTGAGGTAGTTGGAAAAGCCCGGAGTGAAACAAACTAGGGTTGGGACGCACTAATCTAGATTAATGTTAATAGATAGCAGGTCAGGATTAATCATGTGATTTTGTGTTTTCTGTCATATAATAGAGTGCTGCCACTGGTTGGGTTGCAAATAATAGTTAATCCCAATGTACTGAAAATAATATTTAGTTTTTAATATTTCTCTGAAGTTAATTCTTATGACGCAACCATGACTCATTTTCTTCTTATGGTTTATAGCTCGTATCTGGATGTTAATAGTAAATGAATTATAGCTCGTTTGGGAGCTTTTTAAATTACAGCAGAAATCTACCTCATGCTTTACTCAAATGAACAGTGATGAGATTTTAAACAAGTAATTTACAACTAATAATTTATAACAAGATAGGTTTTGCTGTTAAAGAAAAGCACAATGCATTCAAAAGCATAAGATGAATGATAAGTGCTTAGAGCGTCCCTTTGTTCTTAGCATGTTGGCAATTCCTGTCATTAATAACAATACTTGGCTTTCATGTGGCAAATTTCATTTCAGACGTTTAAAGAACTTTAGAAGCATTTGTTTGTTATTCTTCACCGCCTTCCAGGGCCAGGGGTGCTCTACCTCAGAAGAAGAAAATTTGTTTCATTAGGAGTTAAGAGTAGATTTAGGACCTAACATAAGTCAGCAAGCCTTTTGGAGGGGAAATGAGGATTAGATCAAATTCCAATGGATTCTTCTCCACCAGCTCTCAGAGAAATACCTCTCCTTGAGCCTAGAGGTGGAAGAAGCAAAGATGACCCTTTTCTTACTGCTTAGGAATGAGGTGAATTATTCCACAATATGCAAACTAAAAATCCTTCTGTCCACGAGTCTAGGCTAGGTCAGCACGTGAACTGTGAGCTGGAAATTGTTGCTCAATGAGTCGTATTCTCAGAGTGGGCTTTTTCCCTCCCTGCTGTATAAACT
The DNA here is from genome assembly GCF_039906515.1 of Pseudorca crassidens. NCBI lineage: Eukaryota > Metazoa > Chordata > Mammalia > Artiodactyla > Delphinidae > Pseudorca > Pseudorca crassidens. Next base: position 12,642,699 of record NC_090311.1, on the reverse strand, counting down.
GTGTTATTTAAGCTGTAATTTTCTGCTGAGAAAACTGTGGGACGTTATCTCTGCTTTGGTGAGTGCTTCTTGAAGACTGAGGTTTTACTTTTTCGTCTGTCTTTGAATAAAAATATTCAAGATCTAGAACCGGGCACAGCAGACAAGAACAGAAGCTGGCATGCACACACACACACACACACACACACACACACACACACACACACACACCAGTGACCAACTGATTGACCAACTGAATGAATGTCAATAAATCATGGAGAAATATAACCCCTTAAGCCCTATAAATAACAAATAGCAAAGTACAGCAATACCTAAAATCAGGGGTAATGGTTAAAAAATGGTATTGCTCATCATCTCAAATAGCCTAGCTCTTACTATTTGGAACCCACCCCGATTTTCTCCTACATCTGTTTGAACCTAAGCAAGAAAGTGGTCCCTGTAATTCAAGCCACAGTCCCAATGAGCATGTCCTGTAGAGTCTTTATGTTGAGTTCAGCAAACAAAGGTTACTGATACTTTCTTAGTCCTGTTAAATAGGCAATAGGTCTAGAAATTCTGTGGCTTTCCAACAGCCTTGGCAGACAATGACAAAATGCTGTGGAAAGACCTAGCCTTCTTTTTCCCTTTGTGGCTAGAGATTATCTTTTCATAGTTAGTAACAGCTTTTGAAAACATCAGGAATGTTGAAGACAAAGCATACATGTGGGAGTGAAGTGGAGGGTAGGTTGGATTCCACGGTTTTGCAAGTGGATTAGATCCTGAAGCCAGATGTTCCCAGATTATATTGTACTTTGTAGGCATTGAGCTAGCCAAACAAAATAAAAAGAACCCTGCCTCTGCTCTTGCCTATGTAATTTATTCCTGTTTAGTTAACAGAAACATTGCTCTTCCAAATTTCCAGGTTAATCTTCAGTTTTGTAATTATATTAGTAATTAGTGTAAATTAGCACAATCAGTTGACAATTAATTAACACACATAGCTGGGAATTATTTATTCAAGAATTAAAAATTTTATAGTGTACTACATAAATTAGCTAAAGATGTTGATTGAACCTGAAGTATCACAAATTTTAGAAACCATTCACCTTAGACATACTAAAACTTTTTTTTATTCCTTTTAGAAGAGACAAAAGAGAGATTATTTCCAAACATTCTGTCATTCTAAATCTGTTCTTTCTTTCCTAGATTACGGGACAATGATTAATGATTAGACTCATAGCTAAAAACATTCCCACTAAAAATACATAGAAATAGTAAATATTCTCTTAATTACCTCAAGGAAATGAGATTAAAGATGGCTCTTCCTTACTAGGGTATACCTCTGGGTCATAATTCCATTTCTGGGGCATAACACATATGTTTAGATTCAAGGTGGAAATAAGGACGCAGGGTGTGGCTCACATTAATGACAACACATTAATGATCTCATTTATTCAGGCTCTCAACATTCCCAATATCAAATGTAACTTTACTTCATCTTTCTAAATAGACTTTCTTCAATTTGGCTATGAGATGATTCCTACCTAAAGAGATGCCCTCATATGTAATGTATCAGCACACCCTAGAACTGCATTTAGCCACCATGAAACCTATGCTAAAGATGCATTCCCTTTCTTGGTCCACTTGTGAAAGTGGAAGGGATAAATAGTAGAGGTGCTGAATGCTGAGACTGACTTTTCTCTGGCTAGGAAAATAAGGAGATCCCTCCCTGATTCATCCAGGAAAAAATATATTAGCATACTGGAGAATGATGTTGGAAACAGAAACCATGCAGGGAGAATTATAGAGGAAAAACCCAGAGCAGTGAGAGTCTTGTCATTCATCACAAAAGACCAGTCAGCTTAGCCAGGAGAACAAGGACGTGGGAGAAGTGCTAGTTGGGTCCTCTTCCTCCCTCCACTTATCCTTTAAATAAGCAAATAAATTAGGAAGCATTAAGCCTAGGTAAGTTGAAGGAAACAATGTTGGGATACTCAGGCCAGGTTCCAAGATGTTCCACGTCCACACAGAAGCCAGCCAAGTCCCAAGTCCCAAGAACCAGAAGTTTTAGATCTTGTTTTCCAGGATGTCCGCCAGAATGGAGGGTGAAAGGGAAAAGTCAAACAAGAAGATGACGATGGTTCAGGGTTGTTACAGTTTTTCTGATGAGGCTACTAACTTGGGTTTGGAGCCTGGGTTTAGATCCTAGCTTTACCACATACTATCTATGAGATTTAACCTCTTTGAGTTTTACCATCTATAAAATGAGGATAATGATAGTATCTAAATCACAGAGTTGCTCTCAAAATAAAAATAACAATAGCTAAGATTTACTAAGCATTTACTATGTGTCTGGCATTGTGCTAATCTCCTGACATTTGCTATCTGTCTTAATCCTATTACTACTCTCTTTTTATAGACCAGGAAACTAAAACTTGGAAAGTTTAGTTACCTTGCCCAGAGACATTCATCTAGGAGGCAGCAAGTCCTTGATGAAGTGAAGTGTGTGATACAGTGCAAGCGTCACTAAACACTCAAGAAATGGCAACCATGAGTATTCCCATATATCCCTCTAAAAGTGTTGTGACACCAAATAAGATGGCAAGAGTAGAGGGAAGCACGAACCTGCCGTTTTGACTCTCAGAGTTGGACAGCTGGCAAACCCAGCTATACAGAAGGCGACACTAGCATTTTGTACCATGCCGTAGAGAATTGTCCATTTGCCCTCTTTAACATGTAGCTCAGGTTTCCTTCTTCTGTTCTGAGAAATAAAGCACGGGACTGAGATTGAGGAAAATTGGGTTCTAGCTCCATGGTTGAGTACACCTTGATTGTACGTATACTGAGACATACATCAGCCATGTGACATCCTGGGAAATCGACAGTCAGGGCAGGTTGGTACCTGATTAATTTTCTCTCATGTGTAGGCATTGCTAGAGATTACACAATCTGTGCTCGGGACACCCAAGTAGGTATAGGACGTGACAGAGGTGTTCTGTCTCTCCCCTCAGTCAAGAAATGATTGGACCTGGTGTAGACACAAAACTAAGAATATCAATCTTATATTTAAGTTCTCTTCATTTGTTTTTTCTTTTAAAAAAATTTTTATTGAAGTATAGTTAATTTACAATGTTGTATTAATTTCTGCTGTACAGCAAAGTGATTTGTTTATACATATATATATTCTTTTCACATTCTTTTCCATATGGTTTATCACAAGATATTGAATATAGTTCCTTGTGCTATACAGTAGGACCTTCTTGTTTATCCATCCTATATATAGTTTGCATCTGCTAATCCCAATCTGCTAACTTCCAATCTCTCTTCATTTCTTAATTAGGTTGAGATCTTGAATAACCAATTCAGCAGAAACAGCTGGTGGGAAAAAAGATAGCTTTTATAGATTGAAATTATTTCCAACCAATAAATTGTAGAATGCTACATTTTTCAGCATATTATTTTGCCGTCATCTTTTCTTCAGTGGCTGCCCCCAGAAATTAGAATAGAAAAAGTATTCTCCTGAAGGTGGCTTGTCTCATGTTTTAAACAAAATTACTGTAACCATTCTCTGAATTATTCCAGAGGTGAACCTTCCATAAATGACAAAGGAAATTCAGGACACCAAGAAGATGATGTTTTCTTATAGAATCTAGCAAGATGATGTGTAAGGATTTCAGATGTGTAGCTCCTATTAAAGTTGACAAGAGTTGTGCTATTAAAATCCCCTCGTGACACTTTGCATTACATCCTGGGAAGTCTGAAGAAGGTGCCGAAGGGTCATCAAAACACCAGCATCGCTTTGATAATCTTGTCACCAGGTAAAATAAAATGCATGTGTGTTTGCTTCTTTTCCTCTGAAGTATAAAGTAATTATGACTATATAAAAACCTTTTACCATAACTAATTAACTAGAAGCTCCTCATAAACTATGTGTCCACAGCACCGTATGTCTAATTATCTTCTTTCGCTTCAGAACTGTGATGTTGAATAATGAAGAAAACATTACCTGATGAAGTCTTTTATTTTATGATGATATCTCTGGAGACAGAGGAGACACAAAAGCTTAAATGCCATCTTCAATTACATCTTGGCCTTGGCAAGCTTTCAGCTGGTTTTGATTTGCATGGAAACCACATTATTTTTAAAACCTTATAGAAAGAAAAAATGAAGGAAGGAAGGAAGGTAGGAAGGTAGGAAAGAAGGGAGGGAGGGAGGGAGGGAGGAGCTGTAATAATTATAAAATGGTCTCTACAGCTGTTTAAGCACTCCATTAATCCTAAGCATGAGAAACCCTTTTCATACGTAGAAAGTCAGGGCATAGCTGTTTACTTCCAGCCTATTCTGTTGGGCATTGTGCCTTGGGTTTTGCCAATTCCATTAAAATGTCTCTTCTTTCCCCACTCCCTAATGCACCACTCTAACTAATTCAAACCAGACAAGCATGAACTTATATGACAGAAACAGGAAGGTAGGTTTTGGGGGTGTTTCTTTTTTTTGGCATGTGTATAATTATTTTTTAACTTTTGAAAGCAATGGCTCAAATCAATACCTGCAGGCATTTACGTGTAAGACCAGACATGCTAGTGAGGGCATTTTCAGTCCTTGCCTATTCCCAAGCCTGTGCCCACCGTCCAAGTATTTCTACATTTCTGTCAGGGCTCAGGAGTACATTTCAGCAGGATTGGCTATTAAGCAGCACGTTCCTTGCACATGAGGCCAACCCTGTCTTTGGATACTGCATGCAAGGTCTCTTAAAGTCTAGGAGATCTGCCAGGAGGAGGGATCTGGGCAGTACTCAGCTAGGAGTGGGGCGCCCCACAGGCCTGGGTTTCTTTTCCCAGGTGTATCTATCTGATGTTTTCATTCTTGCAGTTTAGTTGGTGTCTTCTAACACTATGCTTCCTAGAATGAAAGTATGAATCACCTGGGGTCTTGTGAAAATGCAGATTTTTATTCAGTATCTCAGAGATGGGGCCTGAGGTTCTGCATTTTTATCAAGCTTCCAAACGATGCTCATGTGGCTGATGCATGGACCCTACTTTGAATAGCGAGGCATCCACTCCTCCGAGCCAACTCCAGGACTTTCTCCTCCAAAATAAATCCTTTCTCTTCCTCCTTGGTCTTTCTCCGAAATCTGGGAGCACAAAGCAACAGTATTGGTATTGATCTAGGTATTTACATAACCTCAGGCTCATCGGATGGATAAATGTTTCCCCTGAGTAAGGTTTATCTTCACAAGTAGATTCTACGCTCTGCTTCCTCTTTCCTTGGTCCCTCACAGCAGCAATAGTGATGACACCGGAAGCACAGAGGCCATGGTAACCACTCGTTGAATAGAACTGAGTTGGATTGGATAGAATTGGCTATGAGTTCTTTTTTCAAAATATTTTAATTCTATTGGAGTATAGTTGGCTTACAATGTTGTGTTGGTTTCAGGTGTACAGCAAAGTGATTCAGTTATACATATACATATATTCATTCTTTTTTAGATTCTTTTCTCGTATAGGTTATCACAGGATATTGGGTAAAGTTCCCTGTGCTACACAGTAGGTCCTTGTTGGTTACCTATCTTATATTTAGTAGTGTGCGCGTGTTCATCCCAAGCTCCCGATTCATCCCTCCCCACCGTGTTTCCCCTTTGGTAACCATAAGTTTGTTTTTCCTATCTAAAAGTCTGCTTCTGTTTTGTAAAAAAGTTCACTTGAATGTTTTTTGAAAATTAGATTCCACGTATGAGTGATATCATATGATATTTGTCTTTCTCTGTCTGACTTACTTCACTTAGTACGATAATCTCCAGGTCCATCCATGTTGCTGCAAATTGGCATTATTTCATTCTTTTATATGGCTGAGTAATATTCCATTGTATGTATGTACATCTTCTTTTTCCATTCCTCTGTCAGTGGACATTTAGTTTGCTTTCACGTCTTGGCTATTGTAAATAGTGCTGCAATGAACGCTGGGGTGCATGTATCCTTTCAGATTATGGTTTTCTCCAGATATATGCCCAGGAGTGGGATTGCTGGATCATACGGTAGTTCTGTTTTAAGTTTTTTAAGGGACTTCCACACTGTTGCCCATAGTGGCTGTGGAGCCAATTTATATTCCCACCAGTAGTGTAGGAGGGTTCCCTTTTCTCCACACCCTCTCCAGCATGGTTATGATTTCTTATGCTATATTGAGAATATATTTCTTTCCAAACAGGATTCATAGACTTTGTGAGAGCTTTGGGGAGATTTCGTATTTTAAGATGTTTGGAGCAGTGATTCTCTAATAAGTAATCAAGTTCTAACACTGAATCTCAGAACCTGCCCTCCCCCACCCCAACCCTACTACCCAGTCCTCGAAGAAACAAGCCAAAACAGAAAGTAAAATACCACCGACAACGGAATCTTTATCTTCCCTTCCCTGAAGAACTCTGCTGACCTCCCCACTGCTGTCTACCCATCTCTCTGACCCCAGCTGAGTGTCTTGAGACTCTAAGAGGAATGAAAAAAAAAAAAAATCTTTTCTCCTCATTGAAAGAAAAAGGAGAACCTCTTATTTTGATAAATGTGTCATAAAGCACCATTATAATATAGTTTTTCTGAATCATCTTCCAGCCAAATGGCTCAAATTTAAAAGCCCTTCCTTCCACTTAAAAGAAAAAGAACATTGGGTTTTTTCCTGCTACCATTCCATCTTTGTGTTATACCCTACGGCCTCCCCACCTCTTCTTTGTCTACCCCATTCCTACACACATACGTGGGTCCACTGCAAATACAAGGTCTCAGTCAGATTTCCCTCCTCACTGCCCCAGCCTGAGGAATGTCTCTCTGCTCAGAAATTATAGAGCTGCAATTATATGCGGAATATATTTTGTTCTTAATTATGTTGTATCCTGTGCCATATTTTTCTTTGTTGTCCCAGCCCAATATTTAAATATTTTATTGTTAGTTAACTTTAGACGTATCTATACTTATCAAAAGATGCTAGATTGAAATTTGCTAAAGAAAGCCATGACCTATACCTCGGTCCCCACTGTGTGTCTAGCATACATTCATCCATTCAACAATTAATTTTTGAGCACCAGCAAAAATGGAGTGATTGATTAATAACCAAAATAAGGTGAAATATATGTATATTATAAGGTCTTATAATCGAATATAAGACCTGATATTTCCCAAAATAAGGTCTTATAATTGAATATAAGACCTGATATTTCACAATCCAAGTACTTTCACATCTCATTGCCCTTGTGACATCCTTCTGAAGCAGATGGGAAAAGGTAATATGTCATGCAAAGCATTTAATTAGTAAATTCACTTTGACAGTGTTTCAAGTCAGGATGTGAAAAAAAAAAGATATTAAGTGGAATAATATAAAATTTAACTGTGACATGTCAAACAAACTCTTGGAGCAGATACATAAAAATACCAAAGAAGAACAGTGATTTAAAAACTAAACAACAGTAGATCGATTTATGGCTTATTTAGCCAAATCAGCAATCTAGGAAAGTACCTCTTAAGTTTGGACTGGAAGCTTGACAGAGAGTAAGACAGCCTGACCTCCGTGGTTAATAAATTCCATAAGTAGAGAGCAAACATTAAAAATGCCCCATAGCTCAATGTCTTCAGCCAAAAAGAACTAATCCAACTGACTGAGACCAAAGAAAACGACTGAGGATGTATGGTTCCAGAATGTCTCTGAGGTATTCAAAACCAAGTCAATTTAAGGACTTGTAAGTTAATAACTAGGACTTTACATATAATCCTGTACTTTACAGGTAGCCAGTGAAGGTTTTTTACAACCAGGGTAATGTGATTTTCATGCTTGGTGTCAGTCAGAATATCAGTTACTGAGTTCCAGACCAAGAGAAGTTCCTTGATCAGTCCACTAGCAGAGTCCCTTGGAACACCGGCGTGTGCGGGCAGCTCGGAGTCCTGGGAATACAAGAGTTCAAAAACACATGTGGGGAGGTGAGAGCGGTGGACAGCCACCACGGAGAAAGCTGGTTCATAGGACTTTTAAATGTGTGTTTAGTAAATAATTAAATAGGAAGCCTAAAAGATATGTCAGGATCAAAGACTAAGGGCAAATTCATAATAGAAATCTTGGGAGCTAACAACCTTCAAAGCTACAGTTCTGGGCAATTTACGGATTTGCAGTAATGGTGAGAACCCAGAAGCAATAAGAGTTTCTTCTTAGTGTGATTCATCATCAGCTTTTAATAGTCAGGCAGAGAATATCCGGAGGTTAGGTAGTTACAGAGTGAATTTAAGTTTCAAAGGGGTGAAGATGACTATTTTTTTTAATACTACATAATGTTAGATGAATATTTTAAATACCTTGATTGGATTCCTTTTTTTAAAATGCTCCAAGAGCTCTGTGTGTGTGTACGTTTTAATTTTTCAGTGAAATATTGTAATGTAAGATGACAAGATCTTTACAGATTTAATATTGACTACTATTTAGAAAACTAAAATAGGAAAATCAACAAAAACATTAGCTGAATACCTAACATGTTCCAACCACAGTAGTAAGTACCTCACACACATTCTTTTATTCTCATTTTAATATTACAAGGTAGATGGTATCAGCTGCAAAAACAAACCAGGAGATGAACGCTCTGAGAGTAGATTATGCTGACCTAGCTCCTGACCCCTCAAAATCTGTCCGCACACCAGCAACATCAGCATCACTTGTGAAGTGGTTAGAAATACAGACTCTCAGGCTTCAGATACTGAATCAGAATCTGCCTCCATAGGGTTCTGAAAGTTCTCTTCCAAGCATCACTTGAGTGAGTTCTCATCGAGAACATGGGGAAGGAGGCAGGCAGGTGATGTGACCAAGCTCAGGGCTTGGATGGCTGCATCCCTGCCGTGCAAATGATCAGCAGCCAGAGGGGCTCCTCACCCAGGAGGTGCACACACAGAGGGTTCCTGGAGAAGGGTCATATGGTGAAAAATGAAGAAGGGAGACATCTTTGGCTGGCTCTGGCAGGGAGCGTGGGAGCTCATGGGCTCTCAAGAAGCGTCATTTCCCCAAAATGTACTAAGCGACAACCCTATTTCACAAAATAAAGGTTAAGACAGTAGGTTCTGGACCAGACTGCCTGGATTTGATTTCAGATCTGCTTTGTAACCTTGGACAACTTAATCTCTTTATCCCTCAGTTTCCTCCTTTGTAAAACGGGGATACCAGTGGAGTTGTGGTGAGGCATACAGAAAGAGCTCAATGGATGTTGGCTATCATGGCCTTTGCCCTCCCATCAAGGGACTTAGCTTTTGGCGGGGGATGCAGGCTTTAAGGTACAACTGTGATAAGTGCTATGTGAGAAGAGTACAAGGAACTATAGAAACATATGTTAAGAGAGGAGCCTGACTTTATCAAGGAATCAGGGATTATCTCTTATATAATTGACCTTTCATTGTGGTTGAAAGGTTGCATAGAGAGAGACTTCCTGGTGGAAAGAACAGCACTAAAAACCCTCATGAGGAAGTAAACAGTGGAGAACCTGTAAGATGTGTAAGGTGAGTGCAGAGAGCGGGGTGTTCTGGCCCATGGGGCGGTAGGCAACCCAAGAATATCCCTGCTAAAGCACCTGGAATTCTGGATACACAATAAAACATATTCTCTTTGCTGAATAGATCTCAGAAGAATGGGAAACCCTCAGTTGCTGGAATGGATTAAGAAGCTGGGTAAACCAGTGAGCAGTGCCATGGTTACCCTTCTAGGAATTATTGATCTCAGTAGTGCCAAGGTTTGGCTAAGAGAAGATGAGGTTTTGGGCTGAGGGAGGGAGGAAATTAGAGCTGAAATCCCCTTTATGGAGCTGAGACAGGCAAAGGGTGGGTTAGGAAAACTCACTCACCAGCAGGAATGAGGGAGTAGTCTGCCTTTTTGGGTGGGGGGAGAGAGAGAGAGAGATCATTGGATTCATATTTCAAAAACATCATTCTAGCTACAGACTGGAGGAGGGCAAATGTGATATAGGCATATGAGTTAAGACACTCAACATTAAGGTGAAACACTCTGGTGACTTTGACCAGGGCAGTGGCAGTGGAGCCAGCCCATGTGACTGGTAGCGTCCAGGTCCAAAACTGTCATCATAAATGAAGAATAGAACTTAACAAGGAGCTTATGAAATGACTCAGGAAAACAAAACAGACGGATGACAAGGGTCCAGCTTCCAGAGACTGGAACAGTAGAGGCTGGCAGGATCTAGGTTGTAAGAGATTTTGGCAAAGTTTATGCAAGACAACCCAGGCCAAGAGAAGAATTACTGGGGTTAAATAGGAGGGATCCTTCACATTTTAGAGAACAGCGATGATGGTCACCCCTACAGGGGAAGGAGCTGCAGAGTAGCCCAGGGCAAGGGGAGTGGTCTTTGGGCTCACCTCTGGAGCTGAGACTTGGAAGAAAATTCGGGAAGGAACTGAGAATTCTATCAGAATCGCAGCGTCGCTGACTCGAAATTGTTTCAGGCTAGAAGACCAAGTAGTTTCATTTAGCATCTTGTACATCTTGTAGAGATGAAAGAAATGAGAGGTGTAAAACCCAGTCTGCTACTCAACAGGTGGTCCATGTACAAGCAGCATCAGCCTCACCTGGAGGCCCCACTCCAGGATTCCTGAGGCAGAATCTGCATCTTTCACGTGTTCCCCAGAAATGCCTGTGCACAGGACAGTGTGAGACGCACTGCTGTAGGAGACAGTGTCACCTGAGCCATCTGTGACCTTGGATATGGGTTGGATATGGGATACATGTTCTGAAATGGAGAATGTGAGGGTAGCTTTGAACTATTCCTCAGGCAAACCAAACATAGAAGAGATCTGGCCACATCCAGGCCAAGAGAGCTAGGGGTATTGGCATCCTCCTGCAGCTTAGATTGTGTAAGTACAATAAAACGGCTCCCAGAAAAGTGAAGGGGAAAGAGGTGGCAGAGGTGCCACCTTGGGAAGCAGCTGAGAGTTGTAAGTTCTGATTTATTTCCACTCTCAGTTAAACGAGTAAACTAATTGACATCAACCTCAAACTTACAAAGCAACCTCAAAATATTTACAAGTTTAATTATTTTAGATTTAAATTCATAGCGGCAATACCTTTGCACCGAAGCAACATTTTTCTCCATCAATGCGTTAAAATCTTCCTTCATTACTCTGATGTCACTATGTAGGTATCTTTTACCCATAATACAGTTAGAAAGATTATATGACATCACTAAAATCAACTAGTGGTCCTACCATCCTTCCATTCAGTCAACATACATTGAGCCCCCCTGCTCTGTGCTGACACGGGCTACAGCAGTGAACATAACTGATGGAGTCACTGCTCTCACGGTGCTTCAAGTCTGTGAGATCAAACACAATCATCACATTTCCAGCTGCTTTCCAATGTGTTATTAACATTTAAACTCGGATTCATTTTTGTAATCACACTATATGTGATAGCCAAATAAAACTTTATATTTGCATGTCTGTTGTTGTTTTGCTACATAACACCATGGATTGATCAGAAACCCCTTCTGTGCAGTATTTTTAGGAATAGTTTCTTTAAGCTTCAATATACTCTTTCCTGTAGTGAAAAGACTGGAGAGTCCTAAGAGATGGCAATCGAACACATAAATACGTAAAATTCTCATTGAATTAATAGACCTGCTTTGGGGTTTTGTTTTGTTTTGTTTCTCCTCTTTGGCTTGTTAGAATATAAAAATCTGGCAAGTTCTCTAAAACTCCATCACTTAAGTCTCTTGGGGGAGATGTGAGAATGGATGACTACAGCATAAGCATCAGTAGTCTTTGTGTCTCTAGATAGCTCTGCTGGGTCTCCAAGGGCTGCAAAAGATGATCTGTCAACTTAACATCAGCTGCAGCAGCTATGGAAGAAGACTGGCTTTTCTTCTAGCCGTAGATGTGCAGAAGCAGCATACAAAGCTGGAGAACAGAGGCGCGGCGGCAGCGGAAGGGGTGGAATTTAAGGCTCCCCCCACATCCTTCCATTCCCTCCACTCCCAGCACATCACCTCCCTGGCCTAGTCTTACATTCCTTTCCTCTCCATCACTAATCACATATTTATGTTATTGTCCACATGTAAAATCAACAACAAAACCTGGTCCCTTAGCCAAAAGGCAGGTAGAACTTTGATCTTTGTACCTAGAGAGATAAAACAATAAAACTAGGTGTTAATTATCACTGGATTAAGTTGGGTAGAAGATAGACAAAATATATCCTTTGTATCTTACCTTTGTCTTCTCCCCTTCCTACTTGGCACGCGGGCTCAGTAGTTGTGGCACACAGGCTTAGTTGCTCCGCGGCATGTGGGATCTTCCCAGACCAGGGATCAAACATGTGTCCCCTACATTGGGAGGCGGATTCTTAACCACTGCACCACCAGGGAAGTCCCATCTTCCTTAATTTCTTTTTTTTAAAAATAAATGTATTTATTTAATTATTTATTTTTGGCTGCATTGGGTCTTCGTTGCTGCCTGCAGGCTTTCTCTAGTTGCCGTGAGTGAGGGCTACTCTTTGTTGCAGTGCACGGGCTTCTCATTGCGGTGGCTTCTCCTTTTGAGGAGCACGGGCTCTAGGTGCGCAGGCTTCAGTAGTTGTGGCACACGGGCTCAGTAGTTGTGGCTCGTGGGCTCTAGAGTTCAGGCTTCAGTAGTTGTGGCACACGGGCTTAGTTGTTCTGCGGCATGTGGGGTCTTTCCGGACCAGGGCTCGAACCTGTGTCCCCTGCATTGGCAGGCAGATTCTTAACCACTGCACCACCAGGGAAGCCCATCATCTTCCTTAATTTCTTACAGCAATATTTTATAGTTTTTATTGTACAATTCTTTCACTTCTGTAATTAAATTTATTCCTAGATATTTTTTTCTTTTTTCTTTTTTCTTTTTTTTTTTTTTTGCGTTACGCAGGCCTCTCACTGTTGTGGCCTCTCCCGCTGCGGAGCACAGGCTCCGGACGCGTAGGCTCAGCGGCCATGGCTCACGGGCCCAGCCGCTCTGCGGCATGTGGGATCTTCCCAAACTGGGGCACGAACCCGCGTCCCCTGCATCGGCAGGCAGACTCTCAACCACTGCACCACCAGAGAAGCCCGATATTTTATTCTTTTAGATGCTATTGAAATGGAGTCTTAACCACCGGACCACCAGGGGAGTCCCTGTGTGTTGATTTTTTATCCTGCAACTGATGAATTTGTTTATTAGATCTAGTAGCTTTCATGTGGATTCTTGTGATTTTCTCTGTATAAGATCATGTCATCTGTGAATGTTCTACTACTTCTTTCTTTTCAACTTGGATGCCTTTTTTTTTTCTAATTATTTTCCCCCAGAACTTTCAGTACAATGTTGAATAGCTGTGGTGAAAGTGGGCATCCTTTTCTTGTCCCTGATGGATAATCTACTTTTAAGATACTTATTAAGTTGGTGGGATTTGTGCACTCAAAGAAAAGAGAGGAAAGAGCTTGCTTCCTCTCTCTCTCTCCCTCTCTCTTCCCATCATGTGAGGCTATAAGACAGCCATCTGCAAACCAGGAAGACGGCTCTCACCAGAACCTGACCATGCTGACACCATGATCCTGGACTTCCTGGCACCCAGAACTGTGAGAAATAAATTTCTGCTGTTTAAGCTACCTAGTCTATATTTTTTGTTATAGTTCAACTCCTAACCAGATTACCATAAATCCTTACACTAAAGGCCTATTTACTTCGGTTTTTTATTACATGATACAATCATGTCCAACTTTTAACAAAAAGTTATGACAAATGCAAGAAAAAACAGTCTGAAAAGACAAAGTAAACATCAGAACTAGACTCAGATATGAAATAAACATTAGAATTATCAGAGAAGTAATTTAAAATAACTATATTAATATGTCAATTGTTCTAATGGGAAAAATAGTCAGCATGTAAGAACAGACAGAGAATGTAAGCAAAGGGAATTTTTTAAGGAGGTAAGGTTATTTCATATGATAGACTAATGGTGAATACATGGCACTGTACGTTTGTTAAAACCCACAGAACTTTACAGCACAAAGAGTAATCAATGTATGCAACTTAAAAATAATTTAGGAGGTCACAATAAAATGCAGAGCATAGCCAAACAAATTACAAATGTATGAGACAAGCCCACTGCTGCAGTGGAAATTTACAGATAATTAATGGGAGCAGAGTAGATACTCTATGTGCTAATGGACTAGACATGGAGAGATAAGTATAAACTCATGTTCAGCTTAACACAGATACAAACGAATACACATAGAAAAGCCTTTTGTTTTCATTCTTTTTTTTATTGCACTGTAGTTGATTTACAATATTGTATTAGTTTCAGGTGTACAGCAAAATGATTCATGTATGTGTGTGTGTATATATACATACATATACATATATATGTATACATATATTCTTTTTCAGATTCTTTTCCATTATAGGTTATTATAAGATATTGGATACAGTTCCCTGTATCATACAGTAAATCCTTGTTGTTTATGTATAGTGGTGTGTATCTGTTAACCCCATACTTCTAATTTATTATTTCCCCCCTTTCCCCTTTGGTATCCATAAGTTGTTTTAGAAGTCTGTGAGTCTGTTTCTGTTTTATAAATAAGTTCATTTGTATTATTTTTTAGATTAAGTGATATATAATATTTGTCTTTGTCTGACTTACTTCACTTAGTTTGATAATCTTTAGGTCCACCTATGTTGCTGCAAATGGCAATATTTCATTCTTTTTATGGCTGAGTAATATTCCATTGTATATATATAACACAGGGCTTAATTCCCAAAATATACAAACAGCTCATACAACTCAATATCAAAAAAAAAAGACCCAATCAAAAAATGGGCAGAACAGGGAGGTCAGCTCAGTGCTTTGTGTCCACCTAGAGGGGTGGAATAGGGAGGGTGGGAGGGAGATGCAAGAAGGAGGAGCTATGGGGATATATGTATATGTATAGCTGATTCAGTTTGTTATACAGCAGAAACTAACACACCATTGTAAATCAATTATATTCCAATAAAGATGTTAAAAAAAAAAGTGGGCAGAAAATCTAAATAGACGTTTATCCACAGAAGACATACAGATGGCCAACAGGCACGTGAAAAGATGCTCAACATTGCTAATTATTAAAGACATGCAAATCAAAACTACAATGAGGTATCACCTCACACCAGTCAGGATGGCCATCATCAAAAAGTCTACAAGTAGTAAATGCTGGACAGGGTGTGGAGAAAAGGGGACCCTCTTGCACTGTTAGTGGGAATGTAAATTGATACAGCCACTGTGGAGAACAGTATGGAGGTTCCTTAAAAAACTAAAAATAGAGTCATCATATGATCCAGCAATCCCACTCCTGGGCACATTTCCGGAAAAGATGAAAACTCCAATTTGAAAAGATACATGCATCCCAATATTCATAGCAGCATCATTTATAATTGCCAAGACATGGAAGCAACCTAAGTGTCCATCAACAGATGAATGGATAAAGATGTGGTACATACACATAGAAATATTTATAGATATATGTATATACACAGGTTAGTATACATATGTATATTTTTTTGCTCTGGCAACTGAGGTACTAGAAGCAATGATACCCCAGTAGCAACGAGTTCACCTAGTGCCTGGATATTGGTTTCATTCTCCAGTGAAAGGAACCAGGGCTCCTGAGAGAAATGACCAATCCTACAAGATGATTCTGGAGCATCTTGTAGTTCCAGAAAGATGACACAATTCCTCTGCATAGTATGCCAAGGGTCCACTGTTTGCTCCAGGACAAAGCCAGAGGGACCACTTGTTCACTAGTGCCCAGAGGAAGAACTAGACCCTACACCCAAGCAATAAACCCATGGGTCTTTTTCTCCTACACTCTGATTCTTTGGCAAGGCTTTTCTCTTTATTTCTTTCCTAGCAGAGTGACCTAACTCTCCACGCTTCTTTGGCTCTACTTAGAAGCTCTCACTAAGACATCTGTTGGGGTCAGCCCACTAAATGTGTTTCAGATTTTATAGCTGAGCACTTGGATGTCGCAGTCTCATTCCTGGCTCTATCCACAAAGGATGTGAGGAGCAGGCCTCTCTGTCTTAAATGCAAGATGAAAATTACAGTATGTTGGGCAGAGACTGTGAAAGGCTTTACGTAATAACGAGCCCCCTTGAATGAATTATGAATAAGGAAATGCCTATTAGCGTTTCATACATTGACATCATGTCCTTATACAGAATAATCTTACAAGGAAGAGAAGATTTCAGTTCTGAGGCCCAAAGCCCATTATAAAGTGCACACACACAAACTTTCTTTTAACTACTTTTCCTACCTGCTAGAAATGGCTTATAATCATATGACTTTAAAGTCATACGTACAAAATTTTAACCTTTTTATTTTGCCAATGAGGAAATTGAGGTAGAGAGTTGCCTTGCTGTTGCATATACATTATACGAAGATTTTATAAAAATATTGTTTCTGCAAGATGAAAAACCTCTTGTGGCTTAGAAGAACTATTTAGTCTTTTAGAAGTCTTAATAAATATTGGCTTTTAATAAAACTTTATTATGAAGCTTTTGGATTAGAGCAATCTATAGTTTATCTCTACACAGTTAGGCAAGGAAAAGGATCTCTTTCTTTTCCCCCCATTCCTGGCTAACTATGGATTATAAAGCGCAGGGAGCAGAAAATTGAAGCTATGTGACACATTTGGGTCATTCTAGAAAAAGATGATACATAAAAGCCCAAACTTCTTGGGGCTTCCCTAGTGGCGCAGTGGTTGAGAGTCCACCTGCCGATGCAGGGGACACGGGTTCGTGCCCCGGTCCAGGAGGATCCGGAGCCTGTGCTCCGCAACGGGAGAGGCCACAACAATGAGAGGTCCGCGTACCGCAAAAAAAAAAAAAAAAAAAAAGCCCAAACTTCCGAAACAGGTACATTACGGGATGATTCTTTACATTGCAAATAAATTACCTGCCTTACAAAACTGATCATTCCAGGGCTTAATCATATAACAACCTACCTAGTATATTAAAAAAATCTAGTACATAAAAATTATTTGTATCAAAAATTTCTATGTAGGCTCTCTGACTCAACTGAGAAGGGAAGTACACTAGTACCTGTTTATAAATATAAACATAAAAAAATTCATTAGCCCAGATATGATGCAAATTCTCTTCTCCTTTTTTTATGTTTTCTTAAATTTCAATTATTTTTTTAAAAAATCTTGAGGTATTTGTTGTGCAAGTCATACTGTAATCTTTTTTGGTCTTATAAAAGAAAGACATAAAACTATGGTTTCAACAAAGTGCATTTCTGAGCCATAGACTAATCTGAAATCCGTATTTTACAGTCAACAGAGTTAAGTAGACTCATGATCTTACTGCAAAGAAACTTTTTCCTCGTATCCTTGTCGTCAAACTGTCATGAGAACTGTTTCATTCCATTCTAGGTCAAGACAGTTACTATATGTTTTTTTTTTTAACTTTGAAGAACTAACCATATTATAAACCTATCAAATTGCACATATATTGTCAGGAACATTTCTCAAACGTTTTGTACTTAGAAGAAGCTTCTAGAAGTCCACTGGTTTATAGCAGAAGGTCAGTACTCTGCTAGACATCCCATTTCCCTTCCCTCTCTCATTACAGACTTCAAATGGCACCCCAATCTCCAATGATTATGGATGGACAAAGTGATGGGCAACAGAACCCATCCCAGATGAGGGCATTTTCTTGAGATTCTAGCGTTAAGATGATAAATGGGTGGACCATTTGGCCTTCAACAAATGACAAAGAAATATTACAACTAATTAGAGTACTTTCAGTTTTGTTGTATGTGTCCACTCTTGACCCTCTAGATATACAGATAAAGAAAATATATATTACCTCTGATATTTCAAGATAAAAGTTTTGAGGACATTTCTTTTACTGGACTTCCTGCTCTTGGCAGTAGCCTGATAGGGTGCAGTTTTATTAAAATAAGGAAGGCCTGAGGCTTCCCTGGTGGCGCAGTGGTTGAGAGTCTGCCTGCTGATGCAGGGGACACGGGTTCGTGCGCCGGTCCGGGAGGATCCCACACGCCGCGGAGCGCCTGGGCCCGTGAGCCATGGCCGCTGAGCCTGCGCGTCCGGAGCCTGTGCTCCGCAACAGGAGAGGCCACAACAGTGTGAGGTCCGCGTACCGCAAAAAAAATAAAAATAAAAATAAAAAAATGAGGAAGGCCTGCATGGCACAGTCCAAATTCTTCACCCTCCTTCTATATTATCAACACTATATACAACCAGATTCCCATTAAGTCACTTTACTTTGCCAGTGATTATTCCTCATGCCTTCTTAACAGGCTGTCAGTATTACTACTTCTGTTTTTGCTATTGCTCAATTGCATTTACATGTTTGGAGCAGGAAAGAGGACATTTTAAACACATTTAACCAGGTCTTAGTTTGGGGGTCAGAAATGTGCTGCAAGTCCCACACCAGCCTGCAAACGTCTGGTGTCCCAGATGGGAGTAATAACAACTCTGCTCTTATTTTCATAACTTCATTATGGAAGATGTTCACTGGTTTCCTCCTCGGTGTGTTTCATTCACACCAATATTTTAAGGAAGATTAGAAAAAAAAAGGAATGAAAGAAAACATTTCTGACGGCACAGAGCTGGGTTTTCATGTTCCCATCATACAAAAAATTGCAAGATAATTATAGCATATAACAGATCTTTAAGGCTTATTTTGTGAATCAAATCAACTGTGTATTATTTTCTGTGCTAAAGCTCAATATGACCACAAAAATGCTATATTTTTAGCCCAGCTTTATGTTTTTCCTCTAAAATGATTTTCCCCTGTGAAATAGGTTTTGTAAAAACAGCTGAAAATCAAGTAACATCATAGAGCTGCTTTTTTGTTCAATGTCACCATTCAGCCTCACTCGAAATATTGACACTGAGATGCCTCAGCTGTTACATCACCAACCCTTTCTAACAGCTGCACTAAGAAGTAATCGTGTTATTTTATTTCTTGCTTCTTCTCTGAGATGATTTTCGATAGTGTCCAAATTTGCTGTAGTGAACAAGTCAGGGGCTCACATGCAGACGGTCAGCTCCTGACTGAAAGGGGCTCTCAGAGGGAGCCACAGAATCACAGATGCAAAGCCTAGGGTCACTGGAACAGTTCTCTCCATCTGGAAATCTTAAGCTAGGGGCAGAGTCAGGTCTGAGCTCAGGACTAACAACCCAGCATTCCTGAGGAATAGACCACCAAATACACGTGCCATGAACACTAGGGGTTTTGTCCCTTTTGTCCACTAATGTGTCCTAAGCCTCCAGAAGAGTGCTTGGCACATCGTGGGCACTCAATAAATATTTACTGAATAAATGAATATCAGCTTCTTGATCAAGGTCATAAGCCAGCTAGGAATCAGACTTGACTTTCTCATGTGACTCTATATTACCAGGGTTGGCAACATGAGTGAAAAGAGTACCAGATCTGACTTTTAACTGGTCACTTACTTATGTTATCTCAGCCAAGTACTTTTTTTTTTTTTTTTTTTTTTTTTGCGGTACGCGGGCCTCTCACTGTTGTGGCCTCTCCCGTTGCGGAGCACAGGCTCCGGACGCGCAGGCTCAGCGGCCATGGCTCACGGGCCCAGCCTCTCTGCGGCATGTGGGATCTTCCCGGGCCGGGACACGAACCCGTGTCCCCTGCATCGGCAGGTGGACTCTCAACCACTGCGCCACCAGGGAAGCCCCCAAGTACTTTTTTGGATGTTTCTGTAAGAACAAATAACTCAGAAGCCTAAGCTTTCTCACCTGTAAACTGGGATAATATTGGACCTAGGGTTTAATGCTTATCAATTTAGATAGAGTATGACCAACTCTAAAGTGCTGTAGGATTTTGTTACTATCAGCAAATGGACTCTGAGATGTAGCCATTGTATTACTGCAGAAAAGTTTAGGCAGGAACTCTGTGACAGAAGCAAGCTCTCCAATGTGATGAAAGGCCCTGGCCAAGGGCATGCTGGGAGCCATGACCTGGGCAGCTCCTGAGCTGGAAGCAACCTAGTAAGAGCCAAGGAAACCAATACAACCCATAATGAGGTACAAAGTGGGCTGGAGGAGCTGGGTGGGGGAAGCAGTCAAGAAAAGGGCAGGACTGGGCAGAAGTTCAAATTAGTTACCCCAAATGTGAGATGCTGAGGATACCTTTATAATAACTAGTCCAGGTAGTGGATGAAAATGCAGTGTTGAGAATTCTGGATGGACATAGTCCTCAGCATCCAGAGGATTCTAGGTCATTTGTAGACAAATCGATGCCTCGAACTAGGTGGCGGCGTCTAGGAACCAGGGCTAGCTCTAAGGGAAGGGGGCTGGCAGACCCCAGGAGAGAGGGCACACATGAGGGCTATGTCGGGTGCCAGGATACAGAGACAGCAGAAGCTGGGGTAGAAGGCCCGGACGGGCAGGCTTGTCTCAGTCCTCATGGGACATCCAGGGATTCGTCCACTTCAGGTTCTTAACGTACCAGCAGACCTGGGTGGGGCTAAGCCCACAGGGGCCGAACAGCATTGTTGGTAGCTCAGGTGGGAAGGTCTGAATTCTCTAATAATGAGCACTAAGGCTAATCGTAAGAAAGCTATCTTTTTTAAACTTCAAAGGATGTTGCTTGTGCTATGAAGTGACGGGAGACAACAATAATGGACTAACCACAGAGGTACTTCGTGACATCTTAAAGCACAGTATTATAAGGCAACATTCTGAAGGCATATCCACAATTTTCCAAGTGTCTACTCGAAACAAAAGAACATCAAGTGGTCAAGGCCATAGCTACAGACCAAGGAACAATGCTTGTTTGTACACATTGTTCTCCCAGCCCTGCCATTTTGAGTCACCTCGTCCATAACCACCCAGCTGATGGTCAGAAAAGGAGACGAGGGACAATCAAGCGTAGTTTGTGGCTGTTCCCCAAGACTCCTTCCCGTTGCCCTCACCATTCCAGTTCTACCAGGATCCCCACATTTCGTTTCCCATTCCAGCTCTCCTGTCCTTCAGTGAAGACAACTGACTCTCTTCCTATCTTGACCTCGGTGCATTCCCAGGACTCTGTTCTTCTCAGCCTCTGGCTCCCTCCACCCCCGGACATCTCAGGTGGAATGCTTTGCTCAAGCTCTGGCCCTAGGACTAGACACCAGCCTCCATCAGCCTGACCAGCTCCCAGATGGACCCACTCAGGCCACCCAAAGAGGGAAACATTGCCATGCAGACCTGTTCTGTACCAAAGCCTCTCCACTGGGGTCCTGTAGCCACTGCCGTGAGAGACCTTTAGGGAAAACCCAGAGCTTGTAGGAGAGCTGCCTGTTCAGAAGTGGAAGAAAATAGCAAGCTTAGAGAAGGTGCAGAGCCAGGAACAGCCCACCAGACCCAGACGTGCCCACCCCCGTTACCTGCAGTGTTTCAATTTGATTTTTTAATTTTCTTTTCAGAATCATCCCTTTGAAATATGCAAATAATTCATTGAAAGTTATGAAATTTTCAATCATTCACATTCTACGGTAAAACAGTTTGACACGGTCGCTTTCCTCCCAATATCTAGCACAGAGCAGTCGTAAGGGTAAATCTGCAGCTTGACGGGCTGCGGTGAGAAAGCAAAATAAATAATATAATTGAAGATCTTTGGAGACCGGGAGAAACTGTCTTGAAATAGATGGTGCCACAAAGGGGAGGGAGAGAGACCAGTGGAGCTCTAAGGACACGGGGGGCCCGGGCTCAGGTACAGCAGCAGGCAGAGGAGAGGTATAAGAAAGAGGAAAACAAAGTTTCTTTTTGCTGTCAATGCTCCCCCAAATTTTACTTAGGACCAGCTATGAATCAGGAAAGAGGTGAAATTCTCTTCCTCTCGTTTCACTTCCTGTTCCTGAGATCAGAGCCCAGGCTGATATAATTCTTATCATTTGTTAAGTGGGCTTCCATTTTTTGTAATAAAAAATTTTGGAACAGATAACATTTCCAATGGTTCAAAATTCAAGAGGTACGAAAGGCACCTCCAGGAAGCCACTTCCACATGATTGGGGATCCTTCTAAGAGTGAATAAGCCATATGCACAGTAAACACTCACAGTCATTCTCTCTTTTTTTAGGCTATTATTTTTAAAGTAATAGTTCAGGAACATTAAGTGATATTGGCTTTGGGGACCGCCTGGGACTACCATTATAACACTTTTTTTTTTTTTTTGCAGTACACGGGCCTCTCACTGTTGTGGCCTCTCCCATTGCAGTGCACAGGCTCCAGACGCGCAGGCTCAGCGGCCATGGCTCACGGGCCCAGCCGCTCCGCGGCATGTGGGATCTTCCCGGAGCGGGGCACGAACCCGTGTCCCCTGCATCGGCAGGCGGACTCCCAACCACTGCGCCACCAGGGAAGCCCTATAACATTTTTTTATAACTACCATTTATAACACTTTTTTTTTCCCGAGAGAAACTATGTTCTCAGAACCACACAGTCAACCTAAAGATGCACTTCTAGAACCAAAAGCATTCACACGCTGGAACCTTCCTGTTTAGATCTATATTAAGCAGTGCTGAATAAGCCGAGATATGAAGAACGAGGCCGTGAACAGTGGCTGTATATGCTGCCAGATTAAAGTGTTCCATGATTTTTTTTTCCTCCCCAAAGTACCTTCAAGATGGGCTTTTGAGAAGCCACATTTATTGGGCTAAGGGCTGACAAGAAGTGAGAGCGGGAAGAAACCTTCTTATGTTATTAACATTCTCCTTCCTCTGGCTAAATAGCAGCGATCTCAATGAAAGGGGTCCGAAGGCTGTCCTCAGAAACCCTTTCCAACTGGCTCACAGCTGTTGACAGTTTCTGCATCCACGGATGGAAATCCATTAATTCCAGGCTCTCATATGGGAAATACAGTAACTGAGTAAGGGGTCAAGTGTATGCATTTTGTTAACGTCACTAGCTGGTGTTTTCTGACACAAAGTTTGTGTGCGTTTTGTCTACATGACAAAGTGAAGCAACTGTGAGTGTGTGATGATCATTTCCAGAAACATCAAGGCATGTGGTGTTGGCAGATAATCTACCACACCTGGGTTGAAAGCATCTCCTCTTGGAGGACATTGTGATAACTTACCACGCTTTGCCCAAAAAAACACAAAAAACCCACAGATTTATTATGAAGCCTGTGTATGGACTTCAGGAAACATCTTTGAAAGGATAAACGTTTAGGTTTCATACCAACAAGGGGAAATAATTAAACCCCCCCTTTGAATTTGATTGGACCTAAAAAATCAACTCCTTTTTTTTTTTCTTGCGGTACGCGGGCCTCTCACTGCTGTGGCCTCTCCCGTTGCGGAGCACAGGCTCCAGACGCGCAGGCTCAGCGGCCATGGCTCACGGGCCCAGCCGCTCCGTGGCATGTGGGATCTTCCCGAACCGGGGCACGAACCCGTGTCCCCTGCATCGGCAGGCAGACTCTCAACCACTGCGCCACCAGGGAAGCCCTGACATACTCATTTTTATGTGGATACATATTTTCATCCTCCTAAGTAAATACTTGCAGATAGAATTACTGGATCATATTATAAATATATATGTTTAACTTTATCAGGTACTGACATACTGTTTTCCAAAGTGGCTGCACCATTTAACATTCCAACCCACCATGCATGAGACCTCCAGGAGCTCCACATTCTTGCCAATACCTGGTGTTATCAAGCTTTATTACCTTACCTATTCTGGTAGCTTTGTAGTTGCTTCTCATTTGCACTGTGGTTTTAATTTGCATTTCTTTTATGACTAGTGATGTTGAACATATTTACATATGCTTATTGACTATCTTCTTTTGTGAAGTTTCTATTCCATTCTTTTGCCCATGTTTTAATTGGGTTATTTGTTTTATTATTATTGAGTTGTAAGAGCTTTTTTATATATTCTGGATACAAAGCATTTGTTGGATATTTTGTGAATATTTTTCCCCAGCCTGTGACTTCTCTTTTTGTTTTCTTAGAATTATGTCTTTCAAAGAAGAGAAATTTTTAATCTTGATGTAACCCATTTTATCATGTTTTTTCTTTTATAAAATGTGTTTTGGCATCCAGTTTAAGAAATCTTGGCCTGTGCCAATACAGCAAAGATTTTCTCCTATATTTTTTCTAGAAGTTTAATCATTTTAGCTCTTACTTTTAGATCTATGACCTATTTTGAGTTAATATTTATATATGGTGTGAGATAATGGTTGAGGTTTTTTCATTTTCATACAGATATCCATTTGTTCCAGCATCATTCGTTGAAAAAACTGTCTTTTTTCCATTGAATTACCTCGACATCTTTAATGAAAATCAATCGACCACGTAACTAGGAGTCTATTTCTGTCTGTTCCTTGATCTATTTTTATATTAATGCCTCATTGTCTTGATTATTATAGCCTTATGATAAGTCATGAAATCAGGTAGTATGGGTCCTCCAATTCTGGTCTTCTTTTTCTAAATTGTTTTAGCTATTTTAAGTCCTTTCCTTTTCCATATAAATTTAAAAATAAAGTTATTCATTTCTTTAAAAAAAAAAATCCTGGTAGGATTATGGTTGGGATTGCATTGAATCTTTAGATCAATTTGGGGAGGATTGTCATCTTAACAATATTGAATCTTCCAACCCAGGGGTCAGCAAACTATGGTCTGTAGCCCAGATCTAGCCTGTTCTTGTATGCCCTCAAGCGAAGAATGGTTTTTGTAAAACAAAACAAAACAAAGAAAAATACTCCACAGAGAGCTGTGAGGCCTGAAAAGCCACCAATATTTACTATCTGGCCCTTTACAGGAAAAGCTTGTCAACCTCTGTTCAGACCTTTGAATATGACACATCTCTCCATTTATTTAGCTCTTTCATTCCCCTTTAAAATGTTTTGTAGTTTTCAACGCACAAGTCATACACATCTTTCATTACATTTATTCCTGTGGACGACCACACTTTAGGAACCATCGCTGTAAGTAGTGCAGGGCAGGGAGCACTGAGTTAACTCTTTTTTTTAAGGAGTCAGATTACATGGTGAAAATACTACAATTATTTTAATAATACTGTGGAAGGGCCCACAGAGGCTAGTAGAAGAGAAAACAAGAGGAATCTACAATATTTAAAATGAGGGGGCTTCCCTGGTGGCGCAGTGGTTGAGAGTCCGCCTGCCGATGCAGGGGACGCGCGTTCGTGCCCCGGTCCGGGAAGATCCCACGTGCCGCGGAGCGGCTGGGCCCGTGAGCCATGGACGCTGAGCCTGCGCGTTCGGAGCCTGTGCTCCGCAACGGGAGAGGCCACAACAGTGAGAGGCCCGCGTACCGCAAAAAAAAATAATAATAATAAAAAATGAGAGGTTCTAGAGACATGGGTTAGAGGAGCAGGAGAGAAAAGGGAGTAAATTCAAAAAATATTTCAAAGGAAGGAAAAGCAGGATTGGTAATGGACTGGATAAAGAGGATGAAAGAGAGGGAAGAGTCAAAGACAACTTCAAGGTTTCGAGCCTGTGATGTTAAATGGCTCATCCATGGTGTTTTTTATTTGGTTTACTTTTATCATCTGGATTCACAAATGGGATTTTCCCACATCTAGCTATTGTAGCTCCCTACCTTCAGACTTACCATTGAAATTACCTGCTATCTCTTCACACCCTGTTAGTGAACAGGTAGTATTTTGATGGATGTTATATGATCAGAGAAATCCTGGGTCTTGGTGGCATGTGGAACAGAGCTCTCTCTAAATCCTTGTTTTAATTAATTATTCCTTAGTATTCGAAATCTTTTTAGCTCTGTGCTAACCTAAAAGAATGTTATTTTTACCACCTTGTCTGTTCAGAAATCATTAGCCCTTTAAGACATTTATACGTTATTTATGACATTTAAATTTGTTTTTTCCTTTTTCCATCCTTTGGCTTTCTTTTGAAGTCACACTATTAAACCTCCTTAAAAATATTTATGTGTGTTTAGTTAACAAAAGCTCCTGTAAGTTGAATCCATGCTGGGAAAAGGTTCAGGTAAGCTCTCTATATAAGCTTACAGACAATTGTGTAAATCTTCAGCCATTAAAGAGAAAGGAGAAAAAAGCCACCCTCATTACACTGCTGTCATTTACTCTTCATCTCCTGTCCTCTTTAGCAGCATTAAGATGGGATGTAAATTTGCCAGTTAATGCTGTTAGAAAATGGATGGTTCAAGAAGGGCAGGAATTAGAGATCAGTATTAGGTGCAGATAAGCTCCTTTCCCTCCGCAGTGGCGGCTGTTTAACATTCATGGGAAAATCATCATCAAACAGCGTTATCACAGCTCTGTTGATGGCTGAGGAACTTCATCACTATGATAATTTTTTTTATAGCTGTGAGCCAAAAAGCGCCCTTTTATTTCTGCTGTCTAGAGCTGTGATAGAAGCTTGTTGGTATGGGTAGGATACAGCCAACCCTGGGCTCCGCGGCTGGGTTTGACTCCCCCCCCTCCCCACCGCTCTCTCCTTGTGCATGTTGCACTAAACAGTCCTACTGATAAATATATATATATAAAAGATGGAAGTCCTCCAACAATCCTTCAAAGCATAACAGATATTTTTATGATCAGTAATTCAAAGTTTGACAAGTGATGCCATTCTGTAATGAAACTGTCATCCATTTTATTGTGAGCAAAATGCTAACTTGATAAAGGGCTCACGGAGGGGCGGAGAGCAGCCGGGTGGGAGCAGGCCAGCGGCGGCGGAAATACATGCCAGCCTCTGAATACCTGGAAGTATCCCTCCCTAGTCTATTTCTCATCAATAGGCTGAGCTGTCAAAGCTCCTTGCCTGTAATTATTCCTTTCTGAGTCCCAAGCAATGTAAGCTGGAGACCGGGTCTCCGGAAGTCCCTTTTTGGCTCAGTTCTATTTTTATTTTTAGAGTGTTTGGGGACAACATTGGTTGTGTTATTCTAAACTCACCAAATTTGCTTTCGAGCACACAATCTTCACACATGATATTTCCCTGACATGTTTAGACATCTTCGAGTATATGAAAGATAAAAGTCGCAGTTGTCGCTGGCAGCATACATACAGGGCAAAGATGTGAGGTATTCTTCTGAGGTAGATAAGGAAACTAGCATTCAAAGAAAAATTTAAATTTATTAAGGTGCTCGAACTTCTGCCTCTTGGCAGCTTTGACCTCGTTTTTGGAGGCTCAACGGCTCTAAGTGGCTTCCTCCTTTCGGAATGCAGCTAGAGAGCATGGTGTGAAAAGCAGTTTTGTAGTCTGAACAAAAAGGTACTATGACTTAACTGGTTGGGATTTGAATTCAGGATTGATTTAACTCCTTCAGTAATTTACTTTCCACCCCAGTTCGTTCCCTTTCTTTCCCCAGAAGCAGACTTCCAGTCCTACCATGATGGACTGAATTATGCTTGGAGTTTGGAGATAAGGACTTTTGTCTACCAGGCTCAGCTTAGACGACCAAACTCATTTCCCAGAAGACCAGAGTTTGAATCCAGTTAGGATCCTGGAGGTGAAAGGCTAGCGCCTTATCATTTAAGTATAGCTATTTAAACATAAGTTTAAAAGAGATACTGCAGGATGGAGAGATGACGTTGTCCCTATGAGGATAATCTTGGGGAAAGCTGGCTGGCTGTTCCCTAAAGATCAGATAGCCCTCTTCACCCCTAAATAGCTTTGGCCACCTCTGACCTCTCAGGATCCAGGGCCAAAGGATGCTTCCTCATTCCAAGATTTTTCTGTTCCATGCTTGTTTAAAAACAGAAGAAGAAAAAATATCTAAGGGGGTATTTAATTTTCTGGAGCACATTTCTTCTTGAACTGACTATAGGTTTAATTAAGTCTTAACTCTGTGAGCTTCTCTTTGTGGGTGAAGAAAATATCACCCCCTCCCCACCCATAAGGGAGCTACTATTTATGTCTGATATTCATTTTTTTCACTAGACCCCTGAGGTACGCAAGTCACAGATGCCCCTGCCTTACTGGGGGTAGGGGGTGCCTACTCAGTGATCCACACGTTAACCCCCTCTCTCCACAGAGGTTACCACATCCAAAAAGAAGTCCCAATCTTTCTTAGTTAATGGAGACTCCACAACACTTAACACTATTTTTTACTTGTTTATTGCCTATCTCTCTCCACTATAATGTAAGTTCCATGAGGGAAGACATTTGTGTCCTTTTTTTTCTTTTCTTTTTCTGCTATATCTCCAGTGCCTACAACAGAGCCTGACATATAGTAGGTGCTCAAGAAAGATTTGAGGAATGAATGCATTCTTGTCTGCAGCCGAAGCTAGAAGAGCTTCCTAGTATTGTAGTACAAAGCTCAGGGGCCTCAACCTGGCTGGTAGAGAAATCCCAAGGGAAGCAGGGACTTTCCAGAACACCAGAAGTGACTGAAAAAGCACCTTTGCTTCCTAGGTACATGAAAGAAAGATGGAAATTTGTTCAACTCTGAAGCTGGGCCTAAAGAAGCAGATCCAGAGAGAGAGAGAGATGTTGTTCCAGTCTCCTGTAATGATTCACATGGGGAGAGAAGACCGTGCGGTGGGGGTCAGCGGTCTTCTTGTTACCAACAATTTCGGGAAATAATGTTTATTGCCAGTGGCCCTTTCTAACCTTTCTTTCTGTAGAAATACAGATCAGTGATTCTCCATATGAGTTATAAAGGCTGTATAACTATGAGCCATGAGTCATAAGGGAACTTTACTCAGAGTAGATGAAGAAAGAGCTCCCAGGGAGGACCAGCAAGGAGGAACAGAGGCTTTGGAAAGCCCAAGAGGAAGTCCAATCCCCAGAAAGTGTCGGGGCCATCATTGTGTCAACCTACAAAAGCCTGAGAGCAGAACTTCCGACCCACATAAAGGGGGCCGGCCACATTTAGCAGCCACTGAAATCACACGTTCTCTAATTTAGGTCATTTCACACTAACAACTACGAGAAATGGCTTTGAGTTCACAAGAAGAAAAGACAATGATGATAATTTCCTTTGGCTTTTTGGCCAAGCCATCTAGCTTTTTTCCCCCACTTAAATCCACCCATCTACCTCATTATCTTGAATTAGCCTTATTTTTTCTTAGAAATAAAAAAAAAAAATCAATTAACCTTTTAGTAACCAGAACCCACTGCAGAGATATCTTGTATTCACAGTTTGTAGGCTGTGACTCAGTTGTTAATTAATGTGTTTTTTTACCTAATTTTAGCTCTGGAACTAAGAAGAGTTAACCTCATAAGAATTTCATTTTAACTTTCCTAGACATATCTGTGTGTGTGTGTGTGTGTGTGTGCATTTGAGCACATGCATTTGGCAGAACTATAGCGTGGATCGGTTTTGATGCAAACCCAAGTTTATATAAATCTCTATATTTTCAAATTTCCTGTGGATATTAGGACTTCCTCTGGAAAGTGTAAAGACAGTCTTACTACATACATCTGAGTTTATGTCAACTAAAAATGAAAATGATGAGCTAGTTGTTTTCTATCTAATAATGACAGGGGAGTTCGCATCTGAATCTATTTATCAAATCAGATAAAAATCAAAATATAATTTATAACGCAGAAACCATTCTTCTGTCTCAGGGGCATGGGGAAACAGTTGATTCTGATATAAGTAGCTACTGGCCAGGAATGGTTGGTAGCATTTGGGGCCGAAACTTGCTTTCCCAAATGTCATTCTACTTGACCTATTTCATCACCAGGTTCCTTTAACTGTACATTCTTTAGGAAGAGTATTGGCTTTAAGGAATCACAGGAATTCATGCTTGGGTCTTCACCATAGGGTCTGAAGCCAACCATTTGTTTTGTTAGCCAATCTAAGGGGTATAAATAAAATGAGCCCTACAATTGCCCTGACTTTGTGTAAGCCTTGCATACCTCCACCTCCCAACCAACACACACACACACACACACACACACACACACACACACACACACACACACACACACACGACAATGATAACTGCTGAATACCTCATAGGAATCTGATTTCGTAGTAGCAGGGATGGATTTTTTGGTCCACTTATACTCTCTCACCTCCACTGACCCAACACATATCTGTGAGCTAGGTGACCAATTCACAGAGGTGGCCAGAGGCCATGGCACAGTGATAAGCCAGTTGACCCATTTAGGGTCCACCCCTGAATGTTGGCGCTAAGTCAACTAGCCACAGACCTCAGGGGCCACATAGCAGCATGAGAAAATGCACGGGTTCTGCTGCATCACGGGGCTGCTGGCTCCCACACCTTTTACCTGCTGGAGCCTGAATGAAATGCTCCTTCAGAGCTCTGCCCTCCACCTTGCACCTCATTAGTCACAGACAAACCGGGCTGTGAGAAAACATCAGAACTTCTCCGTCACCTCTAACGATGCACGGGACAGATTCTGCATTTCCGTTGTTACGCTATGAATATTCTGCAGCTTCTCCAGTTTTATTAAGAAGACTTTCCCTTGGTTTCTCTTTGTTCTTCTCATCTAATCTCTTAATGGAAGTTGCTAATTAAATTCCTATAGCCATTTTTTAAACAGTGTTTTGAATAGCAAAGTCTGTCAACTGCAGAAAGTGTATATTCTTATCAACACGCCTGTTGCCTGGAGGAGGGAAGGCCTCACTGACAGATGGCTGCCGAGGAAGACCCAGCAGGGCTCACATCCGCAGCACCTGTCAGCAGGGGCACGTGGGAGGTGCAGGGCTGCAGAGGAGGGCCAGGTTTGGCTTCAATCAATAGAATACAGGTTGCTAGAGTGTTTCCATGAATCTCAAGTGAAACTTCGAAAATTTAAGCCAAGTATTCTGGGCATGTACTTGTTTCTAAGTATCCTTTGACACTGTCCCATTAACAATCATGCATCCCTTTACATTTCAGTGGTATTACATCTCTAAAGGAAATTTAAACAGCAGCTGAGTGCCTGACATATATGCCAACACATCCTTTTATCGGACACAAGTCATCAAACTGAGCTCCATTAAATTTACTTGCTGCTGGCTGGTAAGAATTTTCAAGACCTCCGTGAACAACACGGAATCATCACCTTGCACGGTAAATTTATGTGAAATTAAAGATGCAAATGTTTTCCCACAAACCAATCCCACTGTTACCTCCACACGGGTAGTCAGCTGCACAATATCTTAGAGTGGTTAATTGAAGGGTAATCCCCCAACACAGAAACCAGTGCCAAATCAGTCCCTGGAAGGAGACGTTTGTCATTGGTCAAATGTTGGTATCTGCCTAAAGCAAAAATTCATTTCTTCTCTCAACACAGACTTTGTCCAGGCATAGCAGTTGTCAAGCACTGGGCAGGGGACATAGAGTAGTTGCCACAGCGTGGCTCAGGACAGCAGGCTAAGCACATGGGTCTACCACCCCCCCTAACTCCACAAGTCATCAGAAGAGGGGTGTGTGTGTGTGTGTGTGTTTATAATAGTGCTGGAAATAAGAGAGACCTTGAGGAATTTCTGAAAGATAGGAAGAAGGGATCAAATCTATGGAGAACTAAACTTAGGGTCTACCAGAAACTACAGCTAATAAAAGGGAAAAATTGCCCCCAAGATATGATCAATTCTGGGAAAAGCTCCAAGTGCAGAGGCAAAGGATAAAAGGAAGAAGTGTCCTTATAGAAATCACTAGAGTGTTTAAAAATGTAACTCAGCAATTGTATCTATTTAAAAGAAATGCTTGCATTTGTGCAATGGTACATATGAATTGAATGAGAATGGGCCTTGCTGCCTGGCTCACAACAGAGAAAGCAAGCTGACTGTCTATCTGTGGGCGAGCAGCTTCCATGAAATTATGTAGATCACTATGTTCTAACATGGAAAGAGCTCCAAAACGTGACGTTAAAGGAAAAAAAGCAAGTTGTGGAAAAACAGAGTAAAATTAAAGATTAAATGGATGATAGATAGATGATAGATTAGATGGAATGATAGATGATAGATAGATTAGATGGACTGATGGATAGATTAGATAGATAGATAGATAATAGATGATAGATAGATGGATGATAGATAGATGGATGATAGATAGATAGATAGACAGATAGATAGATGATAGCCAGCTAGCTAGGTAGCTGATAGGAAGGTAGCCATATGCTTGTGAATGCCAAGATAAAGGTCTGGCAGAAGACTTGCCAAATGGTTACCAGAAGTTACCTTTAGGACAGAAACTGGGGATACAGGTAAGGTGAGGGAGATGTTCACTTCTTACTATCATGCTCATGTAATGCCTGAAACTCTCATGGCGCCATATTACTGTGTCATGCACGTGATTATAGACACATAAGGCAAAAAAAAAAAGACAAAAGCAGATGTGCTGCCCTCCTCGAGAGGCTTATGTGGCAGATACATGCAGGTAGGAAAACTAGGATTGGCATCTCAGGGGCTCTGATAGAGTCATTTCAAGGTGGCTTAGCACCCCCCAAAAAGACACACAACCCAGTCTAGATCATGGAGGGCCTCCCCACAGCCATGATGACTAAGCTGAACTCTGGAGGGTGGGTAGCAATGGTCAGATTAGAAGGCAGGGGACCCGAAGGGCTGTGAAGGTCCTTGCAAGCCATATCAAGGCGCCTCACCTCCCTCCAGCCTCCTGCTTCAGGAAGTGGGTGTCAGAGCTCCAGACCCCCAAGAGGTGTGAGCTGGTGGCAGCGGAGCGGAGTGGTGTGGGAGCAGCGCCTCCACCTAGCGCATCTCTCACAGTCTCCTTTCTTCCAGTGAGACCCTGGGAGCTAGGAGAATTGGTAAAATTGTGTGAACGTGGCTAAGAAAAATATCTCTGAAGGTCAGGTCACCAGTTGGAATTGTTCCCTCACAGTCTGGCCTGTTGGCCTCCCCCAGGACATCTTCACTCGTTCCCACCCGACCAGGTACCAGGACGCTCTCTGCAGGTGGCCAAGAAAGATGCAGGTAAGGACGACAGAGCAGGCATTGTTTTCTTCACCCTTTTTCTCTGCCTTCCACAGAGATCAGCCAATGACTATCATTAGGGTTAATACCCCTACCCAGAAAGCAGCCCCTCCTTGAGGCCTAAAACCTCTCTGAAAATTTACAAGTGGACCAATCATTCCTTCAAGTCCCATGGAGGGAAACACAGAGTCAAGACAGGAGCAAGAGCTGCCTTCCCCTGAAGTAGCACCTCATACGTGCCCCGCAGCCCTGACCACTTTCCTGTATGTCTTACAGCTGCTCTTTTTTGAGTCAAAAGCTGGCATCCGAAGAGATGAGTTGTGGTGCTGTGTGCCTGGCAGGTCCTCTGTAGCCTGCAGACAGCCCGGGCCTGTGGCCCTCGAGGGAAAATGTGGGGCGTTCTCGCTGGCACTGCACTAGTATCCCGGGGCTCCCGTGACGAAGTGCTACAAACAGGTGGCTTAGGATGACAGAAGCTTATTCTCTGAGAGTTCTGGAAGTCAGCAGTCCTAAATCAAGATGTCTACTCTTAGGACTTTCTCGCTTGGGTCTCAGCTTGTCCCCAGTTCTAGGGCAGGATTTTCTCCTGCGTCTTCCAGCCCCGGATGTGGTTCCAGATGCTCTTCAGCTCGTGGCTGCATCACTCCAGTCTCTGCCTCCACCTCGCCTTCTCCTTGGTGTTTGTGTTTTCTCCTTTTCTGTCTCCTATGAGGACATGTGTCGTTGGCTTTAGGGCCCACTTAGATAATCCAGGATGATCGCATACCAAGATTCATAATTTAATTACACCTGCTAAGAACTTTTTTCTAAATAAGGTCATAGTCGTAGTTTCTGGGGGTTAGAATGTGAACATATATTTGGGGTGGGTCATAATTCAACCTACTACAGATGCTTCATCACTTGCCTTGGTGTTCCCAAGGTCTCTGTTCCCAATTGTCTCCACCAGCTTTGAGGGCAGCCTTAGATGTCACACTTGGCCTGTCATCCAGCTAGGAAGTTGCTTTGGAGTAGAAGGAGAACGGTGGAGATAACAAAATGGTGTGGTTTTAGAGATGAGAGTCAATACCCTCATATTTAGATGGAAAAACTGGCCAGAAAAATCCCATTGCTTGTCCAAGGTCACGGTTAAAGGCAGAGCTAGGACCCAAATCCAGGTGCTGTTTCCAACACCCTATGCTCTGAGGTATAAGATTCTAGGTGTTTATGTTTGACCTCTGTTAAAGGCTGTGTATTTGGCAGAGGGCAGTTCCTTTGAGGAGGAAATAGTAAAAGTAAGTATCATTCACGTTGCAACTCCTTATCCAGTAGCAGAACCTTGAAAATTCCACTCCTGTTGGGCAGAGCATAACCAGACTCCCTCCCTCCCTCCCTCCCTTCCTTCCATCCTTCCTTCCAGGGCTATTCGGATTGCTTAGGACTTTCATGCTGAGGATTCAGCTTGTCCCAGTAAAATGAATCTATCACCTCATTTCAGAAATGTTTGCTGTGTTAAATTGTGCTTTGCTCCAATGAGAGAAAAAAAACTACCCCAATGGACGAAAACAAAACATTTTCGTTCAGTTAGTTCACTTGAAGAAGGGTTATCAAGGCCTTTAGTTCAGTCTGGTAAACCAAGGAGTAGGATAGCACACTTCAAAGCCTGAGCACTATTTTCCTTAGGACCTGAATTAGAAAAGAATGGGGTGGGGTTGGGGGGTGGTGATGCTTTGGACTCACTTACAAGGTTTGGCTTGATAGGAGCGCTGGGTGCCTGTGAATATCTGTTATGTAATACATACCCCAAGCAGTTGTAAAGTCATTCAGACAATGGTCAAACTTGGGATGTTCCCAACTCATGAATATTGCAGATAGCCCATTTTCTTCACCTTCAGTTGAATCTGATACTTTTGAATAGGCTGTGAGGTGTTCGGGACTTTATCTGAGCCAGTGCCGCTAAGCTGAAAGGAGCCTTGAATGGATGAGGGAGTCATTCAAAAAATGCTTTTATTTGGTTTCAGAAACACTTTCTTTGTTTTGATGTGCTCAGAACATCATCTATTTGAAGTCTGGCTCCACTAGAGTTTTTATCTCCAAAGCAAGAAAAATATGGTAATTTTAAATAAATAAACCACCACAACAAAATGCATTTTAAAAAAAAATGTTTCCAAGAGATTGGTGCATTTTGAACACGGGTAATGCCTCTATAAAAGTCTAAATGGATGAATCTAAGCTACAGTCCGTCTTTCTCTTTGTTCTCTATGAAAATATTCACATCCATCCAACTAAATTAACATATATTATCACAAATGTGTCATTCTCAAATTCCCTGAGTTCGGCTTATCACTCACCACTCTTTTTTTTGCTCATGACTGTCTTTCTGAAAACAAAACAACATTATTCACACCCATAAGTGTAACCGGCACAATGGGAGAAGGCACTGGAAGCAACTTCTTTGTACTTATCGGGGGTGACCTCTCACTCCTGGCTTCTCCTTTCTTCGTCTCTCTGGAGCTGCCTCTGAGAAGCAACTGTGGAACTCTGTGTTCCATGAGTGTACCCCGCACTCATTTGTCCTCTGAGTCCCTTTGTGCTCCAGGAGAATTCAGCCTCCAGGCATAATCTAATGCCTGGTGTTATTCTGCAGTTGAAAACAGTATATCTTGTTTAAAGAGAAATACTCAATTTCTTTTGATATCTCAATTCATATATGATTTAAATGGCTAGGGAAAAAGCCTTGGTAGATGGTCTCCCGATACTTCAATTAAAAATGAAATAAACTATTTGCTTAAAGCTCCTCTTGCGGCCAGAGCCCCTACAGAGAATTTGGCCAGACCTGAAGAGCCATTTATAAGATTGGAGATACTGGCATTCGCACGCATTCCCACACTTGGGAGTGAATGTGTGTAATAAACACCCTGAAATAGACCAGTGAGCGATACAAACTTAGGGGTGTCTAGAAAGATGGGGGGAAACAGCTCAGCCCACTCTGAATTCTAATTCAGGCCAGGAGAACAGAGTCTCCTAGAAAGTTTTCTATGTCCAAATGTAGGATTCAGAATCAACAACAGAGAGAGGTGTTTCAGAATGTTCTAATGCCAGTAGGATACTATGAGTATTACGTTTAGATTCACCATTTAAAGCAATTCACCACTAAAAATATCTTCTCATTTAATTGGACACTGAGCCCTCTACCAAGACATCAGGAACTTTACAGGAACAGGCTACAGTTTTCTGACTAATTAAGATACATTTCTTTGTGTTACCGGACTGGCAAATATCACTTACATAGGTTGCTAAATACTTATGGATTATGATAATGACATGAAATAGCTTGAGCTCTGCCATTTTTGCAGCATAAAAATTTAGGAATAAAGCAACATATCCATCTTGGCCTGCTGTTTGTATTCCTTACCAACTTTTCAGTAAGTTCATTTTTTAAATCAATATAGTACCAAACCCTAGAGGCTATACAGGTAAAAAATATAATTTAACCATGACTATCACATCACACACGAGTGACTAGTCGTTGTTAGCTCATTTTAACAACGACTACCAGAAACCCAAGCTTTGTCCCAGAACAGACATGGACTTGGATGTGTGCTGGATTTGTATTTTGGTTTGGGTTTAAACAAATCCTACCTCTTTCTCCAGTATCTTAGCAATATGTGCAGATCACTTACACTATCCTTGCATATTCATTTCTTTCTGAGAGAAATTGAAGATGCCATCAACCATTTTGGCTGAGATATTCTGGTTCCATTCCTATCTTTGCCAGAAGTTAGCTTATAATTCATCTGTGATGGGCAGAAGGTGTATGCCAACTCCCTAAAGAGAGGGCAGGTAAATTATCTCTTAATTCTGCTCAGTCACCACGGATCAACATTTATTACTCTCGCTCAAAAGTTGGTTCATGCCTGGATGCTTGTTAAGCCTGTGGTGACTCAAGAACTCTAAACCCTACTGGGCACTGGCAGGCAGAAATGTCTGTAAAATTACTCTGAAAACATTAAATCTTCATGGCTTGGAGATTAAGACTCTCCCCCTTAGTGCAGGCATTTTCAAGTACAGGGTGTTAAAAGCGACTTGCTTTTGTTAAAGCATCAGTGTTCCTACATTTTCCACCTAAGCTATTCAGAGGACAAACAGGTATAGGGATATATTTTTGGTCCCAGAACATGGTAGAGACTGTACCCATATCAGGGACAAACACGGAGCTTTTTTGAAAAAGACTTTTGGTGCTAGCCTTCTTCTAAAATAATGCTTTGGGAAAAACAAGAAGGAAAAAAAAGGCTACCTACGCCGATTAAGCTCACAAAGAGACTACAGTACTCCACGTTATCTTAAGAAAAACAAAAGTCCCAAAGCACAGCCCACAGCTTTTCCAGTCAAGTAGACAGACATTAAAGTACATTAGCACTATCATTTGTATGTCTCTAAATATCAATAAAGTATGTGACTTGGCTTCACTTTCACACAAAGAAGGAGGACTATCCTTTTCAGGAAATTTCACAGAGACACTCACCAACAAAAGTTCGGTAATTTAATCTTTGGAAAGCTCAATAATGCTAAGTTCAAAATTGCAGGTTTTAAACTAATGTACCTGATAAGTGATGATGGCAGAACTAAAGCGACCCATTATTAAGTAATCCAATCGCCCCAATCCCCATGATCTGTAACAGAGAAGAGTCTCCCTAAAACAGAACTAATGTGTTCACATCTACATTAATCTCTGAAGTCAAAAAGAGGCATTCTTCATGGGCTTTATCTGTTTCCAGATGTCTGCCTCCACCAGAAGTGATTTCACACTCCCGAGGCTGCTCTGCAAATGCTTCCAATATCTTTGTCCGAGAGGTGCTATTTCGTACGGATCCACGGGATACTGTCCTGCAGGCTACCCTCCCATGGCTGTCTGACTTCGGTTTCTCGGGACCTACAGCCTGAGGCAAATGGGGCCTGTGCTTCTGTTGCTTCTACACCATGAAGGACCTGGGTCTGTGTGTGTGTGTGTGTGTGTGTGTGTGTGTGTGTGTGTGTGTGTGCGCGCGCGTGTGTGAGGGGTGGGGGCAGTCGGTTAGGGTTTTTTCCTCTTAAGTGTCACACTGCTCCCAACTTTTTTCTCCACTACAAGTTTTCTCTTGTAAGGTGTCAGGATGCTAATGAGAAGGATTTGTAGAGCCTCCTTCTTTCAAATTTATTCGCGCAGGGCCACTTATCACTGCTAGTGCTTGGAAACCTCTATCTTTTTTCTCCTTCTGAGTTGCCGACCTTATTTCCAGAGCTGAAATAAACATGGTCCACAAACCATTCATTATTCAGTGACGTACTAAGAGAGAAGGTGAAAAAGGTAAAACTTATTCAAGATGACGCGTTTTTCCTGACTCCTTCCTATGGCAACCTTAATAGCAATCCTGGTAAATATATTTTTATACTCACAGTTTCACGTGTTCTAAATTGGACTGAAGTAATTTCCCTTTTTAAATAGTACTTTTTAATCCTACATTAAGATCATCTCAGTGGGACCCAGCAAGTAGGGTGCCAGGTGGATAACTTACAACAGGGCTCTCACTTCTTTTCTTGGCAACCTTGACTGGTTGCTACCCAGAAATACACATTCCCATGAATGAGTATACTGACATACATGAATTTGCATGTTGGATCTTACAAATCCAATAGAATTAAGTTAATAAGTATGATCTTTGGCAAATACATTCAAGGCAAGTGTTTAATGTCCCTGCAGAGGGAGTGACTGTAGCCTGCTGAGAAGAACATTAGTTTTCTTTCACCAGCCTCCCAACCTGGGATAGTTCCCAAGAGACATCTTAGAAGGGAAGAAAAGGATCAAAATGAGGACTCTCTATTGAAAACAGAAGCTATAATAATTTTTGAGCCACTTATGGTGCTACAATTTATTGAATTTAGAAGTTGTGTCTATGAAACAGGAATTCTCCAAGATTCAGCCAGTTTTTTCCTTTTTATAATGACCACTCAGAGAAGGCACTTTGGTTTCTATTAAAAATTTGGCTATAGCTCCAGAGCAAAAAAATAAACGGCAAGCTCCCACTTATTCAGGATGGCTTAAGAGTGTTTATTCCATATAAAGACTTATCATGTATATCAAATATGGAGTACCAACTTTTAAAAGAACTTTAGTAAACTAAACAACATCAAATTCTAAAATTATCCAGGATAAAATTTACCTAAATTAAGGAATGTGCAGTACTGCCAGCTTAATGCTGAGTCAACCCATTAACATCCCATAATTCTATAGCTGTAGAAAATATATGAGATTGTGCTGACCACATGTTGAATGTATTAGGACATACCTGAGGGAGGTGGCCTTTTAAACAAGTCTAAGATTTTAGTTTATTGTTGTCAACTGTTGTGTTGTGGGGTTTTTTCCAATAAAAATGGAGCATAGAATGTGAAAAAAATCTAATTAAAGTCCTGGAGACGTAGTCGTGTGAATGAGCACAAGCAGGTAACAGAGGTTATATCCAGAGCGGAGGGTCTCAAACAGGCATAGAGAATAAGAGGAGCCTTGTTGAAAGAGTATGGGCTCCACCTTCAGGGATTCTGATTTAGTCGGTTTGGGGTGGGGTCCAAGAATTTGCATTCTAACGAATTCCCAGCTGATGCTGCTGGTCTGGGGGCCACATTTTGAGACACATTGCTCTGGAGTCAAGGGAAGGTTTATTTGCTTGTTTGTCTGTTTCTCAGTTAACTTGATCAAGTTAATGTAAATTCAAATAATTCCGTCCATAGATATCCTTTTTGTGCCCTCAGAAACGTAGGTTGGCCAGACTGATCAGATTAACAGATTTTTATTTTATTTTGAACCACCTTAATATGGAGTCATAAAAATTTCACCCCCGACAAAGAACGTTTGCGCTGACATATGTATCCACGAAGCATTTAAGCCAGATAGACTTGGATTTATATATAGCTGTGTCTTTTCCACTATATAACTCTGCCCAAGTCATTTAATAGCTCTAAACCTCAGTCCTCAGATCTATAAAATGGGAGTAATAATACAAACCCCAATGGATTGCTGTGAAAACTGTAAATACAAAGCCCCTATTTGGTGCACCTAGCACAGTTGCAATATATTATCAACTCATTTCAAAACATTCAATTCCGTACAATTCTAATAACTTTAGAGAACTAAAGACAACTTGGAGAACCACAGATAACTCAGAGAAAGCCATGGAGTTTGCTACAAAGATACAACTCCTTATTAGGTACTATTACAACATTGCATGAAGTATTGGGTAATTAGAATATGAAGGCTGACTTACTTTTCTAATTAACAGAAGTTTTTCAAAATTTCTCTCTTCCACCCTGGTTGAAATTCCTTTTAACTCTTCTGTCTTATGAAGCAATGTATATCTTCAAATAATCTTTCCTTGCTGAGTTAAGGTCATATAACCCTTCAGAGTCATCATGTACATCAAACTGACAGCATAGTCAAAGAACATAATGGAACGTACACTGAGCTGTGATTCTAGAATATAAGCTGGATTTTAAAATATACATATAGGGCCTTCCCTGGTGGAGCAGTGGTTGAGAGTCCGCCTGCCGATGCAGGGGACACGGGTTCGTGCCCCAGTCCGGGAAGATCCCACATGCCGCGGAGCGGCTAGGCCCGTGAGCCACGGCCGCTGAGCCTGCGCGTCCGGAACCTGTGTTCCGCAATGGGAGAGGCCACAACAGTGAGAGGCCCACGTACTGCAAAAAATAAAATAAAATAAAAATAAAATAAAATATATATATAATTCCTATTATAAAGTAGACCTCTTGTGAATGCCTTCCTCACCACACACACACACACACACAAAAAATCTAGAGCACAGAAAAACTTCTAGTAAGTAAGTGATTTAGTTAGGGCTTAGAAAATTGATAATGTATAATATTTCATAGGGTGTTGGAGGAGCACAGAAGGTGCAGTTCGACTAAGATATATGGGTTGTCAGATAAAACTATAATTCAGAAAGATACATGCACCCCTATGTTCATAGCAGCACTATTCACAATAGCCAATGCATGGAAACAACCTAAATGTCCTTTGACAGATGAATGGATAAAAAAGATATGGTACATATATACAATGGAAAACTGCTCAACCATAAAAAAGAACGAGGGGCTTCCCCGGTGGTCCAGTGGATAAGACTCTGTGCTCCCAATGGAGGGGGCCCAGGTTCGATTCCTGGTCAGGGAACTAGATCCCACATGCATGCCACAACTAAGGAGCCCGCCTGCCACAACTAAGGAGCCCACCTGCCACAACTAAGACCCGGTGCAACCAAATAAATAAATAAAATAAATATTTTTTAAAAGAATGGAATAATGCCATTTGCAGCAACTAGATATTATCATACTAAGTGAAGTAAGTCAGAAAGAGAAAGACAAATACCATATGATATCACTTATACAGTAAGTCCCCTATGTACTAATGAGTTCCTTTCCAAGAGCACATTCATAAGTGCAATTTGTTCGTAAGTCCAACAAAGCCAGCCTAGGTACCCAACTAACACAATTGGCTATATAGTGCTGTACTGTAATAGGATTATAATTCTTTTCACACAAATAATTCATAAAAACTAACACAAAAAATAAAACATTTTTAACCTTACAGTACAGTACCTTGAAAAGTACAGTAGTACAGTACAACAGCTGGCATACAGAGGCTGGCATCGAGCGAACAGGCAAGAAGAGTTACTGACTGGAGGAAGGAGGGGAGGTGGGAGATGGTAGAGCTGAAGGATCGTCAGCAATAAGAGACGGAGGGCGAGCTGCCATTTCGCTCACGCCTGACATTGATGGCAAAGGTTCTGGTTCCTTGCTGGAACCAGATGCACATTTGCATCTTTGAAGGTTTGCAACTTGAAGGTTCGTATGTAGGGGACGTACTGCATGTGGAATCTAAAATATGGCACAAATGAACCTATCTACAGAACAGAAATAGACTCACAGACATAGAGATCAGACTTGTGGTTGCAGGGCTGGGAGGGATGGGGGAGAGGGGTAGGGATGGACTGGGAGTTTGGGGTTGGTGGGTGGATAAACATTTAGGATGGATAAACAACAAGGTCCTACTGTAGAGCACAGGGAACTATATCCAATCTCCTGGGATTCAACCATAATGGAGAAGAATATTAAAAAAAAAAAAGAATGTCTGTATGTGTATAACCGAGTCACTTTGCTGTACAGCAGAGATGGGCACAACATTGTAAATCAACTAGACTTCAATTTAAAAATGTTAAAAAAAAAAAGATAAATGGGTGGTTCAAGCAATGGACAGTCATGCTGCTCAGGGAAGAAGCGGTGCACCTCTTCCTCCAAATCCATCACCCCATGTGCTTCAAAGACAGACACTGTTGGATGCAGCTCTCCATGACCAAGTTCAGGTTCCCTTGAGCTCTTCATAGTTGGGATTATTTGCTCTCCACGATGTATGATCCAAATGTCAAGTCAAGAAGCCCTAGATCCCCATCTGCACTTTGGAGGCTGCCCGAAAAAAGGGCGTACTCAACAGTGGCTGTATTGACATTTAGGGCCAGATGATTCTTTGTAGTGGGGACCGTCCTGTGTATTGAAGGATGTTAGCAGGATCCCTGGCCTCTACCCACAAGATGTCAGCAGCATCCCTCTTCTCAAGTCGAGACAATCAAAAATGTCTCTAGACATTGCTACCTGTCTCCTGGGGTACAAAATTGAACCCCCCAGTTGAGAAACACGGCCTTAAAGGCCAGCCCTGGGTTTGAATAAAAATGGGACATTCTTTCCCTGCTGTTTCCTCTGTTAATTGGTGTGGAAATGACCAGAGACTCCTCTGAGAGTCTGGTCCTTCCTCTCTTCCTACTAGTTTTTGGGGGTTTTTAAAATAAATTTATTTATTCACTTATTTATTTTTGGCTGCGTTGGGTCTTCATTGCTGCATGCAGGCTTTCTCTG
The DNA here is from genome assembly GCF_039906515.1 of Pseudorca crassidens. NCBI lineage: Eukaryota > Metazoa > Chordata > Mammalia > Artiodactyla > Delphinidae > Pseudorca > Pseudorca crassidens. The sequence continues at coordinate 12,599,943 of NC_090311.1, read as the reverse complement.
GTTGTGGCGAGTGGGGGCCACCCTTCGTTGCGGTACATGGGCTTCTCATTGCGGTGGCTTCTCTTGTTGCGGAGCACGGGCTCTAAGGTACGTGGGCTTCAGTAGTTGTGGCTCGCGGGCTCTAGAGCGCCACCTCAGTAGTTGTGGCACACACGGGCTTAGCTGCTCTGCGGCATGTGGGATCTTCCCAGACCAGGAATCGAACCTGTGTCCCTGCACTGGCAGGCGGATTCTTAACCACTGCATCACCAGGGAAGTCCCCTACTAGTTTTTCTGACTGGACAAGCAAAGCATAGAGTCTTATGGAATGGACCTATGCCTCTTATAGCAGACATATTTATGGTAGAGCTTTTAGAGCTAGTCACTTAGGAAATAAATATCTCTTCAATATTTTTTGACACTAGATTTCTGAAAGGCTCACATTTCTACCGAGCACAGTCCAGGCCAACCTCACCTGATTAGATGCTCATGTGAATGGCTGCACAGGTGCTGCTCTCACCTGCAGAGAAGCCTGGACTTGGCGGGTAAAGAAGTGGCAGGGCAGCTGGACACAGAGTTCAGTGCATTTATGATCATGACCAAAGGCGTACTGGGGTATTTACACACAGCCAAAGACTACAGAATAGTGAGGGTATTTAAAATATGCCATGTTCTGGTTCATTATCATTTCCTTGTAATAGCAAAGTCAGGAAGGAATCAAGGGACTGAACTAATGACAAAATCAGAAATAACCTGAAGTTTGTTATTTATTTCAGTAATACCTTTGCTATAAGGTAAACAAGATGTACTGATGAACAACTGAGCCTTCCCTATCCCTTTGGTAGGTTATGTATCTTCTCATCTACTCGACTTGCGGATAGGATCTGGATTCGCTGTTTGTCACCAAACATCCAGGGAACATTTACCACGTGCCAGCCCTATATCTATCATACCTGCTATCTGGGAGCCAGAGATGCAGAGGAAAACCCAACAGACAAGGCCTCTGTTCTAACAGGCCTTGCTTTTCTCGGGCAGACAGACTGATAATTAAACAGCAAACAATCAGAAGGTGGTTCTAGAGACTGCTTTGTCCAGTGGAGAAAATTAAAATTACCACGTACTAGAGCCTGAGCCTGCAAACTGTGACCTGCAGGCCAAACCAGCCCATCGCCTGTGGTTATTAGGCCCGCGAGCTGAGAATAGTTTTTACATTTGAATCCCAATTAAGTGAAATGCTATCCTCCCCCAAAAGAATTCCATTCTTCTCATAAGTAGACCTACATTACAAAATATTGTACTCAAGTTTGAATCATGCAGGATGAGCAGGTTCTAGAGAGCTGCTGTACCACAGAGTGTCTATAGAGTTAACAGTGTGTCATCGTGCACTTCATGTTAGGAGGATAGTTCTCATGTTAAGTGTTCTTACCAAAAAGAAAACCCCACACACACAAAAGAACACAAGGGCATTTCAGATACATTAAGTGCCTCGATGGTGATGATGGCTTCACTGGCATATGCATATGTCCAAACTCATCAGAATGTGAACATTAAAAATTTGCAGTATTTTGTGTATTCATTACACCACAATAAAGCTTAAAAAAAAGTCTTGCTGACTGATGTGTTAGAAACCAACTGCGGGGCCAGGGGCGGGGAGGAGAGCGGTGGCGGGGGGGCAAAACAATGAGGGGAGGCCTCTCTGATGACTTGACATGCGAGCTGAGACCAGCTACTTCTGCTCGCACCAGCTGTGGGCCCTCTGGGCCTCCCTTTCCTTGATTGTACGACATCGGGGTTGAACTACACCATCTTCCTTGCCTGAACCGCTGCAGTTCTGTGTCTCTATTGACTGCACACGGTGTATCTCCCATCGGTCCTCACCTGTCATCCCTCACCCATGCCTACTTCGTGCCTGTGAAGAAGAGACAGCTCCAGCAGAAGAGTCACGTTCAATTCTCCAATCTGGAGCCCATCACACCATTTGGCCAAACTCACAGAAGTCCTAGTAAGATGAGCTCTACAATTAGCCCCAATACCTCGACAAGACATTCAGGAAGGGTGTGGAAGTTTATCAGAGCACAAGGCCAAAGGCCTTCCAATCTTCAAAACACTACTGAAAAACAGCCACACTTGATCTGAATTCCTGTGGTCTTTCAAAGTCTATGCAAAGTAATATGCAAGGAGACAAAGCTATTTTACCAAGTGGACAGATATTCCAAATTGCTAGTTCTTAACAAGCATGGTAATACATCAGTCAAAAGCAATAAATTTAAACTTAATGAAATCTCAATTTGCCTACAGTGCGTTTCACTTTGACATTTTCTATATTGCCACGGTGCTTTGATAAAATTTTTTAAAATGCAAAGAAAGTGTCTGTAAGGCTAAAGACCAGACTTGGTGCCATTGTGGCCAAGGCAACATTACAGTACTTAAGTTTCATCACTCCATGCCCCGTGGCGGGCAAAGCCCCAGCCGCTAACACAGGTTCAGTTTTCATTATCATCGTATGATTATGCATTTTACTGCACTTAACTGATAATACAACTACCAGCTCACCTTAAAAGAATTAGCTTGGAGGTTTCATTGCTTTCCAAATGGAATTCATTTGACAAACAAATGACAATTAGCCTGGTCTCCCTGTTCTGCATCAGGATGCTTTTTGATTGAACCTAGACCAATTTACCATTTTTAAATGAGTTTAGACATTTACATTTAAAATGTCTAGAGGAAATTAGCCCTGGGACATCCAACGGCCAAAATGCTTTTTGAAGTTGATTATTATTTGATCTAGTACCCTCTACCTGTACATTTTGTCCCGACTTCAAAGTTTGGGAATGTAAATGCCACCTCACCTCAAAGCACAGGGAGAAACTTAAAAGCGGTTTTGCTCATTACATTATGCAAAGGAGCCCATATTTTAATATTCGTTTAATATGGTTAGTTAGCTTTAATGACACCAGTGTGACAGTGTCATAGTTTTGGAATCTAAAAGCACTGATTGAAGTTTCTGGACGCTGCTTCTGTTTTTCTGCACAGAAAGGAAGCAGGCCCTTTGAGGGACAGATCGGCCCCTGGGTGCATCCAACCTGCCCCGGTGAAGAAAGCAAAACTCATGACATCAGGGACCAGAGACCCTGGACTGTCACATCCCAGTTCTGTGTGTTTTGTAAAGGCAGCCACCGCGCTGAAGAAACTGCTGGAAATTTCATGATAAATCTGCACTGCTGATAACCCAGCCATGGAAACGGGCGTGGCTCTGAAATTAAGCCCACGAATTTCTAGTCGAGAGTGTATTTTATTTATTTATTATTGTTACTATTACCACGTTATTGTCAAAATGAGAAAAACAACAGCCTTTTGCCCGTTCCACATCGTTCAATGGCAAACATAAAATATAGTGAGGGAAAAGGCCACCAATAGGCAGATGGTATCGTCATCCTGTTCTGGATGTAACTTCTGAAGCCTGAAGGTCCACATTATCCAGGACATACTCAAAGGGACACTGGAGAAGAAAGGGCATGTGGCCTGGCTCTGTGGAGTCCGCCAGCCCGCGCCTGTGCGCAGTTACCCCGGCTTTCCTGCTTCATCCCTGCCAGTTCGCCAGAACATTTTGAATTTCTAGTTTTGTCTCACAGGACACATACCCCATGTTTTCCAAATAACCTGGAGTTCCAAAGAGTTCCCAGATGACAACACTGTACACTCCCAGCACAGAATGCACGGTTCTGAAGACTGTCTTCTGTGAATATAGTAGATGCTGGATTAAGGGATCCGGCCTCTCATTAGATCTCACAACAGCATCAGGAGGCAAGAACATGAGGAAAGAGTGAATTAACCCTGGGGCACTAATGTAGAAAACGGCAGAGAAGGGCCCCTGGCCTTCCCACCATGTATTGTGAAATGGCAAAAAGGGTGATAAATAAACAAACTAACAAGCAAAAAAAAATTTTTTTCGTCCAGGATGGCTTAAGTGTGTTGCCAAAAAGTAGAAACTTCCTCTGGGTCCCTTCACGTCTAAACTCTGTGATTTCATGTCAGCTCCTCCCTCCCTTCCTGCTCTCAGTTTCTTTAATGAAAATGGAATCAGAGCGTCCTTGGGGTAAACTCTGTTTTGATTCCAAATTTAACACACTAGCACCAAATTTTCTCACATGCACAACGTCCAGACTACGCTAGAGACGTGCCAAGTCCTTCTTTCAAGGGTTTTTCATTTTCTATTTTTTTCTGTACACATAGGAATTTTTATTCCTGTACCAAGGGCCTGGCAACAACCATCGTACACGGCGTTCTCAGACTGTGACTTTGAGGGCACCAGAGTTGCCCAAAACCCAGGCAGCACAGGTGGAAACCGGCAGAGTTTTGTTACCTTGTCGCCCTCTGCTGGACGGATCCGCCACTGCTCACACAGGAGCCTGACACCCACCCTTCCTATTAAGGCGGCTGTGGTTTTCACTAAGCTACGGTGAAACAATTAGGTGTCTTAAGAAATAAAACGGTCTTTCCCGCTAGAGCATCTTAGAAATGTTCTCTATCTAGTTGTGCTGGTACATCACTTTATTCTGCTTCTTCCATTTTGAAGCATAGCTGCATTTTTTTTTTAACATGTAGATAATTAGAGTGAAAACCTTGAGGAATTCTCACATCAATCTCTGACATGCAAGTGTTCTGTGAGCCCCCATTCAGGCACCAACCATCTGGCAATGAGGAAAAAAGCAATACCAAACAGAGGCATTTTAATAGTGTTCTCACAGCATTAAGTAGTGGAGGGCTTCCCTGGTGGCGCAGTGGTTAAGAATCTGCCTGCCAATGCAGAACACAGGTTCGAGCCCTGGTCCAGGAGGATCCCACATGCTGCGGAGCAACTAAGCCCGTGCTCAAAAACTACTGAGCCTGCGCTCTAGAGCCCGTGCTCCGCAACAAGAGAAGCCAATGGGAAGCCTGTGCACCACAACGAAGAGCAGCCCCGCTCGCGGCAACTAGAGAAAGCCCGCGTGCAACAATTAAGTCCCAACGCAGCTAAAACTTAATGAATTACCTTTTTAAAAAAGAGAAAAGAATCACACACACAAAAAAGTGGAATACCATGGGAGTTAAGATCATGGGACGGACTGCAAATCCTCCTCTGTTATTTATTACCTGCATGACATTAGCCAAGTTAAATAACCTCTCCCAGCTTCCAAGTCCTCCTCCGTAATATGAAGTTATAATAATATTTGCCTTCCATGGTAGTTGTCAGGAGTCAATGCGTATAAAAAACTTACACTAGTGCTTGGCACATAGAAAGCACTGCGTAACTGTTGAATAGTGTCACATGCATGGCACAACGTAAGAATTCTAAGTTCAACGTTCATAGCAGAATAGAGAGGAGTAGAGCTTTTCCAGATCTTTGTTTTGAGGATTTTCTTTTTACCTTTACTCCAAGGGGATGAGTGCCATAGCTCCTAAATTGAAAATAGACACATCCCCAAGAAAAGAAATAGAACTTTCAGTGAAACTTCACTCAGAGAAGTGTCTTCTTTGCCTTCCCTGCAAGTAAGAAAGTGACGTATGCAACTGACAACACTCTTTAGATTCTAAGTCTTGAGTAAAAGGGATAGCTTCTCAGGAATTGCTGATCTCCTCTTTGCGGGACTTTGTAAAGGAAGGTTAGAAGTTGAAATGACTTTTATGTATTAAGGTATTAAGCACACGTTAAAGAGTAGACTATCCATCCATTCACTTACTCAACAAATATTTATCAGGTGTCTACTGTGTGCCTATAAACCCTGGGCTAAGTAGAGAGGATATAGATATAAATAAGACAGGCACAGACCCCAAAATATGGACATTACAGACTGATGGGAAATACAGATAGTAAACAAGTGATTCAATGTGAATGGTCTAAAAGGAGAAAGACTGGGACCCATGGAGTACACAACCTCACCTGGACGCCCACTTTCTAATTTTACATGAGATTCCTTTGCATGGAGAGATCTCTATGCAGGAAAATGTCATAATGTTCTTAAAAAGTGATAGAAGAGCTATAAATCCTCATTATTGGGGGGGGGGGAGGCAGATTTTATATTCAGGAAAACCAGTAGTTGGAAGGACATATTTGCCTGCAAAAAATAACATGGGATTTGCAACACCAATTCAGGAATACACCAGAGCAAAACATTGCATCCTTATGCTCAAGGTGCTTCATCTATACGAAGTAGAACTGCATTCTCAGTGTTTGATAAAACTGCATGCTGCTGCATTGTGGGATATTCTTAAGAGTTCTCAGAATTAAAGTGGGCTGGCAGGCTAGCGCAGGTGCTAATTCAAACACTATTAAGTGTTGCTGAAGAGTAACTGGGGATATTGTAGATCCGCCAGGAGATATTTTTCTTTGCTAAGAAGTGGAGCATCTGTAGGTATAAGACACAGATGTATACACTGTATACAGTGAATCCCCTCTCTTATCAAAACTTCCAAATAACTGAATATAAGAGGGAAATTAATTGCCTATGGTTCATCAGGCCAAGATAAATCATAGCTGCATGGAACGACAAGTTAAATTATTACTGGAATCTACCATATATTAGATTGTGTTTTTCTTTATTTAATGAATTTCCACGGAAGGAATCAACCTGTGGTTAGCATTCTTGTGTCACAGAATAAGCCCATGATGATGGCCTATTTTTCATCAGTGTGCGTGAAACCCCTATTTTTAGTAACCCACCTTCTGCTCTTGCTGACTTTTCTCACTCCCTTAATCTCCTGCCTCAATAATTAATCATCTTCAGGTCAAAGCTATAAACCTACAGTCAAGTCGAGATGAGATACATATGAGAAGATTATTGCTCAAGCATCTAAACCATTGGATTAAATGATCCAGAGGCTTTCCCTGTGCTCTGCATATATATATGCATATATAGTCTTATATATACAGATATATAAAATCTCAAACAAACAGCTAAATGAAAAAAGTGCTTGGTCTGATGATTGGTGTGGTATGTGGAAACAACAGGGAGAAAATTGATTCAAATTCAAAGAAAATCTATTTCAGAGACTTATTCTTACAGAAAAATTTTACAGAATTGGAAAACCTTATAATTAGGCAAAACTATTAACCTGCTAATCCTGGCGGATAACCTAGGATAAATGGGTTACTTGACAGCTTTAATTTAATGTAATTTAATGAGGAGAAAAATATAAGTTCATGCTAGGTTTGTACACCACCTATTTTGGTTAACGTTTTGTTAAATTTCCCCAGAAGAGGTTTTAATTAGAACCAAAATAAGATATTTATTTTTATATAAAACTTATTATATAGTATACATATGTATTATACACACATGCACACATATATCTGTAGATATACATGCATGAACACACACACACACAGATGCACTTATCCCGTAGAAAGCAAGATACCCATGTACCAAATAGACCCATGGAAAATGGCTCAAGACCATTACCTTTGATGTAAACGTAAGAAAATAAGCCCACTCCACTTCAGCAAGAAACAAGCTGCTCTTCCTCACCTTTAAAAGTCACAGTCTGAAATATCTTAGAGTCTACAATCTCACAATTAAGGTGTGCTGATTACTAGGGTAACCTGACATTTGCACTAAAATATTAAACCTCTTGGGAGGTGTATTAATATTTTGATCGCATTGAATATTCTCTAATGAGTCATTGCAGCCAGGTAGTTGGCTGATCAGTGCCCTTCCATGGCACTGAAACCTACGTTTCTTCATCCACATGCATAAATTACATTTGGTGATGTTGTAGTAGAGATTAGTAGAGCTACGGTTTGGTAAAACTAATTCTTAGGCAAAGATAAAGAGCCATGCCATTCACTCAGGAAAGATCCACAATGAAAGTAGCCATTCATGGCCCTGGAACAGACATCAGCCATCTCCTTCTCAGTGTGGCTGCAGGTCCCCACTCTTAAGGTGGAATGTAAGTGAGACCTGGGATCTCCCATTTGACAAATGCTTTTTCATGTGAAATACATGAACTCCTTTTCCCCCTAGACTAAGTTGTTTCAGATCATTGTCTCTTCCGTAGTTCAGGAAGAGAAGCTAATCTATAAAACAATGAGGCTTCACTCTGGATGCCAAAATCTGCAATTATATTGTACAGAGGGGCTTCATGAATAATTCCTGGGCTATGATCTGACATTAATCTGGATAGTTAATACAGAGCTGGGGCATTGCCAGCCTAAAGCTGACTGATTTCTTTACAACAGGGCACTTTCAAGGTGAGGACACAGCTTTTTCTCTAAGTTAGAATCTCGATCCGAGCTGAACACTAAGCTATCGCCGCTAGTCTTGTGTTTCCCCCTGAGCTGGATGTCTAGGAACTGGCAACGGGGCAACTACCTTAGAAAGAAGGCCCTTCAATTAGGCAAGACAGCGCCAAGATTTTAGCTATTGCTCACCTATAGGTTAGTTTTAAGTGACCTAGTTGCAAGAAAATCACCTAATGTATCCTAACTATACATTGGTCACTTTTTCTGGCCAGGGTATAAATCAAGACAACAGTTAGCTCTCAGAACCGGTCTCAGACCCAGGGAAAATAACCTCAGAAATACTGAGTTATTAATGAGGCAGTTTTGATACTTCCTCTTGAAGTTACCCGGAATAATGACAAACAAGTGGTCTTTTCTGACTTAAAAGTTTTTGCTGATTCAAACATATATTTAATAATGTGCTTATCCCATGTTCAGCATTGTAATAAATATTGTGAGAAATTCTTAAGAGTAGAAGAAAAACACCACCAACCAATCAACAGACAACACAGCAAGTTTTCTGCCCTGGGGATCTTGCTATCAAGTTAGAGAAATATGAGTAGAAACAGATAACAATGTTTAGAGAAAGAGAAGTGCGTGGGATAGCTGGAGGAGGTATCTTGCAGAGGGTAGAGTTTGGGTTGAGCCCTGAGGACGCTGAAAGTTTGGGTTGGTGAAGATCACCGGGAAAGCATTTTGAACAATAATAATAACCAAGCCAAAGTATGAACATGATGCCACTTTGCCTGAGTAGTATTTAAGGTATTTAACAGCAGGTGATATTAAAACTCTTTAACAGTAGATATGATACAGATACCAGTCAATCAGAGAGGGCACCACTTGCCATCAGCAACCATCACAACCATAACAGTGCAGACCAGCTGAGCATCAGCCTGGCTTGGGACGGTTCACATTTTTCTGTTTGTTCACTTGTCCATTGTCTGTCTCCCCCCTCTATAATGTAAATGTACCCGCAGCACCAGAAGTAGTGCCCGAGCATGACTGTTTCTCAGCAAGTATTTATTTAGTGGCTGAATGTTTAAGTAACTGTACATAAAAATCTCAGATTAGCCTGACTAAAGCAGAAAACTCATCTTAGGGAGTTGAAGATGAAATTAGATAGATAAGATGGGAAAAATGATGGAGGCCTTTAATGATCAAGATTAGAAATTTGAACAATTTTCTGTGAACAGTGGAGAACCACTGAAAATACACCAGCAAGGATACGGTGACAACATTGTTCTCAACATCAGCACTTCCAAAGTCAGTGTTACTTTCCATAACATTAATGAGCTTTTCCTCAGTGCCAGGCAGTAGTACTTTGTGTTTTACCTGCATTACCTCATTCAACTCTATAAAGTGGATCCTGTTATTATCTCCTTTTTACAAACAGACACACTGAAGCTTAAAGATCTCCTGTGATCTGTTCAAGGTCACATAATTACTCACCACTACACTATATACCTCCACACCACCCACACACACACACACACACACACACATACTGATTGAAAAGGTTTTCCTAACAAAATTAAATAATACTTTAACAGGGAAAATTACCCATAATTCCAGCATAATACCACTCTTATAATTTCTTCTTACTTTGGAGGGGGGGAGCTGCTGTCATCATTCTGTATAATTGTAACTGCAGCTATTACACAGTTTTGTTATTTTTTTTAACTTAGAGTTATCAAGTAAAACTTTTCTCTGTTGTTACATAATATTTAGCACTATAATTTGTAATTATTTTTGTTTAGTTCCTGTTGCTGTTGTGTGTTGGGTTTTTTTGGTATTATAAATAATGCTTCAGTAAACATTTTTCTCCACATATCATATTTTGCTTTCTAATTATTTCCTTTGAATTAATTCCCAAGAGTGATTGCACTATGTCAAAGAGTATGAATATTATGTAGGTCCTGAATTGTATTGCCAAATGGTTTTCCAAGTGGGTTGTACTAACTCCTACTAAGACCAACAATTATTATTTGCCAATTTTACTAAATCTCCCACAGTCATCTGCTATTAGATGGTTCAATTTTTACTTAATAAAACGAAAAGGTACTTTTTGTTTGCCTTTTTGTTACTAGCTAATTTAAACATTTTAAAAACAGATTCTATGTATCTCTTCAGACTTAAACTCTCTGAGTGAGGCTTTGGCCCATATCCTTATTGAAATCTTAATATTTTTCTGACAAAGTTGATTGAGATCTTTAAATACTATAAATAACTGTACTACAATTTGTCATTTTTGACATGAATATATTTTCTAACAGGCTGCTTTGACTTATTTTTAGTTTCTATATTTTCACTGCAGAGGCATTTTGAAATTTCTTCACAATCTATGACTTTGTATTCTTCAATTGCTTCAACCTTTAGAAAGTTCTCACCCTTCCAAATATCTGAGATTCCATTTTATTTATGGCCGATTTTCATTGATTTGATTTTTCAACTTAATCTTTTTCCCACATGGGGATTATTTTTGCTCTGTAGGAAGGAAGGAATACAGCAATTTTCCTCACTCTCAATATTTATTAAATAATTCTTCATTTCCTTCTTGCTTATGACACTTTATTACTTACTACATTTTTCTGTTTAATTTATGGGCTTCTATCCTGTTCCACTGAGCTATTTTATTTGCTAGTATTCTACTCTCCTTTTTTACTACTGTTGTTTTATAACGTGGTTTTATATTTGATAGGACTGGCATTTTTAAACAACATTTTTGGGAGCCACACTTGCAAAATTTACTTTTTGAGAGTATTTTTAGTTTACTTTTTCCAAATAAAGTTGTAAATTTTTTGTTTTTTTCTAAAATAATCTGGAATTTCCAGTGAGATTGCTTTAGCCTATATGTAACCTTAGGACAAATTAGCACTATTGTGTCTCATTTATTCTAACCTTTCTAGATCATTTATTTTACCTTTTTGTACTTCCCAATAAAGACTTCTTTATGTAAGTCATTCATACCTTTTATTGTACTATTTCTTAAGTTTTTATATTTTTTAATGTTATTATCAACAAGATCCCTGTGTAATTTCTAATTACTTTTTGTTGGAATAAAAGAGTATAATTTATTTTGTATGTTTAATTTGTATTTAGCAATATATATATATATATATAGTAGATATATACAGTATATAGTACATATGTTATATATTTTATATATATGTAGTTTTTGCCAGAAAGAAAGATTATAGATTAACTATTATAAAACCTTAACCTCAGCCATCATCTCAATGAGCATTCCTCATCTTTAACTTATTTATAGCCAGAAGTCTCCCATAGCAAGTTATCTTACTTAGTTATCTGATTTTGAAAATAGAGAATTAGTTTTTAATTAGCCAATGTGGATGTTAAGATTCTACTCCTTTAATTAGCACAACATTGTAAATCAACTATACTTCAATTTAAAAAAAAAAAAAGAGGGGCTTCTCTGGTGGCACAGTGGTAAAGAATCCACCTGCCAATGTAGGGGACACGGGTTCAAGCCCTGGTCCGGGAAGATCACACATGCCACAGAGCAACTAAGCCCATGTGCCACGACTACTGAGCCTGCACTCTAGAGCCCATGAGCCACAACTACTGAAGCCCGTGCACCTAGAATCTGTGCTCTGCAACAAGAGAAGGCGCCGCAATGAGAAGCCCATGCACCGCAACGAAGAGTAGCCCCTGCTCACGGCAACTAGAGAAAGCCCACGTGCAGCAATGAAGACCCAACGCAGCCAAAAATAAATTAATTTAATTTAATTTAAAAATTAAAAAAAAAAGATTATACTCCTTTAAAAATTAACTAAGCTAAAATTATGATGGTCATGGACTTTGGGACCTAGATCACTTATATACCTATATACTGGAGCCAATTCAAAACTGTTTCTTAGAATATTATCACTTAGGATAGATCTGGGTGTAACAGAGACCCAGAAAATCATGGCTAAAACAAGTTAGTCTCACAGATTCATAAGTCTCACAGTCCTCAAGGCCGAGGCTTCTTGAAGCTGAGAACATGATGGAATAGATTTCTGCCCCAAGCCACAAGGATATATGCCTTCATCTGCATGCTCCAAAATGGTTGTTGGAGCACCAGCCATCATAACCTCATTCCAAGTCGCAGGATGAAGGGAAAGAAGGAGGAAAGAAAGGTACACCTCCCCATTTTAATGAGACTTCCCAGAAGTTTCAGAGCTCATTGGCCACAACCTAGGCACATGATCACATCTAGCATGGAAGTTGCAATCTTTTTACTCAGCAGCAATGGGTCCAGCTAAAATTGGGTTTTATTACTTTGAAAGAGAAGACTATTTGGTAGGTAACTATCTCTGCCAAACATAATTCTTAGGCCTGAAGTGACTAGGCAGGCCACTGGGTAGCTGCCAGCACTTCCACCACCCAGAAACCTTCCACGTTTCCTTAGAGTACCGAGTGCCCCATAAATAAGTAGACAGGTAGATAGATACATAAATGTGCAGATTTGGGGGAGAGCGGTTAAAGGAATAAATGAATTACTAAACTGATATGCGAATGAAAAGCATTCTTTAGTCTTATTCTTTCTCCTTGAAATGTTGTTCCATTGTTTCTGGCTTTGATCATTTAAAAGGGAAAGGACAAAAAGCCTCTTCAGATGGTTCACTCTTGTAAGCAACCTCAATGTTTGACCTGTGAACTAGCAATACCCTTTTCTTTGCATGAGGCTATACCCGGATGTTGATTTGGGTCTATATCACATCAACTCTATGAGCCTTCTCAGTTTCCAATCTCATGCGTGTATATATTGTCTACCTTCCTCAGGAATTTCTGTTACTCACCTGTTGGTTCTAACCTCTATCCTCCAGTTCTGTCATTTTTTAGTTACATATTAAGCTTATATGACGTATGTTTATCTTCCAAATTAATGATCTAATTTTAGTCTTTTCATCCTGATTTTTATTACTTCCAATGATAAGCTAGTGCTCTGCTTTCTTTTTTTTCAGTTTCTTTCTTTTCCTTCTCCTTTTCTCCCTCCCTCCTTCCTTCCCTCCCTGTCTTTCTTTCTTCCCATATCAGGCTGTGCACCTTTAATAACTCTGCATCTTCCGTAATCCCTCTGAATATAAATTCCAGCTACTCTCAGAAATATTTTGGTTCTTTCGATGAACTTTCATTTCAGATGTAGTCTTCTTTGACATTGCAAACCTGTTCTCAAAGCTATTTTTAAACCTGTTTATTTATGCATTTTTAACTTTCACCCACCAAAGTTTGTTGAAACTTCTGAAAATGGTCTATATTTCAGATAATGTTAACGATTTGTTGATGGAACTTAAAAGAGAAGATTCCCGTTGTTCCTGTTCGATCATCATTCCAAATCTTTCCCTGTAAAGGAGATACGTAAGGGCTGGTTAGGAGTTAAAGTATAGTCTGGAAAAGGAGGAGTGATGGGCAGCAAGAACAGTTAGGAAGCTTTGCAATGAACTGTGTCTATAGCAATATGAGTTTAGATTAGGATAACAATGGAATAGACAAAAAAAAAAGCTGGCCATGAGATACATTCTAATTGATTTCATTCAAATCAGATGTGCTGCAGCACGAACTAAATAAATGGATCATTCTGTCATGCAACCCATTTGATATTGAACAAATTCAAAATGCTGACTAACAGCTCTCAGTTCTCTTGGGCAGTAATGACAGTCAAGTATTGGTTTTGAACGCAAGTAAGGAGAATACATTTCCCCCAAAGAAAATCTCTAAGAGCTGCCTTTTCATCAGCTCTCTCTGTGTAAGCATCCCGTCATCCAGATAGCACAACACAACATGACAACCTGATTAGGGCTTGAGCTGCAGGAAAGTGAGGCACCCACACTTCCCAGCCCCAGTCTACTGCAAGCCCACCATTCACCCCTCATCCCTACTTGATTGTTAAAAGTAAACTACAATAATAGAGTTAATTCTTCATTTCACATTGCCCCAACATTACTGACATCATTATTGGAGTAGTTGGGTCCCCTGAGATGTGTTCAGGAAAGATTTTGCAAAGAGGAGTTAAAGGCCTGCCTGCTCTGAAGAGTGACAAAAATGTAAATTTCAGTCATCTCACTAGTGAAGCAGATATATTTCACCAAGGCCAGATTAATTTAGCAGCTACATTTCCATTCCTACGTGCCCTTAAGTAAAAACAGACCCACCAAACAGTCAAAAAGGCAGAAGGGATTCTCCAAATACATACAGTATGCAGAGGCCTTGGCCAGCGAAAAGAATCCCAACAGGGACCCTAAAGTTATGTGATGACACACTGCAGAAGAGAAGAAGGCTTTCCATGTTGCAATTATTTATACAAGTATTGTGTAGGAATGCTTCAATGCAATACATCAGGTCTGTTTGAGGGTAACTAGAAGGAAAAGGTCCCAAGATATTCTACTTCAGATGGAATTGGGCATTATGTTTATGCCACTTTTGCCTGACTCTACCAATTTGACAAGTGACCATAAATTCCAAAGCTGTGACTTCTAAATGGTGCTCAGCAACTGAATTGTGCTATAGCCCTATACAAGCTGCAAAATTTCTCACTTCCTCTATTTTTTAAAAACCCTGCTTTAAAAATCACATCAGTGTCTTACCCTGTAAATATTTTTGAGGCCCTTCATTGTGCCAGAGATGCCGAGACAGGCAAATATGAAGGACCCGGTGCCTGTCTTCAGGGAATTCACAGATTAGGGGCCAGGCCGACATCATGAATGCACAAGGCAGGTGATGGGCCAGCGGGAATGGTAGAAAACAGAGCCAATAGGACAGAGTGGATTTGGATAGGGGACAGGAAGAAGAGAGCCATGTGAGACGCTGACATTCATGTCCCTGGTAAATGCAGACGGCCCTCATTCTCTGGTCCCGTGATCCATTACCCATTTGTCTACTAGCATGGATAGTACCGCATTATAATCATTTGCTTTTAGGCCATCTCTACAACTCATTGCGGGCTCTTCAAAGTTGGGCACCATGTCTTACTCATTTTTCCCCACTGCACCCAGCATATAGTATATGCTCCATCAGTGTCCAATAAATAAGTGAATGAACATTTCATCATCAAAGTGGGAATAAATCTGCCATGTCCATTAACATAGGAGAGATTGGTTTCCTTCCCCCATGGTACTGGGAACTTCTATGAGGACAATGCCTGCCAGAGAAGGGCTTGAAAGATGTGTGTGTATGTGTGTCTGTGTGTGCGTGTGTCTGTCTGTCTGTCTGTGTGTAAGGGGAATTTCTGATGCATCTGTCCTCCGGTAAGAGCCAAAGGTTGAAAGCTACAAGTCATCAATCAGGCATCAGGACTGGAGGGACTGAGCAAAGGTAGGAATAAAAAAAACAATAAAGGGTGGTGAAGATGGGAAAATAAAATAAGGCAAGCAGATGACTTGGGGTGACTGAGTACATGAATTACAAAGGGCTTTATGGGGTGGCCTGGTACAAACTCTTTGGGCTGAAGACAGAGTCTTAGATTTGCCAGATAAATTATGTCCCAAATAGTCCATGGGACATCTTATACCAAATACTCCATGAAATGTATACTAAAAAAATATTCACTTTTTCAGAAACTCAAATTTAACTTTTTTATTTCGTAAATCTGGCCATGCTATTGGAACAACCAGGATAGAAATAAGGGCAGACAAGTCTAGTGCAACGAGATTGTGGAAAGTTAAACTCCATGAGGCTTCACTCGGCAATTTTTTTTTTTTTTCGGTACGCAGGCCTCTCACTGCTGTGGCCTCTCCCGTTGCGGAGCACAGGCTCCAGATGCGCAGGCTCAGCGGCCATGGCTCACGGGCCCAGCCGCTCCGCGGCATGTGGCATCTTCCCGGACCGGGACACGAACCCGCGTCCCCTGCATCGGCGGGCAGACTCTCAACCACTGCGCCACCAGGGAAGCCCCACTCGGCAATTTTATTCAAACATTATTAGGTCATCAAGAAGTCTCTCAAAAGATAAGAATGGATTTAGTAAGATAATAAGATGATTTCCAGTAATAGCAAGTATTGTTGGGTTTTTGCCCCTCCGGAGACTTTCACACCTGTGCCCAAGGGTTCACCAGAACTTATAAACATCCCACCTGTGGCTTCTGTCCAGGATCCAGTCACCAGATTCTACCTTCTAGAGGCTCAGGGGAAAGAACTTTCCCTGTGAGAAACAAGGGACTGAATAAATTTTCCACATGGTGGGGTGGGTGTACCGAAGGGGACGTTTGGCTACAAAACCTTTACTTAAGACATCTTAAACAGGAGTTTGTTTTCCTTACACAACAAGGCATTTGGAGATAGAACGCTGTCCACACTGGTTTAGTTGCTTAGCATCATCAAGCCCACGTACCTGAAATGCCCTCAGTTTCTGCCTCTGAACCTATTCTGCTTTTCTAAAGGAAACAAATGGCTTCCTGAACCCTGCCCACCTCAGCAGACTTTTGGTTATATCTCATAAAAGACTTTTGAGCCCACTCTCTCTAGTGGGAGATAACTAGGAAGAAGAAAGTGGGAGTGGCTTGGGGGTTGTCAAAAAACAGTTGAAAGGAGTCTGTAACCTGGCCTGCCTTCTGGAAGGAACAGCTCCAGGCAGCACTGAAAAGAATCCAGGCTCCGAAATCCAACAAACCTTGGTTCAAATGCAGGCCCTACCCCTCATTACGCATGCGTCCTTGAGCAAAGGCAGTTAACCTTTCTCAATGCCCATTTTCTCATTTGAAGGATGAGAGCAATAACGGTGACCTCAGAATGGGAGCGGAGGTGAAGATCAGAGATAATATACATTAGGCACTTGCTACAGTTTGTGGCAGTATGTACAAAATGAAGAGTTATTATTATTTGGAGACACCAGCCAATTAAACACGGGGTTTTTTTCCTATTTGGATAAAATATGCCTTCTATTAAGTACACATTTTCAAAAATTAAGTTCTGGAGTGTGTACATTTTAATGCTACAATGTATTTGCAATCCAACAGAACCATTATAGAACAACTAAAACAGGCGCTTTGGCTTGTCTGGATTAAGCACGGTCTTTTATCTCCATACTCATGTCTTCAGCAGATATCAAAAAGTATTACAGAGAGACCCTTTTAGACATACAGGTTTGGGGCATTACTCTGAAATTTATAAGTTGTCATTTCTTTCTAAAAAATACATGAAAAGGACTTTTTGATTCGAGGAATGTTTAGTTCTTAAATGAGACAAGTGCCATCTTGAAAGCCCTTCATTTTAAAACATATTTGATGTTGTTTTCCACTCGAAGAAAACTATAGCACTCAAGGTAATCACAATGGTTTCAAGGACCAAAGAACATGACATATGGACTCACTATGATGATCATTTATAAGATGGCCCTTGAAGGCTATCAACATTTACTACATTTGACAATTGAAGCTCAAGGAACTCTTCATAAGGATGAAAGAGAATCATACACGTTATTGCAATATTTGGATGTTAAAAATCTAAATATAGTCTAGAGAAATTAGGATAAACTATTACACACACACAGATGTTTAAAATTTACCAGTAATGAATTCACATGCCAGAACTTGAGAAAATGAAAGAAGAAACGGCAGTAGAATTCTTTCTTATTTGTAAAAACATCTTCTACCCAAGCCAATTCAATACATATGATGCAAATAGCAATGACTCGTCCAAGGAAATATTGAAATCCATTAGGATTGCACGTGCGTAATCTGATTCAACAAGTCAGTGTATTTTTCTCAAAAACATAATATCTTTTCTGCATTGTGTGAGATGAAGGTTAGATTACATTTCTTGCCTGTGCAATAATTCCCACATCATAAATTCTGATGAAATTATATCAATATATAAAGCAAATGGATGTCTGACCTACCATCGTTTTCTAGTTCTCAGAGAGAGAGGCTGACATACAAGCAAATCCCCAGCTGCTTGGAGCCATGCTATCACAGCCTGCCTTTGCCTGGGAACTGTTATTAACTGTCTTGACCAGGAGCGGCTGCTAGAGTTTGTGGTTTCTGCTCTGAATATTAAACTTGGGCATACAAGAGTCCTTATTGTGGGGAGCACTTGGAAATGGGAATACAAAATTGCTTTATATTTGCGGGATTTGATTGCTTCAGATGATACAGCCCTAGCTGGTGGGCCTCTCTTGCTGCTTGTATTTCCAGATTATAAATCATTCTTTTGACAGGGTATCTGCCACAACCAGGTCTCAGTTTCCGTGGTATCATTTTTTATATTACAACTGGCAACTACTCTTCTGGGCTGTTCATATAAGTGACACATTTTGCATAATTTATGAGAATGGGGTCAAAATCAAAGCTAATAAAAGCCTCCCCAACTTTTCTTGTACATGTCAAGGCATCTCTGGCTTTGAGTTCTAAGAGAACTGGGCCGTGAATAGAGGTTGTCAGATTGTTGTATGGTGTAAGTAGGCACCATGTTTACCAATTACTGAAATTCAGTATCTCAAAAGTCAATGTGAAACAAAGCTACACCCACAATTTAGCCAATTGGTTACTGATAGTCAACCTTCAAAAGCAAAATAATATCTCCTTAAAATCTATGTAAAGAGACAAAAGCATTGAATGCCACCTCACACAGAAAAGATAGCTAGAAATGAGTGCCTTGTTTTCCTCTGCTGAAAATAAAGACATTGAACGAGATGGGCTGCAGGCTTCCTTCCGGTTCCGACGTTTTGGTGAGGCTTCAAAATTCACTGGGGCAATTAAAGTACAATGACTGCAGATGACAGCAATGACCCTGTGCTGCCTCCTTGCTGAAAACAAGTTAGGTTCAGATTCAAGATTTAAGAACCTGAAGGAGCCCTTCATTCCTGGAACCTATATACCAGCTCTATAGTAGAACCCCTTCCTAAAGTTATACATTTTAACTCCCAGAAAACAGCTGACTTCCGGTTGTGCCTGAGATGCCTTGGTTTTTCTCTATGTGAATTTAGGGGGATATTAACTTGGAGGATTAATACCCAACAAGCGTAACGAGATGCAAGTCACAGTGTGAGATGCCTTCCAAAGTAGGCTCTCATGAATTTATGAGTGAAGGGATCAATAGCTTAAAGGACTGTTTTGAAAGAACCTCAGCCCAGAAATAAGTTCTCAATCACTGCTGTACCCCGCCCCCCCGAGGCCTGGCTTGCTCTGGGTCTCCTTGGTTGCTCTTATGACGTCCCATTAGTCATAATATAAAGCAGGAACTGTAAGTGGCCCAAGGCTCATGGTTAGCTGGGAGTGGTTTCCAAATTAACCAAGTTCAGCATTTCCTGAGCAGTTAGTTGTCCTTCCCCATCCATCCTCCCCCACCATCCAAAACAGGATTTGTAGGTCTTTTCAGATGTAACCGAAACATAATTGTAGGGTAACCAGCGAAATCTGGTACAAAAAATCTGTTGGAAAATCAAAGAGATTGTCCTCGAGCCAAACCAGTTTATTGAAGTAGCTTCCAACGGAATGGGCTATGTTCTTCTCCATGGTCTGTGCTCTTCAGAGCTCTTTGGGAAATCATGCCTTTCCAAAACAAGGAAGACAGAGGTTGACTATGCAGGAGAATTTTTTAATGGATAATTGCTGAATGCTAAAATTGATTCCTTTGGGAATTTTGCTTAATCATTGGATTTCAGAACTGAGGTGACTTTATAGACGATTGTCATTTTTCAGATAAGAAACTGAGACCCATTAGAGAAAAATATCCTGCCCAATCATAGCGGCAGCAGCAGAACTGGAACTAGAACCCAAGGACTCGTATACCCAACAGTGACTTTCAAACTTTCTTGACTATGAACCACTGTGCGCAACATATTTTCCATTGAAATGCAGTCACAGTTACATCCAAGCAATTGAAACAAAATTTCAAGAAATAATTCCTACCCTTGTTATGTGTGATGTGCTCTGATCCATTCTTTTCCATTCTGTTTCACTTACTTTTTTTTTTTTAACACTGTTCGTGAAATACTTTTGGCCATAACCTACGGTTTTAAATCGCTGTTCTAGAATACATTTTCTTAAAAATGGCTTCTTGGGGTTTCCCTGGTGGCGCAGTGGTTAAGAATCCGCCTGCCAATGCAGGGGACACGGGTTCGAGCCCTGGTCTGGGAAGATCCCACATGCCGTGGAGCAACTAAGCCCGTGTGCCACAACTACTGAGCCTGCGCTCTAGAGCCCACAAGCCACAACTATTGAGCCCGTGTGCCACAACTACTGAAGCCCGTGCGCCTAGAGCCCATGCTCCGCAACAAGAGAAGCCACCGCAATGAGAAGCCCGCGCACCGCCACGAAGAGTAGCCCCCGCTCACCGCAACTAGAGAAAGCCAGCGTGCAGCAACGAAGACCCAACAGCAGCCAAAAATAAATAAATAAATAAATAAATAATTTTTTTTAATGGCTTCTTGGATTTCCTTTAATAAGGACTTTCTACAAATAAGCTCTTGTTCTACCTCCCTGTCCAAGAGACAGTAGAAGGAGATTTCTCATCCAAGCCTAGAATTCTGCCGACCTGCTACATTTGACAGAAACAAAATATCTCCTGCAGTAAGTTGTCAGTTTTTCCTTAATATTAGTGACTGGAAAAGCTTAAATGGCTGGAAAAAGAAAACCCAAATAACACAAGATCCAGAAGAGTTCAAAAGCAGCAACTCTGATCAGCAACAACTGAAATGTGCGTTGTTTGAATCATAGGAGGGCGCTGCTCTGCAGAGACGCTCATTCAGAATTTTGGCCAAATTTTAGGTCTCTTTGCCTGGGAATAAATGGCTTTTGTTAATAACTGTTCCATAAAACTGAGTGCAGAGTTTTGGCTTATTTGGGTGACTGTGGTAAACACCTAAATTCATTAATCCAGTTTCATTAGTTGGGGGAAAGGTGGTTTTTGCTAAGAAACTAAGCCAGGCTGCTAACCTATCAAAGAACGAGGAGGAGAAGTCTCCGGAGTGGTTTTTCGATATTTGCTTGCAGGTTTTCCAATGATGCTCTCAGGTGATCAGTGCCTCCCATCTTCTCTCTAGCAAAGTGCATGAAATCCTAGTTTCGATACGTCCATCGTTTAACATGTGCCGAGTAGTCTTTACTCCTTGCCAGGGTGAAGAACACAGCCAAGGAATCTGAGCGGCGGCAGAAAACTGCAAGGCCCCCGGATGCCAGAAACGGGAAACATGGAAGCATTTCTCAAAAGACAGACATTCAACACAGGCCAACTCCTGGCCCAGGATGAGACGCACGCTCCGCGTGTGAAGTGGCTGCTCGCCAGGGGTGTGACCACAACGAGCAGGAACTCCCTTTGTCCACTTCCTCCACCGGAAAAGGCACCGACCTGCATCCCATCAGTTCACCAAATGCTTGATTCCAGCCCCAGGTTCCTCCTTGCAGACTGGGGATGGAACAACTTAGCTTCTCTTCCTGGAAATTCCCATGCCTCCATCCTAGGGTAATATGGAGCCAGCCAAACCTCGTTTTTCACTCTGGGATGATTTCTGGCAAAATTCCCATTGCTGAGCTCCGTCACTGACAGAGGTTAATGGGTACCATTTAGCCACTCTTGGCAGCATTGGTTTGATCTTCTTGGCTCTGATACTCTTCCTTCTCTTGGCACAAGAAAATTCAGCTTTTGCCCTTTGTCTTGTTATCCAAGAGCCTGAATGCCCATGACAGCCGTGGCTGCAGATGCTGCCCCTTCTAAGCCATTGGCAGAGCGGTAGAATTCAGACCGATGCAAGCCATGTGCACTGAGCTCTCTATTTTTTCCTAAACAGCCAGCTGGCTTGTTGCTGAAACCAAAACCAATCAGAAAAGACACACACGCATATGTGGCTTTTACTGCCTTGCTCTCTCCTCCACCAAGAAAGACAGGGGATACAGTTTCTCACACGTAGTAAGGAAAGATGATTAAATGTGCCCTGAATCCAAAGAATTCTTGACTACCCTGAGTTCTTAAGTTCCTAGAGGTGCATCAGCCCACAAAGTCACATACGAACATGACTTTGGAAGAAAAATGCCAAGGTAAACTTGACCGCCTCTTGGCAGTACAGTCAGTTCCAGTTACAGACAATGGGTCACTCTCTCCTTGAGCGCCCAGTGCTTTCTTAGATCCACTCAGAAGGGTCCTGACTCAGCCTCAGAACACACAGCAGAGAAGTAGGAAGGAGAGGGGCACACAGAGGTTAGGCCCTATGGTCAACGTGGACCATGGAAATAGTGTAAAGGCCTATTACTCTTGAAGATGCCTAAAGTCCCCCATCAGTACAGCACTGTATCAGACCTCCCCTGAAGGCCCTGGGGCTCGTCAGCCCATTTAGTACAGGCGTTTCTCCCCCAGCACTGGAACAAATCACCAGCACTTTGGTGGAACACCAGATGAAGTATTTGGCTTGCATTAAGGAACACAAAATGCAAATCTTTTAACACAAGACTTAGCCTCAGAGAAGCAAGAAGCTAGAATGTGGGACTGGGACCCATTGAGGACAGAGTGTCCCTCAGGCAGATGCCCACGAGTACAGTGGGGCACAGAACCGCAAAAGCAGGAGGACACCAACATGACTCGATTTCCCTGGGAATGTCCTTCTGCCCGCACTCCTCTCTCCCGCATTTTCTCTCCAAGCCCAGAGCTGAATTTGCCCATGTTTGGGAATGAATCTTCATTTCAAATATAGCTGGGAAGGGGGCTCAACTTCCTATTTAGAATTCTTGCCCCTTTCTTCACCGAGAAGATTCTAGAATTATTCCAGAATAATTCTCGTTTCTACCTACACGTAAGTTCCAAAGGTTCAAAAAAGTTTGGAGAAGGATATTCTGAAATCGAAATTCTGTTCCCTAAGTGCACAGGGAAGAACTGAGAGCTAAGGGGGTTTCCCAGTACAGCGAGGCCTCAGTTTAACAGCTCTGAAATGGGCGTGTAACACCCTCCTCTGTGGGAAGGGTGGAATCAGGTTAATTAATTGGCTTCCTCATAACACAAAATGTGTCATCCTCTTCAAAACCCTAGGATGACAGGTATGAAATGGTGTCATTGTTTCATAAATCACTGCATCAAACATGGGACGCCTATAAACCTGCAACTCGTAATTATCGTAAAAATAGCAAACTTAAAAATTCCAGAAGAATATGTGGCATATTTGATGGAATTGGAACACACATGGTCCTGAGCAAAAAACACTACCTCCAGGGCTTCCCTGGTGGCGCAGTGGTTGAGAGTCCGCCTGCCGATTCAGGGGACACGGGTTTGTGCCCCAGTCCGGGAGGATCCCACATGCCACGGAGCAGCTGGGCCCGTAAGCCATGGCCGCTGGGCCTGCGCGTCCAGAGCCTGTGCTCCGCAATGGGAGAGGCCACGGCAGTGAGAGGCCTGCGTACCACAAAAAAAACAAAAAAAACACTACCTCCAATCCACCTGCCAGGGCCAGCCACTATTTCCTCTCCTTGAGTTTCTGAAATGCCTCCCCCAGATTCTCCCTGATCCCACCCTGCTTTCTGTGCTATTGTGATTTATAATAAGAAATAAATATTTGGTCTTTGTCCCCATTTCTGTCACAGAGCTCCTAAAACCCTTGGAATTTCCTGAGGAGATCCACAAAGGTGTCTTTTATTATGCTAATGAGGTAACTTTTGGACAGCACCTAAGGACAGGGCACTGGTTGCCAGGGGAACCAACCAAGTGATTAGAGGGTTGGAACTTTCAGTCCCACCCCAAAACCTCCTGGGAGGGGAGTGGGGCTGGAGGTTAAATCAATCACCAATGATTTAGTCAATCATACCTAACTCCAGTGGGGAGAAAAATGCAGCTGACTGGGACAGAAGTTCACCCTGCTGCAGTCCTCAGTGGCAGTGGGGGTGAGTGCTTTACAGGTCTGTAATTCCTTATCTGAAATTTGTAGGTCCAAAAATGTTTCAGATTTTACAGCTTTTCATAGTTTAAAATGGTAATGTGATTCATACACTGTATATTACATAACATCATCACTGGGTCTGCAGCCATATTCTAAAATCAAAGACATGAACATTTCTGCAAAAAAAAGTATGGATATTCATAATAAATGGAACATATAAAAATTATGAACAGCTCTAGGTCAGACCAGGTCAGCTTTTGCTATCAAATGAATTCAGGCCAGGTTTGAATCTGCCCCAAATAAGTTGGAAAATCTTTCAATTTCCAGAGTCATTTGGATTTCTGATTGAGGATAAGTAGGGTAACCAGGTAATTTATCGTCCAAACTTCACTTCTGAGAGTAAAGGGAATGCTATTAGGAATTGCACAGGACAGGAATGCTGAGCATATGCAGTGTGGAAGTGTCAGTTTGCAATCTCTGCAACCCTCTCACAATTACAGTCAGAGCAAACTAAGACAGCAAAAGCAAAACTCATGAATAATATCTACCACAAAAACTAAGCGGTGGATATCCCCATAAACTCCAAAAAGCAATTAAATATGTAGGAGCTACAAGATCTATGTACTTATCAGCTGTGTAGGAGGAAGCAAAGGGAAGCTAGGGGACATTGAATGGACTTGAGAACAGGAGAATCCCCCAAATCCCCAATAAGTTCATACTAGAAATGTGGCAGGTCAGTCTGAAAACAACAAGTGAAACTGAGAGATTTTTGCACAGTCCAATTCTCAGGTGAGTGCAAAGGCTTATGAAAATATCATAAGGGACTGCAGTAGTCTGGGCCCTATGAACTCGCAAAGAAACAAACCAAAGTTTGCTTCCAGGAGGAATCTCTTCTCTGGGAGTATAATCCAGAGAAGGACAGGGACAGCAAAGAAAAAAGTAAGATCAAGATAAAACTGTGGGTAGGCAATGAAGGGGGCAGTTTTCCAAAGTATGAAGCCATATTTTGTATCACTCTGTAGAAAAAAATAAGAGAGTTCTAGAGTTAGAAAAAAATGTTCTAACTCCCCCTCACCTAAAAGTAAAGGAAAACTCATTTTACATGATAATAACCAACAAAATACGATTGCAGTTGAATCCTATACAAAGTTATCATTTTTTAAAAAGAGAATAAGTAGGATGTCAGAAAGACATGCCCAGGGACTTCCCTGGTGGTCCAGTAGTAAAGAATCGCCTTCCAATGCAGGGGGATGCGGGTTTGATCCCTGGTCAGGGGACTAAGAACTCGCATGCTGTGGGGCAAATAAGCCCACGCGTCACAACTACTGAGCTCGCATGCCTCAACGAGAGAGCCTTCGTGCGGCAAACTACAGAGCCCATGTGCTCTGGACCCCACACACCACAACTACAGAGCCCTGGAGCCCTGGAGCCCTCACGCCACAACCAGAGAGAGAAAACCCACATGCCACAACTAGAGAAAAGTCCGCGGGCCACAATAAAGAGCCCATGTGCCACAACGAAGAGCCCGCGCACCTCCACAAAGACCCCACATGCTGCAACTAAGACCCAACACAGCAAAAAGAAAAAAAAAAGAAGAAGAAAGAAAGACATGCCCAGAAAATACATATGAAATGCAAACAATATTTCAAAATGAGCTAAAAGAAGTAAAAAAGATGATATAAAGTTATGGAAAATATAGAAGAAAATCAAAAGTCAGAATTTTTAAAACTCAGACATGAGGTTATAGGACTCAGGAAAAATTTAGAAATAAAACAATAGATCATTTCATAAATGAAGACCAAGTTGTAGGAAATAAACAAATGAGTAAATATCATATAATGCCTTACAAAATAAATGAAAAATGACAAAAAAATTTAATTAAAAAGAAATAAAGAGATAAAAAGGATTCAAAAGAAAATGGCAGATACATGAGATAGGTCAAAAAAAGAAGAAGGAGAAGCAACATACATATAATAGGAGGTCCCCCTCCCACTCAAAGAAGGAAACCAAAGTTGTAGAGCAGATCAAGTACTGAAAATTAGAATTCAAGAAATGTTTCCTGAAAGTCACTTGAAAATATATATTGAAAGGATTTACCATGGACAAGAAAAACGAAGGAAGGAAGGAAGGGAGGGAGCTAGGGAAGAGAGAGAGAAAGAAAGAAAAAGATAAAGAAAGAAAGAAAGAAAGAAAGAAAGAAGGAAAGAAAGAAAGAAAGAAAGAAGGAAAGAAAGAAATAAAGAAAGAAAGAAAGAAAGAAAGAAAGAAAGAAAGAAAGAAAGAAAGAAAGAAAGAAAGAAGGAAAGAAGGAAAGAAAGAAAGAAAGAAAGAAAGAAAGGAAGGAGGGGAGGGAGGGAGCTAGGGAAGAGAGAGAGAGAAAGAAAGAAAGGGAGGGAGCTAGGGAAGAAAGAGAGAAAGAAAGAAAGAAAGGAAGGAAGGAAGGAAGGAAGGAAGGAAGAAAAAGGATGGGAAAGAGGGAGGAAGGAAGGAAGGAGGAAAGAAAGAAGGAAAGCAAAGAAGGAAAACCCAGAAAGACCAACATTGCAATGTAGTCTTGAAAAATGACTGGACTTTAAGAAAAAGAAAATCTTTGGGGCCAAGTCACTTAGAAAGAAACTAGGATTATCATCAGCAGCTTCCCTGGTGGCGCAGTGGTTGAGAGTCCGCCTGCCGATGCAGGGGACACGGATTCGTGACCCGGTCCGGGAGGATCCCACATGCCACGGAGCAGCTGGGCCCGTGATCCATGGCCGCTGAGCCTGCGCGTCCGGAGGCCACAGCAGTGAGAGGCCCACGTACCGCAAAAATAAAAAAAATTAAAAATAAAATTTAAAAAAAAAGATTATCATCAGATCGCTCCATAGCAATGCTTTATGCCAGAAGAAAATGGAATGATATCTTTAACATAATTGAGGGTAAAAAATGTGACTTTATATATTTTTAGCTAGTCAAATTTACATTAAAGTATAAATACTGCAGATAAACTGTTACAAACATGGAAGAACCCAAAGAAGTTTTGTCAGGACCTCTTCCTGAGGAATCTATCAGATAACAAGCTTTATATGATCAAAATGGCAGGAGAGGCATTAACATGAGGACGGGTGACTCAGTATTCTTGGCATGCAAACATGCAGACACAAATGTAAGACAAAAGTTTTAAGCAAAAATCCTGTAATCCCCAAACTTGAATTGGAAGTATCAGTATAAACTCATGATGTGCTCTATCTTTAAATTTTTCCTAGCTGTATCCACTGAAAATGCCCAGAAACCATGACCAAATGACAGGACGGAGCACCCCAGTGACCAGATTGTGATTTCTAAATACTATGTCCTATTAAAAGGAAACAGGGCTTCTTGGAGCAATAGCTGATCCTGGTACTGGAGCAGGAGGTGTACAAGGTGAACCTGGAACCTCTTGTTATATGAGAAGCAAGGATGTTATCAAAGACTACTAGGATCTTGTCAAAGAACTCAAGAGCCACCTTGAAGAAGTTCCCACTGGACAAACATAGGACAACTTGAGCACCAATAATATAATAACCATAATGAATTGAAACACATAAAATATACTTAAATCCATGAATTAATAATGATCTAAAAATAATCAATTGAAGGAAAAAGGGAAACTATAGATGGAAAGAGCCTTAATAGGCTTATCAAAATACTGCAATGCGTGTGATTAGTCGAATCCCAGTTCAAACAAACAAAAACTGGGGAAAAAAAGTAGAAATTTTATCACTGACTTGATACTTGACTGTATTAGGGAATTACAGTTCTTTATTTTAGGTGTGATAATGGTATTGTGGTTAGGCCTTTTTTTAAGCTCTTATCTTTTATAATTATGATGACTGGAATTTGTTTAAAAATATTACAGGAGAGGAAGTGAGGATGCATGGAGCTTTAGTATTCTGTTCTGCATATTTTTGTATATTTTGAAAGTTTTCCATAAGAAAAGTTTTTTTTAATTTTTATATCAGGATTGCAGACATAAATTGGGACTGTCCCAGGCAAATGGTCCAAACATGGTTACAGGGGCCCAGAGATGTAGGCGACAGACCTGTCAAACACCCCAAAAAGTGTCCAGTATGATTATATTCTGACCATTTCGCATTTTTTATACCTTTAGCTAATCTATTTTTATTTTCATTTTTACCTGCATCAATCCACGTTCAACTTGTGTAACAATAATTTCTTATTTGAGAAACTCTGCCGTGTGATTTTTTTTTTTTAATCTAGCTCAGTTTCTCCAAAAGAGCCTCTAGCAAACAGGCCACTAACATTTGGCAGCTTTACTGTTGAATGCATTCAATTATCATTTTTTTAAGTCTAGCACCACATTCCTTTAATGATTTAGGACCTTGCACGATTTTAAATGTCTCTCAAAGCTTTCATTGTAAATTGTGTTAAACATCAAAGGAGGTAAGTGATGCCCAGATGCTGTTTACCTCCTGTGAAATTCTCCGCACTAAATAGGACGGGTAGCCCTCAACGGACTCAGAATTAGAGCTGGGTAGAAAGGAATAACCTTCATTTTTTGATGCTAATCCAAAGCCTCGCACTGAGTATGAAAAACCGCATTAGAAAAGCTTTTTAAAATCGACCTTCTGCATTGATTCCTCTGCTTTTATTTCCAGTCCCATCAAGAAACACAGTGACAATTCCCATGTCCAAGGGGGCAAAGGGGTCCCTCGAGGCTGCAGCCGACTTAGGGTTAGTATTACTGGGTTTCATTTGCTTAAATGGAACCTCTAAGCCAGAACCCTAGAAAAGTCCTCCTTATCCTTGATGAACTGTCTTAAAACAAAAGCCAAACAACAGCATCTAGACATCCCTGCTCTTTTCTCTGCCGTGTTCTGCTGGGGGGATATTGTTTCTTTGCCAGGTGCCATTCCTGACACCTCCACTCACATCCTTTCATACTGCTGGGAGGAGGGCTTATTCTAAGGATATACTCCTTATGCTTCCAGGCCAGATTTTTTTTTTTTTTTTTTTTTGGGCTGCGCCACGTGGCTTACAGGATCTTAGTTCCCTCACCAGGGATTGAAACCACGCCTTCGGCAGTGAAAGTGCAGAGTCTTAACCACTGGACCGCCACGCCAGATTTTTAAAGGAAAAAACAAAATAGCAATTTCTGCTTACCCCCATCCACACCATCATGGCAGTTTTTCAAACTTTTAATAGCTCTGTGTCTCTCTGGATCTCTGGTTAGTTTGTGACATGAAATGTTAGTAATGGCCACCTAAGTCTGGAATCTTTTGGTGGGAAATTTCTCAACTGCATGGTTGCAGAGAGATCCCCACCTCTCTCCCCTACTGAAAGAGGGAGAGTGTTTATTCCCTACCCAGTAGACACCCGTGTCCAGATGTTTATCAACCACGCTCCAGCAGACTTTTAGGCACTGGGGACACCACTGTGCGGCCAAAGGCCTCCGGTCTTTTCTTCTAAAAGACTTTGTTCGATGCAGATTAATCGGCAGGGTTGAAGTTTCCCTGGGTCCCCCTCTGTGCAACCACGGAGCTGGATATCATGGGGGTAAGAGCCTGGGCTCCGGAGCCAGGATGCCTGCATTTGACCTCTGGCTTTGTGACCTCAAACAAGTCACTTAGACCTACTGTGAGTCAGTTGACTCATCTGTAGTACGGGCTACTAAGGTTCCTACCTCTGAGGGTTATAAGAATTCATCAATACACATATCGGGATCAAGAACAGTGATGAATTCTCCACACACATTAGCTGTGTATTGCAACTGCAGAAGGCACAGCTATGGGCTCCTAGGCTGATAAAAGCCTCCCTCTCTTCTGCCCTTTGCTGCCCCAGCCCTTCTAATATCATCCTCGTCAGCTTCTCCCACCTTCTCTCCTAGCCTACAATTTTCTTATACTTCCAACTCATTCTCTTCCATCCCCCCCCACCAAAAGCATAAACTCTAATATCCTAACCTACTTGCTATAAAGGATGTCCGTCAAGCATAACAACTTGACAGTGTTTCACGGGCAAAGACAAACAGAACAGCGTGAGAATTTTTTAGCTCTCCTCCTCTCTTTTAAGGAGGAGAGAGAAAGCTAAGGGCACAAGGACTTCCCTGACTCAGGGAGGCTCAGAGCTTCACCTGGAGAAAAGAAAGGGTCCAGGAGGCTGGGAGAGGGACCCCAAGGGAGCAGAGGGGTGGCAAAAAACTGGTATGGGCTGAAGTTTGTGGGGGAAAAGGGAGAAAGATGATTTGGGGCACTTTGGGGAGAAAGATGAATAAAGAAGGTATTTAAGAAGTTTAGCTGTGCTGTGTCTACAGTCTTCCCTCTGCTACCTGAGGGCAAGAAAGAGTCCTGTAGGGACGTACAAATTATCATTAAGGCTTCTGGAGTCTGATTTGAGTTCCTTTTGGATCCTGTGAGCAGGAAGGCCCAAATTTATTCGGTTTCCAATTGCAACAGCAGCTAGCATTTACTGAGTACCGACCAGACCCCAGGTGCCACGCTGGAGCCCCACATGCAGTGTCTCCAATTCTCACAGCAACTCTGCAAGGCCCGTGGGATTATTCCTTCTTTCCTGGAACTTAGTTCCAATGAAGACAAATAACTTCATCAGGCCGATGAGAGGCAGAGTTGGGACTGGAACCCAAATCTATCTGATTCCAATGCCTGGAATCTTTCCACCATTCCAGTGAATCTGAACACAAGCTTTTAGAGGGCAGGTTTAAAATTTCCTGTCGTATTATTATCACCCTTGCAAATTTCAGTGACGTGCCTAATGTAACACCATGTGCATGCGCCTGGGTTGTCTTTAGCTCCTTTGAATTAAGATACCATTTTGGAGTTCATAGATGCTTCTGATAGGACAGTTATTAATTTCATATCAAAACTGCACATCCACGTGTCAAAAATGAGACTCAAGGAAACTGACCATTTTTCAAATATTGTATTATCGTGTGTGTACAAACTGGCAAAGAAAGACTCTAAGGAGGCTGTTTAAGATTTTAGTGCAGCTACTTAAAAATAAGTACATAATGTTGTTTGAGTTCTGAGACGCCTAAAAGAACTGTAAACACATCATGCAGCTAGTCCTTTACAGCACGCTACCTGGGAAAAGCATTGTTTGTTCACAGCAAATATGTAACCACAAAACACATTAAAATGCAGAAAAATCATCTGACCAAACAAAATAATGATAAATCAGCTCGAAACTTGTTGCCATTACAGGATATTAAATATGCTCATCTAGGGAAGAATGTGCACTAGTCACCTATTTAATCGTGCACATAATTAAAGCCGTTGCCCGCACTATGATTTATAGGTTGGATCTTCTAATTACTTAGCTGTAGCAATTAGGATTTCCTTTGTATTACACTTCTTCAGGCCAAAGATGCCTTCTATCGCTCAGGCCAGATTTAGGAGGGCAAATCTCGGCTTCCGTCCCATCCCCTGGGACTCCTGCCCTTGTTGAAGTTGTTCCCAACTGGGGCTCTTAAAGGGAAGTCTGATGCTATTGGGAGGAGAGGAGAGGAAAGTCACTGTGACGGCTGCACCATGGGTCTCTCCTTAAAAGACCCGTTTGCTTTGGAATCTTGTCTCAGCTTCAGGAGGCCCACTGCCTTGGAAACTCAGGGTCCTGTCTTCATCTAATACAGTAACTTCCAGACATTTCCTTACTAGAGAAAGATCAAAAGAGCCAGGAGTTGAAGAGAAATGTATATAACACTCTTCAGACCTTCATTATTCCATAAAGTTTTGTTTAAAGCTTTAGGAGGCAGCGCAGTAGGATCAGGAAAGGGGAGCCCATCTATTATTTATCTAATGTGTTCCATGTGCCAGGAATTCTGCTATACATGCAGGGGTTAAAAGCACAGGCTCTGGAGTCAAAAGGGCCTGAGTTCAAATCATGGCTCAGATAATTACTAGCTGTGTGGCACTGGGAGACTTACTTATCCTCTCTGAGCTTCAGTTTCCTTATCTATAAAATGGAGTTAAGAGTACTTACTTCAAAGAGTTTTGAAGATTAAATGAGATAAACCTTTAAAGCAACCACTTGCAAAGATCCCAGCATATCGTAAGCACTTATTGCATGCATTATTCTTAGTGTATTCAATATTTCCAACCCTATGAATCATTCATTCTTTTTTTTCATTCATGCAGCAAATACGAGTGCCTATTAACAGACCCAGAAGGCCATGTTCTTTTCATTACCCTTCATTTCCCTCCCAGGACATAAACCTTAAACTCCTGGGCACAGGAAAGTCATTTATTATGTTGAATGAGAAAAATTCAACTTTTTGAAGTGTCAAAAGCTTTGGATTTAAGCTAGTGTAAATCAATTTTCAGATATTGCAGAACTCTGGAGAACACGCACAACCAGGACGCCAGCACAGAGCTGAGCCATGTGGCTGAAGCTCTAGCATCAAAGCAGCGTGCTGGATTCCACTGTGATGGTTAAGTGAAAGCTTGTCGGTGCCTTCCAAAGATTATGCACGAGGGCTAGGGAGAGAGGAGTGACCTTGCCTTCAATTCAGCAAATATTGGTTGGGTTATGCTGTGTGTACAAATCTATGCCGGTGCTTGGGACCCAAAGGTGACCAGCACCCCATGGTCTCTGATGTCAATGGCCTTGTGGTCCAACAGGGACGTGAATACGCAAACCAGGATTGACCTTACCAGCGACGTAAGGGTGAGGGAAACCTAGGGAAAGAAGAGCTGATGCTACCTGGTGAAGCCTGCCAGAGGAGGGAGCACTGGAGCTGAGGTTCCAGCTAGGGTTTACCCTGAAGACAAATATGGAAGCATTTCTTGGGGAACCAATAAGAATTTTTGAACTAAATAACAATCATAATCATCATCATAATCATCTTAAGTACCATGTATTTAGTCAAATTCAAGATCTATATTAGACATCATTTTTTTTCATTTAAATGACCTTATCTTCTAGCTGTCTGAATGACCTCCCCAATTTGAAGACATTGCTCTCAAATGAGATTCAGTTAATTAAAGGCAAGACAGTGGCGCCCATGATGCCTCAAACAAAGAAGAACACCTAACAGGCATTCAGCAAGCCACGCTGAACTGAAGGTACACCCCACAGAAGGCTCAGCACCTCTTTCCTTCTGCTTAGCTTGAATGGAAAAACTACATTCATCTCTTGGCTTGTTTCCTTTGGCAAAGAGAATTATAACATGTGTTATTCTATTTATGGAAAATCAGTACTCTAGAAAAGCATGCTATTTGTGTTGGCACTACAAGTAAAGGTGTACTGGTTGCCACCAAAAAAAATGCCCAGGCCATGAAATATATACCCATCAACTTTCAATTAAATAAACTGGACCCTTTATCAGTAGAAACGGAATACTGTGGTCAGCTAGAAAATAGCCCGGTAGGAAATATTACCCTATTTTATTTGGTGGGACACTGGACTTTGCATTAGGGTGTTTGAGATTCTGATAAGTGGTTGGAGTGGGGTTTTTCCTTTTAAATTTCATTAAACAGCATTTCCTTGTGACAAAAGTCAAAGGTTTGATCTCAACAATTAGGAAGTAAGCTTCTCTTTCACCGTGCTGGGGAAAAAAAATACTTCAGCTGAGATAAGACCAGCAGGAAACGCCATCTTGAATAGCAGTTGAAAAACATCTCCCTCCCAAAGAACGTTCTAACCTCTCGACACACTGAACATGGCATAGTCCTAGTGGGAACTAATGAGGACTCATCTTCCTTTTTCCAGGGGAAGCAAGTAGGACTCTCATGCTCATTCTGCCCTCTGGTGGCTGGTTTAATAAAATGCAACGGAAAAGCTACATCGTAAGCAGGAATGACTTTCTTCCTTTTTCATATGATTTCACGTAATTCTTATCTACAATTACAGTGTTCCAAAGCCGCTGTCTTCTGACCTGTAGACGTCAGATTCAGTTTTCTAATTAAATTGGCTGAAACTCTGACTTTTATTTAATTAAACATAGAATGGGTGTTTTAAAATGTCTCCACATTCAGGTTTAAGCTAGTTCAGGTGAGCTGCAGCTGAATTTTTTTTGATAAATGAATTAACCTGGTGGGTGAAAGCCAGCACACTATATGACCAAGCCCTTGAACTCCTCAAAGATCGGTGTATTTAGTTCATCAGACAAGAAGTTCATCTTTTAGTAGATTATTGGCACGCTGAGGCTAAAATTCATATGACTAAGAATAACAATAAGCCATTTGAAGAAGAATAAAGAAGCATGACTTGTTTTTTATAAAGATATACTAACGTCATCAGTACTGGCACAAGGATAGACAAAATTCAGAAACAAATCCACATAGGCATGGAAACTTGATATAGGAGAGAAGGGTATTATAAATCAGAGTAGAAAAGATGCACTCATAATAAATGCTACCGGGAGAATTGGTTACTCTTCTGTGCAAAATAAACTTAGATAACACCTCAAACTAAAGAAAAAATAATACATTTCAGATGTAATATATGTCTAAGTGTGAAAAAAATAGAGTTTAGGAAAAAAATACAGGAGACTGTAGGTGATATACAAAAATACCTAGCCATAAAAAAGCCAAAAGCAAAAATAGATGCATACAATTATACTGCATAAAACTTTTGTAAAAGTCACCTTAAAGTTAACAGAGAAGATTAGAAGGAAATATCTGCAGCACATATCACACGATCAATGAAATCTTAGTACCCAGGCTATATAAAGAATTCCTGTAAATCAATTTTTAACAGATAAATACCCAATAGGAAAAAGAAAAATACGTGAACTGGCAATTCACAGAAGAGGAAACCCAAACGACCAATAAAATACACAACCTATTAGTAATGAAGGAAATGCAGATCAAAATTTCAATGAGATGGAATTTCACCACCCAGTATATTGGACGTTTTTCTTAAAAGCTGGCAATACCAGATCCAGATGTAGACAAGGATGTGGAGAAGGTGTAGATTCTCTACCTTGCTGGTGGAAGTTGAAATTGGCACAGTTGCTATGTAATATTTAATAAATAACTGATTAATTATAAATACCCAATTAATATCTGATTGACATTGAATAATAATTGATGAATATCTAATAAGTGTATAATTTACATGCATTAACATCTAAGTAATAGCTAATCGAGCTAGTGACACATATTCTTTACAGCCAAGCTCTCTGGATCTAACGAATTTTTGCACACACGCACCAGGAGCTGGCAGTAATGAGACTGATAGGACATCATTGCACAATCAACTCCCCGGTACCCCAGAGGTCCCATCATGCTTGTGACAGAAGCATGGGTTTGGGGATCACACAAACCTGGGGGCTTTTATGCCTTGTGAACTCCAGCAATTGTATAATCTATCTAGACCCCCGCTTCCTCAATTGTCAGTGGGGATAGTAATGTCTCTATCCTTAAAATTATTGGGGAAATGAAATGACAGATCTATACGATTTTTTGCACATAGTAGATGCTCAATAAATGGTTGCTATTGTTTTCATTATTGTGACTACTGACACTGGGGAGCAATCATTTCTGACTAAGGAGAAATTATCTTTTCTGGTTAGGAAGACAGGTATCAAGAAAGAACGTTCAATGATATATTCTTAGGGCAGTCAGAACATTTCATTGGGAAAATAACCA
Organism: Pseudorca crassidens; assembly: GCF_039906515.1. Lineage (NCBI taxonomy): Eukaryota > Metazoa > Chordata > Mammalia > Artiodactyla > Delphinidae > Pseudorca > Pseudorca crassidens. The sequence goes on along the minus strand of NC_090311.1, from coordinate 12,564,330 downwards.
GAGCTGTGTGAACAGTTTTACCACCCATTAGATGACAAACCCAAGAATCTTAGCAACACCAAATTATCATCCTACTGGAGCCATTGCAGACCCCTCTCCTTAGCAGTGGAGACCAGTGGAACATGGCAACTCATCATACTTTCTCACTCATTGACAGGCTTGGCTTCTGATTGTCAATAAAATACCTGCAGTAAGCTTGCGAGGCATCCCATTACTCACCAAGGAAAGAAATACGACATTTACTTTGTCTCGATGCTCAATCTCTGACCTGGCCCAAGGGAAGACTAAGAATTCAAATGTACCTCCTGAAGTTCTTGGGCTGGCACCTGCCCACGGGCTTGAAATTTGAAGAATGGTAGGCCAGATTCAAAGAAATAAGACTGAAGTCAGAAAAGGACTTTGTTTAAAATGGAGAATGAGGTTTCCCGTCATCGAATACATCTCAGTTAAGATGCAGAGGCCAGTGCGGGGAAAGGCAAGTAAAATTCTTTTGGTCACATTATCTGCAGTAAGCTAAGGCTCTTTTAGAATCAATCTGCTAAACTGACATAAAACAACCTACGCCACTGTCTTTGTTTTTGCTTGTCTGTAGCTATCCTCAGAGGTCATAGCTCAAACGCTTCTCAGAATTTGAAAGCTACACAGAAATAACATAATGAAATATATATACTTTACACTCTGTAAAGAATTTTCCCTCTACAAATCACAGCTATATTTACATATGAAATGATAATTAGAGGACCTTTCTACCTCTCTTTCCTGGGGAATAAACTGAACCTAATAATATTTTACATGAGATACTTTCTCCGGGTTTCCCAAATGTTCGCTACCCCTTTAAAATTACAGTGAAGGCAAATGAGAAATGGAAACGTCAAGCAGAATTGCTCTGTTTAGCTTTCATTAGGGATTAATCATCAGCTGTGATTGCCTTGGGTGCTAAGGCATAAAAATTCCAGAACGTTGTCCTTGAAGGGAAGTCATTTTTCTTCCTCAAAACCTAAATGCATATTTTCCCTTCCAGCAAGGTTCAGACACAAGGTTATCCCAGTGGAGGATCGACGCTCAAGGTATCCATCCCTCTACAAACAAAGACACCCTTCTGTACCATTGGTCACTGTTTCTGAAATACATTTCCGGACAGTTGGTGGAGTAGATTGTAAGAGCAGATTGACAAAAAGAATGTAGAATTTTACACCACATGCCAACTCTAACGGGAATGTTTGACAAGCAAAGAAATCGGTACCAAGTTAAATAACTTTACATATATGTAAATTGGCTGGAAATGTGCCTGTCAGCCGTCACTTTCTGTACCAGAGGCCTGAATGCTGAAAGGTACTCAGAGCCGTAGACAAGACCAGGCGCCGCAAAACAAATCCACTTTTTCCACAGCAACCAGTAGGCACAGTCCCCAAGAACCCGGGCTGTGCCAACCTCCACTGCTCCCTGGTCAGGCTGCAGGCACTCTTCACCAGTGACTTGTTAATGGGTTTATACTCCGGCCATATATGCAAGCACATAGATATGGCACCTGCCACGAGATGCTTTGGCTTCAGAAGGAAGGGGATGCTCAGGATATCACCGGAACTTACCTTCCACAGGTTCATCCTTCACACGTCCCTCTTTCTCGCCAGGTGAAACTACTCACCTGCCCTCTCACCTACTGGCTCCAGGCTGCCCACTCGACCTGACATCCTGCACCAGGGAGCATGTTAGGGGCGCCTCGTGGTGTCGAACCAGGCTCATCGTTCCATCCGGTTACCCATGCCTGTCCTGTCTTCCTGACTCTCCTGAATTCTGCCTGCTCTCCCGCCCAGCAGTTGCCTGTGGGCTCCTTAATTCTGCTGCCACCAAACTGTGAGCACCTGTCGTCTGCAAAACTCTCTTGCTCTCCCTCTTGGCATGTTCACAGTCCTTTCCTATGGCATGGGTTGAGTTTTCTGGAAGCTGATGTGTGACGGAGTTCGGGCTGCAAGATGTTTATTGAGATCAACACCTGTGAAAGGAAAGGGAGGAATTAGGATTGGGCCGAAGGGTAAGTCATGCGGGCCTGACACACTCCACCAAGATGGCTAGGAGCTCTGGAAGGAATATTGACCCTTAAAGTCATCCCGTATTGAGGCAAAATGGCTGGGCCATTATACACCTGCCTGGAAGATGCAGACACTGGATGTGAGCTTCCCCAAAGAAGGGTGGGATCCTGGGCAAGGCACTGTCTCGGCTGAGGGAGCCCTGGAGACGTTCACACATGGAGACTGTCTTCTGACCCCACTCCCTGTGGCTGGGCAGCAAATCCTTCCTCAAGGTGGGTCTGGGTGGCATATCTTCACATCTGGGACATCTGTCGCCTTCAGTGCAGACCCCTCCTGGCCTTGACCTCACAAACCTGCCTGCCCAGGGCTCCGACCCATCTGTTCTTTGCAGACTCTCTTTGGCTTCTAGCACAGAAGCTTTGTCTTACAGTTCAATCCTTAGAACTTAGGATTGTCATGTTATCACCTGGAGACATGTTCAGAGATGCCCTTTGTGGCCACGGAGACTGGAAAGCTCTGTTGTCAATTCCAGTGCTGCTTGATGTGGTCCCTCCCCAGCCCAAGCCTCACCCCATTCCCTCACTCCCCTGCCCAGTCCTGCCTTCACCAAGGGTCTGGCTGCTTGTTGGTATTCCCAAAGAACTCCCAGTGGAGAAAAGGAGATTAGAGGAGAGAGATTGTTCCCATGCCAAGATGGACTCACCCACACGTACAGCCTCAACCCCAAGGCAGACACATTGTGGGGCAAACAGTAAAAGAGAGAATTTGGTTCTATGTGCCAATATCTGCAAGACAGTTTTCAACTCCTTGCAAGTGATGCTAAAAGAGATCATCTTATCTGGGAGATTTAGGGGCCTGTGGTTTATTAAAAGCGTTCAAGGCTGTGGAAAATCATTTGAGCAGCCAGTTTCCTGAGTGTTCAGTAAATCCTGATTTTACTCCAATACAATTCTTATTTCTCAGCCCAAAATCTCACCCCGTCTCTTGGAGTCTTTGGCCTGGGAGTCATTTCTTTAACCCCCAGCCAGCCTTTCTCCTTCCCTGTCAGATTGCTGGCCTCTCTTTTCACCATGACTTCGATTATTCCTGCCTTTTGTAGAGACAATTTTCTCAGCTTCAATTTTCCTTGCCTTTCAGAAAACAAACAGGAAACAAACTAAAAAAAAACCCAAAAAACAGGGGCTTCCCTGGTGGCGCAGTGGTTGAGAGTCCGCCTGCCGATGCAGGAGACGCGGGTTCGTGCCCCGGTCCAGGAAGATCCCACATGCCGCGGAGCGGCTGGGCCCGTGAGCCATGGCCGCGGAGCCTGTGCTCCGCAACGGGAGAGGCCACAACAGTGAGAGGCCCGCGTACCGCAAAAAAAAAAAAAAAAAAACACCTCCACCTGAGAGCCTTCTCTGATTAACATCTCCTAATTCTGATTATGAGTTTACTCTGCATATTTCCAGGATTAGGTTTATATTAAAACCAAATGTCATTGTATAAAATTTCAAAGCATTACCCAAGGTATTATTTTTATTGCATCAGTTCCTTTCTTAAATCAATTAACCAGCAAATAAGGCCAGGGAACGTTTTAGTGCCATTAATGACACTTTAAGTGGTTGTTCTTTGCTTTTTGTAAGTTAGATTTGTTGTAATAAGATTTGACCTGGTGGGTATTTGCATGTGGTTGTTTGCTGAACATTTGCGATTGTTCATAGCATGGAATCTGTACGAAATTGGTCTGTTTCAGTCACAATCAAAAGACCCCATTGTGGCGTGACAAGATTTCCTGTAACCCTAAATGGGTTGTTTTAAAATGTTATCCCTCATTAGGGACCCTTAGGGCAAAACAGTGCCATTGTGTTTGAAATATTTGTCCCTCATCTGTGTACGGCCTTCTCAACCATATAGCAAGTACCTCGAGGCAATGGCCATGCTTTCCATAGACACTTAGGAGTATCAATGAGCTTTCCCTGGACATCTACGCCACGCCAAGCCCTGTGCCAGGGGCTTGTTTGAACTAACTTAATCCTTTCGGTGACCCTCGGAGAAAACTAAAATGAATGAGGTTTGGAAATCTGTCCAAGGTCCACAGGTGATGAGACAGGACAGATATCTGGATCCAGGTTTTCTTACAAATCCCTACTCCTTTTTCTCCCAGCACTTTGTTACTGCCCACAGTAGGGTTTGCACAGGTCTCTGAAACACAACAACTCAAAGTTGTCTAGCCCCCCGTCCCCCAAGAAGTTGGGACTTAAAGAAGTTTGGGGAAAGAAACAAGATCGTGCTCTCCTGAAGAACCAGTAATTAAGGGCTGGTTCTTAATTACTGAGTAATTAAGAACCAGTAATTAAAGGCTGAGGAAGAGGGCTGGGTCGAGAACGGCTATTTTGCAACATGTTGTTGCTTTTCTCTGCATTGTCCGTTGACATTTTCCTGGTCTCTTCCTGTCACACAAATGTCAGGTCACGCTGGATAAAATGAAAGAGCAGTGTCAGAAACACCACTCAGTCTGCCTGGGTCTCGGATTAGAGCGTGCAGGAAATCCCCAGGGACGTGTCTCAGGTGAACCCGGCAAGGAATCGGCACATTGCCTTCCAAAACGCGTTCGATTAGCAGAGGGACCTTGGCCTAAGGTGACTATGGCTGAGAAGGACAGGCGTTGCTTTGCCAGGTTACCTCTGTGGGATCTGCTGTATTTAGGGCCAGGCCACAACCCTGGTCAGGTTTTTAGTCAGGTTTCCTCTGACTAAAAAATCCTAAGTAAAATAAGAATAAAGCATGCCTCCCCTTCTTCACCCCACCCCCACCACCACCGACGTCTGATGGAATGAAAACTCAGATTGCGGATACAAATCCAGCTCCTGCCTAACGCATTTTCCTCTCGGAGGAGCTGTGTAGCTTAGCAGCCCTGCCACTACGTAGGCAAAAATGCAGAGTTTGTCTCTTTTGTCAGCCTGGAGATAAAATCCTATTCTTTGTAATCCCTGAAGAAACAAATCAAATAAACTGGGGCTGAGCTAACCATTTTCAATCCATCAAAGCAATCAAATTCTGTTTACCTGAATCACAATGATTTCTAAAATGTTATTAAAAAGTAAAATGGAGTTTAACTATTCCAAAAAACCGAAAATGATGTGCAAACACAAAAGGGATAAGATTTCTGTAATTATGTAGACATAAAGTCGGGGCCATCATTTGAACCACAATACACTGTAGCTACGGCGTGTAAAGATAAAGAGCCCTTTGTCTAACACGGCTGCTGCTACTGATGCATAAACATAATTAATGTAAGAAGTCTTCAAAGAGGTGACTATTCATTTAGTTCGTTTTTTTGCTCTTTAGGGCAAACAATGGTTTTATAATTTAATAAACCAATTAACTGATTATGGCTCGCCCAAAATATTTGTATATCGCCCCTTCTATCATCTCAAAAATCCTCATCCCATTTCTTAGCCAGAGAGTGGTATTGTAAATGTGACTAATTAGTGTCTTTGGCAAATGATGTGCTGGCAGGTTATCTTGCGGCAAATTCTTTGGGAATTTTTGTCTCCATGTGCTTTCACAAAACTTCACAACAACAACAGAAAGCCCTTTTGCAGCGTCATTAGAAGTTCAGATACCACAGTATTAGGGCTGTTTAGAGGCACTTGGAAAGAAAGAATGATGTGGCCCCGCTTCTCTATCATAATTCTTCCACTCTTGTGTAGGGGGAACGATGCAGTCCTTCAGCGGCGTGGCAGGTGTTATCACCCCCTCCAAATTGCGGCTTCTGTTCAGGCAGGAGTCATTCCGTGGGCTTCAGGTAACTATCGCTGGCTGCATTATAAGGGCGATGCTCACCACACTGCAGCTGATGGGTCTGGCAGCATTTCCATTATAACCCTCTATTATCAGGTCGAGAAAAGCCGGCTGGGAAAAAAATGCATCCAGGAATAAAATTTGACATCCTTGCAAATGGCAGAAAGTTTCAACCTAGGCACATTCTTTCAGCACTTTGAAATGTGAAATTGTCATGACACGTTTTCAGGAGAAGAAATATACATCAATAAAGGCAGAGAAATGGAGTCATTTAAGAGGATTTGCTGGAACCCTCAGTAAACGATGTTTTGATGATGGGTACAAACAGCGGTGCTCTGGGCTCTAGCTCCCACATCCCCAGCAGGGATGTGACTTACAAGTGTTGCACAATTAACCCTATTCTGACCTGCAGCCCTCGGCTCCCACACTTTCAGCAAAGTATCCATTCATTCATTCACTCCTTTGTAGAACCAAAAATTCAGAGCCTCTAATCCATCCACCACAAGCTAGAAATGGTCCCTGCCCTCGGGGAGCGTATCATCTAGGAAGAATAAGGGCAAATGCAATAAAAATGGGTTGGGTGCAATGAGAGGGGAGGACCATGTCTTGTAAGATCCCATCAGAGGCACTGAACTCAGATGAAGAGGATCAGGGAAGCTGCTTTCTGCAGGAGGTGATGCATAAGCTCCCGCGTTACTGAGAGAACAGGAGCTGAAAGCTGAAGAGAAGACCTTGCTTGAAGGTGCAGTGGCGACAGAAAATGCCCACCCCAGGCCCTAGGAGCCCTTAAGGATGGTAGGATCCTGGACCATAAGGGCCAAGAGCTGGAAGAGGAAGTTAGAGGGCGGACGGGCTGGACAGTGTGCAGGGCTTGAAGCCATAAGAAGGAGTTTGAACTTCATCCTGGGACGAACGTGGAGACAGAGAAGGTTTTGATCAGAGGAGTCACGTGATCAGATTTACATTCTGCAAGAACATATAACACTTCCCACAAAGCCCTCTCTCTACTATACCAACAAAAAATTTTTTAGGTCCTAATGGATTTATGGTTCATATGGTTACTGCAGCCCCATGATTGATGATTTATTTTCCCTGAGAAAAATAAAACTGAACCGTTTGTACAGTTCTTGCCAAAGCAGCAGTGGGGCACTAACCTTCTCAGGCTACCATTCACGGATTCGAATGTTCATGCAGGGCACACACCTTCCTTAGAGTCTATGGGAAGGACCCTTCCCTCAAGCTGGAGAGAAATAGATAAGCCAATAGGATCCACATAAACATAAGACCCCTGAGGTCCCATATGATTAAAGGGCAGACAGCAAGTTCTGGAAGTCCATGGGATGGATGGCTTGAACTTGGACTGAGGTGGCCCAAGAAGGTTGATGGAGGTGACATGTTCTGAGATGGGTAGGCGGGGTGACATGAACAGGGGGCAGGGTGGAAATGAACACAGGAGCAGAGAGGAACAGTCAATCTGTCGGCAAGAGGTGATGCCAGCAGGAGACGGCTGAAATGAATACCAGTGATTCAGATATGAAGCAAAGGATCTGGGCCTCGACCCTGTGGGTGGCTGAATAGGGTGCGGGCAGCAGCAGTGGCAGCACCCCAACACCACAGTGGACGATTCTTACAGGGCACTTCTCATCCTCGGGTCCCTGACTCTGGACCCTGTTACTTTCTACCACACCTCATCGCCTTTCCAGGTACCAAGAGTGCTGGGAGAGCCCAAGAAAAATGCAGACACCGCGGATGCTCTTTGCAAGATAGATTTAAACAGGATTCCAAGGAATAGGAGGAACTTACTACGTCATGGGAGATGCTTCGTACACTGGCCCCACCGTCTCCAGCTTCACTGGTCTCTCGCTCCCCTCCCCCCGCAAGCCCGAAACATTCTGAAACACTTGCAGTCGCCCTCCTGGCTCCTCGCCTCTTTGCGCACCCCCCAACCTACCCAGAGCATCTTTCCCGCTAAGACCCAGGCATCACCTTCTCCGGGCAGTCCCGCATGCTGACCCCTCCACTCACCCCAGGCTGCCCTCCACTGCCACTGTTGCTGGGAAATGCTCCTTACAGAGCTTTAGTTTACTTCTTCTAGTCAACCTCTAGTCTGGGAATTCTTTTGGTTAAGCAGTGATTAAGAGCTTGATCTCTGGTGGGAATCCCCAAGACCTCCCAGGACAGCACCAGAATATAGCAGAAACTCGATTAACGTTTGACAAATATAAGACTGGATGCATGAACTCGGCAGGTGGGGGGATCCCATCATATCAATCTGCCAACTCCAGAGAGCCCTCTAAGCGCACGTCCTAAAAGCCTACATATTCAGGGAATTGCATTTTTCAAGCTCCAGAAACTGACAGTGGTTCCCCAAAGAGTTTTTACTTGGAGGGTGCCGCTATTTAAAACACGCCTTTTGGCTGTATCCGCACTGCCCCCTAAACAACCATTCAATGCAGACACAGCTCAAAACAAAGTTAATTCAGAGGCGGAAAACGTCAACTCAGGGGTTGTTTGCTTTTCTGGCTTTCCAGCTCAATCACAAAGGTCACTCTTAGAGCCCTGGGTAAATACAGCCTGGGTCTGAGTGTCTTGAGTCATGTGACAATGTTATCTCATTAATCCCTACAAAGTCCTAAGGGTAAGATGAGAAGTATTACTGAGGGCCTAGACTAGCAATTCTCAAATTTCAGGGTGCATCGGAATCACCTGGAAAACCTCTTCAACACAACCTCTGGGCCCCCCCTCTGGAGTTTCCGATTTGGTATGTCTAGGACGCAGCTCACAAATGCACGTTTCTAACAACGTGATGCTGATACCTGTGGTCAGGGACCACAGTTTGAGAACCCCTGCCCTAGACTATGGTTGATGACCTTGCATAAGCTCTCATCTATCAGCTCTCAGACACTTGGTGCCGGACGGACTGACTTCAGCTTAGCGAGTGCCCAGGTAGTGAAGTAAAGTGAAATCAGTGCGCTTACCTGGCCCAGTTGCTTCTCCTGTCGTTCAAGAAGGGAGTGGCAACTTGCCAGCTCCAATCAGGTCACGAGGATGGAGAAGCCAGGGTCAGGGGTATTATTTTTTCAAACAAGAATCCCTGATATCAACTGCGTGCAAATTACTCTAGCTCTCTCTCTAAGATGTTCACCATAGGGTTTTGAAGAGGAGGTCAAAACAAAACTGAGTTCTGATGCAGATTTCACAAGAATGGGTTTTCAAATCAAATCAGATGAAACCTCTAGGTGCATGGGACTTCTCTACCCCTAGCCAAATGTGACCTCTCCTATTAAGATGGGGGAAAATGCTTAAAAAACCTCTTCGACATCAAATAGCAACTTAAGAGCATTTTCTGGTGATTTAAACGTAAACGAATCAGAAACATCTGGATTAAATTTTACTCAAATTCTACGCAATCTAAACAATTAAGGTGGGGGAGGAAGCACTTGGCAAACTGTGCCTGAGGTTTAATCAAGCCTGAAGCATTTGAAAATTGGCCGAGGTGTTGATGAGCTCTGAGTGAAGCCCTACAGCCCAGCCCTGGAGTTGCCATTCTGAAGGCTCAAAAGTAACACAGCCATCAACTTTCCCCTTCCCAGGACTCCGGGGTGGGGGGCCTCCCTTCCATCCATTTTCATCATGACACCATTTGGATGGTTCTTTCACAGTGTGATGCTCTGGACAAACCTGGATGCCTGACGGCCAGGGGCAGATGGGAATTGTGAAAGGCACTGTGAGTGGTTAAGAATCTGATGCTGCTTTGTCAGGATAATGAACACTAGCTGCTGCAACGGAGCCCTGGAATCTCAGTGGCTTCCTACCACTAAGCGTATTTCTTCCTCATGCCATCTGGGTCGGATAATTCTGCAAGGCGTCTCCCCTCTAACCAGTCAGGAATCCGGGCTGCTCCCATCTCCCCACCCCGCCATGTATCACGCTTAGTGTATCCCCATGGCTGTTGCTGAGGGAAGGGAAGGATGGAAGGTGGGAAGGATGGAAAGCCTAGTTTCGAATCTCAAGACCTGTCCTGGGAGAGCTGTGCCACATTCTGCAAGACCCTTGACCTCTTAAGTGTCAACTTGGTTTCTTCCTCTGTAAAGCGGAATTCATCACAGCACCCACCTCATGGGGCTCATGGGAGAATCAAATGAAGTGATGCAAAGTGTGGTCTGCTGGTCAGTATCACGGGCATCATCTGAGAACCTATCAGAAATGTGGACCCTCAGGCTCCACCCCGGACATACTGAATCAGAATCTGCATTTTAACGAGCTCCCTGGGTGATGTGAGTTTGCAAAGTTTCGGAAGCAATGCACCAAAGCACCCAATACAGAGTAAATGCTCAGTGAACATTAGCTGTTACTGTTATCATCTAAACGCCAGCTGCCTTTCCAGGCTTAAAAACCATCAAGTCAATTAGCCCCTCACCTGCTCACAATCAGCAGGGACATCAGTGGAGATTATCGGGTTTAGGGGACTGGCTTCTCCTCCTGTGAACAGTGACCCTTCCTCCCGATGTCCTTTCATGAAAGGGTGGAGACGGGGGCCTTCATTTTAACTGGCAAGTCAGGACTAGACTGCAATCATTTTATCCTCATTATCCCAAGGAATTTCAGCACATATGGCACACTGCCCTCATCATTACACACTGATCACAGACCCTGTGTGTTACCTGGGATCAACCCAGAAACATAAAAGGTAAGGAATGGACCCAGATTTTTAGACAGGCTGTCACGGAAAATTTCCCTCCTGGGGGTGCTGGGGAGGGGAGGGTTAGGACCAACGTCAAGCAAATCATTTCCCACCCACCTCCTGGTAAAACGTATTTCCATGGCTAGCCTGGCTTTTCCCAAACAAGTCCCGTCCGGCTCACTTAGTTGATGGCGCTCGCTTTCGGGGACGTTGAGTGATTCTTTTGGCCAGCTGCCTGCCTAATTTCCGTGAATACACCAACTCGTCGTCCAGAAAGTGTCCTCTGCAAAATGACAAAACTCATATCAGGTATCTCTCCTCTGCCCCTTCCCCTGTTCCCTCCTCCCTCCGCAAAGCCCCCATCTGAAACACAGGACACTTGAGTGTGGTAATGGATCACACAACTTCGGAATCTGTTTCCTCTCTCAGCTCTGCGTCTCCTCAACCACACTGACCACTATGAAGCCCAGCAACGTTCACAGCACCTTGCAGGCTGCCTCTTCTTTCCCTCCCCCTGCCTCTCTTCTCCCTCCCCCTTCTCTTACACACACACACACTTACACACACACACACACACACACATGCACGCAAAATACTCAGAACATTAAAGAAAGCTGTTAAGCTAATCTGGTGCATCTAAATGGGCAATATATATTGAATCCATGCTCCATTGATCATAATTATTGCAGTGCCCTTTATCAAGTAGCCATCTTAAACCATTATTTAGAGATCATTTTGCTTTCCATTACTGTCACTATATTGCAAAATTCGCTGGGAATTGGATGCCTGGTGATAGAGGGGTGTGCACAGTATTAGCTGGGAATCTGCCCACGTCATCCAGGAGTGCTTCCAAATGGACAGACTTCAGCGCCACAGTCAGTGAACTTTTGAAGAGCCCCCCGTCAGCTTTACGGCAGAAAAATAAATCCTGCCCCCTGGTCTGATTTTCCACCTTGGCTCTGCAAACAATATCACCATTATTCTTGCCTTGCAATAATCCCCAGTAAAACCCTCAACATACAAAGCCCCCGACTCACACTGGGCATTCTGCAGACGAAGTGCGGTCACTGAAAGCTGCCTGAATAAAGGCATCTGGCCTGTGGGAAAGAAAACAAGGGCAGCTTATCTGGAATGCCCCAGCCTCCTAGATGAAAACTTTTATACCAAAACCATGGCTCCCTTTCTTCCCCATCCTGAGGGCGCTCCATGGTAGATGAGCTGCTTCATCTCCTCCAAAGCCCTGTTCTGCCATCAGTATCGTCTCTTCTCCCTCCAGCCTTTATTGGAGACATTCTACAGAGAATGAGACATCCCAGACTTCCAGACGGGATGAGCAGAAGGCGGTTTAGCATAGTGGTTAAGGCCACTGACTCATCCTTCAGAGCCAAGTTCAAACCCAGACCCAGCCAGCTGCTCCCCGCAGAGCCTCAGGTAAGCCATTCACCCTCTGTCGGGCTCCAAAGCTGCTTCTGTACAAACTGGAATTAAGATGATTATAAACCCCTACCTGTAGGAACCCGCAGTGGATGGGTTCAGATCTGTGCAGAGCGAGAGCTCGTACAAGTTAGCAGTCATTACTGTTTCGCAGGGCAGTGGTTCACAACTGCTAAACTGCATTCCAATTACCTGGAGGGCTGCTTAAACCACAGATTGCTGGCCCACCCTGCTAGATCTCTGATTCAGTAGGTCTGGGGTGGGGTGAGGATATACTCTCTAACAAGTTCCCAAGTGATGCTGCTGGTCTGCGGACCACATTTTGACAGCCCCTGCTCTATGGAGTGGAAACTCTGAAATTACCACCATGTACAGGGGGGTGTGCACGCCCTCTGCAGCCCGGGACTGTCCCTTAAAACGAGCACTGAGCAAACTTCACTCCCCTTCTTGGGTCAGTTTCCCACCAGTGAAAACCAGTGAGCAAAGCAGACCCAAGACTGTCCTTTATCAAAGAGAAAAACATAAGACTTGGGGTCAGACAGACCTGAATCTGCCTCTAGGCTCTACTACTTACTAGCTGTGTGACTTTATTGACTTCCTTACCCTCTCTGAGCTTGTCATCTCATCTGAAGATTGGAATGATAGTCCCTACTTCATGGAGTTGTTGTTATGGAAATAAAATTATATGGCCTGTAGAAAATACTAATACTGTTGCTGGTATATAAGAGACAATAAATGGTCATTATAAATAATAATGTTAGGTTGGATCACGTGAAATTGCTGACATGTGACCATATTTTACCTATAAAATTGAGTTTCATAGGGATAGCCTAATTGTAATAATGACAGCAATAATAAAAATCACAGCATCCACTGCAGGAAACCTGAGGACATCAGTCAGTTAAATTGCACCATCATTTTCACTACTGTGTTTATCAATCAGATGCCTGATTTACACTCCACCCCCGGAACACATATACACACACAAACTGATTTAGGGGGCTGAGGCACAGTTTTTTGTTTGTTTTTTTTAAGAGATCCTCCAAATGATACCAGTGAGTGGCCAGAGTGTGAACCACAGAAATCCATGTTTCGTGCGGGTCCACTGGCATTTCCTGGACGGCCAACCTGCTTTCCGTCTGGCAGCTTCTAATTTGCTAAGAGTGGAAACCCAGATAACTTAGCTTTTCTGGTTTATAGTTTATAGTGTGTGTCTGTTTTTTATTAAAATGACTAATAACATAGTAGATGCTCAACAAATGTTGAATTGAAAATGTGTTAAATAGGGCAATGAGAGCAAAACACATTATCATCTCGATAGATCCTGAAGGACTTTTGATAACTGTAATGTCCATAACACTTTAATGTTTTTCCAGAATAAACTCTTAGTCAACCAAGAATATAAGCTAGTAGCAGATATGATGAATGGATGGATGTGTGTATGTGTGTGTATATGTACATGGGTGTGCCTATATGTATACATATACATATATCTATAATTTGTTTTTTCAAACTAACAGCCAGTATCACGATTAACTTTAAAATGGAAGACACTGCCATTAAAAGGAACAAAACAAAGATACCTACTCATTATGACTGCTTAACGTTGTTCTAGGAGTACCAACTGATAGAAAATAACATGAAACAGCAGGAATAAAGGCTGGAAACTGCAGACAAAAATTAGCATCACTGTCTACTTGGAAAACCCATGAGGAAATATTAGAACTAATAAGAGGCTTCAATGAGGTTGGTGGTTATAAACTTAGTTTACAGAAATCAACAATGTGTCTATAACCACTTAGAAAAGACATGCTTTATAACTGTCATAAAAATATAATGCCTGAAAGGAACTTATCAAAAACTGACTACAATCTGTATGATAAGAACCATAAACCTCTACTCAGAAATACAAAAGGATAGCTGGATGACCGCAGAAGACATACCATGTTTCATGATGGAAAGACCTAATATTTAAAGATATTCATACTGACAAATCATGCTATGAATTTAACATAATCCAAGTCAAAATTCCAATACTTCTTTTCAAACCTGACTAAAGTCTATTTGAAGACTGTGGTGTGTGAGAAGAACCAGGAAAAAAATCTGGAAAAAGAAAAATACTAATGAGTAAGCATTTACTAAAATGTATTAAAATTCTGATAATCAAAACCGACTCCAAAAGAGACAGATTAATTAAATAGACTGGAAAATTCAGAAGCAGACCCAAACATATAAAAAAAAAATTATACATAATAAGGTTAGAATTTCAGACCAAGCAGGAAAGCCAAGACTATTCAATAAAGGATCTAGGGGTAACCATTTGGGGAAAAAAGACAATTTACACCAACATAAATTCCACATGGCTTAAGCAATTTAATGTAAAAGTACTAACAAAAAGATACATAAATATTTTTATAAAACTTGATGAGAAACTGCTTCGAAAGAATGGCACCAAAATAAAATTTTATGACATTAAAATTTAAAACTTATTCTAAATGGCAAAAAGAGTTATAAGGAAAAAAACAGAAGATATATTTTCAATTTTTGTGCTATTCAGGGGCTAGTATCCTTACTATTTAAAAATATATTAAATTTCACCAGAAATATGTGTATAAAAAGTCCAATAGAAATTTGGATAAAGGACATAAACAAGATATTCACAAGTGAAGAAATAGTCAATAACCACATACAAATGTTCAATATCACCAGTAGTCAAAGAAATATAAGCTAAAACACAACGGTCTACCTTTTTTACTTATTGTATTATTATCAATTTTAAAAAAGAATAGGCAGAGTTGTCAAAAATGTAAGACAACATATAGGCATTCTCATACATTGTAGGTAGGAACATAAATTAAGGTCTCTTGGAGGGCAATTTGGAAGTACGTATCCTAAACCTTAGACCCAGTAAATACATTTCTGGAAGTGTAGTGGAGGAAATAATTAAACACGTGCAGAAGGACTGTACAAGGATGATCTTTGCAGCATTACTTATAGTAGCCAAAGACTGGAATATGAGTCACTAAAAATTATGGCAGAAATCCATATATATTTACAGGCACACAGTTACGGTAGGGCAGGGGTTCTCAAACTTGAGTGTGCATCAGGGTGAGCTGGAGGGCTTGTTAAAAAAAGATGGGTGGCCCTGCCCCCAGAATTTCTCATTCTGCAAACCTGGGATGGGGTTCTAGAATTTGCTTTCTAAGTGCCCAGGTGACTTTGATGCTGATGACCCAGGCATCACACTTTGAGGGCCCCCATGATAGCACGTTGCTTAGTGAGAAAAGCAAATTACAACAGAGTGGAGGTAGCATGATCCAGTGTCTCTGTGTACCTTATATATGCGCAGAAAAAAATCCTCAAGGATAAACCTGAAAATGTTAACAATGATTATTTCTAAGTGTCAAGATTATGGCTGCTTTTAATTTTTTATGATCAACATAAATTATTTATATAAATTTAATTAATCAGCCATTTCTCCCTCTAATGAGCGACTTCTATGAAATCCACATGTGCTTGAGTTCTCCTGAGCTCCGTCTGCCTTGAGATACTTGGAAGACAACACTTCGAGGGTTTTTTACTAGTAATAACTACTTTGTTAAGATATAATTCACATCCCATACGATTCAGCCATTTAAAGCATACCCTTCAATGGCTTTCAGTAGTCACAGAGTTGTGCAACCATCACCACAATCAACAGAATATTTTCATCATCCCCCAAAGAAACTCACAACCCCCAGCAAATACTCCTCATTTCCAATCCCCTCCCTCCAGCCCCTGGCAACCACTAATACACTTCCTGTTGCTATGGATTTTCCTATCCTGGACATTTCATACAAATGGAATCATACACTACATGATCCCTTGTGACTGGCTTCTTTCACGTATATGTTGTATTTCTACAAAATTCCTGCCCTTGTAGGGACATCCCACAATCCACTTTATCTTGCATGCCGGACTCAGCAAAGCACACGGTTTCAAGATTTATAGACACGGGGCGAAGGGTATGAAGTTTTATACACTCTGTACATCACCCCTCCCCTCACCCCAGGTAATTTTAACTTGCAGTTGGGTTCTCACCTCTGTTTTGGACTTGATTTTGAGACACAGGTCAACTCCTAATAGACATGATGATGAGGCAGCAGGAGGGCAGGTCCAGGGTCTGTGACCCCCCCAAGCCAGCTGCTTGCTTGCTCAGGGTTCCATTCGTCTCCTGGGACCAGACGACACTAGCACCATGGAGTTGCTGGAGCACTCAGTGAATTTTTTTTTTTTTGCGGTACGCGGGCCTCTCACTGTTGTGGCCTCTCCCGTTGCAGAGCACAGGCTCCAGTCGCGCAGGCTCAGCGGCCATGGCTCACGGGCCCAGCCGCTCCGGGGCATGTGGGATCCTCCCGGACCGAGGCACAAACCCGTGTCCCCTGCATCGGCAGGCGGACTCTCAACCACTGCGCCACCAGGGAAGCCCGCACTCAGTGAATTAATGCACCTCCGCTGCTCAGAGCCACGCCTGCTACTGCATAAGTGTTCAGCACATGTTAGCCATTAGCATGATTATAACAGTTAATTGGATTTCAATACCTGGCAAAATTTCTTTGTCATGAAGTTCTGATGTGGTCACAGAAGCAGATATCTGGAATAGAGTTAGCAAAATCTTCTCTTAGGAAAATATACTGCCTCCTTCTCCTTAAAGAAGGAGTGGGTTGAGGAGAAGACTTTGGCTGACTCCAACCCAAGCAGTTGCCCCGTGCTAAGAAATTAACACCTGGAGAGGGCTTTAGAAAGCAATTAGATCAGATACAAGGACAGACCATGATCATCATCACAGTACCAATAAAAATGAATGTCAAAACCAACTCTGTTACATTTGTGTTTCTCCCAAAGACATGTCTGTAGTCATTATTCAATTCTCAAGATGCTCTTGGGGGCCCAGTAATGTCTGTGGGCTCCTGACTTGGCACGATCAGTTCAAAGACCTGGGGAAATGCAGCGATAACTGTATGAGACAGGAAGAACCACGTGGCCGAGCATCCCAGGTAAGCCTTACCAGGTCAGCTTTGCTAACTAATGCTGCAAGTGGGACACAGCAAGGTCAGATGCTCAGAATTTTTCCTATATTATTTAAGGCCGTTTACACATTTGTTTGTTTCTTTTCTAACTCAAAAAACTCACTGCCGTTAACTTTTAAAATTCAGCCTGATCAATAAATAGCTTTTGTGAGCAATGTGTTAGAAGGCTGGCAGAATTTGACTTTTCTGGGCAAGACTATTCTTTTTGGTGAAAACATTCTAGAATGTCTAAAATAGCTTGGACTCCCTTCCAGATGGAAGGATAAGGCAGTTTCATTTTCCTAATCCATATGGTGTCACCAAGGAAGGGTGCATGGGTGCACCCACCAGCAGCCAGAACGTGTTCTCTGGAGCTGAGTCTGTGTTGTGGCGCCCCTCTGGATCCAGGTTCTCCAGAACCCAGCACCCTCCATCGTCTCCATCGGACCTCCCAGCTCTGGGGCAGGTTCAGTCTCCGTGTTGTACCAGTCACAGGTGGGAAAGAGAAGTTTCCAGATACCCTTTGCCTCTCCTCTTCCTTCTCTCCCCCCCTTTCCCCTCTTATCTTCCTTCTTTTTAATCACCAACAGCACCTACTCTTGCTGTTGAGCAGGTGGTCCTAAGTATGCACCCTTATAACACCGACTTGATTTACTTTTTCTTTTTCTTAATCCCCAGAAACTAATAGTTTTAATTATTTTCAATCACTGATACCTCACAAGTGAAACCCAATAAGTGTTCTGTGAACTAATAAAAACATAAAATCCCAGCACAACATTTAATAAGGCATCAACAGTGGGGCCATTCAGTGCAGAGGCAAAGAGTCCTCTCACGCCTCAAGATATCTGAAGACGTTACTGTAATACTGTTTAGTAAAGTAAATGTTGACCCTTGCTTCCCATACAAAAAAAGCTAACATTATGTTCAGCATTTTTTATATTTTCCAATACGATCTGAAAGATAGAAAGTGAGTGATTATTCCCATCATTAAAAAAAAAAAAGTTAAAATGATCAGTTTTTACAGTTGAAGGACCAAGATACAGTTGTCTGAAAAATGTATACACATTAAATGGTCCATTTTTCAGTGACAGTCAGAAAACTAGAGTATTACTGCTCTATTTTAACTAATAAAATGCAAATGTGTCATTTCCCTGGAGTCATTACAGGTTCTTGTTGTTAGTGCCTTTCAGAAAATTAAAAAAATTATGAAACTCAGTAATATATAATTAATATTTTAAGACATTTTCCCATTCCACTAAGCTTCTCCTTTGTCAAGTGTGAAACTGACTTAGCCAGTTCCAGAAAAAGATGGCAGTGTATCTGTTCACTCTTGGTGTTGGAAAAATGTTTCTAGGGGCCTTGAGAACAGACATAATTATATTTGTTTATTCAAAACAAGTAAAGTTGAGTCAGCTAGGCTGTACAAATAGTTACCACCAAGGGTTAGAGAAGATTGCTTGGTGATATCCACTGTTTGTAAATCTAAGGATAGAAAATAAATGAAAGTTTGTAATTATTTTTGGCAGAAGGACTTTGGAAAGCACTGACCACAAAGCATTGCCATGAGAGTTAAATTTATTTTATTTTTATTTCTTCAGCAAACACCTATATAGTGCTTACCACGTGTCAGTCATTAAGACTACATATTAAATATTAACTAATTTAACCCTCGTAACAACACTTCGATGTTCTATTATCCTCATTTTATAAATGACGAAACGCAGGCACAGAAAAGGTTCTACACTCACTGCCCCATACACGTGAGATAAACACAATGTGTGACTCATGTCTGGAATTTTAAAATGCACATTTCCCTCTAGGTATCACTGACTATTCAAATTGAAACGTGGATGAGGGACTTCCCTGGTGGTCTGGTGGGTAAGACTCCACACTCCCAGTGCAGGAGGCCCGGGTTCAATCCTGCATGCATGCCGCAACTAAGAAGTCCACATGCCGCAACTGAAAAAAGATCCCTCATGCCACAACTAAAGATCCTGCGTGCTGCAACTAAGACCCAGAGCAGCCTAAATAAATAAATATTTTTTTAGAAAAGATAAGTGGATGAATGCAACTTTTGTAGGCTGAGGGGGAATATAGGATATTTCTGATTTACAATGACTTCAGAACCCAGATAGAATCACACAATTCAGCCTTTCTGCTATTTCTTATTCAAAGGAAATTGAGACATTTCAAAAGATTAGTAGAGTAAACAGATCACTAATTTTATGATATCCTTATTGGGTAAAAGACATCGGTTCTCAAATCTCAGTGACTCTCCAAATATACTTAATTGGTGAAATCTAGACAAAAATATTTACTATTGAAAATCTTTGACCCTGTTGCATTGTTTTTGTCAATCTACTGAAGGTATTTTAAGAGTAACAGCTGCTATAAGTGGACATGTTTGCCCAAATAGTGTCCTGTAGTAGGTGGCTCAGTGATCATTAACCATCTGCCTCCAAAGGTGCTGTGCATGCAGAATTTCTGCTCACAGCTCCGACTGCAGAAAAATGTAGTCACTAGCACTTGAAATTAATTTACCAACCAATACATGAGTACATTTAAGTATACAAATATACTGTGTACCTGCTAGATGGAAGAATTTTTAGCCCAGGGCACAGAAGAAAGGTACAAAGACACAAGGACCTTCAAGAGGCTTGCAGTCTGAGACAGAAGCAAAGACGAAAACATATTCAAAGATAACTAATGGAATGAGTAGGGAAGCATAATAGCAGGGGCAGAAAATAGTCAGTGACGGAGTGGAGAGCGGGGGCAAGACCACAGTGGACAGGGCTGGATGGGACAGGACTGGGCAGGACTGAGCAGGAGAATGGGGACCGTGGCTGGCTCCCAGGACTTCTGCAAGATCACACAGGAGGGGGAAGATTCAACTCAGCAAGGAAGAGAGAGGGCAGACAGGGCTGTTCTGTTCATTATCACTCCAGTGCACATTGCATGAGCCCCTTGGTGTGATTTATGTTTCTTCTATTTAAGCAGAATAATCCAGATGTAATTTTTCTGCCTATAATGCTCTGCTCTTTTGCTGTGTTTTGTGGCTTCGTTTCTCTTTGTGTGCTCCATCCATCTCCTAAGTAGCTGTGTTTACTTTGCTCTCTCACTCCCTTTATGTCTCATGAATAACAAAATTGTAGAGGCAGATCGAACATGTCTGAAACGCTTCACGTCGTGGTGAACCTGTCCAGTGGACTGTCTCATGGGCATTATCCCTTTATCTTTTCTCCTTTCTCCTTTTTCTCCCCGTGCCTCAAAACATGAATGGTTAATGGGCAGTTGCAAAAGAGATTTTCCTCTCCAAAGAAATGCCACAAGAAAGAGCTCAAAAGAAAGTGTTAATATACATTTCATTGTACACTCTAGGTCTTATGGTGTTTAACGAAAGATCTGGGTTTTCTTTAGTACTCTGAGTGATAATGGGCATATCAGAAATACAGCAGCTGGTGGGGGTAAACTGTCCCAATCTGGGTGGGGGAGTGCACTGTGTGGTTGGGGTCTTGTCAACATGACACAATGGGGAGTGAGAGGAAGCTGAGGCCAGTACGTAAGTGAAGTGACCCACCTGTAGGGCTGTTTCTCAGAGGCCCAGAAGTGCAATATATGGATATATGGTGTCAGAGGGGCCTGCTCGCAATCAGGGGGTCCATCAAGCAATGGACATGACAATAAGAGGCTCCAGGTAGTGGGCTTTCTCAGGCAGGTCACACCAACATGGTTCAAGAAGATCAGTCCATATGATGCTCCATGACTGTGGGTGTGGCAGATGAGACGCAGGCACCTGGGGGAAAGATGCTGGTGAGAGAAAGGTATGGCATCAGTGCCTCCAGCAGTGGACCCGGGTTAAAGGCAAAGCTACAAGCCCACTGGGAATCTGCTCAGTGTGTTTGCAAGGTGTTTCCACAGTATTGCTTGTAGCAATGATCTGTTCATTTTCACTGCTGTGTAGTATTCCATTGCACATCTAGCACAATTTCTTGTTGTCAGTGGACATTTGGGTTGTTTCCAGCTTTTGGCTCTTACGAATCAAGTTTCTGTGGACATTCTTGTGGACACAGGCACTCACTTCTGTCATCATGTACCCAGGTGTGGCCTGAGCCACAGTGTAGATGTCCTTTAGCTTTAGTTCCTTGAACACTTTTTTTTTACGACAACACTTTAGAGTGGTTTTAGGTTTACAATAAAACTGAAAGTAAGGTGCAAAGATTTCTCATACCCCCCTTCCTGCACACACGCCTAGCGCCCCCCCCCATTATCAATACCACTCACCAGAATGGTACATTTTTTACCAAGGATGAACCAATGATACATCATAATCACCCAAAGTCCATAAAGTTTACTTTAGGGTTCACTCTTGGTATTGTACACTCCATAGGTTTAGTCAAATGTACGATGACATGGATACATTATTATATCACACAGAGTATTTTTACTGCCCTAAAAATCCTCTCTGATCTGCCTATTTATCCCTCCCCCATCCCATCCCTGAAAACCACTGATCTTTTTATTGTCTCCATAGTCTGGCCTTGTCCAGAATGTCCTATAATTGGAATCATACAGTATGTAGTCTTCTCACATGGGCTACTTTCACTTAGTGATATGCATTTAAGTTTTTTCCATGTCTTTTCATGGCTTGATAACGCGTATCTTTTCAGTGTTGAATAATATTCCAATGTCTGGCTGTCCTTGAGAACTTTTAAGAATAATTTCCCTGCCAAAGAGTTTAGAAAAGAGATGAGGAACTAATACTGCTAAGCCGAAAAGAAAGTTTTGAAGCCAGCACAACCTTAGATACTGGCTTAGAGACCAGTCACCTGTCATCGCTACTACATCACGTTGTGCGGGACAGTAAGCATTTCATGAAGGTGGTTCCTGTGCTCCGAGCAACTCCAATCACACAGGGGAAAATGGCGGGAGTGGAAGGAGGGGGCGGACTAGACAAACAAAATGCGGCAACATCGCATGGAGTTTAGACTTTGCATTTCTGCTGTATGACTAGCCCCTGGTCACAGTCAAGCCTTTTCACATTTCCAAGCCTGTGAGGAAAATTAAAATGAGGAATCGACTCCAGACCATTCTACATAATGCTGCTCTTAAGAGAAGAAAGTATAATGTCGTGAAGACAATAAAATACAGCAACCTTCCTAAATTAGCCCACGGCTCTCGCCATGACAGGAGATGGAGAAGGACCAGGATAAAACTCAAATGTGTCATTTCCATGGCTTGTGCCTGCTCTGACTAAGAAATATAGGCGAGAAAATGAAAACTTTCCTTTATCAAGAACTTTTGAATTATCTGTGGATTTCTGTCCTCTGGCCCTATTAATGACAGATAAACTGGAGATAGTGATGCTATATGAATATGAAAAATGACCCAACATCTTGGGCTGACACCAAACATTAAAAAGCTTCATTAAAACCCTTGGAAGGAAGAGTTTGAGGATGGGAAGAGCAGGGAATACTGAGAAAAGTCAGTTCTAAACCCCAGTCCTGTCTAGTTACCCCCAGACATTCCAACGTGGGTGTCCTGCCCCAGTCAACCCTTCCCTGGATACCAGTCTCGCCACAGGGTACACACTTGTGTGATGCCTTGAGGCCCCATCAGGAATTCAGGCTGGGGACAGGGCCTTTAGTGAACCTGAAGGAAAGATCTTCAAAGGGGCTTTTCAAATTATCTCGGACGTCCAACTGCTCCTGTGTCTAATTTCCTGTAAATGAATTACGGCTACAAGAATTAACCTTTCCTCAGGGAGGAAAACAAATTACAAGAGACTTCATATAGGATTTTTGCTAAGGTGAAAAGAGAAGAGAAGACAAAGAGAAGAAGGAGGAAAGAAATGATGTTGGTGGGACCGGTGTTACCCGAGACAGGCTTCCATGTGACTCGCCAATAGGTGCCTCTCCTCTCAATGGACATGGCCCCGGGCCAGGGCCCACATTTGGACAAGTGGAGTGGGGTCTGGATTTTAGCCACACATCCCTCCTTTACTGCAAGTCTTGTAAAGTGCACAACCTATACAGCAGCCCTGAATGTTTGCTTTCCTCCCCTCCTTTCTCATTTTGTAAAACCAAGTATTTTTAAAATTACCTGAAAAAAACAAAACAAAATAAGAAAATGAGACAGCATTTGTTTTGATCAACTCTTCAGGGGGATGGAATAAAAAGAAAAGAAATAACGATTCAAAGGGCATCCTTCCTGGCGCCAGCCATGAAAGATTAAACAGGCTTCTCCAGATAGGGCAGTTGGTTGATTCTTTATTAATTCATGACTTAGAGTGGATCAGGGATGTGATTTAGCCAGGGAAACACAAGGCAAAGGGAGGGTCTGGGTCTGGACGAAGCTAATAGAGAAAACTCAGCTCGCCCTGCAAATGCCACACACAGTTTTGTTCTTCAAAGGAAGTGAATGTCAGAAAACTCCGGCAGGGCCATGCAGCCATGCCTCCATTTTTTTTCAGTCAAACAGATTCGGATCACGTGATGACACTGCAGTTGTCTTTCAGAAAAGGTTTATGCCATTTGGACATCATCCAGTAATTCCAGGTGGCCTGAACAAATTGACCCACTTAAAGGAATTATTGTGGATGCATTTTATATGGGTTGTCCCGTGCCATAAAACTTTATCTATAGAAAAATGTGGGATGGGGGACAAAAAGTTAAAAGGAGGCTCAAACTATTTCCCTGGAAAACAAGAAGCATGGCTATAAAGTAATAAGGCAGACTTTTGCACACAGTGTCTTAAATCATATTGTTAGTGGCATCTTACAGTATCATTTCCTTGAAAAGAAGCTGGTGGACATTGTTTGTGGGAAACCTAAAGGGAACATATTCTTTGTAACCAGATTGTTTCCAAGATGGCTCACTGCCACTGTCCTTGGCAGGAGCCCTCGGTTCTTCACCATGAGGACCCCACCACAGGACTGCTTGAGTGTCTTCATAACACGCGAGTGATCAAAGGGAAAGGATGGGGAAGCCGCAGTGTCTTCAATGACCTAGTTTCAAAAGTCACATTCTATCATTTCAGCAATATCCTACTGGTTACATAAGTCGTCCCTAGTGGTGTGGGAGACACCACACAGGATGTGAATACCTGGAGGCAGCACCACTGGAGGCCACCTTGGGGGATGCTGGCCGCCATACTCTCCTCTCGGCAGATCCGATGAATGTCTGTGCATCCGTCTCTCACCTCGCATGATCCTGCCCTGTCTTGGGTCTCCTTTCTCTAGACTCTTCCCCCTCCTGCTTCCAAGGCTCCTCCTCTTCAGTCCATGGCTTCCATAATGATATTTGCCAAGGTGGGGCTTTCCCCTGAAGGTATACATACATGCCCATATGCAGGGATGACTCCCTCATCTCTATATTTACCCTAGATTTCTCTCAGAAGCTCCAGGCCTATGTTAACATCTCCTTGCTGGACTAGAAGGGCCGGTGGGATGCATCTCACCCAGCCAGGGGGCTGAAAGGCCAAGCTCATAACCTTTGTCCTCTCCAGGTGACACTAGCTTTGGCTGTAAGGAAAAGGATAGTGAACAAAGATCATAGCTGTGCCCTATGTCTTGGGTGCCATAGGCCTCATTTCCCTGCTAACAGTCCAAATTTATGCCCCTGTCCCAGTGTAATTATTAATATAACTCCATTCTCTCTAAAGTGCCTTATTTCAGATGATAAAGTATATGGTGACTCTATAGTCCTTTTACAAGTCTGGATTGTCGATCATTGTTTTATACCAGGTAAATATTAAAAAGCTATCTACAGATTGATCTATACTGAAGGAGGGTGTCTACTGGGCCCATGAAACTGACCGTTAAAACAATTAGATGATGTACCATGGAATGTTATTCTCCAAATATTTCCGTGGTATTTAACATTCTCTGGCATTTCAATGACCTTTTATAAGGCATAATACAAGTTGAAGGACTCAGTTATTCCATGATCATATTGTTTCCGAGAGAAAATGAGAGACGCAAAGCAGATGTCCTGGGCTGAGCTGCATATTGCATTTCAGAACCTATTGGCCGCATGCTGATTTCCGCCATTTGCATGGGGGCCCCCTCGCCCTATCATTCCTATCACAGTATCCATGTCAGCTCAATTCTCAGAGCAGCTATAACTGAAACAGCAAGCCTCCACCAATTACAGTGGTGTAATGAAGTGCAATGGGCCAGTAATTATTCTACATTACCCCGATCGAGTAACATACAGCCTGTAGTTATCACAGTGAGATCCCAGTGCTTGGTCAGAAAGGAAAAAACTGGCCATGAACGTCATTTAAAGGGTGTCATCAAAAATGAGTCTGCAAGGCTAGAAATGTAAGAGGACCCAGTCCCGAGATGTTATCTTGGACCCTAAATGCCTCACAGTTGGGGCACAGAGGCCTCCTCTCATAACTCGTTCTGAGTGACTCAGTGAAAAGTTATGTTCAGAAGCCACCTGTAAATCGAGAATGATATTTTGGTAGAGAAAGAAGTCTGGGAAAAGGGGGAGGAAAACCTATTAATGACATTTCAAGCAACTCTACATTCAAAGCATTCTGGTTCACTTGCTTTAGGAGAGAACATTAGTGCCCTAATGGGTACCCCCAAAACTGAGGATGCTGGTGGGATGGGCCCTTAAAATCCCCCTGAATGTGGCTTCCATATAGAGCAAAGCCTGTGTTAAAATCTGCTTTGAAAGGGGTGTGATTAACTGCAAAGATGAAAGCAAGCTCTAGTAGTTTACTAAGCCCTCACTCAGGAGTGCTGGCGGGTTGACTGTTTACAACTGGCAGCTCATTATTTAAAGACAGTGCACAGTTCAGTTTCCCCGAAAGCATGGGATTGGTTCTAGAGAGTGCTACAGCTTGCGTTTGCAAACTGCTGAAAAATGTGGACCCATAAAATTGTTACTGCAAAGAAAGATAGGGGTACCCTACCTCAAGGGCTCCTGCCACGGACACAGCCCCCGAGCAACACACGCAAATGCCACATGTGCACATGTGTGTGCATACACACACACACACACACACCCCTCATAACCTCATGAGAGCAGAAGAATCAGAACTCAGGTGTTACATCATACAGAGTCAGCTTTGGGATGCATGCAGTGCATTGTCCTGTGGCTGAGAGCTGCCTCTCACCCCCTGACGGCCCCCTCCTCCCCCTCTTGCCACTCCCCCGACCCTTGTCCCTGGTCCTTGCCATCTTCCTTCTCCACTTATCCCCACTGCCCCAAAAGGTCATGCTTGTGTAGGAAAGAGGCAGAATAGACAACAGCTGACAGCATGGGCTCTGGACAGGTCTTTTCGAAGACTTTTACAGGTTTTAGATCCCACACCATATCCAATATTTTTCATTGTACCTACACCCTATACTCCCTACAAAAATTTGGGGAATCATTTTTCTAATGTTACTGGTGAAATTATTTGGCTGAAAGCAACTCATTCGATTTATAATTGGCAATCATTTTGCAGCAGTCACCACAGGCAATCAGGAATTCTTGCAAAATGAGAAACTTTAATGGTTGTGAATCCTAAACTCTACAATAGTGTTAATATAATATTATATTCTATGGACATGTCATCCTACATTTATCAAGTGTGTGTTTGCAGTTGGACTGAATGCACCGTTTTGTTTTATTAGGTTTCAAATATTCTACAAGTCACTGAAGAGCTTACAGGCTCACGTGCTTTGCCCATGATACTTCAGATTGATTTAAACAGCCCTAGTTCAACCTGAAACCTAGTCAGCCTGGTTTCAAATCCCTCCATCTGGCTGAGCAAGTTACTTGACCTCTTGGAGCCACAGTTTCCTCATCTGTGAATTAAGGATAAGAGCTGGGACCACCCTGTTAAAAGCATAGAAAGTATTTAGCACAGAGTTAGGTCAAATAACATTAGCTATTAGTCATTTATTTCTAAACTTTTTTTCATAATAAGCTTTATAATAACAATAAAGGATATTTAAAGAAAAAAACACTTATACTCTTATAATCAAACATTTTCCATGCTCCATTCCATGCATATATAATTTTACAAAGTCGTAATTTTTCATATATAAATTTTTATATTCTGGGTTTTTTCTTACAGCTTTGGATCAAAAATACTTTTCTACATTGTTTTAGTTTTCATATAATCATTCTTAAAAGTTGTATAACACTCCATGATGTTAATTTGCCATAATTTGTTTAACTGTTCCCATATTGCTAATCATTTGGATTATTTTCATAGACATAATTTATGACTATGTCATTTATATCTTTTAATCCATTTATATTCCTAGCTCTCTTTGCTTTTGGAATGAGGCATTCCGTGAGGTTACTTTGTACTCTGTGAAGTAACATTTCCTTTAATTTGTCTAAAATGTAACTGGATCCAGTTTCAAAGGGTCCCTTTCCCTCTAGCTCTCCTCTTCTCTCTGGACCTCAGATAAAGGCTGTGAGCAAAAGAAGGAGAATAAAGAAAACCTCTTTGCCTCTAGCAGTCTTTGGGAGTAGAATTTCCTATGCCTTTTACATGTGCAGGGCATGACCTGACCACAGACCCACGTTGCTGGGTGCAGCCCCATTTGACTTTCTGTACAAGGGACTCAGTCATTGCCTGACCCAGTCATGCCCACCATGTAACCTCACCCCTGGACAAGGCTGATCCACACAGAGAGGCGGCCCACCCAGCCTGAGGCGGGGATGTAGAAGGCAGCCAGGTGCAAAGGAATAAGCCAGGTTGATTCTTTCTTTCTTTCTAAAACTTGAACAGGAACACCAAGAAAATGAGCCAAATGCAATAAGAGTTTAGGCTGGAAATGGCATCAAGGAGCAGCTCCAGGGTGGCCCCAGGATGCTGCCTCCTGGTGTTTATGCCTTTGTGTGGCCCCCTCCCCTTCTGCATGGGCAGGATCTGTGACTTGCTTCTAATCAATAGAATATAGCAAAGGTGACAGGATGTGTGTGATTATGTGCATCTGGGTACATGATTACATTGCATGAGACTGTACTACCCATCTGGAGAGGAGACTTCTCTCTTACTGTCTCTGAAGAAGCAGGCAGCCCTTCGGGAAGGCCCAGATGGCAAGGAGCTGAGGACAACCTCTAGCCAACAGCCAGCAAGAAACTGAATTTCTCAGTCCAACAGCCTGCAAGGAGCTAAATTCTTCCAACAAGCATATGAGTTTGGAAGCTGGCCCTTCCCCAGTCAAGCCTCAGATGAGGCTGCAGCTTTGAGAGGCCCTAAAGCAGGACACGGCTAAACCTTACCTGCAGACTCCCACGCCATAAAAATGAATGAGATGATCAATATGTGTTATTTTAAGCCACTAAGTTTTTGGTGATATTGTTATACAACAATAGAAAATTAATACTGTTGATATAGAGAGCAGATGGTCCACGTAAGTCAGAATCATCAAGGTGCAGAAACCAGGAGACAGCAGAAACTTGAGTTGGAGAAAAGAATCACAGAGGATAAAGACACCAGCTGGCAGAGAGAAAAGAAAGAAACTTGTGAGAAGCTGAGTTCCATTAAGGGTGAAATACTCAAGCCAGCATCTTAGAGATTCCTCTGAGGTTCCCACCTTGCAGAGCTGTGCTGTCCAATACAGTAACCACAAGCCACAGTGGTGATTAAATTTAAAGTTAATTAAAATTAAAGTTAAAAACTCAATTCTTCAGATATACTAGCCGCATTCTAAGTGCTCAGTAACCATGGGATGGCTACCAAATTAGTGTAGAAAAGAATATTCTCCATCATTCCAGAAAGTTCTATTTGCTAGTATTGCTTTAGGGGTTCCTAAGGCTGCGAAGGTCAGTTCTGGTTTCTCAGAGGCTCTGCCCTGCCAGCGTTATTGCCTTCCCATGCCTAAGTCTCCATCTTTTTCTGGTTGGCTAATCATATGGACTTGGAGATAATATGCAATATTTTGATACCTATTCTTCTACCCAAATGACCTACCATACAACACTTCAATGACAGCAACCACCATTCTATCACATCCTACACACCAGCACTCGTGAGCCTTCCCTTCTTGTCACCCAAGCCACTTCTTCCCACTTGCTCTCTATCCCTTGGAGTAAGTCAGGAGACATTCTAGATGTCAGCCGATCTTTTCTCCTTTCTAACCTCTTGGGAATGAACTTGGGGTGAAACTGTTGCACTGTCTGACAGGCAGCATTTCTTCCCTCACATGGGTCCCATAGCTCTGGCTGAGTTACTGGGTTTGCTTTCCCTGTTGACCTTTGCCCTACCAAGCATGGTTAGCTCATTAACCATTTTGTTATTACTGTACCTTTAAATCAGTCACCAGAAAACTTATCCCCTTGCCACTGTAGGTGTCTGGTGTAAAACTTTATCTCTCCCTCAGCTTAGGTAACAGGATATTAAAATATTTGTATCAAGCATGCTGAAAAGTTCACCTGTCAAAAATAGTAATTTTGTGTCAAGTTCAAAATGAAATAGACAGTCCCAGAAGGACAATTTTGAAGAATCTGCTTTTGTCAGACCTGGGGAGTGGGGAGAGGAATAGCAATGAATAAGAGCGATGGAGTGAAAGGGGGGAGGGGAAGTGAACAGGGAAAGGTCTGCATTTGATGGGGCTGGATTTTCACATCGAGCTCATATGTAATTCACACATAGTAACTCATAGAAAGCAAAATAGCAGGTGATGGATCAAGTGGTACATAAGCCAAGGGGACTTACTGTCTAATTGTCCACCACTAAAGGTTCCATTTCCAACTTAGCTCCAGTCAGAAAGAGAAATAAGATGTAAAAAATGAGAAATAAGGGGTGATGAAGGGGAGGGAGAAGCAGAGGAGAAGCCTGAATAAGGAGCAATGGGAAATTAAACTTACATTCAGCCCAGGGTTGCATGTGGGTTCACTTGTTTGTGTTATCTCCAGATGGTGAGGGGTGAGGTCCTGTGGGCAGGGACTGAGTCTTGTGTACTCTGTATCCCAGTGCCAGGCATGTGCCAGGAGATGATAAACGATTTGTGTCAACAGATGTATACTAAGATATTAAAGAACAGCGTTGCCATAAACCCCAGATTTCCCCTTTTGTTCCTCTTATGGAAAATTTCTGGATTGTACCTCCCATCTGGAACGTGACTCCCCACTTTGCTGGCAACACACCCTAGAAATTAAAAAGCAGGGGCTTTTAAAAAAATACAAAAAAAATTTAAAGGGCTTCCCTGGTGGCGCAGTAGTTGAGAGTCCGCCTGCCGATGCGGGGGACACGGGTTCGTGCCCCGGTCCAGGAAGATCCCACATGCCGCGGATCGGCTGGGACCGTGAGCCATGGCCACTGAGCCTGCGCGTCCGGAGCCTGTGCTCCACAACGGGAGAGGCCACAGCAGTGAGAGGCCCGCGTACCGCAGAAAAAAAAAAAAAAAAGCAGGGGCTTTGGAGCCAGTCTTCAGTTTAAGCCCGGCTGTGCAATTGACCAGCTATGGCCCTTGACCAGTTACTTCATTGTTCTCATCCTCATTTCCTCACCAGTAAAACACAGATATAGTAACTCCTACCTCGCAGGATTTGTGAAAATTAAATGAAATAATTTAAGATATACTGAGTCAATAAATATTAGCTGTTGCAATTGTTTTGGTCGTCGTTATTAAGATGATTGTCATCATTATTATTCCTATTATTCAAAATCCAACATAAGTGGTACCTTCGCCAGTAAATCATACACGTCCTTCTTGGACTGTACTTAACGATCCCTCTTCTGACCATAGTATTTTTGTCTGAATCAAAGTTTTTCTGCCTGTGCTTACCTTCCTAATACCACAGTTTGAAATTTTATATACATTTATAATATTATATTTTTTATTGGTTTGTTGTCTGTCTTCTCTCTATCTAATAGAATGGAAGATTCCTCTCTGTCTTGTCCAGCTGGATCCAGAGTTCAAAAGAAGCCGTCAGGGGTCTTGTACTCTTTTATCTCTCAGCTCTACTTGCTTTTTCTTTGCTCCATCCTCAGATACTTTTTCTCCCCATGGAGGCAATGTGGCCCCTGGAAGTTCCAGAGAAAGACGTAAATGTTTTTGCTGAAACCTTCGGTGAAAAGTCCTATGGCAGATTCTGATTGGCCCACTTGAAGTCACATGCTTATGTCTGAACCAATCACAGGTGGCATAGGTATGTGGAGTATTCTAACTGGCCAGTCAGGGACATACACCCCCCCTCCTTTGTGGCAGAAGGGTGGAGTCAGCCTTCACCAAATCGAGTAGAGAGAACAGGACTATTATGGAATGGGAGAGGGGCAGTTTCCCAAAAGGTGCTGATGAGACACAAAGCAGTAACAAGCACCACTCCACTCCACTGAATAGGATGCCTCGTAGGCAGCAATAACATAGGCGGTCAACAAATATTTTAGAATGAATACGTAATTTGTGTGTCCATTTCTTGCCTCCCTGATGCCTGAAGTGTCAAGGACATGAAAATGTAGGCAAGGTCCATCCCAGGATTCAAGGCTTGCCCCAGCACCTAATAGCAGGGTGATTTTGAAGAAGTTACTTTTCTCCTCTCTGAACATCCATTTTCCCCTATAAAACAACATAGAAAATACTTCCTATTTCTATAGCTCTCGGGATTGTTATGAGGATTAAATCAGATAACATATATAAAAGGCTTCTTAAAGTACAACAGTACACTAATGAGTGTTGCTAATTACAATAAGACTGGAAGCCAGCTATGCCTAGGAAGCCTCTTCAAGGCTTGGCACGTCACTACGCACATAGAATGTGATGGCAACAGGACCCTCCACACCCCTTCCTTCTAATATCTGGGTAGTATTAATATGAATGCTTTGGCTAAAGAAAGAGAATAAATAAGGTGTGAGGGCAGGCATGGCGTGTGTATGTGTGTGTGTTTTAAACCAAGATTTAACTAAACCTCGGGAGTTTTCAATCTGTTTTCCTAATAAAGTTTACTCAGAAGCACTGGATCAGCAGTGACTGTCAAGAGACCCCAGGGTTCTTTGTGTAAATTGAAAAGACTCCTGTGCTTGCTCCCGTTTTTATTATGGGAATCACACTAAATGTGATAATTTTTGTGAAGCGTGTTTGCTGTCAGCTTCTAATTGTGCTTGTTCATAAGCAGCAGAATGGGAACGAATCGTCTCAATTCATCTGTGATTACCATCGCCAAACACAGAAATCTTCCCATCAGACCTGAAACGGAAAAACCTCGCCTTTAATAATTTCAAGTCGAGCAAATGCTGGGTTCACAGACTCTCAGAGAGAAAGTGGCATCTGAACGTTCTCTCCTCTCACAGTTCAAAGTTGTGTGTGATTTGAGGTCTGATTTGGAGCTGCCTTCTTTGCAGCCCAATTCCGGAATGCTTTCCCCATACTAGGTATTCAGATGTATACTGTGACCAGACTTGCTGACCTCTGCTTAACAGCTATTATTTTGAACTCAGAATTAAGCTGATTGTTAGTAGCACACACATACTTGGTTATGTTCATATTTTGTTTTATACAATTTTTCTCACAGCAAAAGTAAAATCATCCTCCCAGCAAAATTCTAAGCTCTTTGAGGACTTCCTCTAAGTTTAGAACTAAGAAAAAAACAAAACAAAACAAAAAACCTTCAGAGCCATTTGGTTCAAGCTTGGTTTAAGAGATGAGTAAACTGAAGCATGAATAAATTAAGTCCACCTATCATAATCGAAGGCATAGTACTAGGCACATAATAGATGCTTAATAAATCCTTGCTAGAGTGAACTGAGTTGAATTTTAGCCTGTCATTACTTTTTAACATAGTCAGTAGTTTGCAATGAAAAGAATGCAGGGATCAAACTTTGCATTTATCACTGACGTCATGGCAATGAGATGAAATGGATGGCGGCAGCACGGACGTGCACAAAATCCACAAGGCCGGCGGGCAGTGGCTCACCATCTAATCTAGATCTGGCTCTCTCGAAATTCCAACGGAGCCTGGATTTAACCAGGCGCTGTGCAGAGGCTGCAGAGTAAGGGGAGGCTTCTGAACCCAGACCTCTCCTTCTAGAAAATTCCCTGAACGGCTCTTCCATAGGGAGCCTTCCAACACCTTACACCCAACTTCGTATTTATCCATGCCTTTGCTTTGCTGTTTCCTCGGTCAGAAATGCTCTTATTCTCTTTTCCTTTTGCCCCCACCCCGTTCTCCCACCTCATCACGTCTGCATGTCCAGATCTGGAGCGCAGCCCTCTTCTCCCCGGATGTCTGGTCACAGTCACAGCTTCCGCTTCCGAGAGCCTACTGAGTGCCAGCCCTCAGGCCAGGCCCTTTGCACTCATTATCATATAGAATTATCTATAAAACCCCATAAGTGCATATGATTTACCCCTTTGACAGATGAGAAAACCGAGACAGAGATAAGGTAATGGCCATAGGTCATACAACTTGTAAGTTGCCAAACAAATGTCAATCCCGCCTGGTCTGGCCCCAAAGCCTGTGGTCATGAACTTTGCTCAAGACCTGGTGTGGCGCGGGTAGACAACCCCAGAAGACTCGCTTAATGGAGTCTTGGCTTATCTGAGTTTGGGGATTGAGATCCGTAAGCAATTTCCTGGGGTATTTGCTTTGAGCGAATGAGCCTATTTGGTCCTTCTGGGAGTGGCTGTGATGCCATTACCTTACGGCTAAAGCGAAATCAAAAGTCTACAGAAATGAGTATGTTGGCTGGGAGCACGTTGTGATGGGCATGAGTCACTGAGCTCTCACCACGTCTGTGCTCTGCAGATTTCCCCCACTGTGTCGCTATTATTTTTGGAGTGTTTAGGGCCAGTGTGGAGCAGGAGTCCCATTTTGGCAGCCTAAGCTGGGTTCTCTGTAGGATTTGGGCAAGTCTGGGCATTTGGGGAGAGCTGTGAGGCAGGCCTGCCAAGGGTCTGTTTACATGAGGGACCAGGAGCCTGTTGGGAAAGGACGTGCCCTAAGAGAGAGAGAGTGCAAGCCGCGGAGCTTGGGTTGGAGGGGAGAGAGAAACCTGAGCTGGGTCCTGTGTGACTCAGAAGGCTTCCCTCCCCACCCTCTGAGACCAGGCACTCGCGCTGAGTTCGAGGCAGAGGGCGCTTCAGTAAAGGAGCAAAAGAACTCTAGTCATTCGCTAAAATGTCCATGAGTGGGTGAGGGCCCAAGATGGCGCCCTCTGTTCAGCTCCTCCCAGGGTGGCTTTGCTACTTTACTGTCACGGACCATGACAGCCAGCTCGGCAAGCAAATCATGAGTCTGGTTCAGGCACCAGCAGAATGCGCCTGCCTCTGAAAACGTGCCCCGACTGAATACCAAATTACCACCACCAGCCTTTTACATGTATCTTTGTGTCAAATTAGTTTTTCACGTTAAAAATATTTTTCTCAAACCATATTTTTGCAAAATTCTTGTTGGTTTTTACATATGGAGCTCGCCCACGAACCAGCCGTCCCTTTTGGAGAGTGGTCAGCTCGGGGCAATGGG
Organism: Pseudorca crassidens; assembly: GCF_039906515.1. Taxonomy (NCBI): domain Eukaryota; kingdom Metazoa; phylum Chordata; class Mammalia; order Artiodactyla; family Delphinidae; genus Pseudorca; species Pseudorca crassidens. Next base: position 12,529,934 of record NC_090311.1, on the reverse strand, counting down.
CACTTGTCATTCAACAAGGAACGCAGACCTGCTTAGGATTCATGGGGCCACTTAGCACCTGGCTCCTCCAAACCCCCGTTCTTCAAGTGGTGCTGCAGTTCCCACTTCCAAGGGGCCTTTCCCCTGGTCAAAGCCTCCAGCAACCCCACTCAGGGTAAATACCATTCCTATTCTTTTTGTTTTCTAAACAAATTGCTAGTAAGTTACATCATCAAGTGCAGTTGGCTCTAATGTCATTTTAAGACTTTAAAGATTTTGTAATGCTATTTATTTTTTCACCTCTTCTGGGCCTTTTTTTGTTACAGAATTATAAACAATTGCTAGAATGCCCTGAGAACATACAAAAGCACCACAGCTGTTTTGTGCCTCTGAGCCTTTGCTCATGTCTTCCCCTGTGCCTGGAATGCTAATAAAAATTGACATTACCTGAGCACATACAACATGGCAGGCACTGTACTAAATATGTCACAAAACCCTTATAAGGTAGATACTGTTATTAGCTTAACTTGATAGGTCAGGGAAACCAAGGCACAGAGTAATAAATGACTTGCCCAAGTTCACCCAACTAGTGAGCAGTTAGAACTAAAACTCAAAGCCTGTCTGGCCTGACACCAAAACTGAGCTCTTGCCCAATCTGCTGCCTGACCGAATGTTCTTCATCCCTACCCTCTTATCCAACTATGGAACTCCTATTCAGCTTTCAGAACCCTGATCCACAATCACCCACTTTATGAAATTCTTCCTGATTCCCACAAATGGAGGTAGATTTTCCCTCTGGGCCACTTTGGCACTGTGCACGCACCTTTTTTTTCTTTTTGATCATTGGAGTTATTTGCTATTGTGTCTGGCTTTCACATGGGACTATAAATTTCTCTAGGTCAGGGAGCATGTCTTATGCCTTTTACCAGCTTGGGACGTAACAGATGCTTGGTACACGTTGATCAGCCAGTTGTTTAAAGAAAGGGATCACAAAGATCGTATTGTTATTTCAGGGAACATGGGACGTTTACATTTCCTCAGTCCTTTGGGACTTTCTACAACATGAATACTATTTTAAAAGGCTTTCTAAGTCACCTCTGAGAGCAGGTTTTTCTTGGCCTTCTTCTTTGACTTACCATTTAGAAAAGGAGGTAGGCTCCTAAGTTTGGCAACCATGTTCACTGCCTGTCTGTCACTAGTCCTCTTGTTTCACCACCACCAGTTGTCCCTTTCCTTCTTGGTAATCTCGCCAGCCGCTTAAATAAAAAACCCTGAGTATGCCACAGAGACAACAGACTGTAATTGCTGTTCTTCATTCAAGCGTAATGATTCTCTCCTTACAACTAACCCATAATTGCTGTTCAGAGTTCAGTGCATTCATTCAATAATAATGAATGATGCATTCTTTCCCTCCCATATCTAATTTAAAGGGTCTTTTCTAAATGGTGGCTACGACATGGTGACAAGATAGTACATAAGCTCAGATATCTGTCATTATTAAGTACAAATATTTTGATAAGTGCAGCTAATATGAGATATTTCCTCTTAGCTGGATATGATACACATTGAAATATGACATTGGGACCATCTGTTCTTCATCATAGATATAAATGAAGTGATAATGAGCAAAACGTGATAAGGGCTATCAGGATGATTGTACTCCGATGGTTTAATTTGGATCTTCATTAATCTAAAAATAAAACAACTTACAAACGACAAATCAATGCACTTTTACTGATGCTGTGCAAGTATCTTTTAGGCGACGGACTATGTTCCTACCACTTAAAATGAGAAGTGAATAATGCAAAAAGATTGTTTTTTTAAGCTCCCATTGAGTTCTCTGTTCAAATCATTAACACACTGTGTCCTGAGAGTCTGTATCAAGTCCTGGTATGGATACCTGGCCCAGTGGTGGTGAAATGGAAGCAAAAAAAGACCTCGATCCAGGCACTTCCTCACTGTGTGACCTTGGCCAAGTTACTTCACCTCTCTGAGCCTCCATCCCCTTCCCTCCCCAGGTTGCAGTGAGAACTTTCTGCCAGCCCAAGTCTGGTGCCCAACACAATGCTTGGCTCCGCATAGCACTTAGTAAATAAATCATGGGATGACATCTGGTAGGCACGTATTGAGTATTTAAATGGAATCTTACAGAAAATATCATTTATCCACCACCATTTTTCTCTATTTCACACATGAAGGAACAGAGCCATAGAGAAGTAAGCAACTTGCCAGAGATCACATGACTCAGGTGTCAGAACTGAGGTCCAACCCAGGCAATCTCGTCTCTGAACTTTACTATTATTATTTCCCAATTATTAATGGAAAAGAGTACATTATTTTCTAGCCAAAGTCTACACAAAACAAAGCACGGGGTTATCCTGGTTGATCAGGAGCCTGATTATTGCGTAGACCTTTCCAGTATTACACAGATTTCACCCGGGGCACCAGCCTTCGTTGATAAATTACTTTTTCCCAAGCCTATTAGCTCACCCAGTGGGGGAGCCTTTATTTCCCTCCAGCTGGGCTATGCCTGCCAATCAGCTCTTGGAGGAAACAGGTGGAAGCTTCCACAAGACCACAGAGGTTCTGCTGGACACGTGCCTCAAAGCCCAAAGAGCTGTGACAGCACCCCTCCCAGGCTCTGTCATCCACAAGCTTCTAGCCTCTGGTGACGGTGCAGCCCCTGCCCCCTGGTCTCCCACTTTCTGCTACTCTCTGTAATATTTGAACCCTGAGAGGGTCAAACAGGCCTTACTCCTGTCTGCTTAATTCTTTTCTTCCCTGTTTATCAGGATTTCTACTTGCTGAGGGCCTACTGTGTGCCAGATACCATTTCAGGCAATTGACATGCATTATGTCATTTAATACTCTCAGCAACCCTGAATTGTCCCCTCCGTTTTATGAAGAAGGTGGGACTCAGAGGGTTGAAATAACCTCCTCATTTTACATCTCATGCCCTTCTCCACCCTCTGATCTCACCAATACTTAAAGATCACTTACTTTGGGAAGCGTTTTCTGACACCTCTTTCTTTTCCCAAAACCACAGTCGGCTTGGAGGCCCCATCTTAGGCTCACACAGCACAGGGACTGCTTATCCACTCCTGGAGCTCCTATCCCCCTGTATTAGAATCATCGATACCCTCACATGGCTTTCCACTGGACTTTAAGCTCCAGTATACATGCCAAGACTAACAGGGCACCCATGAATGAACAGAGAAATGAACAAATGCATTTCCAAGGTCAGGTAGAGGTTATACACCATGGTGGTAGGGCACACACTTACAAGCACACTGCGTGGTACAGATCTGGCTCTCCATTCTACGCTAGCTGGGTGTCCCTGGGCAAGAAGCTTAACCCCTCTGTGTCTTACTTTCATCATCATAAAGATAAGAGCAACTACCTCCCTGAGTTGTTCTGAACATTAAATGAGTTAATATATGTAGACTTCCTAGAACAGTGCCTGGCATGTATCAAGAGACTAGTAAAGAGTAGTAATTATTACTTTATCTTTATCATTATCCTCATCATCAGAGCTGTACCAGACAGAGCTCTCCAAAACCCAGGGTTCTCTGGCCTTAAGTCCACACACTTGCCTTGCCTAAGGAAAAATCATCCAAATTGTAAATCTAGAAAAAAAAAAAAAATGAAACAACTCAAAACACTGTAAAGATACAAATTCATAAAATTAAACTTAGAGGGCTTCCCTGGTGGCGCAGTGGTTGAGAATCTGCCTGCCAATGCAGGGGACACGGGTTCGAGCCCTCGTCTGGGAAGATCCCACATGCCACAGAGCAACTGGGCCCGTGAGCCACAGCTACTGAGCCTGCGCATCTGGAGCCTGTGCTCCACGACAAGAGAGGCCGCGATAGTGAGAGGCCCGCGCACCACAATGAAGAGAGGCCCCCGCTTGCCACAACTAGAGAAAGCCCTTGCACAAAAACGAAGACCCAACACAGCCATAAATAAATAAATAAATAAAAATTAAACTTAGAAAAAATTTGAACGTGCCTTTGATGGTAGTGAGTAAAAGAAAGGAAGAGCCCATCGCTGCTTCTCAGCCAGCCTGTCCATCAGGGTCCTTGGGAACACTGAGGAGTGACAAGTCCCAGGGCTGCAGAAAGGGCACAAACCTGAACGGGGCCTGTTCCTGTAACTTTGTCCTCTCCACCACTGAATCCTTCTTCTTGCCTGAGGCTGGGGAGTCCAGGGGGTGGTAAGGACAAAAATTGGACTAAGCTACATGGGTCACATAGCTTGCTCTGGGCAGGAGCCCTCAACCATTATTTACCATCTTGTGGGGATGCCATCAGTCAGAGCAGACAAGCCAAATCCACCAGCACTGTTTTAAAACCAACCCCAAAGACATATCTCCCAAGATTCTTCAGTAATGACCTGCCCATAGCCAAGAAACTGATTCCTTCTCTCTTGCCCAAGCCAGTGTCTGTTCCCTGGCATCCTGTGCTGGGACCTCCTCTGGGCCTTTGCTCAGGCCTCGCCCTTGCCCTCCAGGCCCTTTCTGCTCCTTCCCACCTTTACAGACCTTTTCCATCCTCCACAGCTCAGTTCAAGACACGCCTGAAGTTTTCACTGGTGTTTCACCCAACCTCTGGCTCCTCTAAAATCCCCACCAGTGACTCTCCTGTGGCACCTCTCAGATCTGGCCAGCACGGTCACGTAACTTTTCACGTCTGTGAGCTGCATCCCCAGATAGAGCTTGAGCCGCTCCAGCACAACGCCTAATAGTTATTCCTCTAACATTATGCTACGAATATTACAGGCCCTTAATAAATACGTGTGGACCAAAAGATTTGATTCAGTGGGTGATGACACAACCCAGTGATGCTCGAAGAAGATCTGGGGCTACAATAAAGTTCATGTGATACTGAGTGTTTGGAAAATCATTTTTCGTGTTTCTAGTGGAAATGGCTTACGGCATGCTTTTATCACTTAAACCCTGTGTTGTTTTCTTTCCCAGAGTATTTTACCTCTGCCCACCATGTGTGAACGAATAACTCTGTAGTCTGGGGGAGAGGTGTAAGCCCAAGTCCAAAATGATGAAGTCGAGCACCAGAAGATATTCTGAGCTCTAATGAGTAAAATACATGAACTGTTTAGGGGGAGAGCATGCATAATTCACCAGTGTTCCACATGGCTATTTATCCTACACAGAGCCCTGCTTACTTGGATGAAAAATACAGATAATACACTGGCACATGCCACAACTGACTAGATTCAAAGATGTTATCCCGTTTCCTAATGGAAAAAATACCAAGTAAATAGAGAGAGTGAGTAATAGATTACCAAGTTTTAATCATTGCTTTTTAAAGGTTCAATTTTTTTTGGCAGCATCCTGCATAAGGTTCTATATTCATTAAAAAGTGATCTGAAACTACTGTGAACACATTTTGAAAAGGAGAATATTGCTTTAATGATCTCTTTAAAGTTTAGTTATTCAGCTGTACCTTGACTCCCAAGTGCACTTAACTCATTATCACTCTTGTTAGGATAACACTTCTTTATAAATGCTCAAAACACTTACATCTTGCAAAGGGTGTCTTAATGAGGGTGGAGGGTGGTAATTGTAGTTAAATCTTTCTATTTAGTATAAGCTATGTACATTTTCGTAATAAACTGAAATAATCTTGAAAAAATGATAGTTTTTCTATAGTTGCAGATAGGGACTTGTTTCTGACCTTGCTTCCTTGTAAAGAGTCTTTGATAGTTCAATGTATAGTCATTAGAAGTTGCTAAAAATAAACAAATGCAATGCTTGTTATTCCAACTTCATGTTGTAATTATTCTTCCTACGTTATGAATAAATGTAAAGTGAACATCAAAAGTCAGAGGGAACTCTGTTCATCACAAATACTGCAGGTTTCCTGTGAATTCAAGTTAGAAAGTTGGATTAAGAGCAACTCTTCTGATGCAATGCTGATTATTTATTTTGAAAAGGTAACCTCCCTGCTTCCTGCAATTAACTATTTTCTTGAAGAGCAACAGACATAGACGAATCACACATCTATGGTGATTTTTTTTCAAAGAAAATAATTAGTACCCATATCAAAAAAGCTAATTCAGATTAATTAAAGAACACCACATCAGTTAAATATAATACTTCCTCTCTCACTTAACTCTCTCTGTATACGAAGTGTTAACTAAAAAGTGTTGGGCTTCACGATAATAAAGAATGACAGTTGAAGGGTCTGGAGCTTGGAAGAAAACTTTAAGGTCTGTAGCCATTTTAATTGCACATAGTTATGGATAAGGAAGTGGAACAATTTAATTTCTGGGTCTTCATGCTATTAGAAGACTAATAGAACAGTATCAAAATTGGTTATTTTAAGTAAAATTGCAAGAAGCTGTTTTTCATTTCACAATATAAATGGAAATTAAATGAAATGTTGAGTAACTTCTGTTCCATCTTTTCATTTCTATGATATAATGGTAATTCAAGTTCTAGTAGAAATTACTGATAGAGATTTAGAACAAGTGAAATGTACTTTTGAAATATTTGTTTTATTTTCTGCTTTGGAAAATACAGGAAAGTATGATGAAGAAAATAAAATCCATCCTAACATGTACAAAACATCTCTAGAAGAAAATGAGAAAAGGAGAATGGTTGCAGCTGGAGGGGGGAGTTGGAGAGGTAGGGGTGGAGGAGTCTTAGTTTTTACTAAATACCTTTTATTATGTTGTTATTTTTTAATTAAATTAAATTAAGTCTTTAGGAAATTATCCATCATCTCAGCAGAGATTAGACTGTTAACATTGGGGTATACTTCCAACATTTTACTATAAATTTACATACTTTTCTCTTTATCAAAATCAGGATGATTGTGTATTTTATAACTTATTATGAGCTTTCCTTGTGTTATTAAGTGTTCTTCTGAAGCTTGACTATTAATAAATTAACAGTGTTCATTTGTGGATATATCATTTATTTAACTAAATCCTCTCTCGTTGAGCATTCAACTTATCTTCCATTTTCCATTGATCTAAATGGATCTGGAAGAAACATTCTTATACTTAACTCTTTCTATATCCTCCTGATTATTTTCATAAGTTAAAGCTTGTGGATGTATCTTATGAAGATAATAACAGTTGAACTACTGAATCAAAACAAGTATTTTAGAGATTTTGATACATATTTCCAAAATCTCTTGCAAGAAGAGATCATCAGTTTCCTCTTTCACAGCAGTACGTGAAAATGTCCTTTTTAGGGCTCATTCCCCAACACTGGGGGGAGACATTTGGGGAATACTCACACACAGACTAGGTCTACTGAAATTTTCCAATCAAAACAGCCACAAGTTCCATAAATTTTTATTCCAAAATCTGGACGTTGTAGAGAAGCTGTCATAGGTAATTCTACAAAATACATTTCTCCCTTTGGGGCCTGGAATGAAGTGGGATGGATCTAAACTTCCCTCTCCAAAGACAAAGACTTTTCAAATGCCAAGAACTGGTTCTCTGTCTTGAAAGCTGCAAGTGCTCTTTGAACCACAGGGCTCCAGAACAGTAGGTCTAGTAAATCCATCATCCAAGGCTTCAGTCTTTGGTACCAAGAGAGAATTTAAGGTTGAGGGTCATATATCCCCTGAAGGAATTTAACTTCCAAAGATTCAGCTTGTTCACTCAAAGCCCTCACTTCCCTTAATGGGTCTGTTACCTCTTCAGACCATCCCTTTCGGAAGGTGCAACAGGGCAGCAGAGTACCTTGGGTGTAGTAGGCTTGGAATACTTAGTGGCTGTGACTCTAAGCTGCTTTTTAGCTTAGAACTAAAACGTATGTTTTTATGATAATACATAAGTAAAGCTTATTCAATATAGATGAATTTTGAAATTACAGAAAAGCACAAAGAAATAAATATTGCCTTTAATTCACCATTCAGAGATAAACTGTTAATATTTCAGTGTGTTTTGGGTAACATAATATACAATCTTCTGTACATATATATATACTTACTTTGTAAATATGGGATAATATTATGCTTGCTGTGTTGTAACTTGTTTTTTCACTTAATATATCATGAACCGTTTTCCAGGTCATTTTTGTAAATATGTTACAAAAATATTTTTGATGACTTTATAGTATTCCGTCACCTAGATGTACTTTTTTTTAAAAAAATCAACCCCTAATATTGTTATTTCTAAATTTATCTATTAAAGTAGGAGCTCTCTTACCAACTTGTATAACATTTAGCAAATGCCCCAGGCACATGGGCTGACACTTGAGCTAAACCCAGCATCCTTCGAATAGGCTGCATAAGGGTGAGGCAATTAATGAAACCATTCAACTAGTTGTGGAAGAGAAAAATGGGCAAAACTTAAACCTGGAATGATTTTGTACTTAACTTACTTCACAATCACTTTGAAATTCTTGCTCCAGTTTAAATAAACTAACTCTAGAAATGGTAGATTCCTTATTAATAACAACTTATTGATTTGTTGAATGTAAGAAAAACAATATGGAATCCAATCAACAAGCCCACACTCACAGAAAAGGTCTTGGTCTCATATCAAAATATAAGTGAATTCATGCACATATATACGTTTTAAGTAAAAATAAAATATTTCAAGTATAGTCCTCATATGTCATCTTTTATAATTCCCTGCTTTAGCCAACTTTTTCAATTAACTGACTGATAACCACTTTTAATAACATCAGATAAGAGGATTTCCAATCAGTGGATAATTCCGTAGGAAAAAATCTTTGTAAACAGGATGGATGACTTCTTCAATTTGTTGCTGAAACAGTGAAGAGCCACGTTGGCTCAAATGCACCAAATTGAACATAAACCATTTAAGTGATTCATGGGATATGTGGGCATTTTCCTACTTCTCAGTCTATATGTGATGGTACGAATGGCTATTTTCCCCCTTATACAAAATCCCTTTCCTGGGAAGCGCTCATTTAGAAGGCATGTTCCAGTAATTAAGAACGCTCCTTCTCAATTTTGGAGACATATCTGATGTGTTAGTGCTCAAAGACATCTTCTCTTTGTGCAGATCATGGCTAGACTGAGGGACATTTGAATATAAGCAGTACTAGGAAAATGTCACATCAGGAAGGGTGGTCTTCTTTCTTGTTAGAATCAGCCAATAGTGAAAATAAAGAGTATTTCGCATCTGTCAATCTCTCTAAATAATATGGCAGCCCCAGCTCATTAAAGATGCCAAAGATGTTTTGTCAATAAAAGCTTATATAGAACTTGCTACTTATAGATGGAATCAACATTGATTTTGAAAGTTACCAAGCGATTCTGTGATTTGAGAAACATCTGCTTTCTTATAGCTTTTCATACCATAACAAGAATGTGCTTCTCTTAGTTGTGTAATAACATTAATTATCATTCCATCTTGAGTCTTTAGAAGGAAATCATTGTTACCAACTGTTAATACCATTAGGATAAAATTATTCCTATTTATTATCAAGATTGATTTTTCTCTTTAGATTATTTTTTCTTGGTGGGTCACTTAATTATTTTCCATCTCCACAGTCAAACATCTGTTCTGATTCCCATTCCACTCAACGTCTCCTTCCGTTCTTTCTCTTTAAGCTTCAATTAGAAGTTTGCTAACGTTGGTATCTCCACTCAGATCTTGGACCTTGCAATTAATTTTAATCAGGCTTGTTAACACTTTTTTAATATGTAAGAAATAAGCAAATATGTAACTAAAAAGCCATTTATGTCTTTTATGAAGGTAACAAATATGCAATTAAAAACTTCTCTCAGTGACTTTGCAATAAATTAACTTGTTTTGTCACTACTGTGCCTGTACAATATCATCTTCTCTGGAGCTTTGACAGTCAGATTTTTTTTCACCCATGGCAAAATTAGCAAGGAATATTAAGATCTAAGAAATGACAATTAGTTTGTGAATTAGGTGGGATATACAATGTGTTAATTATTGAGGGACCAGGCTGCGTGCAATTAAAATTTAGCATCCAGACAATGATAATGCAGTAGGCTTCTGAGTATCTAATGAAGTTGAAAATGTTCATTACCAATAAATTAATTCTCAGCTGCTTAACCAGTCTTTAAAATGTCTATACAGAGGAATAGATCATAATAATCATTATTGTTCACAAATAGAATAATAACATGAAATATTGAAAGTCTATCAGGACTATTACTTTATCGTTAAAGCCCCCTACACAATGACAGGGAATCTTCCCAAAGACTCAGAAATATGGTAGTCCATAGAAATCTTTGCTTCTCTAAAAACATGCTTTCAAGTCATCTAAAGGTCGAAGAATGAGAGAAAAGAAAAGGGCACTGAGAAGGGAAGTGGTCAAGACAGCCTCCATTTGCTCTAATGGACGTTTGATTTTTCAATAGTGATTCAGAAAATATCTCCTTAACGAGACCTAAATGTACTCCTCTTTGTAATTTGGAAACTCAGTTCCACGCGAATTTGCTACTTTAGTAGGTGTACCCAGTATTCTAGGAGCTGGAAAGTCAGTGACAAGTCATGTCTCAAGGAAATCTCAGTCTTACAAGGGGGTCAAACACAAAAGAAGTTGTTACATTACATTGTGTAACTGCCATGACGTAGAGACAAAAGTCTGACCTACATCCTACAAAGTCCCTCTGGCTGCTGAATGGAGAGTAGATTGTGGGAAGCAAGAGTAGAAACAGGGAGATCAGCCAAGTTATTGCTGTGGCCCATGAGACAGATGATGGTGGTCAGAACAGTAGCAGTAGCACTGGAGAGAAGAAAAAGGTAGAAGGATTGTAGACATATTTTAGAGGTAGAATTGTATCCAGGATTTGGCTTGAGAAACTAGAAAAATGACGCTACTGTTACCCGATTTGGGGAAGACTGGGCGATGACACAGGTTGGAGGAAAACCTCAAGAGTCTTGTTTGGGATCTGTTAAGATTGCAATGTCTATAGGAGATGTGAAGGAGGGTATCATGAAGGTACTAAAGTTCAGAGGTGAGGTTTGGTTGGATTTAGAATTTGGGCAATCATCAGCATATAGATGATTTTCAAGCCCTGGAAAGAATGAGCATACCTAGGGAGAAGTGTAGAGAGAAGAGAGATCCTAGGAGCAAGCCTCAAGTAACTCTGACATTCAGGAGACAAGGTGGAGGAAGAGGACTTGGCAAAGGAGACAAGAGGTACAACCAGAGATGTCTCGGGAAAAACAGAAAAGCACGGTATCATGCAAAGCAAGAGAGAAAAGGGTTTCAAGGGGAAGGAGACAAATAACCTGACACCTGTGCTACGGGTATTCCTTGTATGCCTGTTGTAATGGCAAGAGATGAGCAACATCATGGAAGCCCATCATGGAAGACTGAAGAAATAACCTGAGGCCCATCCATACAAAGGAATACTCTGCAGCTGCAGAAAAGCGGAATGATTTCCAAAATGTACTATTACAAAGTTCACTAAGTGAAAACAGCCAAGGCTCTTTAGTATATTACTCATGCAAAAAAGGAGGTATATATGGAATTGCTGGCATATGAAGTGAATATTTCTGAAAGATGCAAAATAAACTAGTAAAATGATTGCCTGTAGGGAAGGAAACCGGATGACTCAGGAACAGGGGTAGAAGGGATAAGACTGCTTTTAATCTTAATGATACAGCTTTTAGACTTTAAAATTTATATTTTATGCTATGTACCTTGACTAATGAACATCAAGAAAAGATATATCTTGATGTTTCTATTATGTTGTTTTTCCACTGTCTTTTCAAGAGTTATAATATTTACATTGCTTTAAAACCACATTCAGCACAAACATTTGGATAATTAATTCCGTGCTTAATTGGTTTCCATTCTCACTCACTGTTCGTCTTTTTAAAGTTTTCATCACACAGTTCCTTGTTCATGAGGTCTACTTTGCTAAAATCTCATTTTACCACAAAAATAACAGAGATGTATATTTTCTGAGTCTTTAAATATGTGAGATTTCTTTCTGTTGCTTTCATACAACTATAAGGAATGTTAGGGGGTCTTAGTTTGGAGTTGTACCCAAAATAGCCTGAAACAAGAATCTGGTAAGAGTAGTTTATTTGGGAGCTGTTTCCAGGAACAGCAGGAGCAGAGAGAGACAGGGAAGATAGGAAAACCAGTAATGGGCATATGACTGAGCTGATTACCTGTGCGGGCACCTGGGGCTCAAGGCCACTGGGTGAGGAACCATGTAGAATGTGCCTTAAAATTGTTCCACAAAGGGTGGGAGGCTAGAGCATTCATCCACCAACTTCCGTCTCCAATTGGTCAAGAGTTGCCCTCAGGGGACTTCCCTGGTGGTCCAGCAGTTGAGACTCTGCATTCCCAATGCAGGGGGCCCAGGTTCAATCCCTGGTCATGGAACTAGATCCCGCATGCCGCAACCAAGAGCCTGCATGCTGCAACTAAAAGATACCTCATGCTGCAACTAAAGATCCCCCATGCCACAACTAAAGATCCCGTGTGCTACAACTAAGACTGGGTACAGCCAAATTAATTAATTAAAAAGAGTTGCCCTCAGGAACACCAACTCTCACTTCTGGCTTTTACAGCTTTGGATAAAGCTCTTAAGCAGAAAAGCTCCCAAAGTGACTTGAGGTGGGATGTGACAGCATGTCTGGGAACTACCACCACAGACAGCTGAAATCACAGGTGGTCTGAGAGAACATGGTGCAGAACACAAACAGCATGTGCTACAGCTGACCATACAATTCTTGCACTGAAGCCCTTTTGACTCACAAACCTCCATGAATTTTGTTCCATTGACTTATGAAATCTAACATTGCAGGAAATTATGGAGCCAAATTGACTTTTTTTTTCCAATTCTAGGTAACCAGGAATGCTTAAATTCAAGAACATGGGACTTCCCTGGTGGCACAGTGGTTAAGAATCCGCCTGCCAATGCAGGAGACACAGGTTCGATCCCTGGTCCAGGAAGATCCCACATGCCGCAGAGCAACTAAGCCCGCGTGACACAATTACTGAACCTGCATGCCACAACTACTGAAGCCCGCATCCCTAGAGCCCGTGCTCCGCAAAAAGAGAAGCCACCGCAATGAGAAGCACGTGCACCACAACAAAGAGTAGCCCCCTGCTCGCCGCCAACTAGAGAAAGCCCACGCACAGCAACACAGACCCAATGCAGCCAAAAATAAATAAATAAAATAAATAAATTTATTTTAAAAATTCAAGAATATTCAATATACGGATATTTATCTGGGTCTTGGCAATTTTAAATTAATTTTACCTATATACTGATCACTCTTTCAATCTATGAATTTAGATCTTTCTTCAATTCAGGAAAGTTTTCTACTATTATATCTTTGAATATTTTTCTCTTTTTCAGCAACTCCACTTGGACACATATAGCTATATAATCTCATCTCTATATCAATTATTATCCCTCTAATTGATTTCTTCTCTTTGAACTTTTTCTCTGAATTCTGGGAGAGTTTTCTTAAGCCTGATTTCTACATCTGATAAAAATTTTCGACAGTGTTAGTCCTGCTCTTAAATGATCACAGTATTATTTTAGATTCTATTTTGTCATTATTTGTCTCCACAAAATTTTTTCTTACCTATGCCAACATCTCTTTTATTTCAGTCTGTCTAATTAACTGATTAGCATCTCTTCCTTCACATAAATACTTTTCCTATTCTTATAATGATTCCATATCTAAACTTTATTTCTTCAAATATATGTTCATCATCATTTGCCTCCCATGTATCATCATTTATGGCATAAAAGCTTTTCATGAGTCCCTTGTTGGTTTCCTGTTTTGAGGTAGGTCTCCCCAGGCCTGTGATTTGTCTCAAACAAGTAGGGATGGGTTGATATATATTCCTTGGACCTCCTCCCTGGTTCCTTGAGTACTGTTAGAATTGTCTTTAGTATGAAAGGTAGAAGGTTGGATGATGCTTGGTTTTAGTACCATTTCACGATTCATCAGTCTGTGGGGGAGGGGAGGGAATAAAGGAGCAGGTAAGGGGCCAAGAACTGGAGCAGTTCCAGCAGAAAACTTTGTACCTGAGTGGTTTTCCTCTGTCCCTGAACAGTCTGTTGCAACCATACACAGGGACCAGCTTGCTGTATCTGGTTTTCACCAGGAGCTTAATGTGGCCCTCTCTGGAGAGATGCTCCTTCCTGGAGCATCTGTCTACTCTACCAGGGCCATGTCCCTTCCCATTGCAGGGAGGATGGGAGGCTGAATCTCCAAGTTTGAAAGGTGCTCCCCTCTAGTTTCTCAGAAGGAGACATCAAGTAGGACTGTGGTGACTTTCTTCACTTTAATCCCATGCTCACTACCCCCAGAGGCAAGGCTAGTATCATGGGTGTATGACTTGTGCAGTCACACAGGGCCCTGTGCTCAGAAGGGCCCTATGCTTGGCCCTGATGTTACCATCTTGAAATTCTCAATGATTTTTTAATTAGGACCTAAACAACCATTTTTCACTGGACCCCACAAGGCATATGACCAGTCTTGCCCAGAAACCATTCCTGAGGATTATGGTATAACAATGACCCTCTGACAGACTAACCACAGACTCTCCAGTCCTGGCCATGCCCTGTCCACTCGGTTAAGTGGTCAGTGAGGAAGCAAAGGGATAGTAGAAGAAATGCTGCCAAGAAGGGGGAGAAGCTGGGTGCTTTGGCCTTGTGAAACCACAAAGAAACAATGAGGCAGAAGCACAGCCACTTAAAGCAGAACCAGAATGCTACTCGGTATCCAAACTCTGCAGACGGAGTGCTGGTCTATTCTCATATTAACTCACCTGGTCTCAAAACCCAACCAGTGAACTGCGATGAGCTATTTGGGGGAGTTTTTTTACAGTCATAACTTGGATTTAAGGTCAACACTAAAATGCTCTATTCTATTTTCTACTACTTTCCTTGGGTATCATACTATCTCAAGTTTAACAAACTAAAGATACAGCAAACTTCACACATCAGATCTACGAGGCTATGGTCTTACAGTATTCTGATAGGCCATTACTGAGAGAGCTCACGTCTATTCCGAAAATATCAGAATCTACCTTTTCATTAAAAGCATAGTGAACAGAGGCCATGTTAGCCTGCTGGCCTAATAAGCTAATTTATATTTATTTGCTAACATGAACCATTTGGTATAATTAAAAGAATTATCTAACAAACAGGATGCTGTGATGAGAAGATGGCCTCTCACTTTGAAAATAAATGTCAAATCTTTACTTCAACATTTATTTTTGGTAAACGCTGAGTCTCTGCCTTGGCATTTAAATAGCAGCAGGAGACCTTAATCAGACCCCAGGAGGGCTCCAGGACTGGCTGGAGACAACAATTGACTTTTGTTGACTAAGAAGAAGTTCAAAGTGTAATGCCTAGTACTGTGTTTTCCCTGGGGTGGTGCCTGGAGGAAAGGGAGGGAGGAATGATTATCCAGCCATTTGGATTTGTTTGTACATTTGAACCAAAGAAGTGGCCTTCTGGCCCCTTTGTAGAAGAAGCTGTGTGAGATCATCTAGCTCACTCTCTTTGTGTGCCCGGAGCCTGTCTCCAAAGTGCCACCAGCGCGCAGGCGCCAAGGCCAAATACACCCGCATAAACTGCAGAACCGGAAACGGGAATCAGAAACACCCAACGTATCGTCTGCTCAGATGGATTCTGAAGAAATGAGTTTTGAATTCATTTCCGAGGTTTCTTCTTCACACTGTGCCACCGAAAAAAACAACAAGAGCAACAAAACAAAAACGCCGCATCCCCTAATTATTTATCACGCCCCTAATCAATGCTTTTCTTAGGTGGTTTCAAGCACCCTCTGTTTCGACAGGCAGAGGTTGTGCTCGTGTTGCCAAGTTCAAAATTCAGCACGAGATTAAACCGACGGCGCACCGTGTCCAGTGGCCAAGACCTCTGATTGTTGAAGATGCCTTATGCCACGTCTCTACCTGGATAGCGGAAGCCTGGCGGCCTCTGAGACCTGTCTCAGAACGATGGAAAGAACAGGTTCCTTAACTAGGACAGAAAGCCACCATTTTCCTTAAAAACGAAAACAAAACAAAATGTGTGTCACCCGCTGATTCCTGGCTCCATGACAGAGCTTCACTAAGTGCCTGGAAACACCTCCATCACCCTGGCCCCTCCCACCCAAGTGCTTCCCCAGGCCAGGACCCACCACTTCCCTCCAGAGAGCAGGCATGGCTTCCCAGGCAGGTGGGCAGGTGTCACTTGCTAACCCGCTAATTCCAAGTTACCGCCTGACAGATACATATTATACAGATCTCGCAGGAGGTGCTGCCTGGAGCTCTTGCTCCTTCCCGGGAGAGAGGAGCTGTTTGCTTTAATCTGCTGCAAGATGGAGAGCTCCGCCCCTGAAGAGGAGCTGGACCATTTCATTTTGTTACCACCAAACGGATGCAAGACAGGGGCCATTTGGGAAGTGAATTTTTATTTTCAACGGAGTATGTTTGGAAACTCCAAAGGCATGGGGAGGCAGGGAGTTTGACAAAGAGAAAGATGCTGTTCCCCCTTCCATTAGCACCTTTCTCAGCTTCCAAAACACTGGGCTGTCCTGGAGGAGGTGATGTGGTTCCAGCATGGCTCTGTGGACGTGACTGCACGTTGAGAAACAAATTCTTGTCCGGCCCCATCCTATAGGCTGCCGTGTTCTCTATGGGGTTCCAGATTGACACAGTATGTAAAGTAAATAGGTTAACCAAGAAAGAATACATTCATCAAAGGAGAGAGGAGTGTCATTTACTAAGGACATTAAGTGCCATACACTGGGCTTAACACAATTTCCTTTGGTCCTTCCTGGTTTACAGGTGACATCGACACTGTAATTGATTAGCCCAGACACCCAGCAAGCGTCAGTGTCAAGACTAGAACCCAAATCTCCCCGCTCAAGGGCCCACACTCCCTTTGCTCTTCCACAGTCCGCCCTGAGGATGGTGGGGCCTCCTCTGGTGACTAGAAGCTTCGTGGCCGTGTGAGCTGAGCAAGCACATGGGCCCCTTAGGAGGGCCTGAACTTGGCTTAGTGCTCTGCTGTTGCCATCTTGAAATTCTTAACACTGATTTTTGAATAAAGGCCCCTGCATTTTCATTGTGCACAGCGCCAGCAAATTACTTAGCTGGTCCTGCTTGCAGGTATAGTCTAACCTCACCTCTGACACTTTCCTGATGCACCACTTTCTCCCATCACATTAGCTGCCTCTCTGAGACCCACATCTGTGTCTTTCCTTGTTGTCCAGATATTGTTATTGGTATCTGATTGGGGAAGGGTAGAGAGTAGGAAAGAATCATGCACTATTCACCTGTGGGTACCATGCTATTGCAGTTAATCATCGTGGTAACCTGGAGATGGAGCTACTACTATCCCCATGTTATGGATGAAGAAACTTAGGCTCTGAGAAGTTAACTTACCCATAACTGATGAAGGCCAAACTGACATTTGGATCCAGATCTGACTTACTCTTCCCACTACATTATGCTTCCTTTTTCATCCCTTCTACCACTCCAACTTTGTGCCAGAACTTGGCAGACTTTTTCTGCAAAGGGCCAAATAATAAATATTTCTAAGCCTTGCAGGCTGTATAGTCCCTGTCACAGCTCAGCTTGGCCATCGTAACACCATAGCAGCCATAGACAACACATTAAACAAATGGGTGAGGCTGTATTCCAATGAAACTTTGTTTACAAAATAGGTGGTGAGCCAGATTTGGCCCGTGAACTATAGCTGGCCGGCCCCTGTTTTATATCAACTGCTATTCGAAAGCCCCTCATGAATTTCAACATGGTCTTTTCTATATCTGAATTCTACAGTTTATGAGTCAGAAATCAGGCAGGAAACAGAATTCTACTCAGATATTTCAACTAAAGAGATGTTAATGTAGAAATTATTATACAGACGTAGAGGCAGGCTAAGGGACCCAGCAAGGATGCTGAGATGCCCAGAGACCAGCAAAAGCAAGACCCTTATCCCACCTGGAAGCCACAATGGCAAGGAGGGGAAGTGGTGCCAGTGAAGTCCAGGGAGAGCTGGCGCCATGGAGAAGGGCCTCCCCAGGAGGAGCTGTGGTCATGGCACAAGGCTGCCATCTCTAGAGATACGGCACCAAAGCAGAGGAGGCAAAGAAGCATCCCAACCTCTCTCTCTCTTCCTTCTCTCTGATTTCCTGCCAGAACAACCCACTGGCCAAGTCCTAGTGGAAGCCAGCCAAGAAGGGTGCCCTGGTGATGTCACCTGTCAGCCTCCTGGGACACAGAACAAGCAGTAAGGGTTGGAGAGTGAATTTGGGTGGGGCAAATGGAGAATGACCAACACTCTTATTTATTCTTTGTTCCTTCACATCCCAGTGCCCAACTGGATACTGTGTTGGATGTCCACATGTGGTTTTCAAGGGTAGCTCCTGACTCTCCAATTGGGCCATAAGACCTGGCACAGTAGTCAGCAGAGTGCTGGGTGCCCATTAGGTGTTTCTAATATGACAGCTTCCACTGGTGGTCCTGAGACACATGAACTCCTAGAACCCTTCTTTACATAACCATTGGGTTAATCCACTCTCTTAAGATTTCCCTCATTTAATTTCAGCCCCTTCAGAAAGTCCAACTTTCCCATCCTGTTGCTATCCTGCTAGGTCCCTGGCAGAGAACTTCTTTGAGAAACACCCAAAGTAGGCCTTTTGTGACTCACATGGCCTTATAATTTAACTAGTTCTGAAATAACACTACCCTTGGTCTTCATGTTCATAACACTTGGGAGAATTCCTAGCAAACTTAGGTCATAATGAACCATCTGTAAATCCTTTCTCTGATTTCCAGGAATCTAGCTCTAAAGAAAAATTCTGGAATGATTATCCTCTAAAACTAGCCATTCTTAGAAATCATGAATAGATGGGACATTGAATGAAAAGCACTTAGAATAGGACCTGCTATATAATAAGAGCTTAATAACTTTAATGATTTTATTATTATAATTAATGTTTTGATTAGAGAATGCATTTAGCCGAAACAAAAATGCAATCAATACAGCTAATGGCTACCCAGTATCCATTCTCCTCTTCTTCCTTTTAATATAAAACCACTCCCTACCCCATTCTCATCTATTCACCCAGGTAGAGACTACATTTACCAGCTTCCCTTGCAGCTAGGTAAGGCCATGTGACTAAGATCTGGCCAATGGGATGTGAGCCATAGTGACATACAGCTTGAGTCATGCCCATTACAAAGGAGACTACTTGACTCCCAGTCTTTTTTGCCCCTACCTAGGGGCCAGAATGCAAACATGATTCTATTAAGCCAACCTTGAGCATGTCCCAGAGAACAACAATCCAGGAAATGATAAGCCAGAATAACCCTGGGACCCTGGGTGACCTCATGGAGCAGAGAAGTCTGCCTACCCTGTACCTCCCACCTCTGAACTGCTACAGTAGAGAGAGAATAAACTGTTCTGGTTTGAGCTACTGATTTTTAGAGTTTCTCTGTTACAGAAGCTTAGACCATACCCTAACTAATACATGACTTAAACACTTACGAGGTTTCTCTTTTTTTCCTCATACTACAAGAAGTCCAATGCTGTACACCTGAAACTAACACAACATTATAAATCAACTATACCCCAATAAAATTAAAATTAAAAAAAAAAGAAGTCCAGTAAACTTCTGCTGGCATTGGTTCAACAGGTTCTAGGATGTCAGGACTGAAGTCTCTGTGATTCTCTTGAACTCCAAATGGCTATTATAGCTACTGTTACAATGTCTGCATTTCTGAGGGAAAGGAGAAGGAAGGAAAAAGCAGGAAGGAAATGAAAGTCTTCCCAGAAATTCCCAGCGTGCTCATCCACTTCCACTTAATCAGCCAGATCACAATACATGGCCATTCCTATCTAAGAGCCAGGGAAGTGAGTTTTCCATTTTTCCACCTTTCTAGTAGAGGAAGTCAAGGGGAAGGGGGTTGGCATGGCCATATTGAGAGAGCCATACTATTAATATGATTACTATTATAGCAGTTCTTAGAACTTCCTGGGCTGTCCCATGGAAATTCCTGACTTTTCCCAACTATGCTGCCATCCCTTCCATCAAAGGCTTTACATCTAGCTGGAGATGGGTATTGTCTTAAGCACCCCAAGTGGAAAGTGACAAGCAGAGGGTCCCCCTGAGCCTGCCCCTCCCAGCTTGCTCTCTGCAAACAGCTTTCCTTTGGAGCTCTGACATCAGACTTGTGATGAAGGAGGCTGTGTCATCTAACTGAGGAAGCCACCAGGGAAATGTCTGGTGTTTGGAGTCCATGAGTGTGTAGGACATTGTGCCTTATTTACAAGATTCGTTCTTAGGCCCAAGGGAGCTTTAAGGTCTCGTGAGGGTCTCACGGTGCCCTGGACGAGGACTCAGTACAAGCCGGGCACCAGGCTGAGCGCTTTCCAGGCTTTGTCGCAGTTGCTGCTCTCCAAAGCCCTACAAAGTGGACAGTATTATTTTCCAGGTTTTCCAGATGAGAAAACTCATCTGAAAGGCTCAGAGAGGTTTAGAAGAATGGAGAGATATTAGGGGACATTTTGCTATGAATTATGCACTTCGTCTCTATATTGCTTGGACTGACTTTGGTAATGATTTCGATGAATTTGCAATGCTTTGTGAATGTCACATGGATGTGTCTTCTGGACGTGACCCTGTGCTGAGCATGGCCAGCAGGCAGTTCTTTACGCAGGTCACACTCACTGCCTCTTTTCAGGAGGAAAGAGGCAGGGATGATGACTCAGGTCTGTGCTGGGGCTGCCTCCAGTTCTGACTTCCATGAGCATGTGGTCCACGGCCACCATCAAAGTGGAGCAAGGACCCCTTTCCTAGGCAAATCCTCCCGAGTTGCTCTGTATATGCCCTCTTACCGACTTCTTCACCAAAGGCCCCACTGCCAGCTCGAAAGCATTATCACATGTGTTCAGTTTTCATAAGTTACAGATTTTCCCAACAAAATATTTACTCAGCCTTTGACCCTGTGAGTGTAAATGTTTACAACGACAAAGAACTCTAGAACAGAAACTCAGAGCCAAAGAAAGAAACACACTGCGGAAAGCCCTCCAATGAGGCACGCAGGGTTTCTCTTCCTCAGCCGGCTTTACCCCTACCCTACCCCTACCCTCTGCCCATCAGATAAATGCGCCCTAGGTCCAATTGGATTGGCGGTTATCCCCCGGAGCGCATTCTTTCTTTCTTCCCACCCAAAGAACTGTCTGACCCTCTCTCGCTGCTCTGACCCGCAAAAAAAGTGAATACAATGAATCGAGCAGAAAAACAGGCAGGAAGTCTCTACCCCCCGTTCCTGGACTACAGCCCTAGCATCCCATCAGAGTGGCCCCAGAAGTGATCTCGTGCAAGAAATGACTGAGCTTTCCAGAACTCTGACTGCAGAATCTCCAGGAAAATGGAGTAACACCACTTACCCAGGTTTTGACTGGTCGTTTCCTTCGTTTCCTTATTCCCCCATCTTTCTTATGGTGTACTCCTAAATAAACATTTTCCTCTCATTTATGTCCAGCCACCTCCCTGTAGACCTGGGGCTGCTACATTTGTCTAGATGGCTGCCAGAGAACGTTACAGTAGAAGAAGGACATGTAATGCCCCTTTGTCACAGGGTGGACACCTGTATTTACAGCCTTCCCAGCATCCTCTCTTCTAGGAACGGCTCACTGGTGTTCCCTGAGGTCCCAGTACTCCTCCACCGCCCTGCATGTGGTCTGGGTGCGGCTGACGCCATCACCCACTCTAGGAATCTGGCTTATCAGAGAGTCATGTCTCCCCTGGCTGTGGGGATTGGTTTAGGGGTAGGTGTATAACCCAAGCCAGGCCAAAAGAATCAACTCCTTTCCAAGATACCTGTGCAAACTGTAGAAAAGAGGCATGCAGACCATGCCTTACAGATTTCATTCTAAATGCAAAGCGATGAGGGGAGAATCATAGAAAGTTTAAACACGTTGACTGAGGCTTTTAAGAGATGGATATGGCTACTGTGTGAAGAACGGAAGAAACTGGGTGACGGCAGTTGCAGCCAGTGCAGTGGAGAGAAGTGAATAGCTTCAAGACATATTTTGTAGTTCAATAGCCTTCCTGCTCTCCCCATGACAGATTTATGCAGAACAAAAGGCCCTCAAATCCCCTTTGCCCACTTTTCCCCAGATGAAAACAACAGTGGGAGTTTCCTCAGCCTCGTCCCGAAAGCAGCAGCAAGTGCTTTGACCCAAACAGGATTTTGAGAAAACGTGCACAGCTGTGGCATCTGCCATCTGCCCCCACGTGGCGAAAAACGCTGTTTGCAGTCCTCCCGCCCAAGCTCCTAGGGTTCATTCAGAAGATGCAAGGGAAAATGTTGGAGAGACTGGTTTAAAGATCCTCCCCAAATTTGGGGGGGGGGGGACACTTAGGGAAAAAAATACAGGGAAGCATGTTGGTTGCCTTTCTTCAGCTGATTATTCTGAAACAATAAAATGTTAGGTAGCTTTATTTATACAATTTAACATGAACCCTAGGAAGAAATTGAGTTTTCTTAACTGTTGTGGGTTAAATTATGTCTCCCAGAAAGATATGCCGATGTCCTCACCTATGATAGGTGTGAATGTGACCTTATTTGGAAGTAGGGTCTTTGTAGATGTAATGCAGAAGTGGGTTAAGATGAGCTCATACTGGAGTAGGGTGGATTTTAATCAAATATGACCAGTGTCCTTACAGGAAAAGGAGAAGAGATTCAGAGAGACACAAAGGGGTAACACCGTGTGACATGTGACATCAGAGGAATGGATTGGAGTGATGCCAAGGATTTCCAGCAACCACAAGCAGCAGCTCAGAAAGGGAGCATGGCTTTGCCTGCACCTTGATCTTGGGCTTCTAGCCTCCAGAACCGTTATGCCACCCAGTTAGCAGTATTTTTTGTGGCAGCCACAGGAAACTAACACAGTCGGGTTTTTTAATTAAAACAAGTTTTGAGTCTTTGCCAGAACTCCGAATTTGGGTTTGGGGATGTATATTCAAGATGTTTAAAAGCACCTCTTTCAGTACTTTCCAACTATGTTCATATGTAACTTTTATTTCTTAGTAAGGTCTTTGGGATCATCTGGGCAGTCATATTTGAGCCTTTTCAGGCTTTGCTGCATTAATAAAAAACTCATGTTTTTAAAAATTAAAAAGCACAATTGTAAACACTTCTATAAACACACTACAACACATAATAATTTCAAAATAGTATCCTACATCTATTTATTCAAATACTGGTTATTTGTGTGTAAATCCTTTTCTCATACCTCTCAGCTTCTTTAACCAAGGAGACATTCAAATATTGACTGAAAAATGAAAATCAATATTAGTAGCATAGGGGCTTCCCTGGTGGCGCAGTGGTTGAGAGTCTGCCTGCCGATGCAGGGGACGTGGGTTCGTGCCCCGGTCCAGGGGGATCCCACATGCCGCGGAGCGGCTGGGCCTGTGAGCCATGGCCGCTGGGCCTGCGCGTCCGGAGACTGTGTGTCCAGAGCCTGTGCTCCGCAGCAGGAGGGGCCACAGCAGTGAGAGGCCCGCGTACCACAAAAAAAAAAAAAAAATATATATATATATATATACACATATATATATATATATATTAGTAGCATATTGATAGAGGTAAATTATTTTTGTAAGGAAAAAGGGCATTCACCCAACAAACCCTTATCTAAAGACCCAAATCATAAATCTAAGGTTGGAGGGAAAATGAGGCTCCTGTCTGGTTATTCCATGCCCATCCTCTAGGTCATCTTGAGATTCTTCTCCATCCTAGTTCTTTTTTTTTTTTTAATAAGATATTTATTTATATATGGCTGCGTGGAGTCTTTGTTGCTGCGCGCGGGCTTTCTCTCGTTGTGGCGAGTGGGGGCTGCTCTTTGTTGCGGTGCGCAGGCTTCTCATTGCGGTGGCTTCTCTTGTTGCAAAGCACGGGCTCTAGGTGCACGGGCTTCAGTAGTTGTGGCTCATGGGCTCTACAGCGCAGGTTCAGTAGTTGTGCACACAGGCTTAGTGGCTCTGAGGCATGTGGGATCTTCCCGGACCAGGGCTCGAACCCGTGCCCCCTGCATTGGCAAGCGGATTCTTAACCACTGCGCCACCAGGGAAGTCCCCTCCAACCTAGTTCTGTATAAGTATTATGGGTCTCAGATGGATGGATAGATAGATGATAGATAGATAGATAGACAGACAACACAATAGAACTGGGAAGAAGAGCCATACATTGGGTCATGAACTAAACTCAGCTAATCTCATTTTCAGCTATGAGTGCAGACTTGGGTTTCAGGGTTACAGAATCTTACTCTCATGATTCCCTAGTTTTCCAAAGTTTTGCAGCCACTCATATATTTCCCTCTTGCTTCACTGGAGGTCCCACGGCCAAGACATTCTCCTGTTTGAAGAGCCCACAGAGAAGACGGAAATTAGGGCCAAGTATACCCTCAAGTCCCCTTGTTCCCTTTACCTCCCTGCAGCAACCCCCTCTCTCCCAACCACTCAGAGAAGCTCTTGCCGGCCTGGTGTGGTCCGAGCCAGGACGATAGGAACAGGAAGCAGCCATTTCCGCTCCCTCTGGATGCCAGCGCCTTGGCTGAAACAGGTTCACATATATAAACTCAGCCCTTCATCTTCTGCCTATTTATTATTTTTAATGGGCACCATATGCAATTCACTGACTTTTGTTTAACGTTTTTCTTTTCCTTCCTGGTCCTTCGCAAGCTATTCCCACCAAGGCAGGCGAGTAAGCACAGCTGGAAAACACACACCATCATAAGAATCTGGCTCCCCTGAAGCCTTCTCTTTGGACCCACTTTTAGCCAGGGGAAGAAGGTGCGGGGGCAGGGGAGCAGGGGTAGTGGATTGTGCCCTGGTCTGGGCTGGAGGGACTGACGTCATTTTAACTTATCAAAGGGAGCCAGGGCTATGATACATTTATGGGAAACTGCTGTCACTTCCAACTGAGTACATGCTATCTCCTTTAATTTCATGATTAGTGTCATTTCGTCATTGGAAAGACCAAGCCTTTTCCTGTTCAGTGGCATAAAGCTAATGTAAAACCAAGCGTGTGGTTCCTGGAAATTTTCACACAGTGTTTTTTAAAAATTGACATGGTTCGATAGTTGGGCAATAAATTTTCTTCCTAATGAGACACTGAAAAGAAAGTGAACATTGGATGTTATGCCCAAGGAGAGTTAGTTATTGAAGATTTATGGGCAATCTGTGCAAATACTGTCCTTTTCTTCCAATGAGTTTCTAATTTTGGTTTGATAGTCTCCAGGTGTCCATATTTGCCTGTGATATTAGATGTGTAAAACTGGGTAATAGACATATATTGTCTCTCTTCCTTCTTGAACTGTACCTCTCCCATGGGCTCATTCACAGCAGAATCATATGGAATCTGTTTATACGCCAGCTCTGCTGACACTGACATATATACATGACACTAAATAAAGACTGGGCTCCAGCCACCCACACCAGCAGATAATGTGGGGAAAAATTTCTCCTTTCTACAGGTTTTCCCCAGAGAAAGCTGCCCTTCTGAACAAGGAATGCAGAGCTTCTCTGCTGAGCCTGGAATGTTTCCCCACTTGGAATGCTCAGAGGCCAGAGGGCAGACATGGCCTGTAGGAACACCTTAGGTCTTTCCTCAGTAAGGGGCCTGGCATTCATTTACTGCTAATGTTCAGATAAAACATTCCTTGCACCAGATCCCTTTGGAAGCCTGGCTGCACCAGGTCTTTTATCTTGTCCTGGGAGAAGCTATAGTGACCCCCTTAAATGTCTGCTGGCACCATTATGAACATCTGAGTGACTTCATGCAGTCTTGTTACCTTACCAAAAATATCAAATGATGGGCCAGTGAGTAAACCTCAAAGGTCTTGCTAATGGTCAGCCATGTACGCAGTGCCCAGGAGGAGCAAAGTCGTCTATTCTTTATGCTCAAGGCATCTATTGCTATCCACGTGGAGCCCTCCAAGGTGGGATGGCCAGTGTGGCCTTTCTCTCCTATTTAGCTGCTGTCTCTTCTCCTTCTGAAGCATAATGAGCCTTTTTTCTCACATTAGGGGCACCTACACAACCACTCTTCTTCTGGTCCTCTGGAGTCCTCCCAAAGAAACCAGAAGACATGACAAAGGACAAGCATGCTGTGTAGACAGAAAACACAATTACTTTCTGAAGTGTCTCTGATAAGGAACAAGTGATAGAAAGTTTATAACACACATAAGGTATTCTCTAATCTGCAAAGCTCTACACACTTGGTGGTGATGGTGACGGTGGTGGTGATGGTGGTGGTGGTGATGGTGGTAATGGTGGTAGTTGTGATGGTGGTGATGATGGTAGTGGTACTGGTGGTGGTGATGGTGGTGGTGGTACTGGTGGTGGTGATCATGATGGTGGTGATGGTGGTGGTGGTGATGTTGGTGATGATAGTGGTGATGGTGGTGGTGAAGATGATGGTGATGATGATGGTAGTGGTGATGATGATGGTGATGGTGGTGGTGACAGTGGTGGTGGTGATGGTGGTGATGATAGTGGTGATGGTGGTGATGATAGTAGTGGTGATGGTGGTGGTGATGATGGTAGTGGTGCTGGTAGTGGTGGTGATGATGGTAATGGTGCTGACAGTGGTGATGGTGGTGGTGATGATGGTAGTGGTGATGGTGGTGGTGGTGATAGTGGTTTGGTGGTGGTGATGATAGTGGTGATGGTGGTGGTGATGATTACGGTGGTGATAATGGTAGTAGTGATGATGATGGTGGTGATGATGATGGTGGTGATGGTGGTGGTGATGGTGGTGGTGATGGTGGTGATGATTACGGTGGTGATAATGGTAGTAGTGATGATGATGGTGGTGATGATGATGGTGGTGATGGTGGTGGTGATGGTGGTGATCGTGGTGATGGTGATGATGATAGTATTGGTGATGGTGATGGTGATGATGATGGTGGTGGTGATGGTGGTGATGATAGTAGTGGTGATGGTGGTGGTGATGATGGTAGTGGTGCTGGTAGTGGTGATGGTGGTGGTGATGACGGCAGTGGTGATGGTGGTGGTGGTGGTGATGATAGTGGTGATGGTGATGATGATAGTAGTGGTGATGGTGGTGGTGATGATGGTGGTGATGATGATGGTGGTGATGGTGGTGATGATGATAGTGGTGATGGTGGTGGTGGTGATGATGATGGTGGTGGTGGTGGTGGTGGTGGTGGTGGTGATTATGGTGGTGATGGTGGTGGTGGGAGTGGCAGCCACAATGGCAGTATTTCAACATATTATCATTTCTTAATTTCAGTCCAATATTCCTCTGCTAAAGTATCCTATTGCTTAATAGAAAAATTTCTCCCACTGCCTGGTGCTGAACCACCTTCTCTACGTTTCCTGGAGCCTCTCTGATGCAGAAGGGGAGTCCTGGGATCTTTCTGGAAACTTGACTCAGCCAGCATCCTGCTCCATTCCCACACCAGTAGGAATCATGGAGGGATAACCCCCACCTGGGTTTCTTCACTCCCACTTACTCTACTCCCGGAAGGCTGAATGGATGACCAGGAAGGGCAGAGCTGACATGAGAGTACTGGGATGTGGCCCAGAGAGAGGGACTGTCACACACTGCTATGTCAATCCAGAGTCAACCACAGACCTGCCAGGCAGCTCTAGTAGACACCTTGGTGCCACCTGCTGGCTATTCCCAGTATGGCATCCTGGAGGTTAAGCTGTCCTGTGACTTCGAGGGTGACCACTCTGTACACGGCAGATGGTGGACAAGACAAGGTCCCAGCTTCACAGGCTGCCTGGAAAATCAAGGCATGTACCAACTGGGGTCTCCTGGGGAATAAATGGGAAATGTGGATCAAAACCACTTGAGAAGGGCCTTGAATGACAAGCCAACAATTTGGGGCATCAGACTGCCTGAGTATCCCAGAGTGTACCCTGTGGAGGGCCAGGGGTATGCAAAACCCCAGGAAAAACATGGCACATTTTCTGGAGCGCCTATTCTATTCAAAGACTTGGGAGGAGAAACTGCAATAATTTTGAAGACATTTTAAACTAAATGCATATATATTATGCAGAAGAATTCAAAATTCTGAAAAATTTCAAAGACAACACAGCTGCCTCAAAGACGTGTTCCATGTCAGGAGACATCTGCAACCCCCTGGAGGTCAGGGTATCTATTTTTTTTATTATTATTTTTTATTGGAGTATAGTTGCTTTACAATGTTGTGTTAGTTTCTGCTGCACAGCAAAGTGAATCAGCTATACATATACATATATTCCCTCGTTTTTGGATTTCCTTCCCATGTAGGTCACCACAGAGCACTGAGTAAAGCTCCCTGTTCTATACAGTAGGTTCTCATTAGTTACCTATTTTATACATAATCGTGTATATATGTCAATCCCAATCTCCCAATCATCCCACCCACCCTGGTCAGGGTATCTTAATGGAAGAGGTGGAGATACGTCACAGAAAGCCTTGGAAGGGACGATGTTATGCGGGTGATTTCAGAGGGAAAAGGACTACTTCCAGCCTGGAGAGGGGCCAGGGAAGAAGAGGACGCGATTTTCAGCACCACGTCAGCGGTGCCATGATGTCACTGACATCCGAGCACCACCCTCTGATGTGCTGCTGTCAGAGGCTGAAACTCAGCTGCCATGGAAGCTCAAGGTGAAAGACACCTGCCAGCCTGAGAGAAGGCAGCCTCCCTGACCCTCTCCAGCAACATTACAACAAGGGCACTGGTGGGAAAAGCAGGCTTTGCTGGCACGGAGGGTTATTGCAAACAGATGCCACCTCCAGAAAAAAGTGGCAAATGTCTGGCACTTTGATCCAGCCCATCTCCAGTCATTCCTTGCTTCCCTCTCTTGGTATAACATGGCCTAAACCCATCTCTGTACAAAGACAGAAAGGAAGCTTTTTTTGATGCCTCATCCCTCATATCAGTTGAAAGAGCTCAGGTCTTAGGGGAATGCTTGATTGGAATTTGACCTCCTTTATCCTCAAGCATTCATGACTTGAGGTGTCTTCACTGAGAACACACACCCTGGAATGCCTTGACCATGGTCCCTGGGTTCCCCTGCACCAGCTCTACTCACTCAGCCTCTTTTGGAAATATGCACACATTTCCTCCATGTTTTCCCTATCCCTACCCCCACCTGTCAAATAAGAGCTTTGTTAAAGTAATTATTATTTTCTCAGGATGACCAGGCGGGTAGCAATTTGCAAGGCTGTGCTAAGCCTGCCCATGGCTTTGATAGAATGTGAAGTCCACTGGGTGTTTAGACACAGTAGGAAGAAATGTACAAAGATGGCAACAGACCAACCACCCCTGACCCGCTTCTTCAGTGAAGTGGTTTGTCTTTGCTAGGCATTTGTTTTGCTCTGAATTATGTCAAGTCAAGCAAATATGAAGAGTGCAGTGGGGCTGGGGGCTGGAGCTGAGTAGCTGGAGAAGTTAAAAAGAGTCTGTGGAGGAAAAGAGAGAAGACTGGGTGAAGCGGCTGAAACTTTATAAAGGCTTTCAAAGAGGGTTGCCTGTGCGATGTGCAGTAGCCCTTGCCTCCTGCACCTCTGCAGACCTGCGATGAGATCTACCTCATTTATGAAGGCTTCCAGAGCTGGACTTGTGTCGAGGATGTGGGGATGAACTGAGGCAGGGAGAGGTCTAGGGGTGAGCGGGGGTGAGGGCGGAAGCTGGAAGGAAGCCCAGCTATTTGTGTGTTTACATATACACACCAGTTTGCAATGGAAGATGCCAGCACGGGGATGAAGACATTAAAGAAATCACGGCAGGGGATCATTGAGAAAAAAGGGAGGGCTTTCATGTTAGAAAACCCTTGGTTCACTTCTCAGTGCTTCCCTTACTCTGCGTGTGACTTTGGTCAAGTCATGGTACCTCTTTAAGACTCAGAACGGGACTTCATAAAATGGGGCTTATAATAGTACCCATCGGAGAGGATTGTTGTGAGGTTTCAATGAGATAATAAATGGAAAGCAGAAGAATCCAAGATCCTTATTACTTCCTGGCTCTGAGACACACCTTTCCCCTCTACCCAGTCTTCCATGCACATAACCCCCCCCACACACACACACACACACACGTGCACACCACCACAGGCCAGCTCTACTTTTTCATTAACCTTGATATTAATTTGTGCTTCTTGTAAAAAAAAAACTAAAGCTCAACAAATAAGACTAGGGTCTCTTTGACCATCATCCTATGGGGCAGAGTGCTCACTAAATATCCATATGGCTCCCCACATTGCCCAGCAACCCTTGCAGTTAGGTTGGGGTCATGTGACTAGTTCTGACCAATGGGCTATAAGCAGAAGTACCACATACTCTCTCAATCTTAGCAACTATGGAGATCTCGCATTTCCAGGGGCAGAGCTACAAAGTGGAGGAGGGCTGCCTTGCTCCTCCTTTTTAGTATCTTAAGGCACTGGATGCTCTAACCCAGTGATTCTCAAACTTGAGCCTGCACCAGCACTACCTGGAAGGTCTGTTAAAACATAGATTGCTGGGGCCCACCCCAGAGTTTCTAATTCATAGGTCAGGTGGAGAGAGCCTAAGAATTTGTGTTTCTAGCAAGTCCCCAGGTGATGCTGAGGCTGCTGCTCTGGGACCACACTTTGAGAGCCACTGGTCTAGCCTATCCTGATCTAACTAATCCATGCCTTTGATCCCAACTGACCTCTCACCTTCCTGACCTTTCACCTCTCAGAGGTGAAAACTCTCATTAACTTGTGTCTCCTTCCAACTTCTGTTTTATGCATTAACATACATACAGGTCTCTGTAAAAACTGTAGAGTTACTCAATTTCACATACACGGGATCATGTTAAATATATTGTTCTGCATCTAATCTCTTCTATTCAGAAATACATCTTAGAGACTTACCCATGTTAACCCACGTAGGGCTAGCGCATTCTTTTTAGTTGCTGTGTGGCATTGCATATATAGATATACTATACTATAGTACAGTATATATAGTATAGTATAGTATAGTATAGTATAGTATAGTATAGTATAGTATAGATATACTATGCTTTCTTTTTCTGTCCCTGTTGGTAGATATTTAGATTGTTTCCAACAGCTTCCAATTCAAACAACTCTGCAATGTACTTCTTCACACATATTTCCCTGTGCGTATATTAGTGTTTTTATCAAGGGTATGTACATTAAAAAATGTAATAGCTACTGTTGGCCATTTTTATTTTCTCTAGGACAAAGCTGGAATTCATGAAGAGAAGAAAAAAGAAATCTTAACAGTAAACTTTGGCTTCTGGGCTTTGGGGGCCCTCACAGTACAGTGTGACATTTCTCAAAGTTTGTTTTATAGGGGAAAAAAGAGCCTTGTGTTCAAATAAGAGTGAGCAGGTCAGAGTTAAACAGCTTTATATACGACAGGACTTCTCAGAGCCTTTAATACATGAACATGCACTGCAGATTGCTGAGAGAAGCAGGTAGCCTGCAACACTTCTCAAACTGACTTGCCTTGGATACCATTCTTCATTTGGAAGTCTTGAAACTAGGGTTACTCAGCACCCACTTGAGGAAATAAGGTTATAATAGAAAGAGCTGGAGTTTGGGAAGCCATCTTGGGATTGACTCTCAACTCCACCACTTACTAGCTATATGACCTTGAACAAGTTATTTAGCCTTTCTGAACCTCCATTTATTCAACTGTAAAACAGGAGAAACAAATCCTGCAGAATTGTTGTGATTAAATGAGATAATAAATGTGAAAACGCCTGGCCTAAAAAGTGTCACAAAATATTTTCTCTACAGCCCAAGACTGGGCAAGAGGCTAGTGTCAGTTTCTTCGGCTAGGATATAAAATATTTCCCATCAGAACCTGATTGCCCCAATGTCAAGAACATTTTGTTTCTGGTGTGTGGTCCCTAGAAGACAGGATAGCGTAGAAGTTATTTAGACTCTAGAATCAAATTAGGTACAAACCCCAGCTTATCACTCACAGACTGTGTGACACTGGGCAAGTTACCTAGCCTCTCTGAGCTCAGTTCTGTCATCTATAGAAGGGGACAGTAGCAACATCCACCTCATAGAATTGCTGAGGCTGAAATGAGAGAATCCATGTCAAGCTCTTATGATGAGCACAGTGCCTGGTGCAGAGTAACAGTAAGCCCCAGGAAGGGCTATGGTATCAGTTGTTGACGTCAAGCATGCAGTGGCATAGACAACATGACTGCTAATTTCCACGTATCACATGCAGTGACCTGGTTGGAAAGTGCAGTAACAATTGGGCTCCCATCCTGCCATCCTGAGCAACAGCTGAGGTCTGACAGGAGAAGACAAGGGTCAGGAAGTACCCAGGAGAGGATAAGGTCTTTGCAGGGCAATGCAGGAAAAATATGAAATGGCTATAATTGTGCTACGCAACATTCAGATGACAAAAAGGAAAAGGCCATAATACTTTCTTTAAAAAAAAAAAAATTAGATATGGCTCTGAGCCCCACACGTGCCTGGATAACTAGAAATTCTATCTCAATCATGTTTCAAGAGAGGAGGTTATAAGGGTCACGTGACATCCGGGAAGGTGACGTGGTGCCCAGAAAAGGTGTCTAAGGTCTGCCCTTAGTGTATGGGGGTTGCCTTATTATCACTGCTTCCTCTGCTAAGCTTTGCTCGCATGGGTCTGGTCGTCAGCCCTGGGGCGTGGGTGAGCCCAGAGGCGCTCCCCAGCACCCTCTACACCGAGTGAGGACTCCGACGCTCCCTCTCCCACTGCACCCGGACTTTGGGCTTAGTAGTCTCTCTCCACCGCAGCCCACAGCCATCTCCACATCTGGCTGCTGCATGTCAATGGAACTCAGGGCAACAGTACTTGTGAACTGCACACCCACACACACACACACACACACACACACACACACTCAAATCCAGCCCCTTCCCAGTCCTGGGGGAGCTCAAGTTCATTTTCTGACCTGAGCTACCTCTGCAACTTCACTCGGCTTCTCCAAGAGCCTAGATCCCCAAACAAAGCCAAGATGGGTCTGGGAGTTATGACCCATGTGCCCGGCAGGTGCCATTTTTGACTCTGAAACATCAGGGCAATTAGGGCAAGAGAGGCCCAGCTGGGGGGGTCTTGGAGTATATGCAGCACAGAGGAAGGAAAACGCCACTCATGCGTATGAGCTGTAAGAACAGCATGTGGGTGGGCATCTCCATAAATCACCTGCCCCAAGGCACCCACAGAGCCGACGTGTCTTTCATGTACGATGTACACAAACCATACACCAGCATTTAACTCCTATTGCTTCAGTCCTGATTTGTACTGAAATTAATAAATTTCTCAAAGATTCTCAAAGACCCAATTGGTTCCCAATTGGTTCCCAATTGGTTCCCAATTCCCATGATGGCACAGAACTGCAGAAAGGACATGGGCTTAAGAAAAGTGTTATTTTGAGCATGAAGGGAACGTAGTGAATATCTGGGTTTTCCTCTATTTTACTGGTTAATTTTTATTAATCTTTTTCCCCTGCTTACAAAAGAAGGATTTGTATATTATAAAATGTCCAAAATATTACAGAAATGTTTGCTCTAAGAAGCAAAAGTCCTCCATAATCTCACCTCTCAGAGTCAAATATCAATAATGGTTTAGTGGATATTTCTCCACATTTTTCTTTTAACTTATTTTAGCTGTGCTGGGTCTTAGTTGCAGCACATGGGACCTTTGTTGCGGCATGCAGGATCTTTAGTTGCAGCATGTGAGCTTCTTCATTGTGGCATGCATTCAGGATCTAGTTCCCCGACCAGGGATTGAACACGGGTCCCCTGCATTGGGAGAGTGGAGTCTTACCCACTGGACCACCAGGGAAGTCCCTCTCCACATTTTTTTGTCCATGTGCATATTTTAATTACTTTTTGAAAAATAGAATGATACCATATGTGAAAACATTTTTCAAACAACAGATCTTAGACCTGCCAAAGCAAAGAGATCTACCTGCCTCATTCTTTTGAAAAGTTGCACAGTGTTTTCTTGTATGCACCATAATTTATTTAATCTGTCTGTCACTGGCTGATATTTTATCTACCCAGCTTCCTAAGTGAATCCCAAAGGGGTTAACTGGTTTGTGCCAGGTCACATGGATACTGAGAGGTAGCCCCCAGACTACCTCCTCATGCCCAAGCTAGTATTACTCCTACTCTGCTGCCCCTTGACTTTCAATTTTATTTACTCTTACTGCCACAGGCAGGAGTACGGTCTGTACTGGAGAAGGACTCTTGAACCAGCTTTTGTCCCAAGGATTCTGGAGAGGAACTGAGGACAATTGGCTGTCACAGCTAAGAGAAGGCCAGCCAGGTCCTTTCACTAAGGAATGATTTAGACACTTGCCATCCTACTGAATTAGTAAGAACATACAGACAAAGGACATAAAAGAATCTGCGGGGAAAAAAAAAAACTGGCGTCTGGTCCTTAAATCAATTTTTGATAATGAGTGTCATATATTTAAATGTTCACACATAATCATCACATTAGTATTAACTATACCATCAAAGACAATCTGATTATATAATATGCTTCTTCACGTGTCACCGCCATGAACTTGTTAATACATGTAATTATAAATGGAGAAGTAGATTGAGGGTATATTCAATAGAAGCCTCTGGAAGTCTGAGTGTGATTTCCTGCTGTTTCCCATCAACTTGCATGAGACAAAGCTAAACGATTCTCCTGGCACATGGACACCAGGCCTCACTGCCAGGCCGTTCACCCCAGGCCTCATCTCGGACCTACTTTTCCTGATTTGGGGGGGCCCTGTGATCCCTGTGTGTCACCCAGGACTCCTCTGGTTGCAAAAATCTTGTGCCCAACTCCAACCGGCATAGTGGGAAAGGGTTGGTGGGAGGGGTACCAGGAAGTCGCTGGGTGATGCCCAGATCAAAGGGGTCTAAATGAGCCAGAATCGGGAAAGCAGACGTGAGGCTGGCCCTGGGCATCTCAGGAACTGGAAGCAGCTCAAATTCTGCCCCACATGTCCACACCCCCTCATCCCCCTGGGGCCCTGACACCCACTGACCCACAGCCTGCACAGATGTCCACTCGCCCTGCAGAGGCTCCAACACTCTATGCTAGGCCACCCTCCTCTCCTCACGCCCAGATCCCCTGCTCGCCACCCCCTGAGGGAGGGCACCCCTGCCAGGCCACATGGGCTCCCAAACTCTAGGACAGCTCTGCCACCCTCACTAGGCCACCCCTCCAGACACAAATGCCCTCAGTGCTCTCAGGACCCACCCCCGCCCAGGTACCAGGGCCCCAGACGCCCTGTGCAGACACCGCCCTTGCCTGGTCCCACCTAAGGGCATCTGGACCAAATTGCTTGGGAAGGAGTGGGAGAGGGGGAAGGACAGAAAATTTCTGACCTGAGAAAATATAATTCTATCTAAGATGAAGAAAAATGGGTATCAAAACAGTACCTAGGGTTTCCCTGGTGGTGCAGTGGTTAAGAATCCACCTGCCAATGCAGGGGACACGGGTTCAAGCCCTGGTGAGGGAAGATCCCACATGCCGCGGAGCAGCTAAGCCCGTGCGCCACAACTACTGAGCCTGCGTTCTAGAGCCCATGAGCCACAGCTACTGAAGCCCGCACGCCTAGAGCCCGTGCTCCACAGCAAGAGAACCCACTGCAATGAGAAGCCCACGCACCGCAAGGAAGAATAGCCCCCGCTCGCTGCAACGAGAGAAAGCCCGTGCGCAGCAGCGAAGACTCAACACAGCCAAAAATAAAAATAAATAAAATAAAATAAATTTTAAAATAAAAAAGTACACACACTAGCGTGACTCTCAGAGGCAGGGACCCCAGTGTCAGGGCTGGTTTAATAGCCCTGAGCATGGCAGTGGGGTGGAGGGGGAGAAAATGGACCGTTGTGCTCGGTTGAGTGTTGATTTTCATCTGAAAAAGGGGAATATAGTAAAATGAGCTCATGTTTTATGCTGAAATCCTGTGGATTACCATAGAACTCTTCTCTCCACCCAGATGACAGTGGCACAATCTGCTCAGCTTAAAACTGGACATCTACCCCCCTCAGAGTGTCCCACGGTCTCTCCAGGAGTGAAGGGCTTGTCACTGTGAGCCCACGGCAGTCACCATGTGGCGTCTTCCTCCCCTTCCCTCTGGGGCCCGGGAGTCCACATCTGGGTCCTTAAAGCTCCATGGAGAAGCCTCCCCAAGGCCACGGCCATCATGAACCCCAGGGCCCCTTCGAATGACCTGAGTGTTCTGCAGGTCTCCAGGTCTAGAGGCGGCAGAGCACTTCTCGATACTGTTATCTCCTTCCTTTGGCACCTGAGCCCCAAAGTGGCTCTGACTTCACCCAGAATCTAACTTATCCCAGGAAACAATTTTCCATGTTTGTATACAATGGAAACAATTGTATCTCATGGAAACAATTCTGTCTGTTCCAACGCTCATCCCTCCAACCACAGTACCTCCTCCCTAGACCGAGGGGCTGGCCGAGCAGCAGATCTTATCAACTCCCCTCCCTCCTCTGTTTATCTCACCATCCTCTTCCCTCTCAAAAGTCCTCCTTCTTTACCCAGTAACAAAACGTATGCTCCTAGATATATCAACGGATACCAGCAGATCGCAAGGGTAGGGGAAGGATAGAACCCTTATCAGTAGCACCTGAACGCCATCCAAAGATGCCTAAGACTTGTGTTAAGTAGGAGAGACTGAGCAATAACAGTGTAACAGAGTTTCCAAATTTCAAAGGAATCATTTGTATAAGGCTGGATACTGAAGACTTCTATCTTCAGAGTTATCAGCTCTCAGAGCCAGTTAGTGTTTTCAAGAAAGACCCAATGGATAAAGACAAAGGGACCGCTGATATTCGGTCTTCAAGACAACCACATGACTATGGTCAGAGCAGAATTGCATTCTGGGAAGTGCTTGAGCTCTGAAGTGAACCAACCTGGGTTCAGATCCTCCCTCTACCATTTACAACCTAATAGACCTCGAGCAACCCCCTTGATGTCTCTGGGTCTCTGTTTCTTTATCAACGTTGTTTGACAATATCTGTGTCAAGCCTCTGGTACATGGAAGACACTAATACACAGCAATTATTATTACTGACTAATAGTGGGGTACACAAGCTATTTTATTTTACTTACATTTTATTAAATGTATACAAAGTTGTCTGGAATATTTTTTATATTTATTTGTCAAATTGCCCTTTAAAGATCCATCCAAAATATTATACCATTTTAGAAAAAACTAAAATGATGGAAATCCAACGCAGTTTTTGGACTGTTTTCTATCTAATTGGAATTTCCATGGAGACCAGGCATCGAAAGTTCTCTCTCCCCCAACCCATGGCTGGGGGCAGTCAGGTCCCCGCCCCCGCCAGGCTGCCCACAACCTAGTTGTAATATATCCGTGAGCCCCTCATGTTTCAGATCCAGCCCAGAGAATACCTTCCAGCAGCTTGTTGGCTGGGTGTTTTTCGGTGGAAATTCAGCATTTCATTCTACCATTTCAAATGGAAAACTGAAATCCAATAATGTAACTTTTTATATTCTTTTCGACCGTGGAAAAAACCAGGGGAACTACTCAAGGAGACATTGTCCACCAAGCCGTCACTGAGATGTGGACTGTCTTCCCTGAAATGACTTTCAAGGTCACTGTTTGATCTTTGACCTTGGACTGGGAGAATCACTAGGTAGGTTTTCACATGGTAGACACATACATAGGAGTTGGGTTTGGGGTGCCGCTGAGACGATACAGGGAATGGGGTGAGGGCTGGGAATCAGGGAAAAGGGAAGCAAATCTTCAGTTTCACCAAGAATCTTGCTTCCCCCAGCCCTTCTTAGCTCATCTCATTGGGTAGATCAGTTATCTTTGGCCCAGTAAGATTACCACTTTCTGCTTGGCTAATACCCAGTGCTTTACTGAAACAGAAAATGCCCTCAGCAGGGGAAGCAGAGGTAGATACATGAGATAAAACTCACTTCAAGTCTTTCGTGTCCTTGAAGGATTGTGTTCCCTCCAGTTCCTGTCTGCTTGGGTTGCTCTCCAGTGCCTGCAAACAGACATATCCATAGATTACATATATATATAAAATATATCTTCTATATAACATATTATATATTATGTGTACAATTTTCCTCCAGTTTTTATAATTGCTATCAGTGGAAGGGCTAACCCAATACATGCTACTTTGACTGGAACTGGAACTCTAGTTAGAACGATGTTTAATAGTAGAAGGCAACACTTGCACAAGACTCTTCAAATGAAGTCTTATGTGAAAGCCTACTACATTAAACAGGTGAAAGAAAAGCTAGTCCAGTATTGGCTAGGTCGGTAGAAAGTATCCAGATTCACATACACAGAAAATGGAACGTAAAGCTGGTCATATTCTTTGGGACTCTTGAAGTTTGAAAACTACCAAGAGAAAGGATGTGAGTTTTGGCTTCTGAGAGACCTCAGCTTGAATGCCAGACCTTACTAGGTATGTGTCCAGAGGTAAGTGATTTAACTTCTCTCAAGAAAGTCCCCTTGTCTGCAACATGGAGACAGTGGTACCCATCTTGTTTTCGTTTTTTTGTTTTCTTTTGGGGCCACGCTGCGCAGCTTGTGGGGTCTTAGTTCCCTGACCAGTGACTGATCCTGGGCCCTCAGCAGTGAAAGTGTGGAGTTCTAACCACTGGAGTGCCAGGGAATGCCCCCCATCTTGCTTTTTAATGAAAAGTTGTTATAAGGATTATCACAAAGTACATGAAAAGCATCTTGCACATGGCCTAGTGTACAGTGGACAAAATTGTGAGCTTCTCAAATGCAGGGCTATTTTCTCCACTTTTCTAACTCACTTAGCTCCTATCCAAGGATTGTACACTTGCTTGTTGTTTTACTTGCCTTTTCTCTATTAAAAATATTTCCATGTAAGCCTCCACAGCCCTAAATCCTGAGCTGTCATTATTCTGAAATAGCTGTAGGACACAAGAGCATATTGAGAAGTATGAGGCTAAACAGAGCTTTTAATTGCAAATGCAAGATAAACGAAGATGGACTCCTGTCTATGTGTGCACATGAAAACTAACAGTTCAGATGGTGATAGGAAATCGACACTGCTACCTGCCATGCTTGATATGAATTATAAACGGATCTTCTGTAACAGCCCAAATACCTCTACAGACATGTAATGTAACCATTCAGTAGCACACCCTTTTTTAAAAAAATAAATTTGCTTTTACTAAATGTGTAAATGGATGAATGGATAGAGGATCATGGAAGCCTTTGCCACTGTGTGTTGGTAATCTTGTTAATGAAACATCATGAAATTTTTCTAGGGGATAAAAGATGAGTCTTCTGATTTCAGCCTTAAAAGAAGGGGAAAACATTTCCTGCAACATAGCAAACCTACGGAAAGCTGGAGAATAGCACTAATAAATATAAAAAGGGGACATTAATCAGAAAACAAGAAAGGAGAAGACAGTAAATAAACAAGTCTCTAGATAGTGTAATTTTTTAAAAAGAGAAAATAGATATTGATAATTAGAAATAAGTAAAGGGGTATAAGCAAAGATATGGAAGATATTTTAAATCTTAGGGAAATAATATGCATAATTCTGTGATATTAAATTTTAAAAGCTTGATAAAATGGATGGTTTTCTAAGAAACTCTAAATTGTCAAAATTGTCTTAAGAAATAAACAGGAAATCTGAGCAGATCAGCAACTCTGCAGAAAGCTACAGCACCACGAAAAGAAAAACCAACAGACCAAACGCTCTTGTGAATATAGATATAAATTTAAATTGCAAATCAAGTCAAATCAATTTTCAAGTGATAGTAACACCATTACTAAGTATGATTTGGAATAAAGGGTAGTTCAATAGCAGGAAAGCTATTAATGTAATTTATCACATCAGTAGATCAAAGAAGATACCACAGTAGGAAGAGAGGAGAGGTAGAGGCCAAGCATCAGATGCTGAAGACAGAGCCCATGGGTTGGAAACATGCCTTTTCTTCTTATGTTGTGACTTCTACCAAGCAGTCTAACTTCCCTGTGCCTCAGTTCCCTCACTGTAAAATGGATATACTAACATTATCTACTTTAGGGAGTTGCTGTGAGAAATCAATAAATTAACATTTGTGAAGTGGTTTACACCATGGCTTGGTGTTTAGTAAGCCCGATACAAGTACTTGCTTAATAAAACAAAACCCAATCATCATCTCTCTAAAGGCTGATGATAAATTTATCATCATTTCCTGTTAGAAGCTTTTGATAAACTGAATAGCAGGATATTTCCTTAACACCATAAAGAATATCTAACCCAGACTAACAACTAACATCACTCCACTGAGACAATAAATGGACAAATACAGAAAAGGGAAAGGCTAGACTATATCCTGTGGTGTTGAATTGGAACTGGAGGTATTGGTATGAACCAATGGGTTTTAACAAATACAGATCACTCAGTATGAAAATAGATACGTACGTGTGTGTGTGTGTGTGTGTGTGTGTGTACACATACATCTATTTCTTAGCTCTGCCCACCCCAAGGGCTTATAAGCAATGACAATCCAGTAGCAGTAAGCTACTAGGATCCAGATATCAGTTTCTAAATACTATTATCCATTAAAATGAAACAGGGCTCCTTGGAGAAATTGCTGATTCCAGGGCAGAGACAGGGAAAGTACAAACTGAGCCTAGAACAGCTTCTGCCATAAAGAAAGGACATGCTTTAAAATGATGGAGACATGTCAAAAGTATTGGGAAGCCAGTTTAAGGGGATCTCACAGAAAACTCTGGGACAATTTGAACATCAAAATATTTAATGATAGTCATTCAGTTTTAGGCAGAAACTGGCTGAGGTAGAACCCAGGGCCTAAGCATTTTAAAGCCTAGTTATTCCGAAGAGGGGGGCTTCCGGGAAGATGGCGGAAGAGTAAGACGCGGAGATCACCTTCCTCCCCACAGATACACCAGAAACACATCTACACGTGTAACAACTACTACAGAACACCTACTGAACGCTGGCAGAAGACCTCAGACCTCCCAAACGGCAAGAAACCCCCCACGTACCTGCGTAGGGTAAAAGAAAAAAGAATAAACAGAGACAAAAGGATAGGGACGGGACCTGCACCAGTGGGAGGGAGCCGTGAAGGAGGAAAAGTTTCCACACACTAGGAGCCCCTTCGCGGGCGGAGGCTGCGGGTGGTGGAGGGGGGAAGCTTCGGAGCCGCGGAGGAGAGCGCAGCAACAGGGGTGCGGGGGACAAAGCGGGAAGGTTCCCGCACAGAGAATCAGGGCCGACCGGCACTCACCAGGCCGAGAGGCTTGTCTGCTCCCCCGCCGCGGCGGGCGGGGCTGCGAGCTGAGGCTCGGGCTTCGGTCGGAGCGCAGGGAGAGGCCTGGGGTTGGCGGCGTGAACACAGCCTGCAGGGGGTTAGTGCGCCGCGGCTGGTCGGGAGGGAGTCCGGGAAAAAGTCTGGAGCTGCCGAAGAGGCAAGAGACTTTTTCTTCCCTCTTTGTTTCCTGGTGCGCGAGGAGAGGGGTTTAAGAGCGCTGCTTAAGGAGCTCCAGAGACGGGCGCAAGCCGCGGCTAAAAGCGCGAACCCCAGAGACGGGCGCGAGCCGCGGCTAAAAGCGCGAACCCCAGAGACGGGCGCGAGCCGCGGCTAAAAGCGCGAACCCCAGAGACGGGCATGAGACGCTAAGGCTGCTGCTGCCGCCACCAAGAAGCCTGTGTGCGAGCACAGGTCACTATCCACACCCCTCTTCCGGGGAGCCTGTGCAGCCCGCCACTGCCAGGGTCCTGGGATCCAGGGACAACTCCCCCGGGAGAACGCACGGCGCACCTCAGGCTGGTGCAACGTCACGCCGGCCTCTGCCGCCGCAGGCCCTCCCCGCACGCCATGCCCCTCCCTCCCCCCGGCCTGAGTGAGCCAGACCCCCGAATCAGCGGCTCCTTTAACCCCGTCCTGTCTGAGCGAAGAACAGACGCCCTCCGGCGACCTCCACACAGAGGCAGGGCCAAATCCAAAGCTGAGCCCCTGGGAGCTGAGAGAACAAAGAAGAGAAACGGAAATCTCTCCCAGCAGCCTCAGAAGCAGCGGATTAAAGCTCCACAATCAACTTGATGCACCCTGCGTCTGTGGAATACATGAATAGACAACGAATCATCCCAGATTGAGGAGGTGGACTATGAGAGCAAGATTTATGATTTTTTCCCCTTTTCCTCTTTTTGTGAGTGTGTATGTGTATGCTTCCGTGTGAGATTTTGTCTGTATAGCTTTGCTTCCACCATTTGTCCTAGGGTTCTATCCGTCCGGTTTTTTTTCTTAATAATTATTTTTTTATTTTAATAGCTTTATTATATTTTATTTTACTTTATCTTCTTTCTTTCTTTTCTTCCTTCCCTCCTTCCTTCCTTCCTTCCTCCCTCCCTTTCTCCCTCCCTCCCTCCCTCCTTTCTTTCTTTCTTTCTACTTCTACTAATTCTTTCTTTCTACTTTTTCTCCCTTTTATTCTGAGCCATGTGGATGAAAGGCTTTTGGTGCTGCAGTCAGGAGTCAGTGCTGTGCCTCTGAGGTGGGAGAGCCAACTTCAGGACACTGGTCCACAAGAGACCTTCCAGCTCCACATAATATCAAATGGCGAAAATCTCTCAGAGATCTCCATCTCAACACCAGCACCCAGCTTCACTCAACGACCAGCAAGCTACAGTGCTGGACATCCTATGCCAAACAACTAGCAAGACAGGAACACAACCCCACCCATTAGCAGAGAGGCTGCCTAAAATCATAATAAGGCCACAGACACCCCAAAACACACCACCAGACGTGGACCTGCCCACCAGAAAGACAAGATCCAGCCTCATCCACCAGAACACAGGTACTAGTCCCCTCCACCAGGAAGCCTACACAACCCACTGAAACAACTTTAGCCACTGGGGACAGATACCAAAAACAATGGGAACTACGAACCTGCAGCCTGCAAAAAGGATACCCCAAACACAGTAAGATAAGCAAAATGAGAAGACAGAGAAAAACACAGCAGATGAAGGAGCAAGATAAAAACCCACCAGGCCTAACAAATGAAGAGGAAATAGGCAGTCTACCTGAAAAAGAATTCAGAATAATGATAGTAAAGATGATCCAAAATCTTGGAAATAGAATGGACAAAATGCAAGAAACATTTAACAAGGACCTAAAGATAAAACAAACAACGATGAACAACACAATAAATGAAATTAAAAATACTCTAGATGGGATCAATAGCAGAATAACTGAGGCAGAAGAACGGATAAGTGACCTGGAAGATAAAATAGTGGAAATAACTACTGCAGAGCAGAATAAAGAAAAAAGAATGAAAAGAACTGAGAACAGTCTCAGAGACCTCTGGGACAACATTAAATGCACCAACATTCGAATTATAGGGGTTCCAGAAGAAGAAGAGAAAAAGAAAGGGACTGAGAAAATATTTGAAGAGATTATAGTTGAAAACTTCCCTAATATGGGAAAGGAAATAGTTAATCAAGTCCAGGAAGCACAGAGAGTCCCATACAGGATAAATCCAAGGAGAAATACGCAAAGACACATATTAATCAAACTGTCAAAAATTAAATACAAAAAAAAATATTGAAAGCATCAAGGGAAAAACAACAAATAACACACAAGGGAATCCCCATAAGGTTAACAGCTGATCTTTCAGCAGAAACTCTGCAAGCCGGAAGGGACTGGCAGGACATATTTAAAGTGATGAACGAGAAAAACCTGCAACCAAGATTACTCTACACAGCAAGGATCTCATTCAGATTTGATGGAGAAATTAAAACCTTTACAGACAAGCAAAAGCTAAGAGAGTTCAGCACCACCAAACCAGCTTTACAACAACTGCTAAAGGAACTTCTCTAGGCAAGAAACACAAAAGAAGGAAAAGACCTACAATAACGAACCCAAAACAATTAAGAAAATGGGAATAGGAACATACATATTGAGAATTACCTTAAATGTAAATGGACTAAATGCTCCCACCAAAAGACACAGATTGGCTGAATGGATACAAAAACAAGACCCATATATTTCCTGTCTACAAGAGACCCACTTCAGACCTAGAGACACATACAGACTGAAAGTAAGGGGATGGAAAAAGATATTTCATGCAAATGGAAACCAAAAGAAAGTTGGAGTAGCAATCCTCATATCAGACAAAATAGACTTTAAAATAAAGACTATTAGAAGAGACAAGAACACTACATAATGATCAAGGGATCGATCCAAGAAGATATAACAATTGTAAATATTTATGCACCCAACATAGGAGCACCTCAATACATAAGGCAAATACTAACAGCCATAAAAGGGGAAATTGACAGTAACACATTCATAGTAGGGGACATTAACACCCCACTTTCACCAATGGACAGACCATCCAAAATGAAAATAAATAAGGAAACACAAGCTTTAAATGATACATTAAACAAGATGGACTTAATTAATATTTATAGGACATTCCATCCAAAAACAACAGAATACACATTTTTCTCAAGTGCTCATGGAACATTCTCCAGGATAGATCATATCTTGGGTCACAAGTCAAGCCTTGGTAAATTTAAGAAAATTGAAATTATTTCGAGTATCTTTTCCGACCACAATGCTATGAGACTAGACATCAATTACAGGAAAAGATCTGTAAAAATACAAACACATGGAGGCTAAACAATACTCTACTTAATAACGAAGTGATCACTGAAGAAATCAAAGAGGAAATTAAAAAATACCTAGAAACAAATGACAATGGAGACACGACGGCCCAAAATCTATGGGATGCAGCAAAAGCAGTTCTAAGAGGGAATTTATAGCAATACAATCCTACCTTAAGAAACAGGAAACATCTCGAATAAACAACCTAACCTTGCACCTAAAGCAATTAGAGAAAGAAGAACAAAAAAACCCCCAAAGTTAGCAGAAG
Organism: Pseudorca crassidens; assembly: GCF_039906515.1. Classification (NCBI taxonomy): domain Eukaryota; kingdom Metazoa; phylum Chordata; class Mammalia; order Artiodactyla; family Delphinidae; genus Pseudorca; species Pseudorca crassidens. The sequence goes on along the minus strand of NC_090311.1, from coordinate 12,485,066 downwards.
GAAAGAAATCATAAAAATCAGGTCAGAAATAAATGAAAAAGAAATGAAGGAAATGATAAAAAAAAGATCAATAAAACTAAAAGTGGTTCTTCGAGAAGATAAACAAAATTGATAAACCATTAGCCAGACTCATCAAGAAAAAAAGGGAGAAGACTCAAATCAATAGAATTAGAAATGAAAAAGGAGAAGTAACAACTGACACTGTAGAAATACAAAAGATCATGAGAGATTACTACAAGCAACTATATGTTAATAAAATGGGCAACCTGGAAGAAATGGACAAATTCTTAGAAATGCACAACCTGCCAAGACTGAATCAGGAAGAAATAGAAAATGTGAACAGACCAATCACAAGCACTGAAATTGAAACTGTGATTAAAAATCTTCCAACAAACAAAAGCCCAGGACCAGATGGCTTCACAGGCAAATTCTATCAAACATTTAGAGAAGAGCTAACACCTATCCTTCTCAAACTCTTCCAAAATATAGCAGAGGAAGGAACACTCCCAAACTCATTCTACGAGGCCACCATCACCTTGATACCAAAACCAGACAAGGATGTCACAAAGAAAGAAAACTACAGGCCAATATCACTGATGAACATAGATGCAAAAATCCTCAACAAAATACTAGCAAACAGAATCCAACAGCACATTAAAAGGATCATACACCATGATCAAGTGGGGTTTATTCCAGGAATGCAAGGATTCTTCAATATACGCAAAACAATCAATGTGATAAACGATATTAGCAAACTGAAGGAGAAAAACCATATGATCATCTCAATAGATGCAGAGAAAGCTTTTGACAAAATTCAACACCCATTTATGATAAAAACCCTGCAGAAAGTAGGCATAGAGGGAACTTTCCTCAACATAATAAAGGCCATATATGACAAGCCCACAGCCAACATCATCCTCAATGGTGAAAAACTGAAAGCATTTCCACTAAGATCAGGAACAAGACAAGGTTGCCCACTCTCACCACTCTTATTCAACATAGTTTTGGAAGTTTTAGCCACAGCAATCAGAGAAGAAAAGGAAATAAAAGGAATCCAAACCGGAAAAGAAGAAGTAAAGCTGTCACTGCAGATGACATGATACTATACATAGAGAATCCTAAAGATGCTACCAGAAAACTACTAGAGCTAATCAATGAATCTGGTAAAGTAGCAGGATACAAAATGAATGCACAAAAATCTCTGGCATTCCTATACACTAATGATGAAAAATCTGAAAGTGAAATCAAGAAAACACTCCCATTTACTACTGCAACAAAAATAATAAAATATCTAGGAATAAACCTACCTAAGGAGACAAAAGACCTGTATGCAGAAAATTATAAGACACTGATGAAAGAAATTAAAGATGATACAAATAGATGGAGAGATATACCATGTTCTTGGATTGGAAGAATCAACATTGTGAAAATGACTCTACTACCCAAAGCAATCTACACATTCAATGCAATCCCTATCAAACTACCACTGGCGTTTTTCACAGAACTATAACAAAAAAATTTCACAATTTGTATGGAAACGAAAAAGACCCCGAATAGCCAAAGCAATCTTGAGAACGAAAAATGGAGCTGGAGGAATCAGGCTCCCTGACTTCAGACTATACTACAAAGCTACAGTAATCAAGACAGTATGGTACTGGCACAAAAACAGAAAGATAGATCAATGGAACAGGATAGAAAGCCCAGAGATAAACCCAGACACATATGGTCACCTTATCTTTGATAAAGGAGGCAGGAATGTACAGTGGAGAAAGGATAGCCTCTTCAATAAGTGGTGCTGGGAAAACTGGACAGGTACATGTAAAACTATGAGATTAGATCACTCCCTAACACCATACACAAAAATAAGCTCAAGATGGATTAAAGACCTAAATGTAAGGCCAGAAACTATCAAACTCTTAGAGGAAAACATAGGCAGAACACTCTATGACATAAATCTCAGCAAGATCCTTTTAGACCCACCTCCTAGAGAAATGGAAATAAAAACAAAAATAAACAAATGGGACCTAATGAAACTTCAAAGCTTCTGCACAGCAAAGGAAACCATAAACAAGACCAAAAGACAACCCTCAGAATGGGAGAAAATATTTGCAAATGAAGCAACTGACAAAGGATTAATCTCCAAAATTTATAAGCAGCTCATGCAGCTCAATAACAAAAAAACAAACAACCCAATCAAAAAATGGGCAGAAGACCTAAATAGACATTTCTCCAAAGAAGATATACAGACTGCCAACAAACACATGAAAGAATGCTCAACTTCATTAATCATTAGAGAAATGCAAATCAAAACTACAATGAGATATCATCTCACACCAGTCAGAATGGCTATCATCAAAAAATCTAGAAACAATAAATGCTGGAGAGGGTGTGGAGAAAAGGGAACCCTCTTGCACTGTTGGTGGGAATGTAAATTGATACAACCACTGTGGAGAACAGTATGGAGGTTCCTTAAGAAACTACAAATAGAACTACCATATGACCCAGCAGTCCCACTACTGGGCATTACCCTGAGAAAACCATAATTCAAAAAGAGTCATGTACCAAAATGTTCATTGCAGCTCTATTTACAATAGCCCGGAGATGGAAACAACCTAAGTGTCCATCATCGGATGAATGGATAAAGAAGATGTGGCACATATATACAATGGAATATTACTCAGCCATAAAAAGAAACAAAATTGAGCTATTTGTAATGAGGTGGATAGACCTAGAGTCTGTCATACAGAGTGAAGTAAGTCAGAAAGAGAAAGACAAATACCATAGCTAACACATATATATGGAATTTAAGAAAAAAAATGTCATGAAGAACCTAGGGGTAAGACAGGAATAAAGACACAGACCTACTAGAGAATGGACTTGAGGATATGGGGAGGGGGAAGGGTAAGCTGTGACAAAGCGAGAGAGTGGCATGGACATATATACACTACCAAACGTAAAACAGCTAGTGGGAAGCAGCCGCATAGCACAGGGAGATCAGCTCCGTGCTTTGTGACCGCCTGGAGGTGTGGGATACGGAGGGTGGGAGGGAGGGAGATGTAAGAGGGAAGAGATATGGGAACATATGTATATGTATAACTGATTCACTTTGTTATAAAGCAGAAACTAACACACCATTGTAAAGCAATTATACTCCAATAAAGATGTTAAAAAATATATTTATTTAATGATAATAAGAAGTTATAACCTGTTGAAAAAGATAAAATCCATGAGTCCACACTGATGTAACTAAGCAAATACATACATACATATATACAGACATGGGTAGATAGATAGATAAGAAGGAAAAGCTCCTTTTTACAGAGAAAAGCCAATGAATAAACGTGGAAGAAATAATGGAATTAGAAAATCACCCTCATAGTAACCTACTGATTAAGGCGAGAATCATTAATGGATGCTTAAACCATTGAGTGAAATTGTTATTTTTGCATTTGAATATATAGTCACTAAGAATCTCTCCATAAGATACTTACAGTGTTCACTATAAATGTCAAAATACTATCTTTACAGTAGGGAAAACTAGCAAGCTCCACTTGCATCAAAGAATCAGTGTTAACATCATCAGTAATGGGTCAAATCATAGTATATGCCTCTCAGTACAACCTACAGAGGACACGCCATCTCTTTGGAAGTATTCCCGACAAAATCACACACTCTAAATCTCATCGTGAGGAAACATCAGACAAACCCAAAGGAGGGCATTCTGTTGACTTTCTTTTTTTTTTTGTTTTGCCATACGCGGGCCTCTCACTGATGTGGCCTCTCCCGTTGCGGAGCACAGGCTCCGGACGCGCAGGCTCAGCGGCCATGGCTCACGGGCCCAGCCGCTCTGCGGCATGTGGGATCTTCCCAGACCGGGGCACGAACCCGTGTCCCCTGCATCGGCAGGCGGACTCTCAACCACTGCGCCACCAGGGAAGCCCCAAAGGAGGGCATTCTGAAAGATAAGGGCTGTAGAACCTTCAAAGCAGTCTCCCCTCACTGCCCCTCCCAGCTCTCCAAACCTGGGCCTCTGGGAGGGTAGCTCTCCACACTAGGGGTGTTGCTGCTTTGCAGAGCCGGGGAGCTGCCTCCCCCCACAGCTTTGGCCTGACATCTGGTAGAGAAAGGGGAAGCCGCACAGGTAGTCATGGCCGGGGGAAGAGGGGCTGGAGCCCTGGGCAGCCATCACAGGAGGTTTCCTTGGACCGAAAGGAAGGTTCCAGAGAGCCAGTCTGGAAGCCTCTGTGAGTCAGGGCCCTTGCTCTGGACCCTATCTGGGGCAGGCGATTCACGTACATGCGTACTCCCACCCCGCCCCCCGCCCCGAATCCTCAGCAGGCAGCCATGAGGTAGGGGAGAACTGGAGAACTACCTCGGATGAGGAACAGACGGGCAAGACAGCTTCTGTCATTCCTCCAGAGCAGCAGCTAGGACACGGAGGAGGCGGTTGCAACACCACCGTTGTCTGACTTCAAAACCACCTTCTTGGGACTGCAAAACCACCAGTGGTTAAGACTCCACACTTCCACTGCAGGGGGCGCGGGTTCGATACCTGGTCAGGAAACTAAGATCTCACACGCCAGGAGGTGCAGCCAAAAAATTAAATAATTAAATAACAGGGCTTCCCTGGTGGCGCAGTGGTTGAGAGTCCGCCTGCCGATGCAGGGGACGCGGGTTCGTGCCCCGGTCCGGGAAGATCCCACATGCCGCGGAGCGGCTGGGCCCGTGAGCCATGGCCGCTGAGCCTGCGCGTCCGGAGCCTGTGCTCCGCAGCGGGAGAGGCCACAACAGCAAGAGGCCCACGTACCGAAAAAAAAAAAAAATTAAATAACACCACCACCACCTTCTTAATGACTCTGCCCTCTGGACTCTCCGTTAAAGTAGACTGGGGTGCAGAGGCGAGGGAGTCTTCATCGGGGACACTCCAGATCCAGAGCACGTCAATCCACTCAGCTGACAGATATTTACTGAGCCTGGGTCGTGGGTTCCGAATCAAAGGTTGGGCAGCCGATCCTAACAGACTTTCCCAAACTTGCACGATGACAGACATCAGGGGCCCAAGATACACAGACAGGTTCTGGGCCCGATCCCAGGCCCCCTGAGCCCTTGCCTAGGGGAGAGACCTGAGAATCTGCACTTTTAACCAGCATTCCAGAGACTTGCTCTCTCTGGGTTAATTTGAGAAATGGTGGCGCAGCTGTTTCCTGTTTCCTGTGCAGGTCGGGGGGGGCTGGCCTCCTTCGGAGGGTGGTTTTGCTAATCCATCATCACCAGATGCTGCTCTCCTAACAGTGAAAAGTACAAGGAGTGGGCTTAGCATGGACCCACAGGGCCTCGGGCCTGAGACAGGGCCGAGGCTGCTTCTCATCCCAGTCATTCCCAAAGTGCCACACGGCCCCCCTGAAAGCTCCTTTGGGTGGTTTCTCCAACTTAATGAGGCCAAACCAGAACCCTTGGTTTTCACACCGGACCAGCTGTTCCCCCGTCTTCCCCATCTCACTCAATGGTGCCATTGTCTGCCAGGTGTCCAGACCCAAACTCTGGGAACCCTCCTTGCATCCTCTCCTTCCCTCTTCATCCCCAACATCCAACCCATCAACAAGTCCTGGCAGCGCTCCCCGCAAAGCACATCCCAAGTTTGCCGCCTCTCCATCAACTCAGCTCCCACCCAGACCAAGCCTTCCTCAGCAGCCCCTGGGCCTGGGCAAGAGACCCAGTTCCTCCAGTTCTTCCTTCTCCCTCTGGGGCCTCTCATGTCACCGCCCACAGTGATCCTTTCTAAAAGGACATGAGGTCAAGTCCTTCCCTGCTTAAAACTCTTCATGGTGACGCACTGCAAATAAAATAAAATCCTAATCCCTTACTAGACTATGCTTTCCACGAGGGGAAGGAACATTTTCATGCAGTTCACTGCTCTGCCCTCCAGACCTGGAACAGTGTCCCCATTGGCTCATCAGCAGTCGTTTCCATAATTAATTGTCTTTTACAATGACCCAGGCTGTTTCCTGTTGAGCTTTACACAGGCGAAATAGCTGGCAAGTGTGACAGTCAGACAGTGCAACGCCCAAGTGGGAGGGGCAGAGGGTGACTCGGGAGTGAGGAGGACGACGTGTCTCCACGCAGCCAGGGGAGAAGGTCAGGGCCAGGGCTTCTTCATTTGACTGGGTCTCTCCCAGCAGAGGGAAAATGAAGTGCTGGCAGGGTTTATATGGTTACTGTCAAGCGTGGACCCCTTATACGTGGACCCCTGCCCCTTTAGTAGGGCAGCTTGTCAATAAGAGGCAAGGTCACAGCTTTGATGGCAAAGCAAACCCCCAGTGCTCTGGGTCTCTTTGTGGGCTTTCCAGGGCCCTAGAGAGCCCAGCTGTGCTGGGTCTATCGGCTCTCCCCACCTATGTGTGTACAGAAGATGCTACACCACAAATGACCTCATTTCTGAGAACACAGATTAGGGTGGAGGGCATCCTATGTTAAGCTGTGAGTTCTCAGACTTCAGGCTTTGCAGAGACATAGATATATAGTGACATTTTCACTGATTGAGGGGTGGATGGCAAAGGGAAGTATTGATCCTAAAGTCCTGGATAGGAAGGCAAATTATAGGCCAGCAGTGCTAGAAGAAATGTCTATATCGAGAAAATTGACAATATGCCAGAGACTAATGTTAGCCCTAGGGATGTCCATAAGAAAAAATAGAGCAGATAATGGGGAATCTGGAAGGAACAGTTAACTGCTCATTCATCAGCGTTTATGGTGTGTCTCCTCTGGGCTGGCTTTCCAGGTGCCTAGGAAGAAACGCCCCTGCTCTGGAGGCCCCATAGGACACTTCTCAGAGGCTAAAACAGAGTCCACCAAGTTGTATTGTATTATCTGGGCTGGGGGCTCCTCACGGGGGGGACTGTCATTTCTGTGTGCTAGTGCAGAATCCAGTAGTGGGCGGTGGAGGTGGGGTGCCTGAAGCTTTTCCCTGGAGAAAAGGTCATCCTAGGAAAATACAACACTTTGTCACAAGATGGCACTCAAGGCTCACACAGTTTTGGACACAGTTTTGTTTGTTTGTTTTGTTTTGTTGTTTTGCTTATGTTTTGTTTTTGAGCAGCGCAGGTGCTCTTAAAGATCGTCTACATCTCACCAGAGTTTTTGGGTTTTGTTCATTTTTCAATATATGGAGGAGAATCCGGTTTTCCTAAACAGCTTTCCAGCTCTCCCCCATCAAATTCTAATTTTTCTTCAAAGCCAGAATCTTGTAAACAAGCCGTAAGATGGTCTTCTGGGTTGTCTGGGCACCAGGCTGAGTTGACTTTGTAGATGGCTGTGAAATGTGCGGGAGGTTTGACTTGTTCATATCTGGAAAGCATGCCTCTGTTCCGAGCCAGCTTGGGCCGGGCTAGATACTGTTGCCTTGCTGGCCTTGAGCCAGTAGGTCTGATCCAAGTACATTCCATGACTTTCATAGGAATTATTGGGTCAAGAAATTCCTTTACAGGGGAGACTCGCTAGTGATAAGGCTGCCAGTGTATGAAGATAACAGAGAGAAAAGGAGCACCGAGAGCTGGAGAGAGAGGGACGGGAGGCTGGGGACCCATCTGAGCGCCTGGATCCCTCGTGCCTGAAGGCAGCTCTGGAGTTTCCAGCTGCAACAGCCAACGTCAGCCAATAAATTCCTTTTCCACTTAAAGCCAGTTTGAGTTGGGTTTCTCCCTCTTGATACTGAAAGAATTTTTGCTCATGCATTTGGAGAAAGGTCCTTGTCAACTGTTGTGGTTTAATCAACCAAAAGCGGAGGTGAGGTTAGGTCTCTGGGGTCAGCTGTTTGCCTTTGAACCAGGGGGTTCAGGCAGCAGCTTCAGGAAGCCCAGACACAGCCTCAGAGCTGCCCAGCACCTGGAATGCAGACGCAGTGCCGGGCACTGGACATCTCTGTGCCTGAGGAGGCTGGGGGAGTAAAACAGACTCTGAGTGCTAGCTCTGTGCAATCATGATGATAGAATGAGCGTTTCAGATGAAAACGGGATCTTGAAGAGACATCCGCACCGCAGGGTTCACTGCAGCATTATTCATAATAGCCAAAACATGGAAAACAATCTAAGTGCCCATCAATGGAGGACTGGATAAAGAAAATGGAGATATATATGAATATCATTCGGCCATGAGAAAGAGGAATATCCTGCCATTTGCCATGACATGGGTGGACCATGAGAGCATTACGCTAAGTGCAACAAGTCAGACAGAGGAAGACAGATGCTATATGATACCACTTATATGTGGAACCTAAAAAACACCAAACTCGTAGAAACAGAGGCTAGAATGTTGGTTACCAGAATGGACAGGTATAGGTCAAACGGTATAAACTGTCAGTTGTGAGATGAATAAGTTCTGGGGACCTACTGGGTGGCGTGGTGACTCTAGTTAATAATTCTGTATTACATGCTTGCAAGTTGTTAAGAGGTTAGGTCTTAAATATTCTCACTACAAAAAAAGAAATGATAGTTATGTGACATGAAGGAGGTATGCGCTAAGCTACTGTGGTAATCGTTTTGCAATATAAAAGTGTATCAAATCAACACATTATACACCTTAAACGTATACAATGTTATATGTCAATTATATCTCAATAAAGCTGGGGGGTGGATATCATGTAACCTTTCATGAGTACCGTGTGTCAGACCCTATTCTGAGTGCCTTACATGTGTTATTTCATTTAGTCCTCTCAGCACTTCTATGCAGTGAGTTGTCATCCCACCAACAGTGAGGAAACTGGATATTAAAGAAACCCAGACTTGGCCAAGGTCACTTGCTGGGAAGAAGGGCTGGATTTGAATCTAGGCCGTTGAGGTAAGGAGCCCAAGGGAAACTCCTTCTCAGAGCTGGGACCCAGGGCCCAAGCTGGAAATGTGACAGACTAGCTACCGACTCATCTGACCCACCGCCTCAGGACCTCACAAACCCCCAGCCAGGACAGAGCTGGTCCTGAGCATGCGGGCGATGCTGAGCCTGCAGGTGTGGACCAGCGGTTCTCCTGTGGGGACAGAAGTCATTGGCACAACTAGCTGAGCTTTGGAGTAAGACCCGTGCCCAAATCCTGGATCTGTCACTTGGCAGTGGGGCACTGAACCTCCCCGAGCATCAGTTTCCTTGTTCGTAAAACGGGACTAACAAAACTATCCACTTTACGAGATTATTGTGAGGATTCCAAGAGGTCATGCAGGTAAAGACACATAGTGCTGTGCCCAGTGCCCAGTGGCCAGTCATTAAAAGCTCATCATCAGAGTTATTCTATGTGACATGGGGAGGAAGTGATTGGGAGACTTAAAAAAAAAATCTGAGAGGCTCTGGAACTTTGAAAATGAGATACAGCGGTGGAAAAGGTGACAATTCTATAAATCAGTGGTTCTTTGCCTGGGTAGCCCATTAAAATCACTTAGGGGAGGGACTTCCCTGGGGGCTCAGTAGTTAAGAATCCGCCTGCCAATTCAGGGGACACAGGTTCGGTCCCTGGTCCATGAAGATCCCACATGCCTCGGAGCAACTAAGCCCGTGCACCACAACTACTGAACCTGCGCTCTAGAGCCCACAAGCCACATCTACTGAGTCCGTGAGCCACAACTACTGAAGCCTGCGTGCCTAGAGCCCACGCTCCACCACAAGAGAAGCCACCGCAATGAGAAGCCTGCGCACCACCACAAAGAGTAGCCCCTACTCGCCACAACTAGAGGAAGCCCGCATGCAGCAACAAAGACCCAACGCAGCCAAAAATAAATAAGTTTATTTTTAAAAAATCACTTAGGGGAGATTTTTTTTAAATCCCATGCCTGGACCACACCCCTACACCAATTACATGAGAATCCTCAGGGATGCGGCCCAAATATTGGTCTTTTTTCAAAGAGCCCCAGGTGACTACTGTCCATCCAGAATAGAGAGCCGCTGCTGCAGGGCACGAGAGTTTCATCTGGGAGAGTTTGGTGAGGCCCTCGCCAGCTTTCTTCACGCAATAGGAACGGGTGGCCTCTCCAACAGTAAAATCAAAGCTCAGGGTCCCACTCTGATAGATGAAATTTACACAAGCTTTGGACAAGTCTGTTCTCCACCCTGGGGTTGCAATTAGCAGTTCTTCCCAGCTTCAGTGACATGGTGACAGATGGATGAAATGAATACACTGGGAAATTAAACAACGAGGCAATGTTATGCCAAGAAAATTAACTTGTCCAGCCCCGTTCCTTAGCAACTGCACTCTTATTTCAGGTTTCCTCCCAAAGCCTCTGGTTGTTCACACCACTCCCTTTCATCAAAATGTGAGGCACAGTTATTTATAACTTTAATGAAAGGGCGAGAAAGGCTAGGAATGAGGCAAAAGAAGCTTCCAACCACCCCTCAAATTGCATCGGGCCTGCCCCAGACAAATAGGATCACATTGGCAACTTGTAAACAGGGGTACTTATTTCATTTTCCTGCAAACATAGCATTTGGTACCCCTTCAAGTCTTCACAAAGCAGTCCTGCCTTTTATGAAAACACAGGCATTTGCCAATCCAATCTGGGGCTACCTGGCTAGTCATCATGTGGGAGTCATGCCCTGGATGCCAGAGCACAGACCACAGTGTCCTCAGAAGAAAATCCCTTTTGTGCATCAGGAACAGGCGCAGAGCGGGTAATTGGCTGGTTGTCAGGAGGGGGTGCAGGCCCTCTTCTTTCTAAACTGCCCAGTTGAATTGCCGAAGACCGATCCTCTTCTCAGACGAAGTCTCTCCTGGGTGACCAGCAAGACCAGGGTTTGCTGAGCTTTTCCACTTGACTGATGCAGAGTCCATGGGTCTGGGTAGCAGGAATCTCTGAGATCTAGTGCCTGGCCCAGAAACTTGGCTTCCTGTGCTCTCCTAATAGGATCCAGCTGTGCTCTTGGCTGCCCTGGCCTCATCGTCTTATTTATTGACCACTGTGGGCTTCTGGTCTTAAATGACTTTTTTTTTAAGTGTCTGCCAGAAATCTCTGCCTACAGGGTTTGCTCTATTGCTCTGTTTTATCCTTAAAGCTGAGGTTGTTAACCAGGGTCAAGAATTCAGTGGATCTGTGAAGTAGGATCAGAAGATTTAAGATTTGTACCATCAGAGTCCTGGAAAGCAAAGACAGAGAATGAGGCCAAAAAGCAGTACAAGATATGCTGGCTAAAACTTCCAAAATTTGGAAAGACATAAACCTACAGATTCAAGCTGCTGATAAAAACAGGACAAACCTAAAGAAATCCATGCCAAGATACATCGTAATTAAACTTCAGAAAACTAGAAAAAACACAAAATCCTGAAAACAGCCACCGGAAGAAAATGACACCTAAGTACAGGGCAAAAACAATTAGAATGACAGTGGATTTCTCAGCAGAAACTGTGGAGGCTGGATCAAAATGGAACCATATTTTTCAGGTGATGAAAAAATAACTTAAAACTCAAAATCCTCTACATAGAAAAAATAGTCTTCAGGAATGAAGGAGAAATCAATGAAGATATTCTCACATAAAAGAAAACTAAGGGAATTTTTTGCCAGCACACCTACCCTAAAACAATGGCTAAAGGAATTTCTCTAAACAGAAAAGAAACAATAAAAGTATTCTTGGAACATTAGGAAGATCAAAACTGGTAAGAAAAAATAGAAAACTCTTGAGTTTTCTGAATTATGTTTGACAGTTGAAGCAAAAATTATAACACCGACTGATATGGTTCTAAATGTATGAAAAGAAAATATTTAAGACATATTATAAATGGGAGAGGGTAAAAGGACATAAAGGAAGTAAGTTTTCTATACTTTACTCAGACTGGTACATTCCTGACATCAGTAGACTGTGAACAGTTATATACATATAATGTATTGGATAATACCTAGAGCAATCATTAAAGAAGCTATACAGGGACTTCCCTGGTGGTCCAGTGGTTAGGACTCCGCTCTCCCAATGCAAGGGGCCCAGGTTCATTCCCTGGTCAGGGAACTAGATCCTGCCTGCTGCAACTAGGAGAGCCCGCATGCCACAGCTAAAGATCCCATGTGCCACAATGAAGACCCAGCACAGCCAAATAAATAAAATATTGTTTTTAAAAAAAAGAAGCCATACAAAAAGCTACACTCAAAAAACACTAGAGAGAAATCAAGTATAATTCTAAAAAAAAAATTCAAGGAACCCACAGGAAAGCAGAAAAATTTAAAAATGAAAAATAGATCAAACAGAAAACAAAAAATAAAATGACAGACGTAAGCCCTAACACATCACTAATTACATTACATGTAAATAATCTAATACTCAAATTAAAAGATGGAAATTGAGAGAATAGATTAAAGACATGACCCAACTATATGCTGTCTAAACAAATCTTGCTTCAAATATAACAGTATAGGCAGGTTGAAAGTAAAAGGATGGAAGAAATATATCATACAAACATCAATCAAAGGAGAGTAGGACGGCTATATTAATATCGGATAACATCATAAAGATGTCAATCCTCTGCTTCCTCTCATGCGTATTAACTGTGTAGAGGCATGGGGGGCATAGGTTATTTAGAACAAATTTGAATATATCTTCTTTTGTCTTCCAGGGAGGTGGGGAGATGAGGCGAGAAAATAAATCTCGTTTCTGCTTGTTTCCTCTCACAGTGATGAAGGATGGAGGGAGAAAAGAAATTCTAAAATTTCAGTGTTTCTCCGGATTCTCCTCTGATACTAGCGCAGGGACCTGAAGGTGTGCACAGTCCCTTCACTTAGAGCACACAAAGTAGGCTGAGCACTGCGATGTGTCTCTCAGATCTGCCTTCAGAGAAAAGGGATGTATTCCCCAGCTGCTGGGAGTGCTGCCAGGAGACAGCCCTCAGCTAGCAGTCCCCTTCAAGCGTTGCTTCTGCTGGAAAGAAAACTGCCTCCCCCAAGGTCCTGCACCCTCTAGGGACAGCTGCATCCAGTGACTAATTGGTGCCATGGTATAACGGCCCAGCCTCTTGCCCCAACTCAAGACTGAAGGACCATCCCAGCTTCAGAGTAACCTGTAGGATCAGCTGTGGCCTCTACTGACAGAGATCGCAAAGCAACTCCTCCCTATGCCGATCATGCTTCCTCAATTTCCTTCCACGGGTACTGATCCCAAGAGCACTTTCTAATAAATACCCTGTGTCGTAATCTCCAATCTGCTTCCTGGTAACCCAATTTGGAACCACTGGTGCCAGGAATGATCCAAGAAAGCAGATACTGGCGTGGAATCTCTCAGCTGTCATGAAGACCCCATCACAGGTGGTAGGTGAAGCTCAGATAGCTCTGGGCACAAGGTGGCAACGCAACTGTTAAAACTTTCACTGGTGGTGAACTAGAATGGTAAACCAACTGGGAGGATTACACAAGACGGTGCAATGTACAAGACATTCAAGAAGTCCGGAGGAGGTAGTGTCTGTGAAGACAGTGGAAGGCAGTTGACTGTCACCATTTAAAATTATAACAAAGGCTGAGACTGACTAATGGGCAATTTAAAGCTATATGTAGAATCCAGAGGGTCTTCTTGGTAGCATATGAAAAGGCTCTTGTCCTTTACCAAAGAACAGAGAAACCTGAGGACCAAACCCAGGGCTTAATCGTAAGGTTAACCAAGCTCTTAACCTAAGCATGTTTACTAGGTCAAGGTCAAGGCCCTGTTGGGAAAGAATGGGATCCTGATACATGGTACAGAGATATCTGAACTAATGCACACAAAATCTTGATCTCAACGTTGAGAACAGTAATCTCAATGAAAAGTCTTGATTTCGTGTTCAGTTTCTAGACCCAGAATCCATTGACTAAAGCAAAACCTGGCTCCTGGGAAGGATTCAACAACACCAGGGCAAGTGTACATCATAGTGATTATCTCAGTCTTTCCCTAAAGGACCCTACAGCCATCTACTCAGACAACTGTACGCTGAGGAAAAAGAAATACCCAAAAAGTTCAAGATTCTTGGGCACAGGATCTAAGTTCACACTGATACCTGGAGACCCAAAGCTTCATCATGCTTTGCTGGGGTCATTTGGGAGCCAGGTAATAAATGAAGTCTTGGCCGGATTTGACTCACGATAGCCCACCAGGTCCATGGATTTACCTAGTGTTCATTTTTGTGGTCCCCAAATAATTAGAATAAACTCACTTGATAGTTAGTATAACGACTACATTGGTCCCATGGTCTGTGGGGTAAAGCTATCAGAATGGGGAAGGCCATTTGAAAAACTCTGAAACAGCCCCCCTCAGCCAAAATACTAAATCAAAAGCAATACCTTATTCCAGAAGGAATAGCACATATACGTGCCACCCTTAAGGGCCTGAAGGACGTAGGGGTTGTGAGTATTCGTTATCTCCATTTTATTCACCAGTCTGGGCCCTATAAAATCTAGGTGGATCCTGGAATGACATTGGAATACTGTAAAATCAACCAAGTAGTGGTTTAAATTGCAGCTGTTGTACTGGATATGGTATCTTTGCTAGAAAAGATTAATACGGTTTATAGCCTTCGATCAGGCAAATACATTCTTTTCCTTCCCTTTCAGAACAAAAAATCAGAAACAGTTTGCATTTAATACACATTTTAAAGTCTTGTCTCAGGATTATGTTAACTTTCCTGCTTTCCAACATAATGTAGTCCAAAAATGTTGAACTAGATGAACATCCAACAAAACATCATACTGGCTCACTATCAATGACATTATGCCAAATGGATCTAACGAGCTAATTGGACCAAATGAGCAAGATAAAACTGATACATTTTGATTAGTGCCAAGCAGAGCCAGAGGACCCAAGCTTTATGAGCAAGTAGCCAGGCCCCCCATGTCATCCACCACAGCTACATCAGCACCTTTCCTTCAGTTCACGCCTATGGTCATTTGTTCATCAATGGGTCAGTTCAGTATGTTTGCAGAAGTCAAAAATAGATGGTGATTGCATTATAGCCCCTCTTAGTAATTGTCTTGAAAGACAATAGTGAGTTATGAATAGAGCTTCAGGCAGTATACCTGACCATCCACTTTGGGTGGAAAGAGAAGTTGCCCCTGGTTAGAATATATGTGGACTCACAGGTGGTGTTAAATGGCCTGATTGGATGCAGGAACCACCAGCCCCTTCAGGGATTGCCTCAAAAGAGCCAATTCATTCAAGGTCATGCCTCCTTCCCATGGCAGCCCACATCCAATGACTGACTGACACAGGGTAGGGTTCCATGCTTCCTGTCTCCAAGACCAGACATCCTAGATATTCCCATATGGTTGGCTAAGGCCTCCACTGAGACTGCCTTGCAGCTCAACTTCTCCTTCTGACCAATTACCTCCTTCCCTTCCTTTCCCTTCCCTTTCCTCCCACAGGTTGTTGATCCTCAAAGCACTCCTTAATAAACAGACTGCATGCTAATCTCTGTATCAGAGTGTGTTTCTCAGGGAACTTAACCTGTGACACTATCTTTGAAAATGTTAAGATGAGCTCCAAGGTAAGTAGGAATTGGGGAGTGTTATGGACTGAATTGTGTCTCCCTCCCAAATTCATATGTTAAGCCCTAACCTCCAATGTGACTGTATTCAGAGATAGGGCCTTAAGAGGTAATTAAATGAGGTCATAAGTGTGCGATCCTAATCCAATATGACTGGTGTCCTTAAAAGAACAGGAAGAGACACCAAGGATGTGCACACACAAAGAAAAGGTCACGTGAGGACAAGTAAGAAGGTGGCCATCTGCAAGCCAAGGAGAGAGGCGTCAGGAGAAATCAAATCTGCTGACACCTTGATCTTGGACTTGCAACCTCTAGAACTGTGAGAAATAAATTCCTGTTGTTTAAGCCACCCAGTCTATGGTATTTTGTTATGGCAGCCTGAGCTGACTAATACACAGCCCTAGCAAACTAATACAGACAGCTAAAGGACTAAGTGGAGGAGATTCCCCAGAAGAGAGAAATAATGAGATGTGAGGGTAATCTTGATGGAAAGGAGCTGACCAATAGTTTGGAGACTGGAGCCCAAGGGGGAAAAATGAGACCAATAGGAAATTTTCATTTGGGGGATTGCTGAGGGATTTTGTGATGTTTTAAGTACTTTATAGTATTAGGGTATAAGTCCTCCTTAGGTGAGAGGCTTGAGGGTAAATCAATAAAAAGGTGCTGAGGTCCACATAGGGCTGACCCTAAACAGAGAGAATAATACATCCACAGGAGATAAGGCTCAAGGAAAACTAGGAGTTCTCTTGGGGTAGGAATTCAGAACCATATACACCAAGTGGTCATTAGAACACATGCCCTAGGAATGCTCAGAAATCTTGGAGAGCCCACTGGCCAGAATGTGGGATAGATGTCCATGTCAATTTTATTTAAATCCAAAGGAGGTTGACTTATGTTAGAATTGGGATATGATGACTCTAGTTTGGGGGCCTGTACCCCTTCCTCTATGGTTTTATCATGGTTTTCATGATTGTCCACCTATCCAAGGACAATTGTATGTTCCCAAAGACAGAGCCCATGTTTCATCTCACACCACCCAGAGAACCTAGCCAGTGTCAAAAAAAAAAAATAAGCAGGTGAGTATTGAATGAATGAGTGAATAAAACATCTGACAGGGGCAAGACACTCTTCTCTTTGTAGTAAGAAGATTATTCTAGGGACATTTGTGTTTGGGACTGCCCAGCCTCCACTCCCCCTTTCTGAGGGCACTCTCACTTCCTTTAGCTCCTTCTCCATGGTTCCAGACTGATAGGACTACACTCAGGTTCCTTGCCCTCTCTGATCAGGGAACAAAACCAAGTCCATCAGATGTCCTCTCCTTATAATTTTAAGCTTGAGCTGAGGGACACAGAGATTGAAAGTAGCATTCAGACTACTGGCCCCCAACCAGACTATTCCTTCTATGAACTTCTTGTTGTACTTCTTGGGTAAGTTAAACTCCCTTTTGGTAATTAAGTTTCTTCATATTAAACACTGTCTTAGTCCATTCATTTTTCTATAACAAAATATCATAGGTGGCTTATAAACTTATTTCTCACAGTTCTGGAGGCTGGGAAGTCCAAGATCAAGGGGCTGGAATATTTGGTGAGCCAGCATCATGATTCATAGATGATCATCTTCTCACATGGCAGAAGGGGAAAGAGATCTCTCTGGGACCTCTCTTATAAGGGCACTAATCCCATTCATGAGGGCTCCACCATCATTACCTAATTATCCCCTAAAGGTCCCATCTCCAAATACCATCACAATAGGGATTCGATTTCCACATATGAATTGGGGAGAGGGACACAAATATTTAGTCTATGTTAAACACATGCACAAATACCCACCTTTCAAAGGTTATTGTAAAGATAATAATTAATAGTAAACACTTCACAGAACACTTGCATAGTGGGAACTCAACATATGTGAGTCCTTCTATGCCCTTACCTTTCTCTACACCTACCAGAATCCTACGTCAGTGCAGGGCTCCAAGATGCCCCCAAATAGTGCCACGGGATATAAAACAACATCTTTGCCTTAAATAAACTTTACCTGGAACTGATCCCAACTGATCTGCTGTTATTGTAAAGGCTGGGTGAGTGAGTGTGTGTTTTCAATAAATTCTTTAGAAAAAAAACCCATCAATCAGTGGATATTAGGACTTCCCTGGTGGTGCAGTGGGTAACACTCCGTGCTCCCAATGCAGGGGACACAGGTTCAATCCCTGGTCAGGGAACAAGATCCCACATGCATGCTGCAACTAAGACCCAGTGCAACCAAATAAATAAATCGTTTTTTTTTTAATCAGTGGATATTAGCTATTCAATTGCCTGCCATTTGGTCTATTCCCATTGGCTACTTTATTCTTAATGTGTCTGAAATAAGCCTGATTCTGCATAAACTCAGTGACATGCTTATAGAGCTTAAGAAATCACTAATATTTTTCCATTTCTTCTTTATACTTTTTTGTATTATTTGTTTTAACAATAAGATTTTTGTATTATTTATAAAACCAGAAAAAATCTTTTTTAACAGAATTGAAAAAAAATCACTGAAGTATATCCCTGCTGTGTCACCAACACAGGCTGTGTGGCCTGGGAAAAGCCCCACACCCTCTCTGGACTTCAGTTACCTTAACTGTTAAATGCAGAGATGAGCCCAGATGCTCCCTCGGGGTCCTTCTCACGGTCTTGGACTCTACATGTGTTTCAGAGTCTCTCGCCCACTGGAATAGGGTATTTTCTTTTGCAGCACTACCAGCCAGTGGGCAACCCTCAATCTTTTCCAAGTCACAGCTGGCACAGCTGTAGCCAGAGTTCTGTAATGTGGGCAGTTCTCGGACTGTCCCACAGTGAGAGGTTGCAATGAAATCCAGAGACAAGCCTTGTTCCCGTGATGTGTAAGGCTATGCCTGCCCCCTTTAGGGTCTCTTTCATCTGCTGTGGGTATCAGGCACTTGGCCTGTTCACTGAGTCTGGTTTGCTGTTGAAAGAGAGCATAGCAAGCTACTGTTCTCTGAGCAGGTGTGCTGACTGGGGGAAAGGGTGATGAGTATGCTTTGTGAGTATTAAATGCACTCAAAACAAAATCACCCTTAATGAATGGATTCATTAAGACACAGGTCTGAACTGCCTTGACAATAAGCGTGAGAAATGAACAAATACTTCCTTGCCACGATCTTTCCTCTCTTAATCCAGGAAGGCTGTTTTTTATTCAGCCTTCAGCTACAGTCCCAGAGTGTCATTACCTCTTGATTAGCATAATGAGCACCTGAGTAGTAATGGCCTGACAAATTGCTCTTGTACTTTTCTGTTTAGTAGGGCATTCATTCAAGAAGCCAAAGCGTCCTCCTCCTTGCATCCAAGTGGAAAATCACCAGCATCAAAAGAACAAAAATATGGGCAATAAATGTTTGCAGGCAGGTGGGAAGGATGAAAGGGAGGGAGGGAGAGGAGAAGGGAGGGAGGGAGGGAGGGAGGAAGGAAGGAAGGAAGGAAGGAAGGAAAGAAGGGAATTCCATCCCATGATAAAATTTCAGACCTCACTTGGTCAGCATCCAAAGAGGGCATGAGTTTGCTTGGAAGACCCACTGTGGGTTTGGGCTTTGTCTCAAAGCCAGCCTCTGCACAACAAGAGAACAGTTATCTGAGTGTCAAAGAATACTGCAAACTTGGAGCAACATGGATGGACCTAGAGATTGTCATACTGAGTGAAGTAAGTCAGACAGAGAAAGACAAATATCATATGATATCGCTTATATGTGGAATCTTAAAAAAATGGTGCAAATGAACTCATTTATAAAGCAGAAACAGAGTCACAGATGTAGAAAACAAACTTATGGTTACTGGGGGCAAGTGGGGGAGGGATAAACTGGGAGATTGGGATTGACATATACACACTATTATACATAAAATAGATAACTAAAAAAGACCTACTGTATAGCACAGGAATCTCTACTCAATACTCTAATGGTCTATATGGGAAAAGAATCTAAAAAGAGTGGATGTATGTATATGTATAACTGATTCACTTTGCTGTACACCTGAAACTAACACAACATTGTAAACCAACTACTAGACTCCAATAAAAATTGAAAAAAAGAGAATATGGCAAACACAGCGCTGACGGGGGCAGAGAGAGAGCATGTTCAGGCCAACCTATCACTCTGTCGGGAAACACCTGCTTCTTGAGAGCGAGCACAGTTCAGTGAGGATGGAACCTGCGCTTTGGAGCAGTCCGCCTGAGTTTGAGACTCAGCTTTGTGACTGACTGACAAGCCGTGTGATCTTGGACAAGCTACCTAGCCTCTCTGTGACTTACTTTCCTGCCCTATAAAATGCGGTGTAGGTAGATTGCAAATGGCCATGAACACTCTGTAGCTCCTTCCATCAGGAGGTGGGGATTTTCATGGTTCCCGTCTCACGGTGTTACTATCTAGCTATAAAATTCTAGGCTACCTGGCACGAAGCAAACTTTCCATAAAATGTAGCAATAGTTATTATCATCATACTGTTACTTGTCATTATCATGTCACTTGTGTGGTGTGGGACAATGTGACAGGAAGGGGCTTTGGAACCAGACAGACCTGGATTCAATCCCAGTGCCACTCACCGACTTTGGGTAAATGACTTCTCTGAGCTTTACTTTCTTCACCTGTAAAACTGGGACAAGCAATGCCAGCCTTGCAGGGCTGTGGTGACCTTGGCACAGAGTGGGAATCTCACGGAAGGACACGACTGCCACCATGCCTGCTTCTTGGCATACCCAGGGCGGCAGGACCTGAGCGCCTGCCGTGGGCACCTCCCCAGGCCCACCTGGAGCTCCGTGGGACTTGGAGAGAACACGGGTGCACTGAGGCCCCTGCAGGGCTGCCTTCACCCTGATGGAGTCCTCATTTCTTGCTGGAAGTTGGACGGAGAAAATAATCAAAGGAGACAGTACTTTACACGTTCAAGGCGCCTGAGAAGCATCCTCCCCGATATCGGCCGATTGACTACGAATTTCAGTTCAACAACAGAGGGATGTGTTTCCTAGCAAGATTTTTTCTTTTTAACACGTCTACTAGAGCAACACTTTTCTTTGATTGATTCCCAAACACCATTTTTTAAATATACGGTTCCACACCAAGAGGCTCTAATACAGTAGGTCTCAAGAAGGGACCGGGCCCCTGTGTTTTCTAAGAGCTGTGCAGTGATTCCGAGAAGTGCTGTGGCTGGCTGAAGGCAGAGGCAAAGGGAGGGGTGATCCTTCACCAGGCCTTCTAAACCATAAGGGCAGCGTGGCGTGGCAGGTGAGGGCTTAACTTGGAACCAGGGGATCTGGATCTGAATCCCAGGTCCCCACTGCTCGCCTTGGGACCAGGTAAGTAAGTCACTTCCCTTGCCGCCTTCACAAATGAGGATAACACCTGCCCTACTCACCTCCAGGTGCTGTGGTGCAGGTCAGATAAAATCATTCTCGGGCTTCCCTGGTGGCGCACTGATTAAGCATCTTCCTGCCAATGCAGAGGACACGGGTTCGAGCCCTGGTCCGGGAAGATCCCACATGCCGTGGAGCCACCCAACCCGTGTGCCACAACTACTGAGTCTGCGCTCCAGAGCCCACGAGCCACAACTACTGAGCCCACGTGCCACAACTACTGAAGCCCATGCGCCTAGAGTCCGTGCTCTGCAACAAGAGAAGCCACTGCAATGAGAAGCCCACGCACCACAACGAAGAGTAGCCCCCGCTCGCCGCAACTAGAGAAAGCCCGCGCACAGCAAAGAAGACCCAAGACAGCCAAAAATGAAAAATAAATAAAAATTAAAAAAATATATATATATATATATAAAGAGGAGACCGTCCTTTGCTTTTTCTGGCTCAGGTTTCCTCGCTATAGCCCCAAACATGAAAATGAAACACATCTGACCTTTCGCTGTTAGGGCCTCTTGAAAGCTCTGCATGAGATTTATCGTGTCAGGGGCCCTGCGGAGATTCTGTGCAAACTCCCGTTATCCACCTCTGCCTGGCGCTTGTCTGTGAAACATTAATCGTATGAGCTCCAAGACCCCACAGTGGGCAGGAAATGCAACAAGCAGCTGCGCTTGCCACATTGTTGCAGCCTGCCCTCCGCAAGGGGATTAGCCAGGGTGTCTCCCCAACATGATTCACCGGAAAATAGATGCTTGAATCCCACCACCTCCCCTTCACTGGGGTGGAGGGAGCTTCAGATCAGAGGTATTTATAGATGATAAGGAAAAATAGAACTAAAAAAAGGCAGAATAGAAACATAGTGGGAAATGAAGAGGAATTGACTTGGAAAACAGAGAAGGACAATTCAAAACCTGTTAGAAGTGTACACATTCAATTTTCAAAATAAGGCTTTCTACTTCCAAAGACTGACTGGGAATGTACAGTCTTCTAACAAATCAAGATTGCAACTTTCATCCATCCAAATAAATATTTTACATTTTCAACGTCTGTATACTGTCTTCTCTCACTTTGCAAAAAAAATCCCTGGAAAGGTATGCACAAATCCATTTTTAAGTCTTAGTTTAGATGTACCAGAAAATTCTGTTTATGATGCTATCATGAAGGTTTTGGAATGTAGATGATTAAATTTTGTTTACAGACCCACGTGTTGAATGTTTTAAAATTTCTCAAGTCATAGGTGGAAGTGGGTGATTAAATGCTAACATTTAAATAATGATTCAGATTTATGATGATATAGAAATTAAGCATGAAATTCTCTACTCTCCCTCTGATGGACCATCGGATTTAGACACCTGCAGTCTTGGAGAACACAGAGCTTGGCGCCATGTACAGAAATGCTGTCACTACTTAGATTGGGGCCAGGGGGTCACAGGCCCTAAATGAACAGTTCACTCTTGGAATTAGCTTGAACTGACAAATTCAGATTGAGTAGCATGTTTTCCTTGGCATGATTTATCCTTGCTTTGATCCTGGCCATCCTGAGGTTGTGTGGTTACACTGTGTGTGTAGCTGGCTTAGTTTATTAATCCCACGGCTGGAGACTGTTCTACTGATTTAATGTTTATTGAGAACCCACAATGTGTGAAACACAGTACAAGCCCCATCCTGAAGAGCTTCACACAGTGAAGTCAGCCCCAGATACATCCTATGCACATAACAGACACCAGTGCCTGAAGGGAAATCAATCAGGGACTTGCCTTGGGGAATAAAGGTGCTCCTAACCTCTCATCTGCAGGGGATGGACCCTGGTTCACTCCCAGATCTAGCCACACTCTTGCCTGGGTCCCCTTGACGCCAGCTCCGTGCCTTACTTATATTTGTCAGACTACTAGGTGTTCAGGAATGCAAGCCACAGGACAGAGGTGGTGAACTAGCCTACCTGAGAAAATAAACCTAGAACTTAGCACCCCCAGTAGAAGAGCAGACTGAAAATCCACAAGAACAAAAATTCAGAAACGTTACATCAATTGGAATAGTTACCTTAGCATCTCTCACAGTTGCTATTTCCAGGTAACTGTGGCCAACACATATTGAAACAGCCCCCAGCCGATTTAGTGAAATAAATCAATTGGTTGACTGCCAAAAGTAAGACTTGGAGACGACACTTGCAAAGAGGAGTACAGAACCTCCCATCAGCCTCAGAAAGGGCTAGTGCCAAGTACCAGGCTGGCTCCATTCCCAGCCTTACGACTCCTTGCAGGAAAAGGGCTGGATACTTGGTATTAACTAAAATGAACTACCATATTAAATTAAAAGTTCTACCTCAACCCTCTGTGGATTCCTCTAGGACTCTTCTGAGAGATTTGTTTGATCAGTTTGTTTTGTAGTCAGACACGTCTCCAATAGATTTCAGATAGGGTAAGAATTAATTAGTTGCTGTTCAGTTGCCAATCTGCATAATTTGTAAAGATGTTTATAAACACAATTCTCCAGCCTCTTTAGGCTCTCCATAAAGTCCACATAAATGTTAAAAAAAATTTTTTTTAACTTAAGCTGTAGGCATGATAGAAACTGGTGGGAGCTTTTCTAGTAATTAATGGGAACGCTTTCCTCTCACAGTTGACTTAAATCAAACTATCAGGGAACATTTCAATTTTTTTAACATGCCAGCAACCAGGATTTGGAATAATTCATGGTGTATAACTTTATAACGTCATTGACCTAAAATTGAATGACAATACTTTAAAAAAAAAAACTGATTGGACTCATACAGAGCCTTACACAGAGATGTGTAAGGAAACTGTTGAATGGATACCTATATATTCTGTGATAGGATTTACCTCTATGTGCTCCACCAGGTATTGTCTAAAGGCTAATAGAGTATTCCCAAAGCTTCATTCAGATGTTTCTGAGGTTCATTAGAAAGAGAATAATTCTTAAGGCATTTAACCTTGGATGCATGTTAAAATCACCTGAAGTGCTTTGAAAAATGCTGATACCCAGTCCCCATCTCAAATCAACTGGACTCTCTGGGGATAGGACCTAGGCACTGATGTTTTTTGAAAGCTCCCCAGGTAATTCTAGGAGCAGCCAGGGCTGAGAACCAGTGACTTAAACCCTCCAGTGAAGAGACCACAATTAATCAGATTCCTCCCCCAACTACTTCCACCCCTTCCCCCAATCCCTCCCGTCTCCACACATACCCATCCAAAGAATGATCTGAGGAAACAGGAAATGTCTAGCCTTGAGTCTCCCAAACAGTAGAGCTGCTGGAAGCACAGGAACCAGTCCCTGGGATGCTGGGAGATGAGCTCATTTGGGGTGGGGAGTGACATCATGCTGTGCGTGGGTCACATTATTAGAGCACAGGCTCTTTGTTCTCTAAATCCACAGACGAAGCTGAAAGTTAGTTTTAGCGCCATTGCCAGAGGTAACGGCATCTCCCAAGTTCACCTGCCTTTTCCTTTCTCCAGCCTTTTCCTGCCCTTCCCCATGCTGTGAAAAGTCTAGTCATATAAGTACTAAAGACTCATATTGCTAACGAGCCCAACGATGAATGGAGCCACTCTTCCATTGTGCTACTGACATCAGAGTAAAAGGGTATAATCCTTGTCATCCCCAAATCACCCCCTCTTTTCCTTCCTTTCGGGGCACACTTTAATGAGTGAATGAGCTCATTGAGAGTAACAGAAGGGGAGAGGTGGGAAAACACTGGTTCTGCTGTTTAGTGCTGGAGTAGTACTGGAATCTTCCAGTTGGTAGCTGAACGGCTGCAGACACCACTCCATGGCCTATATGCCACAAGGGCTAATCTGACAGCTGCATATCATGTATCATTTCCCAAGACTCCTGCCTTCACTGCCACTGTCATTATTCCAGCATCAATGTGGAAACCCTTGTCCTCATTAAAGAGCTCCTGGGATGTTAAGTAAGGATTAGCAGCCTGGTATCATGGTCCTACAGTCATCACCTCTTCCCTTCACCCGGAAAGGAATTAAGTGTTTGATCTGTGCACCCTGTAGGTGGCACTTCACTCTTCTGTTCTGGATTTAAGTAAGCTTCTCCCCTTCCTTATATTCTGAGTCGATCGTGTTCCAAGTGTGTCACCACAGAGCAGGCGCTGAGCAGTCAGTTGACAGCTGTTGATCCGCTGCGAGATCAGGAAAGAGCATTACGCTACGGCACACAGCGTACACTGCGTATCCAGAAAACCAAATATTTGAGTGCCTGCCTGTGGCAAACACTGGGTGTGTATATACAAAC
This sequence comes from Pseudorca crassidens, assembly GCF_039906515.1. Classification (NCBI taxonomy): domain Eukaryota; kingdom Metazoa; phylum Chordata; class Mammalia; order Artiodactyla; family Delphinidae; genus Pseudorca; species Pseudorca crassidens. The sequence continues at coordinate 12,459,949 of NC_090311.1, read as the reverse complement.
ATACACGCGGATAGGGTGTCTGTCCTATGCAGTTACATATCCCCTTAAACGATTTGAACCTTTTCCTCTTTATCCCTATTTATCTATATCTTCATCAACTAATTCAGCTCATCATTTTCAAATAGAAATTGGGGGATAAGGAGGAGGGAAAACAGTAGCAAAACCTCTTGAAAGGTGGTTTGTAAGTGTTTTTGTACTATAAATTCAAGTGGATTTAAAATTAAAACCCCTTTGGCATATAAAGGTCTTATTCAGGAAATGCTGAAATCCTAGATGTAGAGTTGTAGTACATATTTCCCTGGAATCCCAGAAATTAATGGGTTCAAATTGACTAAGCAATTGTATCTCGGCTGAGCCCCTTTTAAAAGGCAACCTGAGAAGCTCTACCAACCCCAACAAAGCCATTTTAAACCCCCTGCTCATTGCTCCTTCATCTCCCCATTGAGCAAGCAGAAGAGGAACAAGGAAGGCAGCTACGGTCCTGAAATACTGTTCTGAACCAGGAGAAGGAGCTTTGTTTGGCCTTCAAGGGCAAACGGAGGAAATAATAAATCCTCTTTTCCTCTCCCCGGCCTCCTGCAAGCAAAGCACAAGACTCTCAACAAAGCCCACTTAGCATTTTACAAAGACACAGGACAAGGAAAGACAGCTGGACAAGAAGGCTGGGCTGGAAGCTTTGCCCCTTATTGGCTTAGTATTAGCTTAGCTCTGGAATAAACTCTCCAGTCCGGCCTCGGGTGGGCATCCTCGGAGACAAGCGGACATGGAGTTCCCCAAGGCCTGGCGCAGTGGCATCAGATGAGCACGCTGACTGTCATGCTCTGGCCGTGCGGCGCGATCTTGCGGGGCCAGGTGAACAACAGTTTGCGTAGCTCCTCACGGAAGCTGTCGTGCAGCCAGGCGTAGATGAAGGGGTTGTAGCAGACCGAGCTCATGGCGAGCCAGTGGCAGAGCAGCTGCACTAACCCGAAGGCATAGGGGTCTATGGCGCGCGGGTCGAGATCCCGCAGCAGATTGAAGACGTGCAGGGGCAGCCAGCAGACGGCGAACACCACCACCACCACCACCAGCAGGCAGAAGGTGCGGCGGCGTCGCGCGCGATCCCAGTCCGCTTGGCTCGGGGTCACGCAGCCCGGCACCACGCGGTTGCGGAGCTTCACCGACACCCGGACGTAAGACAAGAGGATGACCAGCAGGGGGAGCAGGTAGGTGACGAGCAGCAGCCCCCAAGCGTAGAGCTGGCGCTGGCGCTCCTGGGACCCCCAGAACTCCTCGCAGAGGCGCACGCGGTGTGGCTTGAGCTCGACGTGGTAGGTGTGCACGGCGGCCGGCAGCGCCAGCACCGCGGACAGCGCCCAGATGGCCAGCACCGCGTAGGCGCTGAGGCGCAGCGAGATGCGCCGGCGCAGAGGGTGCACCAGCACGACGTAGCGGTCCACCGCGATGGTGGCGAGCGTGAACACAGACACATAGACGGTGACGGGCTGCAGGAAGAAGACCAGGTGGCACAGGCCGCCGCCGAACACCCAGCCGCGTGGCTCGAAAGCGTAGGCCAGCGTGAGCGGCACGCAGGCGGTGCACATGAGCACGTCCGACAAGGCCAGGTTGCCGATGAGGAAGTTGGTCACGTTGTGCAGCCGAGGCACCCGTGCGATCACCAGCACCAGCAGGCAGTTGCCCACCAGCCCCACGACCACCACGATGCTGTAGAGCAGCACAATCAGCCCCTTCAGCTGATGCACCAGCTGCAGGCTCTGGAATGGCGCGATGGCCTGCGCGCCCGGACCAGCCGCCGACCCATTGCCCACCAAGGCTCCTGAGCTCTGGTTGGCCGGAGTTGAAGCCGCCCGCAGCAGCCCAGAAAAGAAGTCAGGGGCCCCGGGACCCTGAGTCGCCAATGAGGCCATGGCCACCTGTCCAAAGAGAATCAAAGTCCGTCACTTCCCATTCTCTCTCCGCCCCCTCATACACCAACTGCGCCCCTCAACACACACACACACACTTTAGTGACCCAAATATTCCTCTGGAATGACTGGCCACAATAAATAACAACAAAATTTAAAGTGCCGTCACCCCTACCTCTGTAAAATTAAGTCTGTGAGTTAGATGTGCACAGGTTATTTCAATGCCTTCTACTCTATTTAGAGCCCTTACAGTCCCCACAGGCCAGATCCAGGAGCACAGTCCTACCTGGTGACTGGGGCTTGGCGGATGGAAAAGCGCTCCGGGGAACGAGGGGGAGAATTCTGATGGTCCCTAGAGGTCCTCCACCCAAGACGGCCGTGCAGCCTTCTCCGCTTCTCCGCGGAACTGAAGAGATTCAAGCGTTCCCAGTGGGCTCGCGGCGCCTCCCCTCCGCCCCGCCCCCCACTCCATCGTGTCCTTGTACGGAAAAAAGGGGCGGAGCACGCACCTCCCGACTCGGTGCTTAGAGAACTGGAGAGGTGGATAGTGTGGGGAGAATAGAAGCAGAAGAGGAAGGAGCGGCCGGAAACCTGGGCCGGAGGGGCGAGGGAGAACCTCTGCTGCGGGAACTTGCTGCGCCCTGGGAGAGTCCCGCTCTGGAGGAGAGCGCAGTGGACAAGGGAGAGGAGGCGCGTGAAGTCCCGCGCTCTCGGCAGGACCTGGTGCTGTTTGAACAAGGAAGGCGCAGGGGAGGAAGTGGGTGGGAGTTGAGACGGGATGTAGGGGAAAGATGAGGGACTCGCCCTCAAGCGCTGGATCCTGCATGGAGTCCTGGCTTGCGCTAACAGAGTCGCATAGGGGGTTCTGTCAGGGATCTAAATCTTCGCCGCAGGCCTTCGGGCGCTCGCGCTCCGCGGAACCCACTGAGCCTTCCCTCCGCCTAGGCTGGCGACGCGATTCGAGAGTCGCGGGTCCGACCAAGCCCAAGGAAGTGTTCAGCACCACGGACAGCTCCCACGGCCCGGGCTGCGCCGCGCGTGAATGCCTGCCAGCGGACGACTGGGGAGTGCAGCCCCGCTCTGTGTCCTGTGCATTTGAAGAAGGAACCTGGTCCCTGGCCCGGTTCAAAGAGCTGCCTCGCCGCCTGCATCCTGGGCCGGAGCTGCAGACTTCAAGAGCTGTAGGGCGGAGTGGAGGAAGATGGGCCGGGGTCTCTGGGGGTCGGAGGGTGGTGACTTGTGATCCTGCTACGGGTCACCGCACATAGTGCCAAGGACGGCGCTGTCTTTTATCTCCCTGGGTCAGAAAATGCAGCCTCCGTGCCATTTACCTTAGACAGGCTCACTGCAATACCTGCTCGCCACTCCTCTGCTACTCCCTTCTTCTCTCCCTCTTTCTCGGCTACCAAGCTCTAATCCGTATCTGCCTGACAATACCAGTAAGGATTGTCAGTTCTGAGACCCTACCCTCTGCTTCCTTAAATAAACACCCTTAGGCCGCCTCACCACACAACACACACACACACACACGCATGCACATACACACATATATATGCAGGATTTCTACCAGGATAACAAACATTTGAGAAACTTAAAAGTTACATACAATCTTTAGTAGTAGTATTAAGTCATCACTGAAATGTAAATTTAACCTGGACCAAGTTGGGGAAGGCAGGAAGGAGACTTTGTAGCCTCCCTCCTTTGAAGCTATCTCCTCCCTTCACATTTTCTTTCCTTTTCCCAGAGGATGGAGCTTCATTGTCCGTCTCTCATAAGCCTTTGTACTTTGTCTTCTGTCTGCAGATATTCCAGTTGGGCTGGAAAGAAGTAAAATGATTCTACTCTCCAAATTTAAGTGATTCACTCATACAGGGAGAAAAAGTCAACATTGGAACAAAAGCAATCCAATTTTATGCAACTGTATTTATTCTAAACCCACGTGTTCTGGGTTATAATCACTTTAGTTAAAGCAAGTATTATATTTTTGAAAAACGCAAAATAAAATACAATCTGTGCCTGCCTAATCCCTTACCCAGTGATTTTTCTCATCATGTTCACCAACAGGGTTATATATACCCAAGAGCAGAGGCACTCTTTTGCTTCAAAATATCTTTAACAGTGGCACAGTGGTTAAGAATCCGCCTGCCAATGCAGGGGACATGGTTCTTGCCCTGGGCCGGGAAGATCCCACATGCTGCGGAGCAACTAAGCCCATGCGCCACAGTAACTGAACCTGCGCTCTAGAGCCCGTGAGCCACAACTACCGAGCCAGCGAGCTGCAACTACTGAAGCCCGCGTGCCTAGAGCCCGTGCTCTGCAAAAAGAGAAGCCACTGCAATGAGAAGCCCGCGCACCACAACGAAGAGTATCCCCCACTCGCCGCAACTAGAGAAAGCCCGCATGCAGCAACGAAGACCCAATGCAGCCAAGAATAAAATAAACAATTTTTTTTAAAAAAAGAATACTTTAAAAAAATATCTTTAACAGAGGAAATTGTGGTAACATAGTTGAAAAGGATTCGGGATGCAGTTAGGCCTATAACTAGACCCATCACTCTAGTCAATATCATTGATTATATAATACTAAAAATAGTAACATGACAAACTTATCAACAACTAGAGGCCATGTAAATGTCAGTATTTGAAAGTTCAATATTGGGGTACCCTCCAGAGAAGAAAGTTGATCATTTGCCAAGCTCCTGATAAAATCTGGTAAGGGTTTCAGTGCTGTGAGCTTTTGCAAGATGGAAAGAAAGTGAACATCTCAGAATAAAATAGCCCATTTTAGATCTCTATTCTCTCTGGTCCTCATTGGAGTTAAGGCTAGGGTGCCTCTCAGCTAGGACATCCCAATTAAACCATACTAATGTTCAGACTTTCCTTTATTAATAGTGCTCCAGAAACCTGAGAGATCATGAATAAACAAAAAACTTTTAGGACAAATAAAGGAAAGATAGTACCTCACATAGTAAATAACAAACTATGGGATTGTATTACCTCCCCTACCCACAAAGTCTTCAATAGCCCAACAAACAAAGACCAGAGCCTTTAGCATGGCATTTCCAATCACATGCCCCCCTCTTCTGATCCGCCCTGTTTTTTTTTTTTTTTTTTTTGTCTGTCTCCCCACCTCTGTCTCAATCCCTATATTCAGGCCACACTAGACTGTTGGACACAGACATGTCCTCACCATCCAACATCTCTCTTGGGGTTTATTCCCTTTCTCTAGATACTGGTTGCTTCATCCCCACACAACTTACATTCTTCACATCCTAAGGTGCCCAACACAAAGATTACCCTGTCTTCAAAGCCTTTTCCCTTTCATGATATTTCTGTCCTTTATTACATTCTACCTTTGAAATTCTGAAAGTGTTTCCTCTGGAGCCTCCACCAGCCATGATGTAAACTCTTTACAGGCAAAGGGCCAATGTCTTGAAGCATTCTTGTACCTACATTACAACATGCCTGAACCCAGCAGATACCAAATAAATGTCCCTTTTGATTGAATGGATAAAAATAGCCCCCATTTACTGAGGGCATTTTACATGCCAGGCACTGTGCTAATTACTTCACACACATCATCCCATTTGATCCCCTCAAAACTATTGCGTTGTTTTTGGCTGTGCCACAGGGCTTGTGGGATCTTAGCTCCCCAACCAGGGATCGAACCCATGCCCTCGGCAGTGAAAGCGTGGAGTCCTAACCACTGGACTGCCAGGAAATTCCCCTCAAAACGATTATTACATTCATTTTACAAATGAGGAAAGTGGTACTTCAAGGCTAAGTAACTAACCATAATGGCACAACTAATAAGCAGTGGGGCTGGAATCTCAACTTAGATTTGCCTGACTCTGGAAGCAAACACTCCACTACTGTACTTTACTGCCTCTGAATCCATGACAGATGCACTGAAAAATACAAGTAGGTTCTGATGGGGTTGAATAAATAAAGGGAACCCCTCCCCCACTGTGGTTTATTACAGGAAGCTCTAATAAATTTGGTTACAACTCTACCTTTATTGTGTTTAAGCTAAACAGATCCTTAGGAACTTCCCTGGTGGTGCAGTGATTAAGAATCTGCCTGCCAATGCAAGGGACATGGGTTCGAGCCCTGGTCAGGGAAGATCCCACATGCCGGCGGAGCAACTAAGCCCGTGCACCACAACTACAGGGCCTGCGCTCTAGAGCCCGTGTGCCACAACTACTGAGCCCGCGCACCTAGAGCCTGTGCTCCGCAACAAGAGAAGCCACTGCAGTGAGAAGCCCGCGCACCGCAACGAAGAGCAGCCCCCACTCTCCGTAACTAGAGAAAGCCTGAGTGCAGCAACAAAGACCCAATGCAGCCAAAAATAAAAATAAATAAAAATTTAAAAATAAATAAACAGATCTTTATGCCTCACCCAAATGTCCCTTGCTTATATCCCATGTAGGAGACAAGACCTTGGGCTGTATGAACTTCAGGAGGTGGTATTATGCTTTATGATGACAATAGGCAACAGGACGTAGAGAACAGAAGACAGAGACAACAGAGGTGAAGACTGCAGTTAGGAGTCTGAGAAAACTGCTTAAGGGCTCTGAAGATTTTATGACAGCCAAGTGCATGCTGCTACATGGCAATTAGCCCAAACTTATGAGAAACCACTAGAGGTCATCTTTTTAATTACTAGGGAGGAGAGAGCAGTTTTTGAAACTTAAGTCCAGACAATAACAGAACAGATCCTCCCCCAGACATGAGTTTTTTCTTCTAAGCCTGCCCTGTGTGTGTTGCAAGAGCCAGGCACCCCCTGGCTTCTCAGACTGAGCCAACTCAGTGTGGCAGGCTGGCCACCTACGGGAGAGGAGAGCCCGTGACAGGCAGTGTGAGAACGGACACGGCCTCACATACGAACACAAAGAAAACCCCATATGCTTCCATTAGACGACTTTGGGAAAATGCTTTTTTTCATCTCATACTCCAGACATACTAATTATTGCTTCCAGCTCTGTCACACACACACTACTCGTTTTTTAACTCTTCAGTTCAGCTTTGCCCAAACACAGAGTGGAGGCTTCAATGCTATTATTCTGACCCGAAATCATCTTTCTTTAGTTGGACTTTTCTTCTCGCCCCATCAAGAATCAAAAGGGAGGGACTCCCCTGGTGGTCCAGTGCTTAAGACTCCACCCTTCCACTGCAGTGGGGGCGCGGGTTCAATCCCTGGTTGGGGAACTAAGATCCCGCACGCCACGCTGTGCTGCCAAAAAAACTCAGAAGGGAGCCCCAGACGGCCTTGTGTTCTCTAAGCCAGAGTCATCTCCGAAGTAGCATGCAGGGCATACATCTTGCACCTGTCTCATTTTAATCTGGGCCCCATTGTGGGTCGCCACTCTTGGGCCTGGATACCTAGGCCACCTCTGGGCTTTCTCTAGTCAACCTTGTGTGAGAGCTCTTGACCGTGCTCTTAGCTCTGGAAGGGTGAGAAGGCACAGAAACTTGCTAGAAAGAAAACTTACTGTTAGACGATCTCACACACACGTGGAGTTCAGAGGATGGGGTAAGGCAGCCCGTTATTTTTCTCACTTGTCATCTATCAGGCCATACTTATTTCGCGCAGACTCTGGACAGGTCCCAGGGAATCACTAGATACCAGTGGTGATCCTTGCTGGCAAGGTCTCAGAGTGGAACATCTACAAGTCATATACACTTTCCTTTTACAGTGTAGATTCCTGCTAATTACATAATTTTGTAAGCAGACTAACAAAGTCTTGTCTTTTCTCTACCTTCAACGATCCAGAAGTTAGGCTATCTCCCCAGGAAAGGAGTGGGTAACCCCCCAGAGTAACATGAGGAGTTGGGGTGTGGTAGGAAACTTCCCTGCCACACAAGAAAAGGGAATGATAAAACCTGCTAATTCAACAGTTATTTGTGATTCATCTATATGTGACAAGTCCTGGACAAGGTACATTGAGTGAAAGATGAGTATGACACACTCCCTGCCCTCACAGAGCTCACAGTCTGGGGCAGAATTTTCTAGAAACAGAGTCAGCTAGCAGAAGGAACTATGAAAATAATCTCAGGATGCTGCTACTCTAAAAAACCCAATGTTAAAACTGAAAAGCCCTGTGGCTTTAGTAAATTAGCAATCTCTGGGAGTCTTGATTTCTAATTCTTTTCAGACTTACATATTTCATTAGAGCTGTTTCTCTAATTTCTTTTTCCTTTTTTTTTTTCATAATGGTTTATACATGAATTACCCACTCAGCTAGAAATAAGGAAATAATACCGTGAGTTAGCAGTCAGGGTATTAAGAATAAAGAATATTAAGAATATTGATGGGCACATTTGCATCAATCCTGGCTGGTCTATTCCTACACCTGTCTCTGGACAAGTTTCTTCAGTATCAAACACTTAAAGAAATAAACACAAACGTTGTTTTCAAACACAAAGCTTCCCACCTCCAACACACATTGAAAAGGTGATCAATATGTTAAAATAAAACATAAAAGTATTCTCTAAGCCAATCTTCCATCATAGCAAGCCAAATGTTAATCTGCTTGCTCTTGGCTGGAGTGGGGCAGGTGCCCTCAATCCTTCCTGTTCTCTTTTAACCTCTTCTAGGCCCAGAATGTGAAGCCTTCCAGTTCCCTCAGAGAAGAGCTGCCTGATGTGGTCTCCCCCTGCCCGGTCTTTAACCTGCTCCCAGAAGTTCTAAAGCCCTGCACCTAGAGCCTGGAAAGAAAGGAGGACCTTCAGTCTTTGCTTCTAAACTGAATATGCACAACGTTACTAGATGAAAGGAGACTTTTTAAAGGACTCTAGGTTTTAAAGGACTTCACCACTGATAAACCTTGTGCATCAGTTAGAGCTCTTCCTTGCAAACAACAGAACCCACGCTGGTTGGTTTAAGTAGAAGAGAATGGCAGCTCAGCCCTGTAACTGCCGAGAGGACTGGGAGATCAGCCTCAAGACGCAGCTTCCAAAACCATCCTTGATGAAGAAATCTCCACCCCACATGCAAAGATGCTGTCAGTGCTGTCACCTCCACCAATGCCATTTTGCATCAGGAACTCAATCTTGCAGCCATCACCATTCCCCAAAGCCAGGCACCTCTGCGGCCACTGTGTCCAACAAAATGGGGCCCCCATTTCCTTAGGTGTCCTCAGGTCTCGCATTTCTTTTTTTTTTTTTTTAATATTTATTTATTTATTTGGCTGCTCCGGGTCTTAGTTGCAGCACGTGGGATCCTCGTTTCAGGATGCAGGATCTTTTAGTTGAGGCATGCGGGCTCCAGTTCCCCCGCCAGGGATTGCTTCCCCTGCATTGCGAGCACAGAGTCTGAGCCACTGGACCATGAGGGAGGTCCAGGTCCCTCATTTCTAAATGAAAGTTTCACTCAGGTGTATCTGAGGGGCAGAGCCTGGATCCCATACCTGAGTTCTAATTGCAAAATATGCTGGGAGTTTGGGTTCTGACTTCCACTTTGATGGAAGATGATGAGGAATTTCCCCAAACAAGAGCAGATGACAACCAGCCATGAGTTATAACAAATGTTCACTCTACCCTATTATCAGTCTTCAACATCAATTTTAAAGACCAAAAGCTGCGGCTTGCCTGGTGGCGCAGTGGTTGAGAGTCCGCCTGCCGATGCAGGGGACACGGGTTCGTGCCCCGGTCCGGGAAGATCCCACATGCCGCGGAGCGGCTGGGCCTGTGAGCCATGGCCGCTGAGCCTGCGCATCCAGAGCCTGTGCCCCGCAACGGGAGAGGTCACAACAGTGAGAGGCCCGCGTACCGCAAAAAAAAAAAAAAAAAAAAGACCAAAAGCTCTGAGGAGACCCATACGCTCTCTTAATTTGCTACCCTGCTTCTCCATCATTTTGAATGAAAATGTCAGATTAAGACGAGAGAATTAAGGATGTAAAAGTATTATGTACATTTTAGAGCATATTAATTTAATTTACCCTAATATATGTAATAACTGTGCCCCACTTTATGAGAAAAACTCCCCCCAAAAAACAGCTTCCAAAGATATAAGAAATATGGCAACACCTTATACCAGGGTTTCTCACCCTCGGCACTAGTGACATTTTGGACAGGATAAATCCTGTGTCGTGGGAGGTCGTCCTTTACATTATGAGATGTTTAGCAGCATCCCAGGCCTCTTCCCTCCAGATGCCAGTTGTACACACACCTAGTTGCAACAACCAACAATGTTTCTAGCATTACCAAATATCCCCTGTGGTGGGGATAGGAGACAAAATCACCCCTGGCTGCGAAGCAGTGCCCTACACCAATACAGCACTTTTAAAATTCCCAAAGTACTCTGCTTGGGAGTGCTACCAGCCTTCATAGTTGGCGCTCTTCAGACAGCAAGACCCCAGAGCTGTGTCTCAAAAACACTGCATTTTCTCAGATTGTCCTCTTACTGCTTCTTAAAATAGCAACAGGGCAAACGGAGAAAGATGACGTTTAAGACAAAAAGAAATCGCTACGATAAGCACAAGTTGATTGCCAACAGCAGGACAGAAATGGTCACAAAGTCCAAATAAGGAAGAGCATACAGCTCTCGGGCTTGGGTAACGGCGCCGCCACTACTAAGCGTGAGTTGTCCTATTCGCAGAAGAATCCCAGTTTTGGAAAATACAAGAAGTTCATAATAATGCCCATCTCTGAAGAACGCTGAGAAGATCCAATACGTGTGAACAAGCTGGCACACAGCTGGCTCACAGGAATGGGGGCTACTTTGGGGGAACCCTTTGTCCTGCCTTATGTCACCACCTTTTGTCAAGAGGTTTCTGGCGTGCAATTCCAACACTTTCACTTGAATGTTACTCTGGAAGATAGTCTTTGCAATGAGAAGAATTAGCTAGTTTTTAGTCTAAAGGCTTTCCTTCATTTCATCCTTGTTTACTAAGCATACAAAGCCCAGGGTGAGACATTGCAAGAAGAATCAGAGACCCCAAGAAAAGGACAACATTGTCTAGAATTTTGCAGTCTAGTAAGAGAGACGTCTACAAAAATCACTATGCTGTATGATCATGATAAATGCTACTACCACCACCTGCTGTGAAAGGGGGACATGAACACTCACTGGGAAATTTACTAATTGCTTTAGTGAATTAGAACTGTGTTTACCCTTATAGATCATATTTATTTTAACGCACAAGAGTCTTCAAAGTGTTCACAACATTTGTTACTCAATCATATCAACATTGCACAGGTTGCTTAAACCTGTCCCCTTTCTTATGTTTATGTCAAACATACACAACAACTTAGGGCCCATTATGAATAAGTGTTCAGGTGGCAGGAAATGAACAAGAAGTGAGTGTTCACTGTGTCTTTCTAATTACCAAAATGTTCTTCAGGCTGAAGCTTTGTGTCGGGAATCCATCCCCCTTCTTTCCCCAGCCACTGCTCAGCATCATTTCTTCCCAGGGGAGGTGCTCCCAGTAACCCCCGCGTCCCTAGCAGGCCCTGGTGTGGAGCACCTGGGTGAGGGTGCTGCATGGCACAGCTCCTTCCTCCTCCCTTTGATCGTGTATGTCTTTGAAATGTATGTCTTTTTTTTGTGTGTGTGTGTGGTATGCGGGCCTCTCACTGTTGTGGCCTCTCCCATTGCAGAGCACAGGCTCCGGATGCGCAGGCTCAGCGGCCATGGCTCACGGGCCCAGCTGCTCCGCGGCATGTGGGATCTTCCCGGACTGGGGCACGAACCCGTGTCCCCTGCCTCGGCAGGCGGACTCAACCACTGCGCCACCAGGGAAGCCCAAATGTATGTCTTTAACAATATCCCAAGAGGTCCAGGACTGATGCTGCCAGGGCTGCCTATTTTTGATGTGATTATCCAGGGCTGGGGGGAGGTCCAGGCTGGCTGAGTTGCTGGACCTGAACTCTCTGAGACAGTCTAGGGCAGCTGTAGTACCTGCCCTTCACTTATCTAGGGTCTCTTGCCACAGGCAGTCTCACTGCAACCATCCCTGGACTTCACTCAATTCCTGAAGATCCAGGACACAGTCAGGCCACCTTCTTTAGTGACACTCTGTACAAACACCCCCTTAAAAGACATAAGGCTTGACCAACCTGCCCAAGTCAGGATCTCAGCCCATTTTATTTTTCAACTTTTGATTGGACTCTTACCAATAGCCAGACATTAGCAGCATGGATGGCATACCTAACCTTAGTCTATTAGAAGTAGAAAATATATACAAGTGCATAGATAGATAGGTAGATAAATGATAGATAGATAGATAAACATGGAGACCAAAACAAAACACTTGAAAGCCACTTCTGTTACATTCTTTTCCTAAGGCAGGGACAAGACAATTTGCTTTCCCATTTTGCTTCCTATCCCGTTTCGTTATTGACTAGAAATGGCTTTTATGGATGGTAAGAATCACCTTGCATGTGCATTGTGCCATTTAGCGGTGAAGGGCTCTTTGTGGTCACATTTACATGGAAACCATGACCTTATGGAAGCCCCTCATTTGGGTTTCCATTAATATATGTCTCCTGACAAAGCACAGTGATGAGCCAGACTGCACCTCATTACGTCCACCTCCGAATTATTATGTACACATAGCTAAGTTCATTCTGGTGTTGCTATCTAACGTGACGGCCCCTTCCTGGTTTTTTTTTAGACAAAGCACAGAACTGCTATGGTCCTCGCAGTGTTTTTCAAGTTTTTCAAGCATTGTTCACGTGTCTGTGTGTGTGTGCGCACACACACACACACACACAGCTATTAGGGATGGCAGTCTGGCAGTTAGAATGTCTAGGATGAGTGTGTCTTCCCTGTGTTTTATCTTAGCAAGTGGGTCCCTGTCACCAGGGAAACAGCCCTGGCTTTCATCTGTGAGGACATCGTGAGCAGTGTCTCAGCAAAGGGGGAAGAACAGAAATGTATTATTCTCCTCCCAAAGACTACCTTCATCAGAATCAACTCTGGCCCTTATTAAAAATGCAGACTGAGGGAATTCCCCGGTTACCCAGTGGTTAGGACTCAGCACTTTCACTGCCGTGGGCCAGGGTTTGATCCCTGGTCGGGGAACTAAGATCCCGCAAGCCCGGAGGCAGGGCCAAAACACAAATAAAAAATGCAGATTGACGGACCAAAAGACAGACCCATTAAATCAGAATTGCTGACGGTGAGACCTGGGAAAAAGAAGCTATCACAAGTGCTGCGGGTTCTTCTGATGCACACTCAAGTGTGAGAACCACTGTCCTACAATCTGCCATGCGTAATCCTGGCTCCCTAGTTCCCCAAAGGTGACTGGGATGCCAGCCGGGGGCACGAAGCGGCTGCCGAATGCAGCCTGTTTTCCTGCCACAGAAGCCCAGCCGTGGGTTTCAGCCCTCACGCTCTCCTTACATGAAAGACACTGGGAGACAATTGTATTGTACTAGCTCGGTGGTTTCTCTATATCACATCTTTTTCAAGTTACTTTTTTTTTTTTTTTTTTTGCGGTACGCGGGCCTCTCACTGTTGTGGCCTCTCCCGTTGCGGAGCACAGGCTCCAGACGCGCAGGCTCAGCAGCCATGGCTCACGGGCCCAGCCGCTCCGCAGCACGTGGGATCTTCCCGGACCGGGGCACGAACCCGTGTCCCCTGCATCGGCAGGCGGACTCCCAACCACTGCGCCACCAGGGAAGCCCCTCAAGTTACTTTTAATGACATAAGTAGCATCTGAACACATTCTCCTGTTTAACAGACATAAAACAGAGAAGCCTAAAACCCCACTCTCTCCCTCAGAGGTTACACGTGTCCTTTCTCTGTGTGTTTACATGCATATATCTGCACCCGGAGAAAAGTACTGATGGACATTTAGGTTGTTTGCCACTTTTTGTTATTACAAACCTCACTATAATAAAGATAATAAAGATGTTCCAGATGTCGGTCAAAGAGTACAAACTTCCAGCTATAAGATGAATAAATTCTGGGTGTCTGATGTACGGCATGGTGATTATAGTTAATAATACTGTATTATATACTTGACAGTTGATAAGAGCCTACATCTTAAATTTGTTCTCACCACAAAAAAGAAAGGGTAATTATGTGACGTGATGGAGGTGTTAGCTAACACTATAGTGGTAATCATTTTGTGATATATATCAAATCAACTAGTTGTGCACCTTAAACTTACACAGGGCTATATGTCAACTATATCTCAATGATGCTGGAAAAAAGATTCCATATACTTATATTTGGGTTGAGAGTAAAGCATATTGTGAGTGATGATGTTTTCTAGCTGACCAACATATTCTCATATTGCTCTATATTCATTAGTTATTTTGCAAAAACTCAAGATTCACATTCAGAGAAATTAAAATAAAATAAACATGTTCCCGAATGCCTTCTTAGGGAGATTTCTCCAAGGGGCCATTCAGCAAAGGAAAATTTAGAAGTCACAAGGTGTGACCCAATTTAAACTTATTAGCACTGCAGGGGACTCTCTTCTGCTTCATGAATTATAACAGCTTATTAACTACAGCACGAGTTCTTACAATGGCCAGGTGAGGGTGGAAAGGGAATGCAGCATTTTCCATGGATGTTGGGAAAACCCCCAAACACCCCAACCTGGTTTTTCCTGCATGTTCCCCTTCCTACAGCCCATCGCCAATCAGGGCCTCACGATGGCCGCTGGGAAGGACAAATTCTCCTGGGGCAGGGGTGTGGTTGGGGGAACACTGGCTCAGCCGGCAGGAGCTGTGTAAAGTGCACGCGTCGGCCTAAGTAAGGTACTGCTTTCCACTTGGCTCTGGGCTCAGCAGAGGGATCTCTACTTTAATATGTTGTTGAAATGAGGCACCCGTGGGGTACATCACTGAAGCTCATAACCCCATGACGAATAATGTCTGAGGCCAAAATCTAAGCCAGTGGAGCTCTGGACCAGGTGGAGTCCAAAGGACAGGCTGGGATCGTCACCAGCCAGGATTTTGTAGGAGCGAGCTGAGATGAGGAGAAGCAGACAGCTTGAAGAGGTATAAGAGGAAGGCAAGCCTCATGCTCCTGGACCATGACTCAGGACACCGGCTGCAAATCCCACACGGAAAGTAACTACCGGAGTCACCCAGAGCAAGCCCTACCCAACTCGGGATCTCTGTGTCCTCATCGGTAGAGCAGGTTGGGGAAGGAGAACTAGACAATCCCAAAGGTCTCCACAAGCTCTGATAGTCCAGGAGCCCAAGTCTGTGGTCCTGAGAGAGTCACGTCAACTATCCACACGCCTGGATGCCATCACTCACTTGTCTGCACACACCTGGATGACATTATCTGTCCACACATCTGGATGACACCACTTGTCGCTGGTTCCTCCTTAATGAAAGACGGTCTACCTTCTAGCCAATGCACCTGGACATCCTTTCACAGCTTCACTTTTGTTTTTCTCTCCACACACTGGCCTTCTTACAAATCTAGGAAATAACCTTAGGCCCCTGGAGTCGAACTTCCCTGAGGGAAGATTCTCTGAAGGAAATAATTTAGTCCATGTGTACCCCTCACAACATTTCAGCTCTCAAGACATGAGCAGCATGAGGAAAGTCAGCCTGTGTAATTGCTGCAGGCTTCAGAGTTTAGTTAAGTTGCATTTTGTTTGATTCTCATGATTCACCAGATCCAATCAAAAGAACTACATATTCAGGGCCTTCCCTGGTGGCGCAGCGGTTAAGAATCCGCCTGCCAATGCAGGGGACATGGGTTCGAGCCCTGGAGGATCCCACATGCCATGGAGCAGCTAAGCCCGTGCGCCACAACTGCTGAGCCTGTACCCTGGAGCCCGTGAGCCACAACTACTGAGCCCACGAGCCACAACTACTGAAGCCCACGAGCCGCAACTACTGAAACCCACGCGCCTGGAGCCCATGCTCCGCAACAGGAGAGGCCACCGCGGTAAGAGGCCCACGCGCTGCACTGAAGACTAGCCCCCGCTCGCCGCGACTAGA
Organism: Pseudorca crassidens; assembly: GCF_039906515.1. NCBI lineage: Eukaryota > Metazoa > Chordata > Mammalia > Artiodactyla > Delphinidae > Pseudorca > Pseudorca crassidens. The sequence goes on along the minus strand of NC_090311.1, from coordinate 12,444,129 downwards.
CAAAGCCTGAGCGCAGCAACAAGAACCCAATGCAGCCAAAATAAATAAATAAATAAATAAATAAATAAATAAAATTATTTTAAAAAAAGAAAAAGAAAAAGAATTACGTATTCATTCTCACTCTTCATGTGTTTTCCGGCCGTGTGAAGTCTCTGCTGGTTACGATGATGCTTTTTCATGCAAGATTTTTTAACAATCGTAGTAGTCTGTCTACTGTTCTCCCAGCTACTTCCCTCTCATATCACAAGTTTCAAAAACACACTTAAGGGATATCCTGGGCCTTTTTCCCTTAAATCAAACCCACAAAATTAAACATAGTTGGAGAGGTCCCTGCGATATTTCTTATGCAAGTCTCCTCATTACCAAAAAACAGAAAACACACAGGACACAAGGCAATAAGGTGTTTTCCTAGAAACTGTCCTGTCATAAATCAAATGCTCAAGCAGTTGACAATCCTGGGAAAATATTAGGACTTGAGACTTTCTTGCTTTCATTTCTTCGTTTTATTTTTTTCAGTTCTCTTTACTGATCTGTCAGACATGGGCTTAAATATTTTAGAGGCTTTTGCTGCTCAAAGTATGGTCCATGGACCAGCAGTAGCAGCATCACTTGGGATTTGTTAGAATTAGAATCTCAGGCCCCGCCCCAGACCTCCCGAATCAGACCTGCTTTTTTTTTTTTTTTTTTTTTTTTGCGGTACGCAGGCCTCTCACTGTTGTGGCCTCTCCCGTTGCGGAGCACAGGCTCCGGACGCGCAGGCTCAGCGGCCATGGCTCACGGGCCCAGCTGCTCTGTGGCATGTGGGATCTTCCCGGACCGGGGCACGAACCCGTGTCCCCTGCATCGGCAGGCGGACTCAACCACTGCGCCACCAGGGAAGCCCCAGAATTGCATTTTAACAAGATCCCAGGTGATCGGTGTGCACGTTTCAGTTTAAGAAGCACTGTGCTAGTTAGTAGCTTCTCCATCTTGCCTTCAGTTGGGTTCTCAGAATCACATCCCTCATTCTGCATCTGCGCAGATACACCAGTACCATTTAGGAAAACCCCTCTATGTAGCTCAGGTCAATAATCAGGCCCTGAAGAGACCCGAACTGTTTAGAGTTTCCCCTGGCTTTGTCCTGATCTTTTGGTCTCACCCCGCTGCAGATCCCACGCAGCATTTTGTGTCTCACTGCTGAGGGCACCATGTCCCTGGGTCACCGGCTCCACTCAACCAAGCTCTGGTACCGCAAAATCCATCCAGGGTACCCAGGTGCTTCCCAAGGAGCCCAGGAAAAATGACAAACATGGAACTCAGGGTAAAAGGGGTTTTTACAGGTGAGGAGACTGAGGCCAAGCTGAAGGACAGGCCAAGGTCACCCAGCCACTCAGTAGCACAGCGAGGCCATGCCCCAGCTCTCTGGAACTCACACTCAGTGCTTTTTCCTCTGGGTGGAGGGTGTTCTCATGACACTAATGACCACCTGAAAGAGGAACCAATTCATCTGGTTTTCCAGAACTTTCTGATCTGTCTCTTCATTCAAAATTGAAAACCACGCTGGCTGTGCAGACACAATAATAAAAATAGAGAAAACGAGCTGTGCTCAGAGGCCAAGTTTGTTCACTCCCAACGCATTGCCTTTGCCTGGGCTGTGCCCTGCTCCCCCCCTACCCCACCCCATAAGTAAGGGCATCCTCAACCATGTTTATCTTTTAAAATCCTGTTTATTTTATAAAACCAAGAAAAAATGGACCACTTCTCCCCATTTCAAGCCCACCCCGGCCTCTTCCTCTCCCCAACTCCTCCAGCTCTGGCCGCCCCTCCAGTTCTGGCTGCCCCTCCAGTTCTGGCTCCCGCTCTCACTTGAACGCTCTGCTTTCTCCTTCCCCTGGGTTTCATTTGTTGGGCTGATTGCCCCTGTGAGACCAGCCAGGGATGATGATTCATCCTTCTGCTCCCCACAGCATTTGGTAGGTTCTGGTTAAGTTACATCCAGATGAAGGAGACTGACAACTTCCCAAATCAGTTGAAGCAGGAGCAGACCGTTAAGACACGATGTTAGTTCCAGCCAGTGGGGATGAGACAAGAAAAAAGTTTTCCCTGGAGATAGAGTGAGACAGGATCTTGTCGGCTTTATAAATTCAACCTTTGCCTTTTTCCTTCGATTCCTCGAAGGCAGAGCATTTATCTTACAGGAGAAAGAATTGATTTGTACAATGTCTGTTCACCTTCCTTTTTTTTTTTTTTTCACTGAAAATGGCCTTTGAGCTGAAACAGACACTACTGGGGAAGAGTCCGACCTAGAGCAGAGAGCAGGTGGGCTTTGCTTTCCCTGAGACATTTAAAAAGAAACTAGAGAAAGCCTGCCTGCAGCAACGAAGACCAATGCAGCCAAAAATAAATAAAGTTAATTAATTAATTTTTTACAAAAAGTCCCTCATTTAATTCCTTCATAAATTGAAAGGATAACTGCTCTCATTCTGTACAGTTTGGGGTTAAAAGTGTAGATTATGGAGCCAGACTGCTGAGGTCAAATAGAGGCTCCACTACAGACCAGATATGTGACTATGGGCTGTTACTTAATTTCTAGGTGGCCTCAGTTTTCCTGTCTCTAAAATGGACACAGTAATTTTTGTACCCATCTCAGAAGATTGAATGACTAAAGTGCTTAGAATAGCACCTGGCACAGAGTAAGCACTCAGTAAATATTAGCTCCGACTATCCACAGTTTACAGATGAAGAGTGCGAGAGGGGCAGAAACTCAAAGCTTGGTTTCTAAAATTCTCCCCATCTTCCCTTAAGAGCCCAGCCCATCTGCTCAAGGCCAGATCCACCCAGCTGGAGCATCTCAGTGCCAGTGTCAGCCACCTGCCCAAACAGTCAGCCACCTCCGTCTAATTCAATCCACGCATAACTCCTTCTACTATCATGGGATTCTTTTAAAAATATTAACTAGATGTATTTTTATTTCCTGAAGCCTTGGTGCTTTTTAGCACACAATCAAGAAATAAAGCCTCAGGGGTGAAGAGCAATGTAATTATGACAAAGAGTAAACCAGTATTTAAAGGCTAATTTTGACGTGTACCTTGAGCAACAAAAATCAGAATAATGTAAGCAGGTTGAGAGCGTGGATGAAAGCACACTGATTCTAGACCACAGTGGGAAATACGCTCAAGTTCAGGTGAAAACACTGCCTGGAAACATAATATGCTTTTCTTTTCTGTGGTTAAATAAAAATCTAATTAAGTCATAGAACGTGCCCTGGAGAGCTCCAACGATGCCATGATGTGACTTAATAAAGAGGAAAATGTGTAAGTATGGTGGGCACACACGGATTCAAGCCATCAAGACATGGCGTTGCTGGGATTAACATAAAACTGGTATCGAGCACATTCTACACATTTTAAGACTATTGCCAAACTGTGTAAAAAGACCAATGCTTCTGGGACTTCTCTGGTGGTGCAGTGGCTAGGAATCTGCCTGCCAATGCAGGGGACACTTGTTCAAGCCCTGGTCCGGGAAGATCCCACATGCCGCGGAGCAACTAAGCACGCACACCGCAGCTGGCCACAACTAGAAAAAGCCCGCGCACAGCAACGAAGACCCAATGCAGCCAAGAAACAATTTTAAAAATTAAAAAAAAACCAATGCTTCCTAAACAATTTAAAATACCAGAAGCACAAACACTCATTTTCAAATGAGGTCAGATCTCAGTTTTGTTTCTTCCCACTCAAAGATAAGGGAACACAAATGTGGAGTGGCATATTAGTTTCCAAGGGCCCCAGTTCTAGGGTAGAGAATCTTTTCCTCAGGCTGGTGGCAATTTCAGAGAAAAAGGTGGGAGGGGGGTTTTCTGGCTGCAAGCCCAGCCTGACTCACTGTGAGGGGTAGTTACCAAGAAAATGAACACCTGTTAGACAACATTAATAATAATTATGAGGACGATGATGACGATTAGTGGAAGAATGGGGTGTGAGTTAAAGGAGATGGTTGTCCCATGATCTCACTTATTTACTTAACACTCAGTCTGACCAGGAAGAAACACAGTGGGAAAAGTAGTGTTTATATGATAAAAAGAAGGCACATCTAGGAGGAAAAGTTCATGGCACTGAGGTCCTTTAGGTTAAAGAAACAAAGTAGCAATCAACAAGGCTTGGGGGAGAGGCTGAGGGTGTTCCGGAGTCCGAGCTCACTCTGCTTGCCACACGACAGGCCAATGTGCCAATAAATCGGAGATGAGGTGTTGAGACAAGGAATATGACTTTATCTGGAAAACCGGCAGACCCAGAAGATGGCAGACTAATGTCTCAGAATAACCATCTTCTGGGGTTTGGATGCCAGTTTCTTTTACAGCACAGAGAGGGGGAGGAGATGAGGAAGTAAAGTAAAAAGGCCATAAGTTTTGCAAATATCCCCTGGAATGGCCAGCCTTGGAGAGGGGATGTGTTCATTTCTTTTTTCTTATAGTCATCCCCAGGTGGAACAGGGTCCGGATGTTTCCCTGAACAGAGGCGCTTTGGTTTAACATTCAGGCAGAGGGGCAGGGTTCCCTGAGGCAGCCCATTATGTATAGACAGTATCCTTTTCGTGAACAAAGCAGCAGAAGGCAAAGGTTAAAGTAAAAGAAACAGATCCAACACCTCCGATTTGCCTCTTCCCTGTTACAAGGGGTCCAAGTAAATACATTTATAAGATTATCTTGGATATGAAGTTTCCTACAAATACACTTGTCATTGACATATATTTATTCATAAGAATATAGCAAGCAGAATTCTTTTATTCAAGACTATTCCTTTTGCATATATTTTCCTTGAATATATTTTTGAATGAGTTAATTTTATTCAATGAATAGATCATCTTAAGGCAATAGTCTTAGGAATATGTTCTTATAAATATATTCATGATTCCTCATGTTTTCGTCTTTTCCTCTGGGGTCTCCAGCTTTCTTCCCTCATCATTAGTCTCTGTTCTTCAGGCTCTGGCTTTGCTAACAGGGAGTGAAGCAAAAACAAACTGAATATTCCTTAAAATACTTCCGTGAAGACAGAAAGAAAATCAGTAAATTAAAACTACCATGTTTTATCTTTTTATTTTAATTTTTCAGTCAGTGTGGTGGATTGACAGGGGCCATTCAGCAAATCGGTTGTCTGTGAATTAACCTGATGGCAGGTCATGTGGAAAAGATACAAAGATGCGAGAAGTTTCAGTCAAGTCCCAATGAACTCACTGTGTTAGTTGGTATCAAGGTCATTAGAAATAAGTTAGTGGTCGACTAATTAAAAAGCTACATAGATTTAGATGACATTATGAATAATAATAATAACCCTTCCCACTGACCATGGTTGACTGAGTCGGAGGTGGCCTGCTGACCCAAGCAAGGCCAATTGGAATTCTTTCCTAAGACTTTTCAAATTGAAATTGAGAAAGGGAAGGAGTCCTCTTAAGATTGAGCCCTTAAGAAGTAAGACAGGGGCTTCCCTGGTGGTGCAGTGGTTGAGAGTCCGCCTGCCGATGCGGGGGACACGGGTTCATGCCGCGGAGCGGCTGGGCCCGTGAGCCATGGCCGCTGAGCCTGCGTGTCGGGAGCCTGTGCTCCGCAGCGGGGAGGCCGCGGCGGTGAGGGGCCCAGAAGAAAGACAGGTGTAGGGGAAGAAAAAATTTGCCTCAACGCTCTTAGGGTCCCTGGCTGGGTCTAAAAATTAAACTGACAAAGATCAACCGGACAAAAACGTACACATTTTACTGAATTTTTACACGTACGTGGGAGACTTCACAAGAGAATGAAGACCCAAAGAAGTGTCCAGAGCAAGAAGCTTTTATACCTTTTAGACAAAGAAACAATAAATTTGTGAACAACTGACAAGAAAAAAGGCTTGGGTTAGGGCTGATGAGCCATGACGACATAGCTAGGAAGATAAGGGGTGGTTTAACAAGGTTTGTTTGTACAGATTTCTCAGCCCCAAATTCCTGTGTCTGGCGATAAGAATGTCTCCTTACTCGTGGTGCAGGGAGGGTACCTTCCACTTGGGAGATTTGTTTGTTTCAGGGAAGAAGAATGAAGGTGGAAGGGGTCAGAGTGACCTTCCTGCTTCTGTCTTTTTTTTTTTTTTTTAATTCCTTCAGCTTAAGATATTCAATATGTCAAAGAGGCATATCTTGGGGTAGTGTGTCCTGAATGAACACCATCACAGGGAATCCTGGGCAAGCCTGTTTCCCACTAAGTGAAATAAGACCCCAACTGAATGGAGCTGAGTGGCAGAGAGTAGCTAAGAACTTGGAGCAAGAGAGAGTCTGACAGTGTCCAAGCACCTGGATCCCACTCTTCCTGAAGCTCAGATGCACCCTGGCCCTGCCCACAGGAGGAAGTGGCTAGTTCCAACCTGAGGGGATGGGTCAGGACATGCTTGGAATGAGACTTGGAAGATGAGAAAGACTGAGAGAGAAAGAAACACAAAGACCTGGAAGATCAGAGTCACCCAACCCAGAAGTGCCAGTGGTGCAGGTGGCTGAGCAGAGTTTGGGCGAAGAGGGTCAGATGTACAGAAAAGGCAGGCTGGGGAGGCAGGGCCAGATCTGGAAGGAACCTGCAAGCCAGGCTAAGGGGTTGGAGCTTTATTCTCCAGGCACTGGGACCCAATGACAGGTCTTAAGTAGGGGCGTGAAGCTCGTTCCAGAGTATGGAGTACGGAGGGAAAATTGAAGGGGGATAGGTAGGACCTGGGGTGCCCACTGGGAGCCTGCTGCAGAGGTACAGGTGAGAGGGGAGGAGAACCCAAGCAGGGCGGGAGAGCCACTAACTCCCACAACCAGCCCTTCAGTCCTTCCCACAACCTAGCGTGGCTGGGGCTGAGGGGGAGGTGCATCAAAGGGGCGGGGACTATGTAGCAACCTTCCGGATTGTTCCACATGTTACCCCGGGGCACCTAGAGCACACATGCCCACGCTTTGCCCATCTTGGGTTCCTCAAATGCTAGGTTTCCTCCAAATACACTTAAGGTAGCAGGTGGAGCTCCATGACCTGATGTTTATTCCATGGCCTCTATCGGGGTCCACAGGGGAAACAGCAGCGCCCAGGAGGGTGTTCCCTCTCTCTCCTGGACATACGAGGTGCTAAGTTATTAATCGCCTCATGATTCTTTTTTTTTTTTTTGCTGTACACGGGCCTCTCACTGTTGTGGCCTCTCCCGTCGCGGAGCACAGGCTCCGGACGCGCAGGCTCAGCGGCCATGGCTCACGGGCCCAGCCACTCTGCAGCATGTGGGATCTTCCCGGACCAGGGCACGAACCCGTGTCCCCTGCATCGGCGGGTGGACTCTCAACCACTGCGCCACCAGGGAAGCCCTGCAATGGTTTTTAAGTGCTGTGTTGCTCATTGTAAAGGTAAGCTTCTTTCAGGACAAAAAGGCAAATTCCCTTTTTGACACAGCAATTCAGGGCCTTCTGTGATGTCAAGAGGTATATCCTTAAAAGCCCCTGTCGCTCAGGACAGGAAGAGACACAGCCGATCGTAGGGACACTGACTCGGTGTCAGCTCCTCTACAAAGAACTCTTCTCCATCCCTGAAGTCTTTCCACTGGGGCCCCTTCAGGATCCCCCCAGCCGGAGTGTCGGTGGGTGTGGCGCAAAAGAACCATGGCAAACTGACCTTCGGAACAAGGGGCTTCCGTGCAGCATGGAGGAGACTTGACTGTCTGCCCTCCCAAAGGATTTGAGCTCTCTCTCCAGAGGATGCTGTTTCAGCTCCCCATTGAAAAGCAAGATGGGATTCCAGTTCTCCAACAGGAACTCGAGACACAGCTCTCCTTACAGCACGCTCAGAGCTGGGCAGGACTCAGCCCCACAGATGCTTCTGGTCCAGCTCCGTAAGAACAGTCCCAGAGGATTAGTGGGGACCCTGCAGCACCGTCAGCCTCAGGGCTGGCCACCAGCTCTGTGCAACAGGCTCACAGCAAGCGCCAGACAGGTTACTCAATGACCCTCCTCCTTTTCATGTGTCCTTCTACATTTGTACCACCCTGTTAAAAATAATCCACCTTCCCCATAAGTACTGTGTTTCTTTGTTTTTGTTTTAATTAATTTATTTATTTTTGGCTGCATGGGGTCTTCATTGCTGCGTGCAGGCTTTCTCTAGTTGCGGTGAGCGGGGGCTACTCTTCATTGCGGTGCGCGGTGCACGGGCTTCTCATTGTGGTGTCTTCTCTTGTTGCGGAGCATGGGCTCTAGGCGCTTGGGCTCCAGTAGTTGTGGCTCGTGGGCTCAGCAGTTGTGGCTCACAGGCTTAGTTGCTCTGCGGCATGTGGGATCTTCGCCAACCAGGGCTCGAACCCATGTCCCCTGCACTGGCAGGAGTCGTCTTAACCACAGCGCCACCAGGGAAGCCCCGCATAAGTACTGTTAATCTCCTCACTAAACAAACAGAATTTGTGCTTAAATAACTGTTTCCTGCAGGGTTTGCAAATTTCTGTTTTGACTCTTGGCTCAGCTTCCTGGAATTGACTGCAAAGTGTGTAGCTGTGGGCCTGCCCTGCCCTAGGGCATCACTTGAGATCCAACTGAGAATCTGAATAGAGAAACTCAAGCCTCTCCCCAGGGAAACACCAAACAGCCATAAGGTACAGAGCACCCAGTGTCATTTTTTTAAATGTTTTTATACACTTAAAAAAATGATAAAAATGAAAGGGAGAGAACAACAGAAAATATTAGCTCCTGAGGGTTGTTTTTAAATCCTCCTCTAATTTTCTCCACTGGAGTTTCATATATGAATTTGGTTTTGTATAGGAAGAAAATTCTGTTTCTCCTTTACTCTCACATGCTGCTTATGCCATGCTCACACTTCCGTGACCAGACGCACGTGGGTATTTTCCCACTCCATGCAATTCTGTGAAGCCAGCTACGCGTCCTACAATTTAACTCCATTCTGACACTGTCTACCTGAAGTTAGCCTCAGATCCCACAGGTTAAAGGCTCAGCCCCACAAGACCGTCCCCACGCTTCAGACGCCAATCATAAGTCCATGTTATCACCTGTGCTTCGGACTGACTGGCTATAAGTCAGAGGTTCCCACCATCCCCACCTTGGGTTTGATCATTTGCTAGAGCAGCTCACAGAACTCAGGGAAACAGTTTACTTACTAGATTACAGGTCTGTTATGAAAGGAACATTATACAGGTCTATTGTAACTCAGGAACAGCCAGACGGGAGACATGAATATGGCAAGGCATGGGGGGAAAGGCTTCGAGCTTCCATGCCCTCTCCAGGCACACCGCCAGCCCACCCCCAGCACCTCCACATATCCCCCAACCGGGGATTTTTACGGAGACTTCATTATGAACACGTGGTAGTTGATTAAATCATTGACTACTGGTGATTAAGTTGATCTCCAGCCCCTTTCCCCTCCCAGGAGGTGGGGCTGAAAGTTTCAGCCCTCTAATCACATAGTTGATTCCCCTGGCAACCAGCCCTCATCTTTAGGGCTTTTCCAAAAGTCATCTCATTAATATGAACTCAAGTGTGATTGAAAGAGAATTGTTATGAATAATAAAAGACACCCATTTTACCTTCATTGCTCTGGAGCTATTTCAGGAAGTGGGAACAAAAGTGAAACACTGTAACAAAAGATGCCCCTATAGCTCTTATCAGTTAGGAAATTACAAGGGTTTTAGGGGTTATGTACCAGGAACCCTGGAGGAAGACCAAAATAAATATACTATGTGCTGGCCAATGGAATGCGGGAAGAATTGTTGAACACCACTTCCAGGTCTGAGCTCTAAAATTCCTCCTTCATGAGGTTTCATTTCCTTTCTGCCAGCTGAATGTAAAGAGGACAAGACCTGAGAAGATTTAAGACCCACATCATGGAAGAAACCTGGGTCCCTAAATAACAGAACAGACCAGACTAAGCCCAGCCACCCACTTCCCAATAACCAGTACGAGACCTCATTGGACTGTGACACGAGCAAGAAGTGAAATTTTACTGTATTAAGCCATTGAGATTGAGGGGGTTTGGGTATCAGTCTACCCCATTTGCCTAGTAAAATAATTTTAAAACTTCCACCCAGAAAGTTTACAAAACAACCTCCATATCTGATGTGCCTTCCACCATATTGACTTATACTGTGCAAATCAAGAATCAACCCCAAAAAGGCAAAGAAACAATTGGATTATTATGTTTCAGTTTCAAGGCCATAGTGACCTTACATTTAGATATTTCCCAGTATCATTACAAATAATGATCATATTTTTTCTCCCATCCCCAGGAGTTTGGGGAGCCATATTAAAAAATAAAATAAAACAAAATTCAACAAGTCACAACCACAGGAAGTTTTGGTGCAAATACCTAAATTTTAGCATGAATTAATACACGTTATGCGCATACTCATAATGTACCTCCATTCAGAGTCCTCCTTATTGGCAGGGGAGGGCTTTCAGCCGGCGCGTTCTCTCCATCCAGCTCCCCTGGGTCCTTTTGTTCAAGGCTGCTCAGTGGTAAGACGTCTCCCTCAACCCCCAGTCTGCACTCACCCAGCACCTTTCTGGCTTGTGCTGTCATCACAGTTAGTGAATGAACGTTGATTGGTACTTTCAGTTTGGTTCATTTTCCTAATTGACCATCTTGACACCTGGCAGCTGAGCAGTTTGTTCTTAACTGCAGGACTTTGTCTCAGCTCCCACCCAAACATTCCCAGAAACTCAAATGCATATTGGGGCTGAGGCCCAGCCTGCTTTTTTCTTGCCGACTCCACCCTCCCCACCCCACCGCCCAACACACACCCTTTCTCTTTTCTTTCTCCTCCGAATCCTACTCTCCTCAAGATCTGGCTGGACCACGGAGTTTCTCCTGAATTTATCAATTGAGCTCCTATTTCTACTAGGTAATGTTGATGCCTTTCGATCATGCTATATAATGGGTATCTTCCTGATCAACAGTTATGTCACAATATCACAATCGTGTACTAGATATGTACCCAATACACATCACATGCATGACATGTACTCAATCCCATTGCGAAAAAAGATGATGGCCGAGGGGAGGGGAAGGACAGCAGGCAGATTCCAGGGGATCTGGCTTGTGTGATGGAAAGAGAAGTGCACTTAGGGGAAGATGATTGTTTCACTTTGGGACATGCTGTGTTTGAGGTGGTGTCACCCAACCAGGTGAAGATTCGCGTGGGTTTATGAACAGGTTTGCTGGGCACTCTCCTGTGCAGATGGAAGATAAAGGCATGGGTGTGGACCCTCTGCCAGCCATGCTGTTATAGGGGCTTCTGTACCCTGGGAGCAATTGGAGCATCTGAGTCGTGGGGATCAGCCAGTTCTGGGCAAAAAAGGAAATGAAGAAGCATTTTGCCATCCAGCAAAGCATGAGGGCGGTCAGCATGTTCTTACCAGGGAAACAAGCTCTGCATCTCACCCTGCTACTCTTTCAGGGAGGAAATACAAGCAGAAAATCGCGGGCCCCAGCTCCCCGTTGGGTCAGAGTGGCCTCACTCAGGCTCTTTTTTCCCCTCCACGGTAAGGATGGAAACATAATTGCCTTCACTCGGCCAGCATGGAAACTCTGTGACAAGCCTCCGATGGGAGGAAACAGGGAGGTCACAACAGAGCCAGCTGCAGGTCAGTGGGGTCTGTGCCTTCTGCCCTCCCTATAGCGAGAAGGAAGCTCTGAGCAATAGGGCCATTGCTCAGAGGGGAGCAGGGGGTTCAGAGCTGGCTTACAAATCAGCCGCACTGAATCAGGGAGCAGAAAAGAATCTCCTGTGGTGACAGCAACTCCCAGGACCAATGCGCTCCCTCTCACTCCTGAGCACCCCCAGGCTTTGGCTGGGTGTGGTAGAGATGGCGGCCCAAAGACACAGTCATCTCTGAACATGCAGCAGGAGATCAGAAAGGGATGGGGCCCACACAAAGGCTTTGGGAACCTGCACAGCCCCCTCAGCCCTCTGCTTTCTGATGCTCCCCAAAGCTAGGAGACCCTCCAAGATAGTGTAGAAAGATTCCCTGCACTAAAGAAACTGGGGAGCTGACACCACGTCTACTTCTGACTTGCTGTGTGACCGTGGGAAATCACTGCCCTTCTCTGGGACCTACTTTCCTCGCAAGACACGTACAAGGCAATTAGCACAGTGAGAGGCTCGTAGCAAATGCTCCATGAATATTAGCTATTTTGATGATGACGATGATAATGATAACGTCAAATAGGGCATTTGGACGAATGACCCATCTCTAAGGCCCCTTCCTGGCTCATAGCCGAACAAGCAAAACATCTGTATTTAGGAAGCTGATATAATAGTAATCATAGACAGTGTTTACTAAACTCCTGTGTGCTGGGCGCTGGAGTCACATTATTTCATTTACTTCTCAAAAACACCTTGCAAAGTACGTAATACTAGCCACTATTTGGAAGATGACAAAATTGAGGGCCAGTGAGGTGAAGTAATTTGCCCAAGGTTACACAGTTAATAAGTGGGAGAGCTTGGATTGGAAACCAAATCTTTTCATTATACCAGTGAAGCCACCTCTGTAAAAAGAGAGAAGACTTATCAAAACGGTGTGGTACTGGCAAAAGACACATAGACTAATGGAACAGAATAGAAAGCTCAGAAATAAATCCAGGCACCAGTAGTCAACAAATCTTCAACAAGGGCGCCAAGAATACACAATGGGGAAAAGATTATCTCTTCAATAAATGGTGTTGGGAAAACTGGATGTCCACGTGCAAAAGAATGAAATTGGACCCTTATCTCACACCGTATGCAAAAACCAACTCAAAATGGATTAAAGCCTTAAACATAAGACCTGAAATTATAAAATTACTAAAAGGAAGCATAGCGGAAAAGCTTCTTGATACTGGTCTGGGCAATGATTTTTTTGGATATGACACCAAAAGAAGAGGTAACAAAAGCAAAAGTAGACTAATGGGATTGTGTCAAGCCAAAAAGTTTCTGCACAGCAAAGAAAATATTCAATAGAGTACCAGGCATCCTGTGGAATGGGAGGAGATACTTGCAAAGCATATATCTAATAAGAGGTTAATATCCAAAATATATACGGAATCCATACAACTCCACAGCAAAACATTAAAAAAAATGATCCAAATAAAAAATAGGCAAAAAGTATGAATAGTCATTTCTCCAAAGAAGTCATACAAACGGCCAACAGGTATATGAAAAGGTGCTCAGCATAACTAATCATCAAGGAAATGCAAATCAAAATCAGTGAGATATGGACTTCCCTTGTGGTCCAGTGGTAAAGAATCCACCTTACAATGCAGGGCAGGCTGGTTCGATCCCGGGTCAGGGAACTAAGATCCCACATGCAGTGGGTCAGCTAAGCCCACACACCACGACTACTGAGCTTTCGCGCCTCAACTAGCGAGCCTGCATGCGGCAAACTACAGAGCCCACGCACTCTGGAGCCTGCATGCCACAACTAGAGAGAAGCCCGTGCCGCAAGGAAGAGCCCGCGCGCCGCAACAAAAGGTCCCGCACGCCTCAACGAAGATCCTGCGTGCCGCAACTAAGACCCAAAATATAAAATTTATGTTTTATATAAATTTAAGGCCAAGGGGCTTCCCTGGTGGCGCAGTGGTTGGGAGTCCACCTGCCGATGCAGGGGACACGGGTTCGTGCCCCGGTCCGGGAAGATCCCTCACGCTGCGGAGCGGCTGGGCCCGTGAGCCATGGTTGCTGAGCCTGCGCGTCCGGAGCCTGTTGCTCCACAACGGGAGAGGCCACAACAGTGAGAGGTGCATGTACCGCACAAAAAAAAAAAAAAAAAAAAAAAAAAATTTAAGGCCAAAAATAAAATTTAAAAATAAATACATAATAAATAAATCTTTAAAAAATATCACAGTGAGATATCACTCTATACCTGTCAGAATGCCTGTTCTCAAAAAGGCAAAAAAGTGTTGGTGAGGATGAGGAGGAAAGGGAAGCCTTGTGCACCGTTGGCAGGAATTAAATTGGTGCAGCCATTACGAAAAACAGTAAAGAGGTTCCTCGAAAAATTGAAAATAGAGCTACCTTATGATCTAGCAATCCCACTTCTGGGTAAATAGCCAGAAGAAATGAAATCAGGATCTCAAAGAGGTTCTGCACCACCATATTCACTGCAGCATCATTCATGATAGCCAAGATACGGAAATAATCTCAATATTCACCAGCAGATGAATGGATGAAGAAAATGGGAGCGAGATATATAGATGAGAGAGAGAGGAGTATGGAATATTATATATTATATGGACTATTATTTAGCCTAAAAAAAAGAAGGAAATCTTGCCATTTGTGACAACATGGATAAACCTGGAAGACATTATGCTAATTGAAATAAGCCAGATGCAGAAATGCAAACGCTGCGTGCTTTCACTTATATGTAGAATATAAAAGAGTCAGAGTCGCAGAAGCTGAGAGTAGAATGATGGCTGCCAAGGGTTGGGGGTGGGAGTAGAAGAAACGGGGAGATGTTGGTCAAAGAATACCAGCTTTCAGTTATAAGATGAATAAGTCTGGCTATCTAATGTACAGCAATGTGACTATAGGTAGCAATACTGTACTGTATACCTAAAATTTGCTGAGAGAGAAATCTTGAGTTCTCACCACCCCACCAAAAGAGGTAACTATGTAAGGGGATGGGTATGTTAATTAGCTTGATCGTGGTAATTATTTCACACTGTATACATTTTCAAAGCATCAATTCATACACCTTAAATACATAGAATTTTTATTTGTCAATTATACCTCAATAATGCTGAGAAAAAAAGACAGAGAGAGAAAAGCCCTGTATCTGAGGTGACACATAACCTATAGTCTGAACCCAAACATTTCAGTGGATGACCACCTGTCTTGGTTTGCCTGGGACTAGGAGTTTCTCAGGACACAGGAAAGTTGGTCATTCTACTTTTGAAAATGAAAAGGAACGTGACCATTCATTCAATTTGTGATACTTTCTGGGTTTCCTTATGATTTCTTCTTTGATCAATGGACTTTTAAAAGATGTGTTGCCTCGTTTCCCAATATTTGGAGATTTTCTAGATACCTTGTTTTTTTATTTCAAGTGTCCTTTCATTTTGGTTAGGTAGCATTCTTTATATGGTTTTAACCTTTTAAAATGTATTGAGACATGTTTTGTAGTCCAGTATAGGATCTAACTTGGTGAATGTTCCATTTGCAGGAGAAAAGAATGTATGTTCTGCTTGTTGGGTAGGGTGTTCTACAAATTGGTTGATAGGTTTGTTCAGATCTTCTGTATCCTTTGTCTATTTGCTCTATCAGTTACTGAGAAGGGGGTAATAAAATTTCCAACTAGAATAGTAGATTCATTTGTTTCTCCTTTTAGTTCTGTCAGGTTTGCTTCTTATATTTTGAAGCTCTGTTATTGGGTACATTTAGGACTATGTCTTCTCAGAATTGATCTTGGCATCATTATGAAGGGCTCCTCTTTATCTCTGGCAATATTCTTTATCTTGAAGTCTAGGTTAAATAATTCATAAGCTCCCTTCCCACTCAGAAAAGGAAAAAGACAAGAAAGCGTGTATGACTCTGCAGCAGCCCTGACTTATTTAAAGTCAAAGATAGTCTGTGTTTTTTCCACTCCCTCTCTTGGAGCCTGACAGATCTCAACATTTAGAGCATCCATTTATACAAAAAGAAATGGTCTGTTTGATTTAAACCTTCCCAGATGTAATTCCAATTCAGTTGCAGGGGAAGCAGCTGTTTATGTCAGATGGGCTGATAAAGCCCTTTGTCTTGGGGAAAAAGCAGCAATTTATCATCTCTCTCGGACTTAAATCCCTGGGCTTTGTGGGGGGAGGGAGCGGATGCTAATTCTGCTCTTTGAAAACCTCAAGAACATAGGTGACCTTCTCAGCTAACAACCTCCTTCTCGGTGGCTTGTCTATCATTTCATCTGCACAGGGATATGCCTGGATGGGGTAGGGCCTCGGGTCATGTGGAATAAAATCAACAGTTTAAGGAAGGGCACCACAAAGCCAGATCTTACAGAGGGACTACAGGCATATGAGGGGAGTAAAAAGAGAAGTCACAGCTATATGCATAGTTTCTAGTTTAAAAGACAGGGGAATGGGGTTCCCAAAGACTGGAACAGGTGCTGGTCGGTCCTGTACTATTTCAGTTTTGTGTCTTCCATGTTCAGCACCGTGATAAGTACCTAGCAGATGCTTCATACATCTTTTTGGGTGATTCAATAAATAAATGAATGAAACTGAAGTCAGAATGTGCTCTCAGGGAAAGTATAGGATAAGTCAGGGGTCAAAGCCCCGCTTCTCTAGGGTTCTGTTAGTCAGGGTTCAGTTGCAGATAACAGTAAGCATTATAGCTAGCTGAAGCGGCAATGAATTTAATGCCAGGAATCGAGTGCTGACAGAGTCATCGGAACGGATGAAAGAATAATTGATCTCTAGTCTGAGAAGAGATTCCCCAGAATGCACAGAACTGGTCCACCAAGGGAAGGGAACTGCTGCTTCTACTACAGTCAGGAAGCTGCAGCTGCAAGAAGGGGTTGCTGGCTGGAGGTCCACACCACCAGTGGTCGGGGGCCAGAAGCGGCCCCCCGCAGCTGCTGGCTGCAGAGCTACACCATGCCTGCTGGAATCCGCTGCGGCAAACAGATGCTTAATGCAGTTCTGAATCCAAGCGTCAGCAAGTGCATCTGACAGTCAATCGGAATCGCTTCTGGAGCCACACCCGCAGGGAGTTTGGGAAATTCAGACCTTAGCTTTCCAGTCTCTGCCATGGAGGAAGTTAGCCTAGATGGAGGTTGGAACAGAAGTCTGGGGGTTCAGGTTCTAAACTTTTCAAGAAAATCATGCTGGCCAGACAAGACACATCTCAGCCACACCTGCCTCGCTCTGCAAGCATGAGAGTCCTGGCAGAAACAGAGATTGGAGAGGCTGGGCAGAGCCTGGGACAGGGAGAAGGGGCAAGAGAAGCCAGCAAAGGAAGCAGGAAAGGCAGGAGTGGGCGTGAGGGGGAGAGAAGCCAGGAAGGTGGGCGTGGCCGGGGATCATCAGAGAAGGGGAGGCTGCTCAGTGGCCCTTGGATTTGACCCCAAGAAGCTCCTGTGAGATTGGAGGAGGGAGCAGCAGGGGAGAGCTGGGAGGGAGGGAATAAAACAGGATCTCATAAAGCTGGAGAAGCACACCCTGAACCCTTCTGGGGGAAACTCACACACATGCTCAGAGAGACAAGAACAGGCACAGGGACACAGAATCTGGGGAAATTACAGCATGAGGGCTGCACAAAGCACTCTATCTGTACAGTGAATACCTCAGAAATGAAAAGGAAGCATGTGTGTTACCTGTCACACACACCAGTACAGATTTCAAAAACAAAATGTTGGGTGAGAGAAGCAAGAAGACAAACGGCATGGACAGAACAATACCACGTATTTCAATTCTTAAAATGCACACACAAAAAACACTGACCCTGCTTATGGACACACAAGTGTATGCTTACTACAGTGCAGAAGGGTCCACAGCAATCTCGCTCGACATAACCGAGGCATGGAAGAGTGAAAAATGGGAGAGATGGGACCCAACAAGACGGCGTCATTGCTAACGTTCACTATTTTTTAAAAAAGCATGGAAGAAAACAGGATAAGATGTTGACAGCTATTAAAGTGGTGGCAATATGTTCGTTGGTATATTCTTTTTGTACTTACTTTTCTGTGCAATTTAAATTTCTCACAAGATAGATTTTTTTTTAAGAAAAGGTGGTGGGTGATGCTGAAGTGGTTTTGCACATTTAATGCAACTCAGTGAACATTTGTTTCTCGCTGACAATGTCTGGATCCGGTGATTGCTGTCCAGGGGGACCCAGCAAATCCTGCTTCTCCGAGGTTTAGGCAAATTGATGGGGCTTCAGGCAACTCATCTCCTCATATGAAGATGCAGTTTAAAATCATCACAGCTTCTGCTCCTGGCGGTACCTTTCTCCCCACCCCGTGAAGGCTCAGCAGCCTGGGGGGAGGCGGATGGGAACCCCAGCCCCTGGAGCCCACTGCCCCCTCCAGAGCAGGGGGGAGGGACACCTCAGGATCCGTGGTCCCTCTTCAAACCCTCCCCTGAGCTTTCCCCTCACCCTAAGGAGTCAGAGGGAGTCAGAAAAGGATCTAAGGAAAGCAGCAGAATCAGGCAGGGAAACAGCCTCGCAGCAGACGGAGCCTCACCCGTGGGGTGCTCCTCACGTCTCAGGCTGTCTCCTCCACTTGCAGAAACTCTGCTCTCCTGGGCAGAGACTGAGTGTCCCCTGGCTGAGTACCCACCAACGCCAGGCTCTGAGGCCGGCTCTCTCATCTCCCAGCAAGCCTGTGGGTGACAGCGTTCTCTGGTTACAAGCGAGAGAAATTAACCCTGAAGAATGAAAGCACAAAGGAGTCTATTGGAAGGAGATTGGTTAGCTCATGGAAGTGACAAGAAGGCTGGGCACATGGGATCAAAAGAGGACCTGGAACCCAGGCAGATCCAGGGGTCTAGGAAGCAGCTCTCGCAGTGGTCTCGTCAGGGTTTGGGTCACCCTGAGGGTGTCCCCACCTGGAGTCATTTCGGCCCGGTTTGGTCACGTGTTCACTATGGCCAGGGGAGTGCAGGACACCTTGACTCGTGTCCCTCGGAGATTTCACATGGTGGGGAGGTAATTCCCCAAAGTAAATCAAGGAGCTGTTACCAAAGAAGGGAAAAGAGATGTTGAGCAGGCAATAAACAGCTCATTTTTAGGACCTGTTACAACACGCATTTCACAGGTGAGTAGACCGGGGCCCAGAGAGTTTAAATCATTTTCCCAGGGGCACGCACTTAGTGTGGAACTATGATTCCAGCTCCATTCTGTGGGCTCCAAAGGCCATGGCTCCCCACACTGTTCCCATGACTCCAGAGACCACAGCAAGTCGAAGGGAACAAGCCTCGCCCCCAAAGTCAAGGCCCTGCCTGAGTTTCACCGCCATACACCAGTCATCTGAAAGCTACCGCTTCTCAGAATGTCCGTGCATTCTCAGCCCAGAAGGGAATTAAGGCCATGACCAAGCTCAGGACTTATTGCTGTGATGCAGCACGCTTCTGGAATAATTGTCTTATTATATAGCAGGTCCAGGGATGTAATTTCTCAAACCATCTGGCTGGAGTACGTGACTGGGAAGGACAAATTAAGATGCCCTTGGAGAGACTAATCAAATAATAAATGGCAGACACGCTCCAAGAGCTCAGGTTCATGGAGAAGTAGCCCTGGAAGCTGTTAGGGACTCAGAGCCCAAGACAGCTGAGCCAGCCGGGCCTGTGTGCCTGCGCTTCTGCTTCTGCCCGCCCCTCTCTCAAAGAGGAGGCACCACCTTCCTGGTGGGGAGCGGGGAGGGGGAAGGACATTGGGTTCCGAATGGGAAGCGTTAGGCATAAATGAAATGAGCTTGTTTCTCTCTTGAAGAGCCCAGGTGATCATACCTGGGGTAAAACATTTCAGATACAATCTTGTCAACATGATAATAACCAGTATTTAGGCTGTGCTCTTCCTCCAGAGACACTGGGAAAAAGCAGGGATGGCTACACTTATACAAACATCTTCCATCAGAGAACTGCCTTCTGAACACGGAGCGGGCAGCTTGGAACTGGCCTGAATGTGTTTCAGATGAAGAGGTGGCATCAGGCTAAATGTTAAGGGACAGTCCTCTTCTGCCTGGCTCCCTAACTCGTGCGTGCATGCCTGCGTGCATGCGTGCGTGCGTGCGTGTGTGTGTATGTCCTACAACGCACAGGACAGCCCCGAACAAGAATCATGTAGCACAATACACAACAGGGTTTCTCCACCTTGGCACTATGACATTTGGGACTGGTTAATTCTTTGCTGTGCGTGGCCAGGGGCTGTTCTGTGCGTTGGAGGATGTCTGGCTACATCTTGGGCCTCTACCCACTGGATACAAGTAGCTCCCCACGCCTGCCTCCCTCCAGCTCCCTTATCCTTCCCAAGCCCAGTCCCACCAGCAACTCGGATAACCTAGGTCAGAAATTGCTGAATTGTGGGCCAAACTGGGCCTGTTTTGTTCAGTTTGCTAGTGTTTAATGCTTTTAATCAGCTACCTACTGGCAGAACAAGTCAAATTTCCATCTCATCCTGAGAATTCAAAAAGCGAGAAAAAAGCCGGCTAGAGCAGGTGGGGAGTAGGGGCTCCAGGTGCCTTGTCACCATGGCAACCCTCCCTCCTGCCCACACTCACTTCCACTCCCCTGAGTGACGGCACCAGTTCAACATACACGCATTTGTGGACGTGCTCCTGGTCGGTGCAGATGCTGCAGCTGAGACCTGGAGCTCTGGGCATCTCTGGGAAACACCTCCTCCCGACCTGAGGTGGGCCTTAGGGGTTCCCTAACACCACTCCCAGCTCTCCTTACCTCCCATTCCAAGGCACCTCACCATTCCCAAGGCTCTCTCACAGTCTCGAGGTCATCTTCTTCATCTTTGTAACAGTCCCAGAAAGTGAGAGGCAAAGGCACAATCTCCCTCAGAGTACAGGAGGGGAAACTGAGGACCTCGAAGAGTTCACGTCACTACACCCAAGTGGCCCCACATGCAAACAGAGGAGCTGGTTGGAGCCCAGGGTTTGCTCCTTGTTATGAGCTAGATGTTTGGGTCCCCCCACCTGCCAAGCTCCCATGCTGCAACCCTGGCCCCCAGTGTGGCTGTGTTTGGAGGTGAGGCCTCTAAAGCCCTAATTAAGGTTAAATGAGGTCATGGAGGGGAGTCTGCTCTGACAGGATTAGTGTCCTTATAGGAAGAGACACCAGAGAGGACCGTCTCTCTCTCTCTCCCTCTCCCCCCAGCCCCAAACGTGCATGACCGTGTGAGGATCATGTGACAAGACAGCCATCTGCAAGCCAGGAAGAGAGTCCTCAAAGCAACCAACTCTGCCAGCACCTTGACCTTGGACTTCTAGCCTCCAGAACTGTGAGAACATAACAATCTGTTGTATAAGCCACCCAGCCTGTGGTTCCTGAGCAGACTAAGATATACCACACACCATTTTATAACTGCTTTTTTCACTTAATGTGTAGTGAAAAAAGTGTAGAGTGGACATCTGGTGGGGTCCTTCCCCGTAAGGGCTACCTTGTCACTTTTAATGCCTACGTTCAGCTTCTACTAAGCGTTTCTGAAATCGAGGCTATTGATGTGTCAAAGCAACGCCTTCTTTCTGTCTTGGGGCGGGGGTTCCCTGAGGTCAGGATCCTGAGCCTGGCTGAAGTGAGACCCAGGAAGGGCCAGGACCAGCCTCGGGCAGAGAAGGGAAGGCACCACCTGGATGAGACCCCCGTCACAGCGCCTCCTTCCGGCGGCCAGGGAGGGGCTCCCTTCTCCCCTCCCTCAACACGCCCATCACTCTGAAGCTGCTGCCTTGGGAACTCGCCAGGCAGAGGCTGGTGCCTTCTCAGCGTGATGGGGATAATGGTGCATTCGAGTCACACGAGAAGTCTGACTCTTTTTCAGCTCAATTTTTCAAATTAGGGCTGGGAGAGCGTTCTCGCCACCACCCAGGCTGCCTGCTTGCAGCACCCACCCCTCCCCTCCTCCTCGAGGCACAAGTCCCCCTTCCAGTTACAGGGCATGAGAGGCCCAGCTCCAACCACTAGCGCTCTTGACGAGAATCTGCCCGATGCTGAGGCAGGTCCGCTGAGCTCCCAGGCCACCTGCTCTCAAAGCCCTGGTGCCTATGCCTGGCCCAGCTGGGAACAGGGACCCTGCGGCCTCCAGAGGGTATGCTCGGGGGTGGGGGGGAAAGGTGGAAGAGCAGGCCAGGAAACAGGGGATGCAGGCCTCCCTCCTCTAGCTGAGTCCCTCAGTCCTTGCGATGTAGCTGAGCCGGCAGCCCTCCTCCCTTCCCTCCCCGGGGCTGCCTCTAAGATCTCCGCTTCCTCCTGTAGCGCGAGGACAAAAGAGCCACTCCCAGCTGCTGTGCCTAGGCACCATCTGTGCCTAGGCACCATCCTGAGCCTTCCTCACTTAATGCTCAGCTTATCTCTGTGTGGCAGGTCCTAACGCTGTCCTCCCCCACAATGAGGGAAAGGAGACCTAGAGAGCTTGGGGAGATTGCCCTGCGAGGACGAGGTGGCAGTGGGCTTTCAGCCCAGCACACCCACTCTAAAGCATGGTGCAGTAGAGCCTGGCCGGGCGGGTGCGGTGGAGGAGGTCCTGAGGGTGGGCGAGGGCATCTCCCTGGGGTGGCAATGAGCAGCCACTGTCGCCACGCCCCGACGCTCCTCTGACACTCTGACACACAGGTCGCGGTGGCCTGACGGGGGTCCCCACGCTCCTCGTCAGCTCTCGGAGGGCACAGGGCATCGGGCAGACTTGCCTGGTGTGGGTCTTCATACACCCCTTTGAGTTCTCGTGCCCAGATGGAGCATCTGCTGGAGAGGCCCCCAGCCTCCCACAGCTGGGCTGGGAACATGTCTGGCCCTGCCGCCTCCCCAGGAGGCCGGGGGCCCTCAGCTGAAGCCCATCCCGGGAGCCTCCCCACCCTATCGGTCTGAGCTCAGCCACGGGAGGTACAGGCCCAGCCCCGCACGCCAGAGGCTGCTCCATCCCCAAAAGCCCGGCAGAAGGTTCCTGATCATTTCCACTCCAGTTTCCTGGCTTCCTTTAGTCCTTGACACCTGCTCATCCAGCCTGTTCCTCACTCTGCTATCCACTGGCAACCAGGGAGGGGGAAGGGATGACAAGATGTGAAAGACACCAGTCCAGCCCCAGCCCTCCACCCCCGAATCAGAGGGCAGGAGACCAGGTTTCGGTCTGTCTCCCTCCAATGCTGATCAGCTCTGGGGTTCAGCTGCCTCATCTATGCGATGGACATGAAAGTTACTGACCCACCCGGAGGCAGAGGCCTGGACCACAGGAACTCCCGAAGGTATGTCCTGCTCCCCAGCTGTCTGATGGGCTGATCCTGGGGCCTGGTACCCTCCCTCCCAGGTCACAAGTAGCACTGGGGATCTTCAGGTGCACAGAGAAGGCTGCAGGATCTAATCCTTCTCCTGATTTCCAGGACGGGGCTTGTCTGGCCAGTCTGTGGCGCTGGCCCTGGGGTGGAGTTTCAGCAGCCCCTCCCCAGCTAAGGAGGCTCCCTCATGATGAGGTGGGGCAGCCCAGCCCCACAGGAGGGAGTTGCCGCCTTCAGTCCAGCACATGGTCCTTCATCACTGCAGGAGGATCTTCTCCTTTAGGGAACAGGCAGCAGAGGAGCAGCAGACGCAGGCCTCTGTTCTCTGACCTCCAAAGGCCATAATGTGTTCAAGTTTAAGAAAAAGCCTTTGATCTCCCTTTCTGGCCACTACTGTGGAGGGAGATGGAGAAGGAAAGCCTCAGAGGCAGACAGTCAATGCCACTAGGGGAGTAGGGGGAGTGAGGGTGCTGCGTCCAAACTCCTCCCAGGCCCCACCCTTGGTCTGGGCAGTCTGCCTGCTTAGCCACGGGCCAGGCTTTGCCCCTGAGTTGATAATGTAGGGCCTGCAGCACCTCTCTGGTCTGATGGCCTGGCTGTGCAACCTTGGGCAAGTTGCTTAACTTCTCTGAGCCTCATGCTTCTCAACTGTCAAATGCAGCATTTAGATTAAAAAGGTTCTGTTTTCAAACACTTTTAGCAGCAGAGCCCTCCAACGTATAAGAAGTGAAGGCAGAGGCTGATAAATCTGGGGGTTTTAGAACAACCGGGGGCTCAGCCGAAGATCTATTTTTGTGGTTCCTCTCCCCAAGGCTGGCTGAGAGACTCTTCCATGGACACCAAAGGCAGCCCATTCACCGAGAATCATTTTGCCAAATACCAAATCATCCGAAGGAACCGAAAATATCTTACATGAAAAATGAGCATGAATGCTAAAAATCTCAAATGCAATGCCGGTGATAGTCTTTCTGCTGATGAAATATCTTAAGCAAACGCAAACTCTCCTGTAATAAGCTACTAAATATTGCCTTTACCAAATCAAACAGGAAATCTGATGATGTAGACAAATTGGTCATTTGGCAAATTGATTGGTGAATTTTCTTAGAATTCAGATTCTTGGGCCCCACTCCAGACTCACTGAATCAGGGTCTGCATTTTTAAACAAGGTCTCTGGGATAGTCAGACTTGTCTTCAAGTTTGAGGAATGCTCATTTAGAGCAATGATTTTCAGCCTTGGTTACACATTAGAATCATGAAATCATGATCTTGAAGAGATATCTGCACCCCCATGTTCACTGCAGCATTAATCACAATAGCCAAGACATGGAAACAACCTAAGTATCCGTCACTGACGGATGAATGGATAAAGAAAATGTGAGCCATAAAAAAAGCAGGACATTCTGCCATTTGCCATAACATTGACGGGCCTTGAGGGCATTATGCTAAGTGAAGCAAGTCAGATAAGTCAGACAGAGAATGAAAAATACTGTATGATACTTACATGTGGAATCTAAAAAAACTGAGCTCGTAGAAACTGAGTATAGATTGGTGGATGCCAGGGGCCGAGAGATGGAGGAAAGGAGATGTCGGTCAAAGGGTACAAACTTCCAGTTATAAGATGGATACGTTCTGGGAATCTAGTGTACAGCATGGTGACTATAGTTAACAATACTGTAGTGTACACTTGAAAGTTGCTGAGAGAGTACGTCTTAAGTGTTCTTGCCACCACCACAACAAATAGTATGTGAAGTGATGGACTTGTTAACTACCCTTATTGTGGTACTCACTTTGTAATATGTACATGCATCAGACCATCACACTGTACACCTTAAACTTACACAATGTTGTATGTCAATTATATCTAGATAAAGCTAAGGGGGAAAAAAAAAAGAATCATCTGAGGAGCTTTTAAAAACCGTCAGTGCCCAGGTGCCAGCCCCAGAGGGTGTGGTTTCATTGGCTGGGGGTGAGGTCTGGGTTCCCTGTTTTCCAGCTCCACAGCTGTCTGGGGCCTATATTTCTCCATCTTCTCCCTCCCCTCTTCTCCTCCTG